>NC_090926.1:3125000-3750000 GCF_040938575.1 Ambystoma mexicanum | reverse complement strand
TATCAGAGTCACCACGTCAAGCATCTGAGAGACAATTTGCCATACGGACAATTTTTACGTCTGAAGAGAAATAGTGGGCATCGAACGGCTTTTGAAGACGAAGCTAAGATTCTGGCTTCCAAATTGAAACAAAGAGATTAAAAAGTCTGTAAAAAGAGCGTCCAATAACAATCGGGACGCCCTCATGGAAGATAAGATGAAACAGCCACCTGGGGACCGTTTGGTGTGCGTGAACACGTTGAGACAACCTAAGCCTGAAAATTAGCCAGATTGTCGGAAAACACTGGAGGATATTTACGGACGCCAATTCAGAAGTACTCGTACCGCTATTTGAATATAAAAAATCTACCACCATTGGTAACCGGGTAAGTAGCTGCAAGCTAAAAGAGAAGGTACCCAAAATGAACAGTCTGACGCAATCATGGGGTCTTGCACCCATTACTGGCCATTACCCATGTGGGAATTGTACCACATGTAAACTGACGTCTAAAACCAAAGAAGTTAATATTGGACTTGCGGAATTATAGCAACAAAAACAACTGACTAACTGTAATTCTGAATACGTGGTGTACATGATCACTTGCCCGTGTAATAGACTGTATATAGGCATGACATATAGAAAGGTCAAGACACGAATTCTGGAACATAAAAGCTGTCTTAAGAATAAAGTTCTGACAGCTCCAATGGTGAAACACTTCATTGAAGCACAACATGGGTATGAAGACTTCAGTGGACGGTCCTGTTGATACAGGGTGACCATTATTATATGAAAAATAAGATCTTGTTCAGTAAAGAACAAACGCTTATATTTTTGACCAAAAGCGACCAGAATGGTTAAGTGAATCAATTGAGTGGCTTAAGACATATATTTGAATTCATCAGAGTAAATTTAGAAGGCCATAAGCTTTTATGAAATACCCCACAACTTATTTTTTGAATTAAAGGGTTAAATGGTTGAGTCCCATGTAGGAAAACCGGCATCAATGGAACCGACGTAGTGGTGACAGTGACCCCCCGAGGTTAAAACAATTTCCCCTATAAAAGAATAGTGCAGATCGCGAGTCCGGGTCACACATTTACACGGTCCAGTATGAAACCATTTTCGATATGTCACAGTGCTCAGTCGGTTTGACTGCCCTGATTGGTTTAGGAATTTGCTCACGCCCCACACCATGATAGTGTCTGCCCACTGTCAACGCGTGGTAAACACTGATAGGACACAGAATGTGATTCTACATGGGGCATTCTGTACTTCCCATGATGGTGATTTCCACATGCCGGTTAATGCGTGGAAACGTACATGAAACAGGAGTTAATCACAATGAGATGTTCTAGACCCTATCCGGATGGATTACTCCTAGTTGTGGAGGAATCCGCTTAATCTCTACACGATGAGGGTTTGCCCGGAATTGCTTAGCAAGAACGAAAAGCGTCTGATAAACACTAAGATAGGACTAAGGAATCTTCCCCCACATGGGTTTATCTCAACCTCCCAAGATGGCGATCTATTGCGGTCTTTTCTGGCTTTTTTCAGTGTCTATTTCAGTCTGATAAACACCGGGCGGAAGAAAAGACGCACGCCGGCGAGTGACCTTTCCTATTTGAGAGGAGAAAGACCGGTGAAATTATTTTCGCGTGGTCACATGAGAGCCACACTGAACCAGGTTGGTGCGGGTGAGATGAGTGTGGATAGTCAACAATCTGTGAGACCAGCTGATCCCACAGAGATAAATAATTCTGTACTAACTAGTAAAACGAGTGTGGTTCGTGACCGAGACAATTTAAACTGCCTAATAATAAAAAACGGGAGGCACATTGCTGTTTATATGCAGGGGGCCGGGTCGCCTTTTTAAACATAGACCTGTGAGCCCTTTAGCGGGGCCAATAGACAGATTTTTAAAAAAAGTGCCCCGTGGAGACTAGTTCTAAAGTAGTCTTTCTCCGGTGGGCCCCCCTTTTTTCAGACAGTGCACAGCCAGTAATATACGGCCCTGGGGGCTATATACCAGGCTGGAAGAACATCTGATTACCGCAGTAACCCAGCTAAATATTTTCTATACCTTGGAACACCACGTAGGGGCCAACACCCACTCCGAACAAAGTAAATTGATTTGATTTTATACAGGTTTTAACTCTAGCTGTAGCCACAGCTACCCTTTTCTTGTGATCTAAGCACAAGTGTTTGGCTAGACGCCAGTAACCATGTGTTGCATGTGAACAACCCCGTCCGAATTCTAATGGTCTGTCCTAACAGTTCCCTCAAAGTTTTTTCAACATTTTTAAAATTCATTTTCTATCGGAGGTAACCATGAGTCTACCCAAACACCTTTAACTGATTCTTTTCCTTTTGGCTTTATCAACAGTTATACCCCGGACAATTGATTGAGGCTTCAATAAAAGAAGACCCTGGACTAGTATTGTAGAAACTCTAATATTATAATGACCACTCCTGACGAAAATCCCATTACCATAGAGAGGACGGAAACATGTTGAATTGATAATCTAGAAGTCGCACTAGATTATATATCAAATCATCTAGAGATCTTGTGAGAGCTGAACCTCATTCGAAAGGACTAAACCCTGAGGTTTCACTAGATGTATTTTTACATTTGTTTTCCTGCTCTATTTTTAGAATTTTGTTATGCCATTGTCATATTTGTATATGCTCTTAGAGTGCTTTGTTGTGTTTTATGAATAAATATGTATTTTGCTCTCATTTTATGAGATTGTTTACCACCTTTTTTTGGTAAGGACAACTATTGATAAAGCCTTTTTTCCTACCTTCCTTGTATATTTGATTTCAGTCTGTGGAGTCACCTCTCTCATCCACACATGTGATGCTCACAAAATAACGGGCCTTACCGGGTGGTCTACGGCAGCCATTTTGGATTCTTCCCTCACACCCATGCTTTTGACGGCGGGTGCTGGGAGCCTTCTTTTTGGTGAACAACCTTGTCCACGGGACAGTGTGAATCCGTTCCGCCCTTCCTATGACTGGCGTGCTCGGATGCCACTACCGCATACGGTCTCGCTTCCTCCTACTTCGGCCCCAGTGGTCTATATAGGCCCTCTTGGCAGCCTTCCTCACTACATTTGTGGGGGTATGCCCCTCATGAGCGGTCTCTGCCCATCCCGGTTCCTAAAATTTCGACAGGTGCCTTTTTTGGGAAGTTTCAGAGTTTTATGAACACTGATCCCATGAGGGAGTACTTTAAAGCCCTTTTTAGAGAGATCTGCCCTATGGTGCCACATCCTGTCCTGGCATTCCAGTCACGTCACCTGTCGCCCTGGCAGCGGTACCACCTCTACCTCCTGGCCGACCTCCACCTCTGCCTCCGTTGTCTCTGGTTGACAAGACTCCAGCAGAGCGAGACGTCAATTTTGATGCCGATCGCATTGCAACCGTCGGAACCTGATGTTCTGGACGACCCTCAAGCAGACCAGGATAGTGAGGACCAGCCCCGCTCTGTCATTCCATGACCGGGTTCTGGACATGTCACTCCTTGACATACCAGTACCTGAGGTACCCACTTCGCAGGAAGGGGTGCTTTCGGGGCGCTCACCTTGTCTCCGCAGGAGCGCACCGGCCTGTTCCTTTAGAAGGACGTTCTGGCCGAGACCCGCAAAGTCTGGGATAAACCCCACACTGGGCTACATATAAATAAAAAAATGTACGCCCGTTACAGGCTTCACACCTCCAAGGAAGTACCCTTGGTGCCATGGCCGCTCCCTTCCTCAACGGTGGTTGCGGCCGCCACTCTGCAATCCTAGCTGGCCTCTGTGACCTCTGGCTAAAAAACCTTTGACGAGGTCTCAGTATAGGAGCAAATAGCTCCGTTTCTGACACTGGTGTTTAGCAAAGCAGCTGTACCCCAGAGAATCCACCATCAACACGGTCCTGTTATTCGTTTTTCATCTGGGAAATTCAGGTATACATGTCTTGTCTTGTAGGACTTATTTGTCGGTTATCGCTGCTAACCTGTCCACGGACTCTTCCTCTTTTTCATTGACAAACCCTGTCATTAAAAGACACTTTGCACGTCTATTGCATCTTTATCCACCTGTGCTCAACCTGCATCCCAACTGGGAATTGAATGTGGGCCTCATTGCCTTATGCCATAAACCTTTTGAGCCCGTGGCTACGGTGGAGTTGAAATTCCTTTCGTGGAAAATGGCTTTTCTGATTGCAGTCACTTCTGCAAGGCGTGTAAGCGAGCTTCAGGCCTTGTCTGTAGAACATCCATTTCTCATCTTTCATAAGGATAATCGTTCTTTGCTTCCAAAGGTGGTATCCAATTTTCATCTGAACCAGTCTTCTTTCCTTACCAGTTTTCTTTCCATACCCAGCCTCAGTTGCCGAGAGGGTATCGAATAATTTGGATGTCAGACGAGCTCTAAAGTTTTATTTGGACAGAACATCTAAACTGAGGAGCTCTTCCCAGCTTTTTGTGACCTTCGGAGACCAGAAAAGAAAGTCTGCCTCGAAAGAAACTATCTCCCGATGGATTGCTGCCTGTATTTCGGAGGCGTATACCATTTAGGGCCTTCAGCCTCCAAAGGGAATTTATGCCCGTCTTGTGCGGGCCAAGGCAGCTGCCGTTGCCTTCCAGGAATATGTTCCCTGGGAAACCATTGCCAGAGCAGCTATGTGGGCTTTATTACTGCTTAGACCTGAGCTCCAGAGCCGATGCTCAGTTCGGGCAGGTGGTTCTTAAATTGTTAATCTTGTTTACATAAAATGTGGTGTGCAAATCTATATGTGCACTAAAGTTTCCTATTGATATTTAGTTTGCATATTTTCCTGGCTACATTATTTCTGGAGATAGGTGTTAAACAACAGTAAAATCTTAAGTTAATGTAACAAGAAAGAATGTAGTTAGTGATATTTATAAGAGAACTTAAATAGGCTTTTCGGTGCTGGGCTGCCCATATGGGCAGGACAAAGACTGATATGCAAATGGATATTTCCCATCTGTGAAAGGTACAGTGAGCAAAAAGCGATGGCTGCAAACTCTCCAAGTGGGAAAAGCCACAGAACAGGTTATCATGCCATATTCTTTCTGGAGAGGGGGTTGGTACCACGTTGCCGGATTTACAACGCTGGGAGCACTGATCCAGCGCAAAAGGGGCTGAAGGGAGAGCAGCAGAGGATTCCCCCAGGGTGGCAGATGGCAGGAGGAGAAGCCGGATAGCAGCAGTCAGAGTGACACGCTATATTCCCAGAAGGTTTACAAGCATCCGGCTAGCAGCATGTAAATGGGACCGAAGAGAAGGAGACTGACCGGGAAGAGTAAGGAGCGGGAAGTGAGGGACCAGGGGACCGCTGTCAAGAAATCCACACTGAGATCTGCGCCCGAGGAGGCGAGAGGAGCCGTGACAATGGCGCTCACGAAGGAAGATTTGGAATCTGCTCTGGCCAGATTTAAAAGTGATATTACAGAAACAGTCAAAGCAGAGGGGGTGCATATCAAAGATCTGTTGAAGGCAATAGTGACAAAATGGAAGGACACTGAGGTCGTAAGGAGAGAGAACGTTCGGATTTAAGACTTGAAAGAAGGAACAGATCTTGAAGAATGTGTTCTGGAGCGGTTGTGGTGCATATTGACAATGGACGGGCAACAAAAATGGAAATGGAAAGGGTGCACCGAGTGGGCAAAAGAAGGAACGATCCAGGGGCACGCCCATGGATGTCATAGTGAAGCTGCACAGTTTTAAAGACAAACCAAAGATAATGAATTCTGCTAGAAGAAGAGACCAGGTTCTGATCAGAGGGAGCGAAGTTCAGCGGTATGACAACCTATGTTATGTTATGTTACTTTGCATTTATATAGCGCCTTATGTACCATTGGTATAGTCTCAAGGCGCTCGTAGGTTGAACGCCCTCGGGAACCGAAGTTCAAGTCAGTAGAGATAGTAGGGAGAGTCAAAGGTGCGTGTGAGCACCGTATATGTGTGCAGCTGGTGTGGCATTCGTGTAATAGCTGCTTCGTAGGTGTGGTGGTTGAGAGATCAAGAGTATGTGTTAGTTCTGGCAGGATTTATCCAGACCGATTCTGGCTGCGTTAGGCCTGAGGAGAACGTCTGGCTGGAGGGTGTGTAACCAGCAGTGTTTAGTTAGAATGATGGGGAGTAAGAGGCGGACGTTGGTATGAGAACAGCTATACCGAATGGTGTCATAGTATCTCTGTGTTGTAGTTGAATGGTGGTGTAAGAAAGAGAGTAAGCGTAGTGATGTGATATGATGGTTTACATGCTCTTTCCAACGTTCCATGCATTCCAAACCATTTCATGTATGTCGCGTGATTCTATGCGCTCCAATCCGTTCCATGCACTCCAATCCGCTTCACGCACTCCAATCCGCTCCACACACGAGTCTGTTCCATGCACACCAACCCGTTCCATGTACTCTGATCCGTTCCGTGTATTCTAAGTTGATTTATGCACTCCATCCACATAATTCACCCGTACCTATCACATACGTCACCCATTCCATCCACATACTTCCCCGTCCCATCGATCACGCACTCGTCTGCTCGACGTATTCATCTGTTCCAAGCATTTGTTCTTTCTACACACTCACCTGCTCTTACGCACTCGTCCGTTCTTATGATTCCCTAAAAAGGCAGGAAGAAGGGCGGCAATAGCCACATTTAGTAGCCATGCATGGCAAACATGAATGTGCACACGAAAAATTATGCAAGATGGCAAAAATGTAACTGCTGCCCCGAGCTTGTCTTTAGGCACATATAAAAGTAACCAAAAATGCTAGGATGATATTAAAGTATCCCCACTGCTCCGTACGGTGCTGTGTGCAATGTTAAAATGTAAGAATTCAAAAAAGGAAAAAAGTTGCCCTGTATTGATAGTGTGAAGGACTGATCAGTTTCCCCATAATACATTAGCAAAAGGCAAGGAAAGTGAAGCCGATGTCTTTACTTCCCTTCAAAAAGTCAGGGCAGGATCAAAAACAGAATAGTGGGAAAGCTGCAAAACGAACTCTTTCCTAACATCTCATGTGGAAACCTCTTTAAACATTAGAATTTCTACAAAATGACTGATAAAAAGGTAGTGGACATTTTTGGGTATCGAAAGGGTACCAGGATCGCACCAATTTGAATTTTTAGTACTCACTTGTGCTTTATCAGTCAATTAAATGTAAAAAATAAAATCAGCGTTTCACTCCATTCCAATAGGAAACAATGGGGTAACTAATCACTTGTGGTTTGTCTTAAAATTCAATTGTAGGGGTTAATTGGTTCCTGTTTGGGCCCAGTACGGTTAAACTAAACCTTATACTTGTGATGGTCCACTTACTCCAAGTGCTACACTTAAGGATAGAGTTTTTGCCAGTGAGTTATGTATACTAATGGTGTTGGTAATATTGTGTTACTAATAAGGGCCCACAAGAGCCAATACATGAGCTGAGTAATGTGCTGTGCATGTTGCGATCTCTGGGATCAATACCCTTAGAGCAGCCTAATGTATAGGGTTTGTGTTTTGAGTGAAAGGCCGTAGTGAACTCGATTGAGGGAGGCTAACATTGTAAGAAGGATCAGAGCCTGGTTGAGGGGGGGATAGAAAGGGGCAAAGAGCAATCGTCCAACGTGAAAGATTACCCAAGGAACTTTGGTTTGTTTATTGTTCATGGTACAGCAGGCCTTCCATGGCAAGAGACTTTGAAGCAAAGAGACTTGGCCCCAGAAGGTCCTTGCATCGTTGAAAAGAACTGTAACCGCGTGCTGGCGAGTCCCCAGGAGTGTGCTGTGCTCAAAGGTCCTGCCTTGTCCCGTGCCAAAAAACGTGGGAAATGGAGACCGCAGCCCTACCATCCTGATTTATCGTTTGGCAACCACTTTTCTTTTCTTGTGAACATTATCCCACACTACTTTGTAATTTAGCTGTAAGGATTGGCAAGTTTTTATTTTAGTATAGGCCCTTTTTATTTGACCAGAGACCTCTAGGACTGCCTTATTATTATTTGATGGTCATAGTTTACTCCAGATTTAGATTAGGCGTTTTTCTCACCCATCATACAGTTTAATAAACACCCTTGAACTGTCATCACTTGTGTGTCTTTAGGGTTGCCACCAAGAGCTCCTTACACTGTCGGGCATCACCCTGTAGGAAGGATCTATTGGAGGGCAACCAGGACCTCCCAGGAGGTGCTACTTTCACTTTTTCCCCATTAGCTATGATCCATTGTGTTGTAACGTATATTAGCTGTGTTGCAATTCTTCATTAACATTCTGAAATACTCAGTTAATGTCAGATATATATGGAGGGGCACCAGTTTGCATGAGGAGCCAAATGTAGCTCCTGTTAGCTGTTTGTTTCGTGCTAACCAGCCTAACCTACACTAGAAGCAGGAGCCAAATAGATCACAGCAATCGCCAACCCGGTTAAGAAGAGCAAGTTACTCTCTTACCTGGTAACATTCTTTCGATGGGATGGTCCGACGATGCATTCCACATCCACGACAGCAACCACCACAGCTGAGCCGCCCCGGAAAATCCCCCGGCGTCGAAGATGTCGACACACCGTCCCTGAGGACCTAGCACAAATGACCCTAGCCAAACAGAGAACATTCAAGGTTGTGACAGAGGAGTTCATGAGGAATAATTCGAAGTACTGCTGGCTCTTCCCGACGAGGCTTCAGGTCAGGCTAGGTAATGATGAATGGGAATGGTCTGATATCATTAGGTGGATGTGGAGGGTGGAAAGGGTGATCTGCGGGGGAAGCTTGGGTGTAGCACGTAAAAGTTAGAGGGATGAACAACCCAAAGAAGATATTGAGTGTGCCGAGGGATATTGCCAAAAGAGGGGCGCACGTGGTCTGCGAACAAGAAATCCATTGAAACAGGGAGGACGAAAGGAGACTATATAGCAAGGAATACCCCACTCCCAGGCACATGCCCAAAACAAGCAGGCAGGGGTAGCAATCTTGCTGCATAGAGAGCTTAGTATGGAGGAGGTGAAGGTCAAGAGAGATCCACTTAAAAGGTTTGTAATGATGAAGGGGAAAATAAAGGGGCAAACATACACACTAGCGTCTGTGCCCAACCAGGACCAGTTCCTGGAGGCTTGGTTGGATGAGGAGGCGTTTGGAGAAGGCAAAAGGGTGGTTGCGGCATTTCACCCATATTGGGGTAGGGGGACATGCTACAGGAGCCCTGTCGAAGCAGCTGCGGGAAAGGTTGGCTGGGATAGGCTGATGGACGCCTGGAGAATAGGCCATGCGCAGGAGAGGAGAGGAACTATTCATTTTACTCCTCACTGCACAACAATACTCAAGAATAGATTATATTCTAGCAACGCAAGGCATGCTGAAGTGGAGCTACGAGGCACAAACAGTGTCTCTAATGCTCTCTCGGACCATGCTCCGGTATTGCTGGTGTGGAAAGAGGGGGCCTCGGAAGGAGGAACAGTGCTTGGCGGCTGGAGGATTATCTATTGAGGCATAGGGGAATGAGGAACTTGATAGAGGGAGAACTAGATAAGGGAATAGTTTCTTACCTGTAACTCCATTTCTCCAGCATTGGTATCTTTCATGGATTCACATGCTTAGAATATTCCCCGTCGTCAGACCGGGACCCCTCGGTACACATATATGGCCTTTTTCAAAGGAAAAACTTTGGACACTTTTGTGTCCTATCTACGTCCTTCTAGGACCCGCCTACGCATGCTCCGCAGGCCGTGCTAGTATGAGGCCCGCCCCCGCGGCTCCCCTTCAGATTTCGGCCCCTCCAAAGTAGGAAGGGTTAAATTTATCACATACATTACATACGGGGAGGTTGGCGGGCGCATGTGAATCCATGAAAGATACCAATGCTGGAGAAATGGAGTTACAGGTAAGAAACTATTCCCTTCTCCAGCATTGGTTCTTTCATGGATTCACATGCTTAGAATAGATTGTATAGAAGTAACGCTTGAGACGGCGGTGAGAATGTAATGTAACAATATATATCCTCACCCTACTACAAAATGCATATCTCCCGTAGGGATAACTTAAGTCATACAACATTGCCCACATAAAGTATATCGCCCTTAAGAGGGTAGATAACCGAATCTCCACAGGGAAGAGCTTACCTTACTGAAACAAATGGCGCAGGACAGCTCTTCCCATCTGCACCTCGTCTGCATGCTGCCTGGCAAGGCAGTAGTGGCGGGTAAACGTGTGGGGCACTGACCATGCCGCCGCTTGGCATATGTCCGTCAGCGGAATCCCAGCCCATAATGCTGTTGAGGAGGACATCGACCTTGTAGAATGAGCTCTAGGATGTCCTTGCAGTGGCCTTCCGGCCTTAGAGTGACAAAAAGCAATCGTCGACGAGACCCATCTAGCCAGTCCCTGTTTAGAGATTGCTTTTCCTCTCGTCGACGGACCATATGCGACGAACAGTTGCCGAGTAGCCCTAATGTCTTGTGTACGATGTAGGTAGAATTTCAGGGCCCTCTTAACGTCCAGGGTATGAAGAGTTTTTTCTGCTGTCGATGATGGAGTGGCGAAGAAAGAAGCAGAACCACGGATGAGTGTTTGTGGTATACCGTCGGAACCTTCGGGACGAACATAGGGTTAGTTGCCAGGACTACCTTGTCCTTAAAGAATCTTAGGTAGGGCGGGTCCACGACCAGCGCTTGTAATTCCGAGATACGTCTGGCTGATGTGATAGCTATCAGGAATGCCAACTTCCACGAAATGAATTTTATGTCGGACGTGGCCATAGGCTCGAAAGGCGGTTTCATCAAGCCTGCCAACACTGTGTTGAGGCTCCACGTCGGGGGGGGGAAACGTTTCACCGGGGGAAAGGCTCGAAATAAACCCCGCATGAAGTGTTTTACCAGTCTGTCACTGAATAGAGGAGACGACTGCCTCTTCCTTGTGAACCTCGAGATGGCTGCCAGGTGTACCTTTATCGACGAGGGGGACAATCCCTTTTCTGCCAAGAGGAGCAGGTAAGGTAGAACTTGTTCCGGCGGTACCAACAATGGTTGTAGGCCCCGTTGTCCTCTACACCATTCACAGAATCTCCGCCACTTATAGGAGTAAGATTTGTTAGTAGAAGGGGCTCTAGCCGCCTGTAGAATTTTTTGGCAATCCTCTGAAATGTCTAAGGCGCCGAACTCCGAAAAGTCAGGAGCCAGGACGTAAGGTTGAGACTGTCCGGGTCGTGATGCCAACCCGTGCCTCTGTCCCGGGATAGAAGGTACGGGACTTTCGGAAACGCTATGGGATGTTCCAGCGATAGATGGAGGAGGTCTGAGAACCACGGTTGCCTCGGCCAGTATGGTGTCACTAGAATCACCCGGCAATTGTATCTGCGTATCCACTGTATTGTTTTCCGTATGAGGGGAAACGGGGGTGGGAAGCATAGAGGAACATGTCCGTCCATGGGAAGGAGAACGCCTCCCCCACCGATCCCTCTTGGGGCCATCTGCTTGCAAATTGCTCGCATTTCTTGTTGTCTTTGGTCGCGAAGGCGTCCAGAAGGGGGTGACCCCATTTCTCGAACACTTTCCTCAAGTGACCCATGTCCACTTCCCACTCGTGTATCTGGGCCATGCTTCTGCTGAGGGAGTCGGCTTGGCCGTTCTTCACTCCTGGAAGGTGATGAGCCACGAGGGAAATGTCGTGTTTCGATGCCCAATGCCATGTTTTCTGGGCTTCTATGGAAAGAGTCCTCGATCGTGTCCCTCCTTGTTTCCTCAGATAAAACATGGCTGTTGTATTGTCGGTCAGTATTCGCACTCGCGAACTCTTGATGTGTGGTAGGAACGCCTTCAAAGCCCATCGTACCGCTCTGAGTTCCAGTACGTTTATGTGTAGGAGTGACTCCGTTGGAGACCAGCGAACTTGCGTTTGGAGAGCACCCATGTGCGCTCCCCATCCGGTTAGGGACGCATCCGTAACTATGGTGCTCTGAAACTCCGGCTCCTGTAGGGGCACACCGTTGCTCAGATTGTGGGAACTCTGCCACCACTGGAGGGTCCGACGTAGCTTGTCGTCGTCGACGGTTATCCTGTCCGACCACGATCCCTGAGCCTGTGTCCATCGGTCCGCGAGGAATTCTTGGACTGGCCTCATGAATAGTCGACAGTTTCTCACCAGATGGATGCAGGATGCCATGGCCCCCAGGACCGAAACATACTTTCTCACTGAGATCCTGGTGTTTCGCCGTAGCCGGGCCGCTTGTTGAATGAGTCTTGAGGTCCTGTTGAGGGAAGGTTTCACCAGCCCTAACTGAGTCTCGAACTGTGCCCCCAAGAATACCAGCATTCTCGATGGCCGCAGAGAGGATTTCTCGAAGTTTATTGCGAATCCTAGTCGTTGTAGAAGCTGCCTGGTGGCTTGCAGACTTGTGTTGGTCGACGCTGGGGAGGATCCCCTTACCAGCCAGTCGTCGAGGTATGGGTATACATGGTGGCTTTGCTTCCTTAGCCAGGCAGCCACTGGAGCCAGGCATTTTGTGAATGCTCTGGGGGAGGTCTTGAGCCCGAAAAGAAGAACCGTGAATTGGTAGTGAGTTCGCCCTATTACGAAACGTAGGAATTTCCTGTGTTTCTGACACATTGGAATATGGAAATACGCGTCCTGTAAATCCAGGGACGCCAGGAAATCTCCCTTTTGAACTGCGCGGATCACTTCCTGCAGAGTGAGCATCTTGAATTTTAGGCTCTTTAAGGACTTGTTGAGATCGCGTAAGTCTAGAATGGGACGCCATTTGCCGTTCGGCTTTTTTACGACGAAGTATCTTGAGTAGACTCCTTGACCTCTCTGTGATGATGTAACTAATTCTATCACGCCCTTCGCTAACATGAGTGTAACCTCTTGTTGCAGTACCTTCATATGGGACTGAGCGGTGAACGCAGGTGGAATTTGCGGAGGGTTGTGTTTGAATTGCAGAGAGTGTCCGTTTCTTATGGTGTCTAACACCCATTGGTCCGTCGTTATCCTTTCCCATTCGTCGACATATGCTGAGACTCTTCCCCCCAGAACGGTGCGTGGTATGTCACTGCTGATCTTTATTTTGCTTGTCTCTCGACGACGATGGGTATGATGGTCGTTTTCTGGAAGACTGGAAGTTTCGTTGACGGTTAGCCGATTGTGAGGCACGTCGGTATCCCTGGGAGGGGTAAGTCGATCTGGAAAAGGATCTGTCTCCAGAAGAGAATCTTGAATTACCTGAAGCCCCTCTAAAGGGACGAAAAGACTTGTAACTTCTGCCACTCTGGAGGGCACCCAATGAACGTGCCGTGTCCGAATCTTCTTTCATCCCTTTTAGGGCCCCGTCCACCTGCTCGCCGAAAAGAAGGTCTCCCTCAAAGGGCATATCTAAGACCTTGTATTGCACCTCTGGCCTGAAGTAGGTACACTTAAGCCATGACTGTCGACGCAATACCACCCCATTGTTGACTTGCTTGAAGCCTGACTCAGCGAGATCCACCGCGATGTTTATTGCGTGATTTGAGGCTTCCTCACCCTCTCGGACCAGTAGCATCGCCGCCTTCCTCTGTTCTTCTGGAAGATGATCAAGCAGCGGAGCTAATCTGTGCCACATCTCCCTATCGTATCTGGCCACAATTGCCAGAGAGTTTGCGGCCTTTACTGTGGTCGCTCCCACGGAGAGCACTTTCTTGCCAAAGGCATCTTGGCGTCTCGCCTCGTTCTCAGGAGTCGTTGTGCACTTGTGCTGTGCCTTTGCCTTCCTCGGTGCTGCCGCCGACACCACCGAGTCCGGTGTTGGTTGGGAGGATAAACACTTGGGAGTAGACTCTGGAGCCTTAAACTTTTTTTCTAGGCGTCCTTTCACTGCTGGTTCTGAAAATGGGTGTCTCATTGTCTGCAACCCCTCTTTCCATACATGGTCCAGTATTGGTATCGAGAACACTGACCTCCTTCTCTTGCCCATGTGGTCGAACAAAAAACAATCCTTTTTCTGTTCTTCTTGGGACAGACCAAACTCTTTGCATGCCTTCTCCATCATAGAATGGAATGACGCAATGTCGTCCGGAGGGGACGGGTGAGCTGGGCTTCTGGGGTTTTCCAACTCCGCCTCTGACTCCCAGGTAGGATCCCTGGAGGGGGATAATGAGATATCCGACATGGCCCCCCTGTCGGACTACGAATCTGGCAGCTCACCTTCCTCCTGTGCCAGTGTTGAGATTGGCGTGCGTGGGTGCGTCGGTTGACGGGATGGGCCCGGCTCGTCGATGAGTGACTGTGGCAGGCTTGCCTGGGGTAGTCGCTGGTCCAACGATTGCAACAAGGACTGAAGCGTGGACAGAATATCCAACGACAAAACCGATTGAGGATTGAGGAGAGGGGCAGATACCGGTGTAACGGAGGCCCTCGTCGACGACTTGTCAGCCGCTCGTAGCCCTAGGTCTGCTGGGCCAGCAACTCTCTCGTTCTCGTCCTCCGAGGACAGCAACATAGCTTGTTCTTGTAGCAAAGGCTCCAGGGGGGTCGGGTCAAAGACTTCAGGCCTCGAGGCCTCCTGTAGGATCCCCGTCGATGAGGCCCTCGTCGACGCCATTGTCGACGGGACGGTGGATGCCCCCTGTGCAAGTGGTAGGGAGGCGGTCGATGACTGGACCGCCGTCGACGACGAAGACTTCGCAGGTGGTTTTGGCGGACCCGCCTTCTCCACACTGTGCCCGCTTTTACTCGACTGGTCGATCTGTGATGATCGCCAGAGGAGGATTCCCTTTCCTTCTCATGCTTTTTTGATGAGGATGATTTCTTTGCCGAGGAGTCTCTAGTGGAGTGACTTCCAGGCGACTCTTTTTCCGACGGTCTAGATTTCTTCGCCGGCGGTTCCGACGAGGCCGCTCGGCGCGATGTTTTCGCCAGCTGTGTGGAGCCCACCTCCGAGGGGGGGTATGCCCCCGCTCCATCATTCAGCCATGCCACCAGGCGTCGGTTCCGGTCTTTGAGGGTTTTTTGAGAAAACCCCTTGCATATGTCGCAGGTATCCGCCGAATGGTGAGGGGGGAGGCAATATATGCAGTCCATATGTCCGTCCCCCTCGTAAACCTTTTTTAAGCCGCATGTCGTGCATGGACGGAACAGCGCTTTACCTGACACAGAGGACATTATTACTCGAAATCCAATGACGCAACCTAGTACAAAACAGTAGGACAACACAAGGAGATCCCACTACTTTGGAGACGGTTGAAATCTGAAGGGGAGCCGCGGGGGCGGGCCTCTTATACTAGCACGGCCTGCGGAGCATGCGTAGGCGGGTCCTAGAAGGACGTAGATAGGACACAAAAGTGTCGAAAGTTTTTCCTTTGAAAAAGGCTATATATGTGTACCGAGGGGTCCCGGTCTGATGACAGGGAATATTCTAAGCATGTGAATCCATGAAAGATCCAATGCTGGAGAAACATATGGCAACGAGTAAGGAGCTGGGGGTTACTGATGGGGAGAGATGGGACAGATTTAAGGTTCACATAAAAAAATTACATAATCAACATCGGTAAAGCGCTGTGGGAGGCGAAGAGGAGGGAGGATCTGAGTTTTTTTCTGGCCAGGACGAGCCTCTTTAGGAAGGATGACCAGTGGTTTGTTGCCATCTCACAATCCAGGTTGGGGCGAGTAATCGTTAATCACAGTAGATGGTGCTGTGTATTTTATAATGTAATCGATCCGCAGGTAAGGAGGTTCCAGCAGGACATGGGCCCACTCTGCTAGGTGTAGTGGCTTCCTCTGCTCTTCAGCAGGGGAGTGATGGTCAGAGACATTTGTTGCGCAGCAATGTGGTCATCCACACATGGTTGGCAAGCATTACAGTTTGGACTTGGCTCACAAGGCGGATGCACCTTTTTAGTAGGGCGGACCTTCAGAGCCTCTTGGTTTAGCATCCAGCCCTCCTGCTTTGGGAGTCTATCAAGATGAGGCATCTGTGGGAGAATGCAATCCATTGAAGGGGAAATTACTTACCAGTAATGTTCTTTCTATGGATTCTTCTCCCGCAGATTCCTCATCGTCCTCGTAGCCTACCCCACTTGGAAGTCCATAAACCATGGTCATAATCGCATTCTGCTATTGCGTTCTGTGTGCGACGACATGAGCAGAGTGCTGCATTTTGGGGCAATAGCACTTTTCTGGCTATACCGCCCTAGTTCTTCTGGCTTTGTCTCCAAGGTTGAGCTATGGAAGACCAAGGTAAGCACAGTTGTGCTTTGCTATTGTTCTTGTTTCAATGTCTTTCCCCTTTACTGTAGGTTTCCTCTCTAGGGCTGAGCCTGGGGGGCTAAAAGTGGGGAACTGAATTATGGGGGTGTAGTGCACACTTTTATATGATGCCTGACGGCACGTCCAATTGAGGAATGTCGTGGCCATATACGATGGAGTAGTCGTCAGTGATATCAAGCAGTACTACACCCTTATTACTCTTCATAAGACTTTCCTACTTTTTTATAATTAGGAAACAGAACAAAGTCACACATTTCAAATCCCTTTTACAACACCTGTATCTCGATCCTTTTTACGGGGCGCTGTTGAGCAGCCGGCAAGATGGCTGCCTAGCTTCTCAGCTCCGTGACCCGACGGCTACAAATCCGTCAGAATTAGCAGTTTTCTCCACTATCCTGTGCTGGTAACGAGCATATTGGCTGGATAACACCTGCCCAACACACTGATCCGTGTCTGGGCGAAAATCGGACCTCCGGGGCTGTGGGAAACCCCCTTCTCCTCTGGAGCCCGCCACCCGACAGCTGAGGCCTGCTCGGCCGCGGGCGACTGCTGCGGGGCCCGCGCCCTGTGTCTTACTGGCCCGGCGGTTCGCCATCCTGCGCTCCCCTCCGGCGGGGTTCCTTCACCCAGCAACGGTGTGTCCTGCTCTCCGGAGCGCTAGGCCCAATCTCCTCCCTGCTTGGCCATCAGCGCGACCGCTCCTCGGCGCGTCTCCGGGCTGGCGCCTCCACTTCGCCCCCGCCTTTCTGGCAGCCGGGTGCGCCGTTGCCTGCTGCCGACCCGCGTGGCCCGTCCATTTCGGCCCGCCCCTGGAGGGGTGCCTGGGTGAGGTCTGCGTCGCCTCTTGTCCGCTGGATTGGCGTGCACCGTGCCGGGAGGGCTGCGGGGGCGCCCCCCTCCACTTTGGTTGTCTCTGGGCCTAATCCATCTGGCGACAGCTCCGCTGACTACGCGCCCCCGAAGTGGCCGTTTGCTGATCCTTCTGTTCCGAGGGCGACATGCCCCCTGCGGCTGCCCCCTGCCCCTTCAGGCCCCTTCGGGCTGGGACCGTGACGCTGACCCGCACACCGCCGGAGCTCCCACCTGCTTGCGAACTCCACCTGGCGGCCGGGGTCTGCTGGGACCCATACAGAGGCTTGACCTGGACACTACATCCGCAGGTGAGAGCTTGGGGACCTGGACTCCCTCCTACTGTATTCCCCGGGGACCACCGGCCATACTCCCCTGTTAATCCAAATTCCTGGGCACAGTGGACTCTTCATATGTTAAACGGCATATGTTAAACGGCCCTTAAACAACTACGCCAGCGTGACTGTGCCTCGCCTTTACTTTGCTTTACTTGTCCCACCGCCTGACGACCTCTGAGGCTTCTCTGAACTGCGCACCTACACGCCGGAATCCTTCAACTGCTGCCTGGGATTGCGCTCCCGGTTCCTGCTGCACTAGAGCCTTGAGGCCCCCTTGGCCCGGCGGCACCTCTACCCGGCTTGCCCCCCACCACCTGCATTGCGCTGGTGTGACAGAGCACCTCTACACCCTCCTCTCCCCACGCTGGGCAACTACTTGCTGCGCCCGGAGTTCGCTAGGTGCCCCCTGTCTGTGCTGCCCCTCACTGCTGGCTCTGGCTGCCTGTACTCGCCCGGTGCGAGCGCCGCCTGCCCCTTGGCTTCCCAGGATACACTGTCGCTCGGGACACTTTACCTGTTCCCCGGGGTAGCCTGGGGCCCTGGAGCACACCTGCTGAGATAACCTACTGCAATACCTGCCCTGCTGTTCCGAGTGTGCCTCAAGGATGTCCGGCAAGGCTCGTGGCGCTAACAAGGCTGCAGCGATGGACAAGTTTGCTAAATTGCTGGCTAAACAGGATCAGGGTGGGGCTGCCCCTTCACAAGAAGACCCAGATGTACCCCCATGTTCCTCACAGCCTGACCTCACGACACTCATGGAATCTATGGCCAAAAACTGTGCGTTATTTCATGAAAAATTGGATGATATAAACGCAAATGTAGCCTCATTACGCACCAAACTCGACCAACATGGCGCTAGACTGGTCGAGGCCGAGACCAGGATTGGGACCACTGAAGATGAAGTACATGTGCTCCAGGGCACGGTCTCTGACCTGGTGTGAGATATGAAGCTGGTCAAAGCGAAGTGCAATGACTTAGAGTCCAGATCCCGCAGGAACAATATACACATTGTGGGGGTTCCGGAGACGGCCCTCAAGGGCAAGATGGAACTCGCAGTCGAGACCCTTCTGAGAGACCTACTAGGAGATACACAACTCTCCCCGTTCTTCACCATTGAGCGCGCCCTTCGTTCGCTGGTCCCGCACCCCGAGCCGGGTGACTTCCCTAGACCAATTATAGCCAAGGTTCTCAGCTTCAGGGATAGAGACCACATCCTACGCCTAGCCCGCGAAAAAGGGGAGCTGAAATTTGAGTCTCAAACTATTCGTATCTTTCCTGACTTCTCGGTCAATGTCCAAATGGAGCGCAGACAATTTAATGGTGTGAAGAAATTGCTTAGAGAAAGGAAAGTGGAATACGCCATGTTGTTCCCTGCAAGGCTGAAGCTCACCCACCGTAATAAACTGTACTTTTTCACGGTCCCTGAGGAGGCGGTGAACTTTTTTGAGTCCCATATTCCTGTCCCTGGTCCGGCGGACGACCCTGTTGATGAGGGCTGAGTCGACCTGCCCTTCACCCCTTACCTGAATCACTTATGGTGTCATTGCCGCGCTTGTCATATGCATTTTCCTTGCAATCTCATTTATTCTTTCATTTGTGTATTCATGATTGTTGTAACCCACCGTGAAGTCTCATGAAACGCAGAATAGGTCACGAGTGTGTGATCTGTTGAATGCGGCACCTCGTCTGGGATCCTCTATTTTAATATCCTCTGTTTATTGTACTCTACCATGGTGCTCCCTCCACAATTCTTTATAGTTACCGCTGCACGATACTTTGTGCAGTCCACCACTCAACGGCCATCATCGGGTCCACGGCAGCAGTGACCCCCGCTGCAGTTGCAATGCCGAGTTTGGCTGGTTATGTTCACTGGTTGCGCCCCTGTTGGGTGCCGGGGCTGGCCTTACCCCGTTGGGTTTGGCACAAGTGCCCTGGAATTTTGGGTGGGCTTTTGGGCACTGCTGTGTTTGGGGAGGCAGCGAGGGACGGGGTGGGTGTGATTTGGGGTTACTATGGCAAAAATGGTAAGGCAGTGGTAGCTTTTGGTACTATGCAATGGGCCGCTGTATTGGCGGCCGGCACTTGTTCAACACACTTTCTCACACATTACTCTGATCCCCCCTAAAGGGCTACTGAATGGCTATTAGGCTAATGTCTTGGAATATTAGAGGGCTCAGCAACTTCACGAAGGCACGCAGGATCACGGCCTATGCGCAGAGTCACAGGGTCAAAATACTTCTCTTGCAGGAAACCCACGCTCTCGCCCGTCTCTCTTCCTCCTTTGCCCCTGCATGGGACTCCAACAAATACTACACAGCGTTCTCCTCACAGTCCAGAGGTGTCCTCACCTTGATTCACAAGTCCTTAGAGTTTTCTCTTTGCACCAGCCATATAGATGGCCAGGGTAGATACGTGATCCTCCATTGCTTCCTTGCTAATACTGAATGCCTCCTGGTCAACACCTATGCCCCATGCATTGATGCACCCGAGTTTTTTTACCACATCCTTGACATTCTCTCAGGATATGTTGGGGTTCCTGTTATTTGGGGGGGGGGGGGGGGGGGGGGGACATGAATCTCATCCTGGACACCGACTTGGACAGATCTGGTATTGCACCTAGAACATCGTCCAGAGCCGCTCGTCGCCTCCACGCACATATGCTCACTGCCGGACTGGTTGATGCCTGGAGAGTGCTTCACCCATTGTCGAAAGAGTTCACTTTCTATTCCTCTGTCCATGACAGCCACTCCAGGATTGACCTTTTCCTGCTCTCCGCAGGGCTCATGGGCAAAACGCTTACCACACAGATTCTTCCGCGCACATTATCCGATCACTCCCCGCTCACACTAGACATTGCCTTACACCAGGCCCTCCCCCAGCACTCCAACTGGCGATTCAAGGCATACGCACTGCACGATATTGTGTTCAAGGCTGACATCCTCGCAGATATCTCCTCGTTTTTCGATAACAAACGCCACAACACTACAGATGGGGGGAGGTGGGAGGCCTTTAAGGTTTGCATCAGGGGCATGTGTATATCTAGGGAGGCTGGGGTCCTGAAGGACATTAGAAACTCTCTGCGCCGTTCCGAGTCCAGACTCAAGGAGCTGGAGTGCGAGTATGCGTCCGCCCCTTCTCCACCCAAGCTTGCACAGATTAGAACTGAGCTAGATGCGTTCGAGTCCTTTGCCCTCAGCGAGATAAAATACCTTGCCCGGCCTGTTGTGGCTCGGAAGTATGGTGAGGGAGAGAGGCCGGGCCGCACCCTTGCCCGCCTCGCCCGCGCCGAAGGAGGCAGAGCTCGGATTGATAGTATCATCGACAACGATGGAGTCCGGCATTGGTCTGACCACCCCATCCTTGAGACCTTTGCAGATTTCTATGCTGCCCTTTACGCCCAGCAACCAGAGCACAGCCCACAGGATCTGGACGACCTCCTAGACCATATCCCTATGTCCCTTATTTCCAAAGCCACTAAAGAACAATTAGATTCCCCCTTCACCCTTGATGAGATCACCGCAGTAATTTTGGCCCTCCCTAAGGGTAAAGCCCCCAGCCCAGACGGCCTAACTGCTGAGTTCTATCAGGAACATGTTGGCCTACTTGCTCCACGGCTTCACGAGGTTTGGGAAGAGTCGCTGCGTCTTTCTACCCTCCCCCGATCCCTCTGTGAGGCTGTTATCACTGTGCTTCCCAAGCCGGGCAAGCCCCTCGATGAATGTGGCTCCTATAGACCTCTGTCTCTCATCAACACTGATACTAAAATTTTTGCCAAAATCATAGCAAATAGGTTCCTCCCCATCATGAAATACCAGATTCACCCAGACCAAAGTGGTTTTGTCCCTGCCCGTTCCACGGCATTAAACATTCGGTGTCTGTTTAACGTTATCTCTAGAATCGACCATCAAGCCAACGCGGTGGCCGTGACACTTGATGCCCAAAAGGCGTTCGACATGGTCTCGTGGCAATACCTCTGGGCGGTGCTGGAGAAGATGGGGATCGGCCCTTACATGTTGTCCTGCATTAAACTATTATACACTGACCCAGTGGCCAGGGTCCTGGTTAACTCCCACCTGTCGGATCCCTTTTCCCTCCACAGGGGGACGCGGCAGGGGTGCCCGTTTTCACCCTTGTTATTCGCTATGGCCATTGAGCCCATGGCAGATAGTTTGCGTAGCAACCATGTGCGCAAAGGGATTCGTCTGCGGGATACCCCCGGAATTATATCATTGTACGCTGATGACGTGCTTTTATACATCAGAGACCCCTCAGTTCACCTTGACCTAATCATGCGCGAAATTATCGAAATTGGCACATTCTCGGGGTTCACCATAAACTACACCAAATCAGAAATGTTTCCCCTCACTCCCGCAACGACCCAACCTGCATGCGAATTTCCGCTCAAATGGGCGCCTGAGGGTATCAGGTACCTGGGGGTTCAGGTGTCCCTCTCAAAATCCTCCTTACTGTCTGACAATTACGGGGCTGCCGCGCAATATGCTGAAGCCAGGATGGAGAAGTGGCGGAACCTCCCCCTCTCGCCATCAGATAGACTGTCCCTGATAAAAATGATTATAGTCCCGAAGCTCCTATACATATTTGCTAACGTCCCACTTTGTCCGGGGAAACAGTATTTTGCGGACCTGCACGCGGGATGCGCCCGTTTCTTGTGGCATGCTGGTGCTGTGCGCAGAAAGTGGCAACATATGGCCCTGCCTTATGAGAGGGGTGGATTCAGTGCACCTGATCTCGCCCAGTATTGGACAGCCGCTCAGGCTCAGCATGCTACATATTGGTACCATCACCAGGACCCCCCCCGCCGCACATTAAGCTTGAAATCCTGGCGACTGAGGAGATTAATGTCATGTCCTTGATCCCTTTTCACTCGTATTGCTGGGAGTCCCCTGCTGACCCAGTCGCCTCTACCATTAGAGCGTGGCGGCAGATTCTGATGCCCGGGTCTGGCTCCCCCCTGTACTACAAATGGCTTCCCCTCTGGTCGTTCCCTGGCCTCTCCCCCACACAGGATAGACTTCTTATCCATCACTGGTCAGACCTGGGATACAGATCTCTCTCCGACCTATTCCCCGATGGGAAATTCATTACCCCTGATACCTGGAAACCGGGGCACTCCAAGTCCTCGCTGGAGTTGCTGCAATACTTCCGACTTAGGGTGGCAGTCCAAGATATGTGGCCTTCGTATCCTGACGAACCCCCTGAGTCGCCCGAGGTCTGCTATATTGCCAATTCCGCTGGGGGTAAGGGCATTGTGTCCGCCCTGTATAAAATGTTGGGGGCTCGAGCTGTCGAACCCCACCATGCTGTTCGAGATGCTTGGAGTTGTGATCTGGGATTAGGCATCACGGATGAGATGTGGACTAAAATGTGCATACACACTCGCAAGGTTTCTCTTAATTCCAGAGTTAGATGTGTTCAATACAAGCTGCTCAATCGCCTGTACTACACTCCCTATGCGATTGGGAAGTTTGCCCGAGATCAATCCCACTCGTGTCAAAGATGCAGATCTAACGATGCTGACCATGCTCACATGTTCTGGTCCTCTGGGGCGCTGGCCCCGTTCTGGGATGCGGTGCTTGCGACCCTCTCCGAGATTGTGGGGTTTTCTGTCTCCCCTGACCCCCTGGCTCTTCTGTTTGGCCTGTGGGAGGGAACTGAAGCGAAACGGGAGGCTAAATTTCTGAATGTGGCGACTATTGTGGCCAAGAAATGCATCCTGCAATGTTGGAAGTGTAGATCCCCCCCCCCCCTAGAAATGTGGCTGAAAGCCCTCACCTGGACACAATCCTGTGAAGAAGACTACATTAACATGTTGCCTAGTACAGCTCGACCTACAAACATATGGACAGGGTTTTGTAGCTATTTGAACCGTAAGGTGGACCTGGAGCTTCTATCATCCCCTCCATCTCCAGATCCGGGGACGGATCATTCTGCACAGTAATGCCTTTATTGCTTTTAATCTCTATCAGGACTCTGTGTGGCCTCCTGTCAAATCTGTCCTTTATCATCCATGCTTTATATATGTAATGTGTGTTGTTGTTGCAACTTGTAATGTGCCAGCTACTACTTCTTGCCAATAAAGAAAAGTTTTTTAAAAAAAAGAAATCCTTTTTACAAGAAAGTCAAGTTCTACTAGCCACACATTACGATTTGAGAATCGAAGCACAAATTCCATCCTCAAATTGAGAAAGTCAAACCAAATGCTACAAATTAACAGTACAGTGCCGAGATGAAAAAGCATGAGATGGTCATCAATATAAAAATTCTCGATTCAGCAATGTTGTGTAATCCAACATGAATATATTATACACACTATTTAGTTTTTTCATTAGCCACTGATGTCGAATGTAGATCTCTGGACCATACTCCCACTTTGAATTTCAAAATCACGTAAAATAGTTTATCTATGCCCATGAAAACTAAAATTGAGAAATGCATGGTGGAGCACAGAGGCGAACGAAACCTGCAGATAACGGAAAACATATTGCAAATAAAAACAAAGCACAATATAAACATAGTGTGGCTTTCAACTGCTCCCGAATTGAGTATTATTATCTATACTTCAATGGACTGCTTGTCTACTGCTGCAGATTCCTCATTGGATAGATATCCTTCCAGCATCAGCTGCTCAGAAAGCGGGTGTAGTGCACCACGACTCAGCCGTGATGCCTCTTGACTCAATGTGCAGTCAGCAACTCTGGATGTGACGTCGATCGTCGTACAAATACTACATCACTGCGCCTCATACCTAAGTTCGGGTTTACCGCACGCTGCTCACTGGAACACCTCTCATTAGAGAATCATCTTGAAAAATGTTTGTAAATACTTTTGGAAATTTGATGCGATTGCACCCTGTCTGCTCCCAAGGCATCTGGCTTCAAACAGTGCAAGGACTGTAATTCTAAGATGTCTATTACAGACCAACACAGTGGCTGTGTGCAGCGCCTCCGTGTCGGTCATGACACAGAGGATTGTGGTTCTTGCATGAAGATGAATCCGAATTCCTTACGGGAGAGGGCAGCGAAACTCTTAAGTCGTCGGCTCGCTCAGCCACTCAGTTGTCAGATCCCGATAAAGAAGGGCCTGTGCCTGAAAAAGGAGGGCAGGCACTGGAAGAAAACAGAAAACGGTCCCATTCCCAAAGCCATTATTCCTCCTGCCTCAAAAAGAAACTCATCAGTGTAGGCACAAGTCTGACTCTTGCAAAGACCACGGCAAGTAGTCATCAGGCCCTACATTAGGGCAGAGTGGGAGGCATTTAAAGAGCAGATGCTTGAGGTGTTTAAGGTGGCTGCCTCAACAACTTTAATGGCCCCTGTTGATGCCAGCACCAAGAAGTCTGTGTTGGTATCAATGCCCTCGGGCTCTGTGCTGCCCTTTGCCAAAACGGTCAGTCATGTCATCTGCGCCATCGGGTGCGGGTCCAGCGGCGCTGGTCGTGGTCCCTGATTGTTTGTTTGTCCTGCAGCCCTGATCAGTATTTTTCAATACCATGTTGACGATGACCGTGACCAAATACCTTTTTGTCTCGAACCAGCAGGTGGAGGCTCTTGGGGCATGGACTTTTTCTCAGACCAAGCTGATTTACTTGCCTTGGCAGATGGGCGGAAGGATACAAGTGGTTTGGTGACTTCTCCCGACTTAGTAATCCATCAGGCCCATCCCTATGGACATGCAAATGCCATGTACCACTCCACTGTGGACAGGGTGGTTGATGCCCTGGGTTTGAGCACCCCATGCAAACCCCTGTCAGGCTATGCACTCACTGACCTCCGTGACCAATGGCATCCGACAGAGAGGACCTTACCCTTTTAACATAGCTGTTGCTGACTCTGTTGTCGCTTTGTGGCTGAAACCTTGTTCAACCTCTTCTGTGAATTCTGAAATAAGCTGGCAAGGGGAGGTTCATCTTTCCTCTCCACCCATCCAACACCAGAGGACCTGGTTGTCCAAGCTGACATGGTCCATACTAGACCATCCACATCCAATCGCCCTACTGGTTTGGAGGGTAAGAAGTCTGATGCTCTTGCGAAGTAAGTTTTTGCATCGGGTAGTATGGCCCTAAAGGCTGTAAATGCTGCCTGTGCATTTGCAAAATACATGTTTGGTCTTTCGGAAGACAATCGAGGAAGTGTCGGAACATATTCCTGAAGGTGACATGTGGGATGGGTTCTTGCAGGATTGTGGGTGATGGAAAGGAGTTGGCCGGCCAGTGTTTGCAAACAGGCCTGGACGTTGCCGACTGTCGGGAGAGCAATGGGATCAGCTACAGTTCTTAGGCGGCAGGCATACCTGCACATTTCAGGTTTTTGACCAAATGCCCAGGCGAATATTGGACATTGCCTTTGATGGTGAGAACCTGTTTGGCCCCAAGGCCGAAAGTCCCATGACAAATGTAAGGACTCAAAGCTAGCTGCTAAGTCACGGGGCCTAGCTGTGCAACAGCCATCTAAACCTTCCTTCAGCTTGGCGTCCAGAGGACGGGGATACAGAAGGTACGTCCCCTCTGGAAGGAAGGCAGAGCTCCCGCAACCCAGGTAGGGGCAGAGGCGTGTGCTCTGGCAGGGGGTGTCTACAGGCTAGCAAACAGCAGCTGCAGCCGGGGCGGCTCTGCTCGCAAAGCCGCTTTGGGTTCTCCCCTTATGTGTCCCCGGTTGGAGGCAGGATTGGCAATCACTGGCCCCGCTGTCAGGAGATTACTTCTGATGTCTGGTCTTTGCAGCTCGTCCAATGGGGGTACTGTCTGCCTTTTCTAAAGAGACAGCCGGACACACCACCCCAACAACCGGAACAGGAGTTCCAGGAAGAACTGAGAGCCCTGCTTTTGAAGGATTCCATGGAAGAGGTACCTCCTGAGTACAGTGGATTTTGTTGTTATTCCTGGTGTTTCCTGATACCCAAGAAAGGGGGAGGACTTCATCCCATTTTAGACCTCAGTGCATTGAACAAGTTCCTGAGGAAAGACGAGTTAAAAATTGTGACGTTGAGAGAGATTCTCCAGGCTCTTCAGTTTCAGGACTGACTGGTGCTGTTAGATCTCCAAGATACTAACTTCCAAGTGACTATCCATCAGAAGTACAGGACGTTCTTGAGATTCCTTATAGGAGGCAAGCACTACCAGTTCAAGGTGCTTACCGTTGGGTTGACCTCTGCACCCAGCGCCTTTACGAAGCTGATTGCAGTAGTCGTGGTTCACCTCAGGGGATCCGGTGTTCATATGTTTCCATACCTGGATGATTGGCTGATCTGAGGAAAGGCGGCGGAGGAAGTTTCGTCCCATCTCGAGGACACTTGCTCGCTACTCCACAGGCTGGGTTTCTGCCATAATTTACAGAAGTCCCCCACGACACCAACAGAAAGGCTCAAGCTCATTGGAGCGATCGTAGCCGGTCGGGAAGGCTTTCCCCCTGAGAAGAGAATCACCAGTGTCAAGACAGATGGTTCAACTGTTCCAGAGCCATACCAGCTTGCTGGCGGTTTCCTTCCTCCGCCTCTTAGGCCTCATGGCCTCCTGTATTTTCCTAGTGCCAGAGGCCAGACTGTGAATGTTGTCTCTGCCGTGGCTGCTGTGGTGTGAATGGTCTCGGTACTTCAGCACCTTAAAGTACATACTAAGGGTGTCCATGTCAGTGGCCAACAATCTATCTTGGTGGGCCAACAGCAAGAACATGATGGCAGGGGAAACCTTCTGGCCTCCTTGGCCCCAAGTTAGGGTGGTCACGGATGTGTCTCTAAAGGGTTGGGGCGCTCACTGTAAGGATTTGCAGATGAGTGGTCATTGGTCCACAATGGAAGTCCAGTGGCACATCAACAGGTTGGAGCTGCGATCGATCGGGTTGGCCCTGAAAGTTTTTGCGCCCCCTCTCAAAGGGGAGCATGTCCTGATCTTGACAGTTAAGACGGTGCCCATGCACTACCTGAACAAGCAGGCAGTTGTGTGCTCCCTCCCCTTTGCAGATAGATATTGATAGTTTATTTCTGTTGCGCTCGTACACAAGTGTTTGAGTGGCAAGGTAGGGGATCAGGGGAGAACAAAACAACAATCTTACTAGGCCCAGTGACATTGAGAACGTGCAACTGTATGGGAGAGGGGGAGGAGAAAAGCGCATGGAAGGGGGGAGAAGTGGAAAGTATGGAGCAAAGGCGAAACAGATAAATAATAAATTAATTAATAAAGGCAACAAACCGTGGTAGTGCAGCCAGCAGTTGGCAAATGCTGGGTTTAAAGTAGCAGACAGGGTAGGTCTGATAAGTGCAGGAAGACAAAATGGGGGCGGACTGTATGTGTACAGATACAGACCCCAGTGCAAGTGGTGGCCTGGAGGCAGTGCGGGAGGGTGGCAGGGTGAGCAGGTACCTGTGCCTGCAGAACAAATGGTGGCCAGGTGCACAGTGCCAAGAGAGAACAGATCAGCAGGGGAGAGGGGGAGCGAAGGCAGAAGCAAAGAGGAAGGTCTTGAGGTGCTTCCGGAACCGGAGATGGTTCTCCTCAAGTTTTAGAGTGGCAGGGAGGCTGTTCCAGAGGGAGGCCTCAGCCGAAGATGGAGATCTACCCCCAGCTCGTTTCTTTGAAAAACAACTGATCCTGAGGGAGTTAGAGGTAGAGAGGGGAGGTATTTGCGGAGGGATCGCTGAAGGTATTTTGGACCCAGGCCCCAGAAAGCCTTGTGGACAACGAAGAGGGTTTTGAATGTAATCCTTGCATCCAGCCAATTGAGGGATTTCAGAGCTGGAGAGATGTGATCCCAGGGCGTGAGGCCAAGGACAAGTCTTGCAGTCCTGTTCTGGATTAGTTGCAGAGGGCGGAGAGTAGAGGCAGCTAGATTTAGAAAGAGTCTGTTACAATAGTCCAACCTAGAAAGAACCAGAGCTTGGGAGACATGAGCTTCTGGGGGAAGGAGAGGATAGGCGATGCAGCTTTGGTTCTGGCTTTTGGAGAATCGGATCTTGGTACATCTGTTGGGGACAAAGAACGGATTGGTGAACGCTCCGAATAGGCTGCGCATGCTCTTACACAAGTGGGATGTGTGCCCAGAAGTCCTAGAGGAGCTCTTTACTCAATGGGGTACCAGACGGTGGATCTGTTTGACACAGAGCCCAACAGGAAAGGCACACTTCTGCTTGAGTGAATTCCCAGTGAGAGGTGCACAGGGGGATGCATTCCTAGTGGAGTGGGATATCAACCTCCACTATGGCGTCCCTCCAACCCCTGTCATTCTGTGGGCTAACAGGAGTTTGAGGAGGTTCTGAGCAGCTCTGATCGTGATATCCTTAGATTGGGTGAGGAGGACGTGGTACTCAGAGCTTCTGGACTTTACCATCTGCCCACCTCTCCAGCTGCCTTAACTGCCGGACCTCCTATCTCAGTCAGAGGATCGTGTACTCCACCTGATCCCTCAATACCCTGACCTACATGTGTGGCTCTTCAGAGGATGAAGTGTGATGACTGAGCCCTCTCCGATGAGGTGCTACAGTCAGCACGCAGACTTTCAACATCATCACCGTATGTGTGCAGGTGGAGAAGATTTGAGGTGTGGTGCAGGGGACGTGGGAATGAGCCAATCTCTTGCCCCACCACTGCAGTGATGGAGTTCCTTCTGTCACTGGCCTCGGCAGGCCTCTGGGTTAAAACAATCAATGAATACTTGGTGGATTTGTTTACAAAGGTCTCTGGATCAAGAGTCTTTATTTACCATCCCGGTTACGGCCCAATTCCTAGAGGGTCTCATGAACAAGTTCCCACCTGTTCCCTTTGTGGTTCCAGACTGGGACTTTAATTTGGTCCTAATCTTTCTTATGGTGGCTCAGTTTGAGCCTTTATACTTGTGCTTCATCATGGAAGCCCAGCCTAGACCTAGGGTGTCTGAACAAATATTTAAACTCCCAAATGTACAGGATGGTCACGTTGCAACACTTGCTCGGCCAACTGGAAAGAGGAGACTTCTTGACATCAATGGATCTGGAGGACACCTACTTTCATGTCCCCATTCACAAGATGTGGTGTAGGGACAGCACTACCAGTTCTAGGCCCTTCCTTTTGACTTGAAGTGGGCCACCAGAGTGTTCACGAAATGCCTGCCACCATTGGCAGCCCATCTGCTTCTACAGGGCATACACATATACATGTACCTAGATGACTGGCTCATTTGCGCCCGCTTGCGGGAGCTGGCCGACCAACACAAATACTGTCCAGCTACTGACAGATCTGGAATTGTCCATCAACTAGCCGAAGTCCTGCTTAACTCTATCGCAGAACGCACTGTTTCTAGGCACCCGACTCACTACGGTTGTTTGCCTGTCGTCGCCCTCGGAGGAGAGGCTAGCAGCCATTCAAGGAAAGGTGCAACGGCTGTCGTCGGTGAAGGCGGCCACGGTGCGGGCTATCAAGTTGTTACTGGGCATGATGTCGTCCTCCATCTACCTCGGTTTCAGATGCGACCCCTACAGGAATTCCTGGATGCTCGCTGGATAAAGGTGTCCCGAAGCTTCTCGGACAAGATCTCTCTCAACGACGAGTTCTGTCAGGCAAAAGGATGGTGGGGTATCCGCTCCAACATCGCCCAAGGCACGGGATTTCAAAACCCCCCATACCAGGAAACGGTCACCACGGACACCTCCCTGTAAGGTTGGAGAGCGTACACCAGACGTCTGCACGCCAGAGGCCTGTGGCTGCTGGAGGAGAAGGATCTTCATATCAACATCCTGGAGCTACGGGCAGTATTCTGGGCCCTCAAGTCGTTCCTACCATCTCTGAAAGGCAAGGTGGTGAGGATCTTCACGGACAACACCACCACTGTGTTCTACATCATGAAGCAGGGGGGCACTCGATCCCTAGCACTCGCCAAAGAAGCCCAGGACTGGTGGTGCTGGACCGTCAGACAGGGGATGTTCCTCGTTCCTCTCCACCTGGCGGGAGTCAAGAGCACCATTGCAGACTCCCTCAGCAGGGAACCACTCCTGGCACGAGTGGGAGCTTCATTAGGATCAGGTGGACCACCTATTAGTCAAATGGGACAGGCCCCAGTTCGATCTATTTACGATGGCAGCGCATTCCAAGTGCCAGAAGTTTTCCTGCAGATTCCACCAGCCGAGGAGCTGGGGGATGCGTTCTCCTTCCTGTAGGAAGGGCTGTTTCTACGTGTTTCCTCCATTCCCTATCCTGCTACGAGTCATCAACACACTGTGTCCATGCAAGATGATACTCCTCATCACTTTGGTGTGGCCGAAGCAGATTTGGTATCCGGAAATTCTCAGCATGTCAGCGTTGCCCCCTATCAAGCTGCCGGTGGTTCCGGATCTTATCACCAGGGACGGTGCAATCCTTCATTACGACACAGGATCGCTGAACCTGAAGGCTTGGCTCCTACAGCCCAGAGTTTGGAGGAAATTGAGTTGCATGCAAGCTCCCGGTGCAGGTGGGGGGGAGGGGGTCATTGCCAAGGCCATTGCTTTGTCGACCTTCAAGTGCTACGGTCACAAGTGGAAGCATTTCGCTACATGGTGCCAGTCTCAGAAGATTACCCCTTTTTAAAAATAAACCTTTACAAAAAAAGGACATTTACCATGTATACAATTTTTTAAATACACACATTTAAAATGTAAAGTACATTTTCATAAAGTACAAATTACTAAACAATTCATTATTACGCAATACATAAACATAATTTCTCCAGCATGGGGTCTGGCATGGATTCACATGCTCATGAATATTCCCCGTCGTCAGGCTGGGAATCCTTGGTAAAAGAAGAAATCAGTTTTGTTTCTGAACTGTCTTTCTCCTAATAACCAATCTCTGGTCATACTGCCCCCAGCCAATGACTGCCCTCTACCTAAGCCCCTCCTCAGGCAGCCATCTTCAGATTTTTACCGCACGTTCAAGTGTTGGGAGTCCTCGTGCTTAGCTCTCAAGCTTTTACTGCGTATTGCATTTTTTCAAAGAGTTTACTCTTACTTTTTCAGTCAAATCGAGCCTCAAGCTCCACCGATTCTTCTTCCGATTAACGGGGACCCGTTTCGGAAATCTCTACGCCCCTCAAGGGCGAATTTTCGTCGAATTTCACTTCTTGGAGGATTCCGGAAGATCTTTGAGGCCTACCCCGCGTGGACATGGCCGAACACAAAGACTCGACGCCCGTTGGATCGAAGCTGTTTAAGATCTGCCCCGGATGCGGACTACAGAACGTCTTCAAGGAGGATGTGTCATGGCCACTGGTCAAGGCCCATTAAATGTATGCCCTGCAGGGTCCCAATGGACCCAGTCCTGGCGCCTCTGGAGCCAAGCTCATTTAAAAGTGTGCTCTGCACACAGTATGCTTAAAGCATGTGCACCTAGGCCGGGCGTGGCCATACAGAGGCATTGGAAGCACATGCAGAAGACCGGGGGAGTGGCAAGCTGGGGCCACAAGGCGCGGCCTAAAGGGAGTGGCTCAGGCCAGGCTATATAAACCAGCCCCACCCGCATGCTGGCGCTTCGAGTTAGTCTGATGGAGCAGCGTAACGCTTACTGCCGTCTACAGATCCTTACCTGTTCCAGTTCAGCACGACCATCGTAGTCTCCGGAATCCATCCTGCATTTTACCTGGAACCAGCCATGCCTTCGCTGGAAGCACTGCTACCCGCTTCCAACTCTGCAGCTACCGCACGCATCCCACCTGGAACCAACCACGCCATCACTGGGAGCACTGCTACCCGCTTCCAACTCTGCATCCACCGCGCGCATCTTACCTGAGGCAAGCCACACCATCGCTTGAAGCAGTGCTACAGCACGCCTCTTACCTGTCTCCTCGAATCCACCTCTTGCAGCGCCTTGCATCCTTACCTGTCCCAAACGCCCATCAACACGGAGTCATCTTCCGGCGCAGCATCCTCGCGGATCCTTCCATCTGGCAGCTGGCAGGAGTTCAGAGCACCACTCGCCATCAAACACTGACAGGCTGCACCTGCAAAAGAGACAGCACAAGGTTAGCAATTGCATAAACTTTAAATGCTGGGCAGCGCAACTCGCAAACTTTGCACACCATCCGGGAATCCAAATTACCTCTTGTAGGTTTTCCAGATTGGACTCTCTTCCATCACCACATACTCGTGGGGCCATCTTCATACCTGGTGGGAGAGGAACGGACAATATAACGTTAGACAATAATCATTGGGCAAATCATCACCACAAATACGGACAATAATCATTGTTATAAAACACCTACCTTCATGGCGGGATTGGTCGCAGCCGGTCAGGGCCACCACGCAAAGGACCAGTGACACAACTAGATCCATCCACGGCGCCCCTGCTGAGAAAGCAGGACAGAGAGCTCATCCTTACACTAAAACAGGTGAGCTTGCATGGGCAAACTTTTGCTCACTTCATTCTGGCACGAAAGGGTCGAGGGGAATCGCGGAACCACCGCGCCATTCTCATTGCCTCTCATCTTCTCTCAGGGGCAGTACCAGCATCCAGAGCCTTCGATTTCACAGCAGCTGGGGTGAGAGTTGATCCAAGGGAGCCAAGTCCTGGGAGGGCTCCAACCATGCCCACACATCCCCGCGGAGACCAGGTGAGCGTAACAGGATGAGCACTCCCAGTGCCTCTACTGCCTGCACTCTGACAAGTCACACGTGGAGGAGGACTGTGCGTTCTGCAAGGACTTGTCTGCCTGTACCATGAAGGACCGTCGCAAACGGCTCGCTGACTGGCTGGAGGCGAAAAGCCCAGCGGCAGGTGAGCCCAAGAAGTCGTCTCAGCAGCCTTCTAAGACCTTTGTGGGCGCTTCGGCGACGGGGGCCAACATAAGGCAAAGCACTGCGGGCACTGGGAGCGCCGTTGGTACGGGCTCTGCGACTGCCAGGCTGGGCGCAGCATCGCCGACGCCGTCAACCACGAGCCAACGTTCCCACTCGACGAAGAGGAAGTCAGAAAACCCGGGTAGCTTCGGGAGAAGCCCCAGTCGACCCCGACAGAGAAAGCCAAGGGGGAGCAAGGCGGTGACCCTCCCACCACGGTGAAGGCCTCAGACACGCCAAAGGTCGTGAAGGAACAGGTTCGCCCGGCTAAGACTTCGATTGAGGAAGTGGCAGCGTCCCTGGTGAAACCTGCAGATGCAGCCCCAGTGGAGACGACCTCAAAGCCAAGAGTTTCCCTGCCTTCCCAGAGGGAATCGTTTTTCCTGCCCATTGAATAGACCCCCATGAAAACCCTGGACGAGAAGAAGAGGGGGGGGGGCACAATAGTCCTACCGGACTCTGATATCTCCTCCGAGGATGAGCTGGCGGGCCTCAAGTCAGTCTTGGACAAGAGATTCGTTGAGGTCAGGTCCCATGGGAAGGACCCCGACGAGGCGGATGTGGAGAGCGGCGAGGGAGCTGGCGAGGAACGGTAGAGTGACGAGAAACCGGACACCACGCCGACGCTCCCGTCGCAACCGCTGCAACCACCGATGGACAGGTCGGAGGACATATTGCTGGCCCTACACACCCTGTGTTCAGAAATGAGAACAAGGATGCCTTTGCTTCCGGTGGACGATCCAGCAGCGCCTGGACCATCGGGAAGCCCTTCACCCAAGCGGAGGCGAGTCCATTGGCCCCCACCCTTCCATCCTACACCTCCATCTCCCCCTCCGAGGGACGAAACGGCGGAGCAGATCTCCTGTGACCCCCACCCCGGGCTTCTCCTCCCGACGAAATTAGCTCATTTCATGCCATGATCGCTAGGGCCTCTGAGCTTTTTCAACTATGCCCTGAGGAGCCGACAAGAGGCCAAGAGGAAGACCGTGCTCTCGGTCCCGCTGTTGGACGACATCTGGGACGAGGGGCAGGCCCTCCTGAAGAACCCAGCCACGGCCCCGGCGAAGAGAGACCAGTTTGAGAAAAAGTACCGGGTCCCAGACTCGACACCAATGTGCCTCAGAGCGCAGCTGTCCTCGGACTCCATGGTCTCCACGGCTGCCAAGAAGAAATCCGCTGGGACGATGGCGTCGACTTCCACTTCCCCACCGTACGGCGAGGGGAAGAAGCTGGATACCATGGGACGTTGAATCATTTCGTCGGCGCTGATGACCATTAAGGTGGCCAACGCTCTCGCTGTCGTGGCTCGCTACGATGGGGAGCTGTGGTTTAAAATCACCCCCCCTCCTGGACTTTCTCCCAGATGACAAGTGGGCAGGCGCCCTTGAAATCTTACAGGAAGGCGAGGTGGCTTCGGACCACGCCATTACGGTGGCCACGGACATCGCCGACACCGGCTTCTGCCAGATGGGCAACAGCGTTTGCCTTCGCCGGCGCGACTGGCTCAGGGCCACCGACTTCCGTCAGGACGTTCAGACGAGGGTACTGGACATGCCCTTCGATGGGAACAACTTTTTCAGAAAGGCAGTAGACTAGTCACTGCAGGCCATCAAGGCGGACACCGAGACGGCCCGTGCCTTGGGCATGCTCTATCAATGACGGCCGTCCTTTCGGCACTCCGGAGGCAGGTCACAAGGTGCCTCCAAAGGATTAGGTGGCAGCTATTCCTCATACCGTCAGGCTGCCCGTGCTTCGTCGCAGGAAGCATACAGAGGCCACAGCCAGGCTGGGGGACATCGGCGCCAAGAGGCCCAAGGTGGTAAGGCCTCAGAGAAGCAGGACTGAGCCGGCTGTGATGTTGGGGCCCCCACCCAAGCACCCCCGGTGGGGGGCCGGCTGGCGAACTTCGTCGGCACCTGGAAATCCATCTCCACCGATCGTTGGGTGCTGGATGCCCCTGTTTTCCACCCGTGGCCAGGAAAGTAAACCACATTCCTCAACTACTTCTAGAGGTACGAGCAATGCTAAAAATAAAGGGCGCGATAGAGCTTGTCCCGAAGAGGCTCCGGGGCTTTGGAGTATACTCACGGTACTTCCTCGTTCGAAAGAAGACCGGCGGCTGGCGGCCCTTCCTAGATCTTCGCCGCCTCAACAAATGCATAAAATCCCAGAAATTCCGGATGTTCACCCTTCAGCGCGTGCTGGGACAGCTGGAGCAAGGGGACTTCCTGTCGTCGCTGAACCTGGAGGATGCCTACTTCCACATCCCCATTCAAAAGGGGCACCGAATGTTTCTGTGCTTTGTGGTCCAAGGACAGCTCTACCAGTTCAGGTTCCTCACCTTCAGTCTGAATTCGGCCCGAGGGTCTTCACCAAGTGCCTGGCACCTACAAGGGATCCACGTCTACCCCTATCTGGATGATTGGCTCATCCGAGCGAAGTCAAAGGAACTCGCTGTCGAACACAGCGAGGATTGTCCGCCTACTCACAGAACTGGGGTTCGCGATAAACTATGCGAAGTCCTGGTTGGAGCCATCACAGGATGCCCAGTTCCTGGGAGCCAGACTCAACATGGTGGCGTGCCTAGCTGCACCGTCTGAGGACAGGATAAAGGCCATCCTTGGCAAGGTACAGCGGCTGTTTGCCATGAAGGTTGCCAGGGTGAGGTCCATCAAGTCCCTGCTCGCCATGATGTTGTCATGCATCTACCTCGTTCGGCTGTGCAGACTGTGGATGCGGCCACTGCAGGAGTTCGTCCGTTGGATGCAGGTGAAGGGAAGCTTCAAGGACAGGATCGCCCTCAACAAGACATTCCGTCGGGTGGTTCTATGGTGGGGGGGTCCGCGCGCATCTAGTGGCGGGCACAGACTTCCAGACCCCGGCACATCAGGAGACGGTGACAACAGACGCCTCCCTGGAGGGATGGGGAGCACACACCGGAAATCTCCACGCAAGAGGCCTTTGGCTCCCGGAGGAGAAGTTGTTGCACATCAACGTCCTGGAGCTCCGGGCTGTGTTTTGGGCCCTCAAGTCATTCCTTCCGTCCCTCAAAGAAAAGGTGGTGCGGGTCTTCACCTATAACACAACAATGATGTTCTACACTCGGAAGCAGGGGGGCACCAGATCCCCTTCTCTCTCCAAGGAAGCGCAGGACCTATGGCACTGGGCCGTCGCTCAGAGGATGTTCCTGGTACCCTTTCATCTGGCATCCAGAGGTTCGCCAGCAGGTTTCCCCAGTCAGGGCGCATGGGGGATGCGTTCTCATTCCCCTGGGACGGCCTGTTTCTCTATGCGTTCCCAGCGTTGCTGTTGCTCCTATGGCTCATCCGTCAATTCAAACGGTCCCAGTGCAGGATGATCCTTGTTGCACCGGCGTGGCTGAGGCAGATATGGCACCTGGACCTTCTGGACTTGTCAGCGTCCGCTACAGTCAAGCTTCCGGCAGACGCGGATCTTCTTAGCAGGGAAGCTGCAGGCCTGGCTCCTGCAGTGCTAAAGTTTGGTGGTTCTCCAGCATGGGGTCTGGCATGGATTCACATGCTCATGAATGTTCCCCGTCATCAGGCTGGGAATCCTCGGTAAAGAAAAAATCAGTATCAGTTTCGTTTCTGATCTGTCTTTCTTAGTAGTAACCAATCATTGATCTCTGGGTCATACTGCCCCCAGCCAATAACTGCCCTCTCCCTAAGCCCTTCTCCTGGCAGCCATCCTCAGATTTATACCACACGTTCAAGTGTTGGGAGTCCTCGTCCTTTAGCTCTTGAGCTTTTACTGTGTTTTTGTGCTTTTTCAGGAGATTTTCTCATAATGGGGACCCATTTCGGAATTCTTCTACGCCCCTCAAGGGTGAAGTTTTCGTCGAGTTACGCTTCTTGGAGGTTCCAGAAGATCTGAGGCCTACCTCAACGGACATGGCCCAGGACAAGGGAAGCTCGACTCCCGGATCCAAGCTGTTCAGGAGCTGCCCGGGATGCGGATTGCAAAATGTTTTCAAGGAGGACGAGCATTCGAGATGTCTCTACTGCCTTCATAAGGACAAGAGGCACGTGGAAAAGGACTGTGCGTTCTGCAAGAACCTGTCGGAATGGACCAAGCAAGATCGTCGTTCCCGCCTCGCCGCCTGGCTGGAGAAGGGCACAGCAGGTGAGAAGGCGAAGAAAAAGTCTGAGCAGTCTTCTAAGTCCTGTGAGGGCACCCCGGCGACGGGGGCCCAACAGAAGGCCAAGCACCACGAGTCCGCGGGCACCGTGAGCGCCGAAAGGTCGGGCTCTTCGTCTGCCAAGCAGGGTGCGACTTCCCCGGCACGATCAACCGCGAGCCAGCGCTCTGGTTCGGGGAAGAGGCAGTCCAAGAACCCGGGTAAGCTTCTGAAGAGGCCCCGGTCGATCTCGAAGGGAGCCGAGGGGGAGCGAGGCGATGACCCTCACCCAAAGCGAAGGCCCAGGACGCACCTAAGGTGGTGAGGGCCTTGATCCACCCGGCAAAGGCCTCTATCGAGGTTGTCGCAGCGGCCCTGGCGAAGCCGGCAGAGACTACGCCAGTGGAGGCGGCCTCGGGGCCCAGAGTTTCCCTGCCACCGCGGAGGACATCCTCTTTCCAGCCCATCATTAAGACCCCGGTCGAAAAAGAGGGGGGGGGGGCGGTGTCCATTACGGACTCGGATTCAGCCTCCAAGGAGGATCTGGTGGAAACCGTGAAAGGCCTCAACGAGAGGTTCGAAGACCTCAACGAGAGGTTCGGGAAGGTTCGATCCCAAGGGAAGGATCCTGCTGAGGTGATCGAAGTTAGCGACGACGAGGGCCCAGTGCAGCAGCCATTGCCCCAGCCCCAGGATAGCTCAGCGGCCATTTTGTTGGCGATCCAATCCTTATGTACTGAGATAAGGACGAGGTTACCACGGACCCCGACGGAGGATCCAGAACCTGGACCGTCGGGAAGCCCTCTGAACAAGTGGAGGAGAGTCCACCCTGCACCGCCCTTCGTGCCCACAAGGCCTGTGGACCGCTCATCCCCCTCGCCGGACCCTCGGGATGATACGGCGACGGATACAGCCAGGGCATCCGAGCTCTTCCAGCTCTGCCCTGAGGAACAGAAAAGGGAAGGCTTTCTTTACCAACAACGGGAGGCCAAGAGAAAGACGGTCCTCGCGGTACCATTGCTCGACGACATCTGGGACGAAGGACTGGCTATCCTGAAGAACCCTTCCACGACACCCGCCAAAAGGGACAGGTACGAGGAGAAGTACTAGGTCCCCGACGCCGCCCCCTTATGCCCCAGGGCCCAGCCTACGCCGGATTCGGTCGTCTCAGCAGCAGCCAAGAAGAAAGCAGCGGGTGCGGCGGCTTCAACTTCCACTTCCCCGCCGGACAGCGAGGATAAGAAGTTGGACTCCATGGGATGACGAGTCATCTCGTCGGCGACGACGACGATTAAGGCGGCCAATGCCTTAGCGATTGTGGCCCGTTACGACAGGGAACTCTGGTTCAAGATAGCTCCCCTGCTAGACTTCCTACCGGACGACAAGAGGGCGGAGGCCCTACAGATTCTGCAGGAAGGTGAGGTGGTGTCGGATCACGCCATAACGGTGGCAACGGACATTGCCGATACCGGATTTCACCAGCTGGGCAACAGGGTTTGCCTTCGACGACGAGGATGGCTCAGGGCTACGGACTTTCGCCAGGACGTCCAGACCCAGAGTGTTGGATATGCCGTTCGACGGCAACAACCTATTTGGGAAGACGGTGGATGAGTCCCTCCAGGCCATCAAGACCGACCCAGAGACAGCCCGAGCCCTGGCTGTTCTTCAGCAACAGCGGCCCTTTTCGGAGCTCCGGAGGCAGACAGGGAGCCTCCAAGGGATCCAGCGGTGGCTCTTCTACGTACCGCCAGGTGGCCCGTTCCTCGTCCCAGGAGGCCTACAGAGGTTGCGGCAAGCAAGGAGGGTCTCGTCAAGGAGAGCAAGGCCTCTTCCAAGCAGTACTAAATCGGCCATAGCGTCGGGCCCCCACCGAAGCACCCCGGTGGGAGGCTGGCTGACGAAGTTCGTCAGCGTGTGGGAGTTAATCTCCACCAACCATTGGGTGCTGGACACCCTGGCCCGCGGACACTTGCTAACCCGTGGCCAGAAGGAGAATCGCGACCCTCAACTGCTGTTGGAGGTAAGGGCGATGCTCAAGAAAGGTGCCATCGAGCTCGTCCCCAAGAGGCTGCGGGGCTCCAGAGTATACTCAAGGTACTTCCTCGTCAGAAAGACAGGCGGTTGGCGCACCATCCTGGACCTGCGTCGGTTAAACAAGTACATCAAGGCACAGAAATTCAGGATGGTCACCCTCCAGCACGTGCTGGGACAGCTGGAGGAGGGCGACTTCCTATCGGCGTTGGACCTTGAGGATGCTTACTTCCACATCCCCACTCTAAAAGGACACAAAGTTCCTCAGATTCGTAGTCCAGGGGCGTCACTACCAATTCAGAGCCCTGCCTGCAGGGGATCCAACCCCAAATCCCACCTGGTTCCATCGCAGGTAGCACTGTTTCTGGGGGCGAAGCTCGATACAGTGGAGCGATTGGCATCTCCGTCGAAGGCCATTTTGGGCAAGGTGCAGCGCCTGTTAGCCACGGATGTGGCCACGGTGAGGTCCATCAAGTCCCTCCTCGGGATGATGTCCTCATGCATATACCTTGTGCTCCTTTTCAGACTTCGGATGCGTCCGCTACAAGAGTTCCTCGACGCCTGCTGGATTCAAGCGGCGGGCAGCTTCGAAGCCAGGATCCAGCTCGACGAGGAGTTCCGTCGGGCGATTCTATGGTGGGGTACCCGTGCGCACCTCACAGCAGGCGCGGCCTTTCAGACCCCGGCGTATCAGGAGACTGTGATGACGGACGCCTCCCTGGAGGGATGGGGGGGGGCCCACACCAGAGATCTCCACGCAAGAGGCCTCTGGCTCCCGGAGGAGAGGTCTCTCCACATCAACATCCTGGAGCTACGAGCTGTGTCCTGGGCGCTCAAATCGTTCCTTCCGTCCCTCAAGGACAAAGTGGTGAGGATCTTCACCGACAACCCGACAACACCACCACGATGTTCTACATCCGGAAGCAGGGAGGCACCAGATCGCCAGCCCTATCCAAGGAGGCCCAGGATCTGTGGCACTGGGCTGTCGCCCAGGGGATGTTTCTGGTTCCTTTCCACTTGGCAGGAATAAATAACACCATCGCCGACTCACTCAGCAGGAAGCTGCGCTCGTGCCACGAGTGGGAACTACACCAGGACCAGGTGGATCGGCTCTTTCAACGATGGGGCAAACCCCAGATCGACCTGTTTGCGACGGCGACGAACTCCAAGTGCCAGAGGTTCGCACAGCTGAGGAGCATGGGGGATGCTTTCTCGTTCCCTTCGGATGGCCTGTTCCTGTACGCGTTCCCTCCGTTTCCGTTGCTGCTCCGTCTCATCAACCAGCTCAAGAGGTCCAGGTGCAGGATGATCCTCGTCGCACTGGCGTGGCCGAGACAGATCTGATTCCCGGACCTTCTGGACTTGTCAAGGTCCCCACCTATCAAGCTGGCGACGGACACGGATCTTCTCTCCAGAGAAGGAAGCGCCATTCTTAATCATGACCCGGAGTCGCTGAACTTGCAGGCTTGGCTCCTGCAGCACTAGAGTTTGGAGGATACAATATCCCGGCTGACTGCAGAGAGGTTCTTGCAAAAGCCAGGGCGTCCTCAACTCTTAAGTGCTGTGGACATAAGTGGAAGAGGTTCTCTGTCTGGTGCCGTGCACAGAAGATTAACCCTCTGCGGATTACGGCCCCTCAAGTATTGCCAAATCTACTGTCGCTGGCCAAAGCTGGACTGGCTCACGCCTCCATCAAGATACATCTGGCTGCCATCTCCCGATACACCAGAACTACAGGACGGGCGTCCTTGTGGTCTCATCGCCTGGTGAAAGAATTTATGAAGGGACTATTCCAATCGTTCCCGCTGGTGAAGGCCCCTGCCCTGGCGTGGGAGCTCAGCGTGGTGCTTTACCAGGCTCATGGGGGCCCCATTCGAGCCTATGCATTCGGCGCCGTTGAAGTTCCTGTCGTGGAAGACAGCATTTCTCGTGGCCATCACCTCTGCACGATGAGTGGGAGAGATCCAGGCCCTATCTTGCAAGCCTCCATACTTGACTTTTCACAACACGAGGGTGGTGCTGAGGACGCACCCCTCTTTTATGCCCAAGCTGCCGTCGGACTTCAACCTCAACGAGCCCTTGGTGTTACCAGTTTTCTTCCCGTCGCCTTCGTCACAGGCCGAGAGGACTCTGCACTCGCTAGACGTAGCTAGAGCACTGAAGTTCTACGTGGACTGCACAAAATGTTTTCGTAAGACATCACAGCTGTTTGTGAACTTTGGACCTTGAATCAAGGGAAGGCTCTCTCGAAGGCTTCCATTTCTAGATGACTCTCCGGCTGCATCCTGCACTGTCACCGGTTGGCAAATCGACTGCTGCCCGGCCGTCCGAGAGCCCATTCGACCAGAGCGATCGCTGCTACTCCGCCGTTCCTGTCTGGTGTGCCCGTGCTGGACATCTGCAGGGCTGCTACGTGGTGGTCGACGCACACCTTCACAAGATTCTACTGCGTCGATCGGGACTCCAGGGAGGAGTCCAGGGTCGGCCAAGCAGTGCTGCGAAACCTGTTCGCTTAATGTGAGCCTGGTGAGGAGGTAAGAGATGCTTAATTTTGAGTTGTTGTATTGCTTAATGTTAAGCCTGTTGCCACCTCACGTGGTTGTGCATGTGTATACTGCTATGTATTCTTATATTCATGAGAATGTGAATCCATGCCAGACCCCATGCTGGAGAAGGAACAAGTTACTTACCTGTAACTGTTGTTCTCCAGCATGGGTCTGGCATGGATTCACATGCGAACCCTCCCTCCTTCCCCTCTGCGGCTCTTCACTTGGTCATACTGCCACTTTACGTGCTACCAAATCTGAGGATTTCTGCCAGGGGAGGGGCTTAGGGGGAGGGCAGTCATTGGTTGGGGGCAGTATGACCCAGAGATCAGTGATTGGTTACTACTAAGAAAGACCGATCAGAAACGAAACTGATACTGATTTTTTCTTTATCGTCGATTCCCAGCCTGACGATGGGGAATATTCATGAGCATGTTAATCTATGCCAGACCCATGCTGGAGAACATCTGTTACAGGTAAGTAACTTGTTCCGTATGAGATCCCGGCGGAGTGCAAGGAGGTGCTTGCCAAGGCCAGGGCTTCTTCAACTCTTAAGTGCTACAAGCATAAATGGAAGAGGTTCACTGTCTGGTGTCGTGCACAGAAGATGAACCCTCTAAGGATTACGGCCCCTCAAGTGCTGCTGTACTTGCTGTCGCTGGCCAAGGCAGGGCTGGCGCACACCTCTATCAAGATCCATCTGGCGGCTATCTCCCGCTACACCAGAACATCGGGGCGATCGTTGCTGTGGTCGCATCGCCTGGTTAAGTAGTTCATGAAAGGACTTTTCTGTTTGTTCCCGGCGGTGAAGTCTCCGGCCCCGGCGTGGGAGCTCAATGTGGTGCTGACTAGGCTCATGGGTCCCCTGTTAGATCCTCTGCATTCGGCACCTCTGAAATTCCTGTCGTGGAAGACAGCGTTCCTGGTAGCCATCACCTCTGCACGACGAGTGGGAGAGATCCAGGCCCTCTCCTGTAAGCCTCCGTACTTGACTTTCCACGCAATGAGGGTCATGCTGAGGACGCAACCCTCCTTCATGCCCAAGGTGCCGTTGGACTTGCATCTGTACGAGCCCTTGGTGTTACCTGTTTTCTTCCCGTCGCCTTTGTCGCCAGCTGAGAGGACTTTGCACTCACTGGATGTGCCTAGAGCGCTGAAGTTCTACATGGACCGCACAAAGAGTTTTCTGAAGACGTCACAGCTGTTTGTGAACTTTGGCCCTGTGAACCAGGCGAAGGCCCTCTCCAAGGCCTCCATTTCCAGGTGGCTCTCTGGCTGCATCACACTGTCACCGGTTGGCAAGCCGACCGTTGCCTGGTTGTCCGAGAACCCATTCGACCAGAGGGATTGCAGCAACTACGGCGTTCCTGTCTGGTGTGCCCCTGCTGGACATCTATGCTATGTGGAGGTCGACGCACACCTTCACGAGATTCTACTGTGTCGACCGGGATTCCAGGGAGGAGTCCACAGTCGGCCAAGTAGTGCTGAGCAACCTGTTTGCTTGAAGGTGAGCCTGGTGAGGAGGTAAGAGATGCTTAATGTTAAGCCTTGCCACCTCCCGTGGTTGTGCATGTGTATACTGCTATGTATTCTTGTATTCATGAGCATGTGAATCCATGTCAGACCCCATGCTGGAGAAGGAACAAGTTAGTCAAATCTGAAGATGGCTGCCTGAGGAGGGGCTTAGGTAGATGGCAGTAATTGGCTGGGGGCAGTATGACCCAGATACCAGTGATTGGTCATTAGGAGAAAGACAGTTCAGAAACAAAACTGAAACTGATTTTTTTTTTCTCTTACCGAGGATTCCCAGCCTGACGATGGGGAATATTCATGAGCATGTGAATCCACACCAGACCCATGCTGGAGAACAACTGTTACAGCTAAGTAACTTGTTCCATCCTAAACACTGCATGGTTATTATGCATAATAAGAGTTGGGTCTTTTCTCCAGTGAATACAAAGCAAGTCACTCCATTACATTTCTACATATGCTGATTCGTAAAATGTCAATCAACTTGCTACAAAGCAACATCCAGTTTGGAGGCTACAGTTAGTAGTAACATGATGAAAGAATTTGATTTATATTGTACTTCATGCGCTCCAGAGTGTACAATTACAGAGACAAGTCATTACATACAGAAGATAGTCCAACATCTATCACCATACCACGTCTCGGCTGGTTACAAAATCATAGCTAAATTTGCTTCAATAATTTTTAGTAACTGTACCAAGGTGAAAATTAGAGGATTATGATTGCCTACCATCATCCTATCCCATATAAATTCAAGAGAATCCACAAGATCACTATTGGTAAATTTGAGCAGGAGATTTGTTCTACCCACCCTAAATTGAGGGCGTTCCAGCACTACAAGCTTAAGTGTTTCTGTTGGCTCTACAAAAGTGGGACATCTGGAATTCACCTGCTGCACATTCTTTTTAACATATTCCCAACGCCTACACCTTTCCTGAGTATAAAATTGGTTAAGTTTAAAACGCATGTAATACATACAAGTGTACATACAGGGAAAAATGCTTATATAAGTGCAACATGGCACTGTTTTACAAGTATACTTTGCGTATTCAGTGCAAGTACTATATTCATTGAGCCGGTCCAGAGTACGAATCCAGTCCCTCTCGAACAATTTTTTTTTTCACATAGACTGGTCTAATACGTAAGTCGCTATTCATTACTAGAAGATCATAGAGAAGACCCTGCATTTGCCTCTGATATTGATTAAGGGAGTCTGCTCCTTTAGACTGCATAACTTCTTGGAAGTCCTGATAAAGGGAGTTTTTAGGTGGATTTAAGATTTTAGAGTAATTGGATAAGGCTCGCCATTCCGCTCTGCAAGACAATGAGACTAGGCCTAGTTCATGACGGATTACACAGTTAGGAATCGAGAGGGCAAGATGTAAAGCGCCCTTTATTAAGCACCCCTGTAAGGTGTCAAGTTGATTATTAAGATCAACCGGTTCCATGTGTTAATATCCCCGCAAAAATATTGCCATACAAAATATCGCCATATTTTTCTGGGGATATTAAGGCATGGAACCTGCAGGGGACACCCCCGCAACCTCTGTATTTTAAAACGAGCGGGGGACACCGCTGCTCCCAAAAAAACAATATTATCCCCACTAAAAATATCACCCATGTCCTTTCCCGACAACCAAATATACGGCGATATTTTTGGTGGGGATAATATTACCTGATACTGATCAAACAAGCACATGTCTAGTACATAAAGGGGCACAGCTTCAACTTCGAGGAGAAGAAAATCACGCAAGGGGGGGTAAAGAAAATCTGCAATATTTTGCAAAAATCAACTTCAATTGAAATGCCAGAGGACAGGCTTTCAGATTCAGCCCGTCACTCCACAGTTTGACTGAGGATGCTTTGCTCATGTAGTATCCAAGATAGATGATCTCGGGCGTTTGGGAGATAGCAACTCCCTCAATCTTCCGTTTGTATTGTTTTAACTTCCTCCCTGCATCAAATACCATCATACTGGTCTTTGCTGCGTTGGGTCTGAGATTGTGGGAAGGGGCAAATTCCTCAAAAAGATGCAGCTTTGCTTGAAGTCCCGCTGTTGTGGGATCAAGCAAGATGATATCATATGCAAATGCTTACCAATGCAAACGCAGACTACCAACTCTCACAGCAAACATTCCTCCGTCTTTCCACTGATGGTCGAGGTCACACAAATAAAGGTTGAAATGTGTTGCCGCCAAATTGCAGCCCTGTTGTAGGCCCAAATATGTTCTAACAGATTCAGTGTGTGCACCTTCCCTAGTTACCCTAACCTTATAAGCCATCTGATTATGGAGCAAAGCAATCCATAAAATCAGCACTACAGGGATAACTAGTTTACACATTTTCTCCCATAACAAGTTCCTTACAACCGTGTCAAACTCTGCAGACATGTCAATACTTGCCAGATGAACAGGACATGCACGGTTCATTTTGGTGCCAGCTAGTATATGCGCCATGGCAGTTGCATTAAGCACAGTACTTATGCCCCTACTACATCCGACTTGAAATTTAGACAAGATATTATAGAGTTCAATATGCTTCTCCAAATCATGCAGGATCAAAATAGCAAAAATGTTCCCGACAGCATCTATTAAGGATATAGGTAGATAGCTGTCGGGATTCTTGGGGTCACCATTTTTATAAATTGGTATAATTATCGAAGTTCCCCACGTCTCTGGAAAATTACAAGACTGCTAAATGACATCATATTTGATTTTAAGGATTGCAGCCCGTAAGGCTGGATCCACCTTGCATACACAGGGCGGGATGCCATCAGGCCCCGGGGCTTTCGAGTGTGTTAGCTTACTGATGGCTCATTCAATATCCTGTGTTGTCCACTTCAAGCATTCAGTGTCCAAGCCCTGAACAAGCTGGTACCTAAGAGCTGCGAAGCATGCAGGAAGTCTATATACTTCTTTGCAATATGCCTTTCCCACACATCAGCAGGTATAGTGTTCTCCATGCTTTCCCTGCACTGCAGATTTGGGTTGCATATCACTGCCTAGATCGATCTTATGTCATGCTTACAAATTGATCTGATCAGTTCGCAATTAGTTTTATTAGACCTCAAAATCTGGAATGTTCTAAGTTTGTTCTTGTAAGTTTGCAGAGTACGTTTTTTCAAATATACGTACTGTTCTCAATTCCTTATTTATTCTATGTTTGAGCAACTTTACACTCTGATCGAATTAATGGTATGTCACTTGTACTCTTGTTTTTTGCTTAACAAGCAAAAAAGCTATAGCATTCTAGACAGTATCAGTGATGATCACCTCCCTTAGATGGCAGGGGTAGCTGGAATACAAAATCTGCTCATCTATAATGTTTAGGGCACGCCGCACCCTAGCGGCTACTTGGCAACAGAGTGCTGGGTTCCATCTAAGAGCAATATTCCCACGCTCAAGTTCAGCTAATTGAAGCAACTCATCAACATCAAGACTTGAGTACAATATTCCTGTAGATAACTGTATAGGAGCATGGTGTCCATGTGATATTGCATGTATGCTCACAGGCTCTAGTCGATGGGCCAGTGGTTGTGAGACCGTGAAATAATCAATCCTAGAAGGCGCCAAGCCCCGCCTCCAGGTGTATTTAAGACCAGACTCTGCACATTTTACAAAACTGACATCCCAATCATCAAAATATGCCACCCATCTCTGGCCTCTCAGCCTAGCTCTCTTCGCACCCTCAAATTGCTCATTATCTATATCCTTGCTACTTACAAAACAAGTTGCGTTAAAATCACCCCCAATAATTAATTCATAATTAGAGTCCTGTATCAGTGCACTCTCCAGGCATTTATTGATCTCATCAAACATGTCCTCAATAGCTAATTTGAGTGGGATCCAATATAAAGTTACCAGCAATAATGGGTTGGATAGATTTACATTGAGCTTCACCTCAACTGCTAAGATGTTTTCAGGTGCATACATGCATTTGGAGGTACAAGTTCATATTGTTAATAGCAATTACTAAGCCTCCCAATGGACGGCCTTCCTTCACTTTAGTTGCATGAGAACAAAAGGTACAAAAACCATGTAGCACCAATTGCTTGGTTTTCATTGTTTCCTGGAAAAAGATTACATTCAAGGGTTGCAAGGGCGGAAGAGAAGCCATCCACTAATAGAGGTTAAGGTAGCCGCATGAGTTCCATGATACAATCACCAAATCCTTCTTCCTATATTGCTAATTTGAGTTCTTGTCTACTTTCATGGTAAAGATGGATCTCAGTAAAGGTTCCACCCATGCTAACTCTTTCTTGCCCCCAGCAATAGATAGCAATTGGGAAATAAACAATTTCTCATCAGCCGTGCTACCAGGACCTCCTCGAGTTGACTCCTCTTCCCTTCCCTGCAGAAACTTTGGGAGCTCTAGAAACTCATTTGCCATCAGCTCATCATTAAAGGTATGTAACCGAAAGCCTAGTTCCAAGAGCTCGGCTCAGTATGACCAAATTAATTTGAGAACACTTGTGGACGGCACATAACAAATCATTCTATGATTGTTGTGCCGTGCAAGCGAGAATCTTTGAAAGTCCTTGTTTTTTAAAATTCTTAAAGATGGAATACGTGATATGAGTTCCAGCCAGTATGTTCGATTAATTCTTACATCTCCCAAGATAGCCGCATTACCCTCCAAGCCAATAATGTTGATTGCACTGACATGTCATCGACCCCTTTTGATTTTTTGCTGGAGGGTTTGGCTTCTGTTGGGTGAGGGGTAGAGGGAGCATTCCATTATCCTCCCTATACCTCAATTCTTCAGTAGACCAGGTTGCAGTCAAACCAACCATCCCTTCACATGATCGTAATGCAAAGCCTGTCCTAGCCGAACCGACATTCGTTCCGAATTCGGGTCCAGAAGCACCCCTTACATCCACCTTGGGTTGAACAGTCAACACAGGTAAATTTATTTTCTTCATGATCACTCCAGCATTCAACACACCACATTCCAGAGCTGCTTTCAAAGTACTCCTTATGTGCACATGTGATTCAATGTTGGTTGTATTGGATACCTGGTCGCAAAGCGTGGATTGAACAGAGCAAGTCACCTGTGAACCTGGGGAAGAGCTTTGGATGATCAGACACACCGCCGCTCGTGTTCTCTATTACAGAGGTTGTAGTCACACAATTAGAAGTACTCATCGGAGGATCACACTTTACATTAGTTGTGTCTGAATTACATTTCTGATCAACGTTGTTCAGTGCAATATATGCAGGCAATGGCCCTGTAGGAAGTTCCCATGATTTCCCAGAGCCACTAATTATTCCATAACCCTTTTCTGAGATCGAGCCCTTCCCTTTTAAATGTGTATTCGAAGTACTACAAACTTCAGCGTATGAAGAGCGTTTGTTGCCAGTTACAGTAAAAGGATTTTGAGTATGCCTACGTCCCATCGCAGGCAGCTCTACGTAGCGTCCCTCCACATCCGAAGAGGGAGGGATGTTTGTACGCTTCCTTCCTTCTATGAGAAAGTAGTTCAAGTTATTTTGTTTTTTCTCATTGGCAGTACTCTCAGGAGAGATTATTTCAATCACTTTCCCACTGTGCTCACCATTTAACACTACTCCTACCCGTGCTCATCAACTGGGCAAGGTAGCACTCTTTACACCCTTCACGCCACTCCTTGATGGTGATGAAGTGTGCCCCAAGTTCACACCTTGCCCTTCACTTCAGCGGGGAAGGAGTAGTGCTGGACTCTCTTCAGTTACCTGGTCTACATCGATTATGTAATCATCACTATTGTTCTCACAGGTTACCTTATCAGCGGATTTTACATTTTTGTTTTGGGCCACAGTCGTATTTTAAAATGTTTTTTACTTTTTTTGTTGGGATCTGCAGCAGCCTTCCTTCGTTTATCCACCCTTTTTACTACTTTTAACTGCAGTTTCTTAGTACGTCTCGATAGTAAGCCTACTTTTTCACCAGAGGGCACAGTGTCACCTTCATCCTTTGCCATTTGCTCAATCATTTTTGTAAGCGCAGAGCGACTGTCAGGAGTCACTTCTTCCTGCTGCGGCTTCTGAATGGTGCTTCTGAATGGTTGAAGTTACTTTAAACAGAAATATTCTGTTTTATATCTGATATGTCAGATTTCATGGCATTAATATCTTCTACTAGCCCAGCCATACTCTGACTTAATATGCATGTATTTTGTGGTTGAAGTGGTATATGCACAGGTCCACTCACCCCTATTTCCAACTCGGTGATGTGAGCTTCACAGTACTGAGTAACTCTCTCGTGAAACTTACTCCTCTCTTCAGGCAAGGCCACTGCCTTACTTTGACAATGCAGGTCTTTGTTAGGATGGGTGCAAGTCTCCCTTGCAAAGATGAAGCCCTCTAAGCGATTTATCTTCGTTAAAATATCATTGATAGAGAATTTTATTTCACAAATCTCGAGGTACTTGAAGTCATGCCCCTTGTCCAAAAGGTCCAATATATGGATAATTACAGGGAAGTTGAAGGGCCTGTCTGCATCAGATACAGATTAAATATTAGCATTAAGTCCCTTTCCGTACGCAGGATTGCTTGTGCGCTCTTCACCCACTGATGTCAAGTTGATAAGGGGTGCATGGGCAGCTGCTTTTTTACAGTTGCCCTCATTACCACAAGTTCGTTGAATTAAAGGGGTCAAATAGCCAATTGATCGTCTGACCCGTTTATTGAGCTCCTCCATTTCTTCAGGTCCGATCTTTACTAACTCATTCTCGTAGTCGTTGCCCATCATTGTTAAATTAGGTGAACTAGTTTCAGGCAAAAGGCCTGCAGCTAGTTCAAATTGCTCACTGCATTCAGTTGCCTCCTTCATTGAAATCCCATTAGGGGATAACGCGATTTCATCTTGCCTCGACAAGTTGATTGCTGAAGGATGCACCTGTGCGCTGTGAGCAGCTTTATTTTTTGTGCAGGTGCAACCAGATGTTAAACCCCCACCTCCCATTAGGGGAGGCAATTTCGAGGAGATGGGATTCATGCCCAGAGTGTTCATCACCACCAATCAAACCTGCATCGAAATCTGGGCTATCAATATCAGAATATGTACTATTTCCTGGACATACCAATGGGTCTATATTATTGATACAAGGAAGCGATGGCTCAATAAATCTGCCACTACGCAGGCTGGTAGCCATGCTTGCAGTAGACAGATTTCACAAACTGTAACTCTGTGAATTAGTCTCACATACTATTCCTTGTACTCGCCTCGAGGTGGGAGTCGGACCCGTAATGCAGGAACCAGGCAACCAGGTTCCCCACACCACCCCCACACTCACAGCCCAACAGCACACTTGGGATGCGCGTGCACCCTACTAGAAATAGGACATCTGGGTGCGGGGGGGGAGGGGTTCCAGCACGCAGAGGATTTTGAAGTCTGTGGTCAATAATGTAGTGCTTAGAGGCCTTTCACCTAAGAAGCAGAAGCAGCACTTCCTCTCCTCCTTACAGCTCATCCAGCAAGAGGGTTTGCTTCAGCAGTAAGCGGGTCAGCGTCTGTGTGCCACAGCCCAACAGTACACTTGTCCACACTTGGGATGTCACGGCCCCGCAGATCCTTCCTTACTTGCTGTCCTTGGCCAAGGCCGGACTGGCGCACGCTGTTACGCTCCCCTTTCCCACAGGGGCGTCGATCTGAACTGGACAGCTGCGGTCTCCACCAATGTGACGCGTAGTGCCGAGATGACGGAATGGACTGGCCCACCTAGCTTCGTTTGCTTGGCCCGTAGGAATATTCTTCTGCAAATGGAGAAAGGGAATTAACCACCCGTGGAGTTGAGCGTTGACCCCCCCCACTCCCGCTGTTCTCCCCACTGATCACCTTTGATGTCCCCTCTTATAGTCTCACCTGATGGTTTAGAAAGATGAGCTCTCCATCCTGCATTGAGCGCAGGGGCGCGTAGATAACCAGTTGCTTCACTGGCTCGAAGGAATTGGTGAGTTCCAGAACAATATTGACTCTGAGATTTCTGGCAAGACGCCGTAAGTATGTAGTTCGTAAGAGTTCAAATGTCTGACTTTCACTCTTGTCCGATTCCTTGCAGGTTGCAGCTTGACCCTAGCGAAGAGTTCCTCGTGGCAACTGGTAATATTCAGGTAAGGATTTGTATTATCCAACACAGTTCGATAAAATAATGTTAGTATGTAACCTGTTGCTTTCTCCCTTATTCAGGCGCTGAGAGAAAGTATGAAGTCTCGGGGAATAATGCCTCCGGCAATAAAATCAGGTAAGTCTATTGTGGTGAGGAGGTTTCCCCTTGTTTCACCTTGCTGTCCTTTTGTTTCCCCTTAGGGGCCGGGGTTCGGCGAGGATACAGTGGAAGCTGCGCTGACCTGTGAAGAGGAATAGTACCCCCGGTGGTAAAATCAGGTAAGTCGGTGGGGGTAACTAATATTGTCTCTGTTTATTCCCTTGGCTCACCTTGCTGTTCTCGTGTTCCCCTTAGGTGCCGGAGTGCAGCGGGAACATGCAGAAGGATGTGGTGGAATGTAAAGATGCTGCAAAGGCCGGTGAGTTCAGCGCGCGCTGCAGCAGGCAAAGTGACGTGCATAAAATAACTTATTTCTTCCAGCTCGAAGGCGCGGTGGATCGGGAATTCAGGTAAGGATCAAAGGTATTGCTCTTGTTCTAACCTTTTCTCCTTCTTTCTCCCTTTTTCTAGGAGCTCCAGACTCGAGGCGGGCGTGGCAGAAGACTGGATGCAGACTTGCAAGCACGGTGAGCGTTACGCTGCTGGATGCAGAATAACGCGAAGCGTGTGCGGCTCTTCGGGCGTGGTTTAAATGGCCTCCAAAGTAGTCCCAGGTAAGTATTCCTCCCCAGCCCCACCCGAGTAAAAAATAGTCCCTAGGTAAAGCCTCTTTTGGCTTGGAGCTCTTGCAGCATGGTCTGCATCAGGTAAGTTTGCAGCATGGTCTGCATCAGGTAAGTTTTAATCTATGAGCCTGGCGCCATAGACGCCAGGACTGCACCCAAATAGCCCCTAGCAGGGGTTGTTGGGCTAGCTTGGAATAACTTTATGCCTGCTTCCGGGGTTGCTGGACTTGGTCTGGGTCCCCGGGGGTAGGCATCATGACACACGCCTCTATCAAGGTACATCTGATGGCGATCTCCCGCTACACCAGGTCTCCAGGATGATCTTAGCTTTGGTTCAACGTCTCATCAAGGAATTTCTCAAGGGACTTTCCTGCCGGTAAAAGCTCCTGCCCAGGCATGGGAACTCAACGTGGTTCTGACAGGGCTCATGGGGACCCCCTTCGAGCCTATGCAACGGGCCCCACTCAAGTTCCTTTCATGGGAAATGACTTTCATTGTGGTCATCACCTCTGCCAGAAGGGTAGGTGAGATCCAGGCCCTATCCTGCAAGCAACCATACCTGACTTTCCACGAATTGAGGGTGGTGCTTCGTATGCACCCCTCTTTCATGCCAAAGGTTCTGTTGGAATTCTACTTCAACGAGCTTTTGGTGTTACCTGTTTTTTTCCCGAAACCTACGTAGCCGGCATAAAGGCACTTGCACTCGCTGGATGTTGTTCGTGCGTGTCACGTAGAACTTCAGGGGACGAAGAGTTTTCGGAAGACCGCAACTGTTTGTGAACTTTGCTCTTGTGAACCATGGGAAAGCCTTGTCCAAGGCTTCTATTTCAAGGTGGCTCTCCTGCTGCATCACGCATTGTCATCGGTTGGCGAACCGACCGCTACCCGGCCGCCCAAGAGCCCACTCCACCAGAGCGATTGCAGGAAGGACGGCGTTCCTGTCTGTCCCCTGCTGCATATCTGCATGGGTGCTTCATGGGGATTCACGCACACCTTCACGAAGTTCTACTGTGCCGACAGGGATTCCAGGGAGGAGTCCAGAGTCAGCCAAGCAGTGCTACACAACCTGTTCGGTGTGATTGTTCCAGCGGTAAGATTGAATTGCTTCTGTTGAGCCTTGCCACCTTCCGTGGTTGTGTAATGTTGTACTTCTATGTATTTGTTTTTCATAAGCATGTGAATCCATGCCTGACCGCATGCTGGAGAATGTTTATGATACTTACCTGTAACTATTGTTCTCCAGCATGGGTCTCGCATGGATTCACATGCAAACCCTCCCTCTGTCCCATCTGCGGCCCTTCATGGTCATACTGCCACTATGTGCTTACCAAATCTGAAGATGGCTGCCAAAGGAGGGGTTTAGGGAAAGGACAGTCTTTGGATCAGGGCAGTATGACCAAGGGGACAGTGATTGGTTAGAGGAGAAATACAGTTTTTAAGTGAAACTGTTTTCTTTTACCGAGGAATCCCAGCCTGACGACAGGGATTATTCATGATCATGTGAATCCATGCCAGACCTATGCTGGAGAACAATAGTACATGTAAGTAACTTATATGCATTTCATGTGATTCTATACACATTCATATGGTCCTGTTCCTTATTAAAAAAAAAACACAGGTTAGTATTTTCTTTCTGTGAGATGTGGGTGCTTTCAGCAGAACCTTTCGATTCTTCTTCAGCAGTAACTGAGCTCAGGAAGGGGTGACAAAGGGTGGGGAACTGAGATACAAGGGCATTGCAACATGATATATGTACGATGACCAAAATCACATCCTGAGTCGATGTCTGCCACATCGAGTCAAGAGGGATCGACTGCTGAGTCGAGGTGCATTATGCCCCCTGCCAAAAAGTTTTCTGAGCAGCTGACGCTGGAAGGATATCCATCTGATGAGAAATCTGCAGAAGAATCCATAGAAAGAACATTACCAGTAAATATTTCTCCATCTCTCCCTTTTTTAAAAAATATAATTCTCAAACTCAATAGAGAAATCAGATAAAATCTACACCATTTATGAAGCTCATTCACATACATAAACTATATACCAAAAAAATGCATACTGTATTTGATAAACAGATGTCCAAAGTGATAAATGTAATTGTCATTTGTATAGTGCCTTTCACCAATGGTATGGTCCCAGTGTACTGTAGGCTGGCAGAGGTCCAGGCATGGGAAATTGATCAGAGCATTATAGCATTTATGTGTGCATTTTAGCCAATACTAAGGTGAGTAGGGGGGCCCAGTCCCCACTAGTCGCCCATGTCGATCATGCATGGGGATGGGTGCTGAGCGGTAGCCTGGAGAGAATGCACAAGCGGGGGAATCATTATATGTAAAGCTAGACCACATTTTTAATGTGGGGATAGCTGCATTTTAATGGCAGAGCCTTGGGCAATGTGTAGTGCATGATGGCAGATGCGTGCGGGTGCGTGGCCATACCTTCGGCTTGTACCCATAGGAGTCTGATACCTATGTCGTGGCTGGTTCTTGAATGTGAAGATGCAGCTCGATTTAGGAGGTGACTTCAAATTGTGGCTAAATTCTGGCCATTGGCTATATAAATTGACCTAGTAAAATACAGTATTGCCTACCCTCAAAGATTCATCTAGATGCAAATACACTGGCTGCCCTCAGAATTGATCTAAAGGCAATACATTCGCTGACATTGGAGTGCAGCAAAATTTCAAAACAGTGGTATTGATAAGTTAGTGGCTAGATTTAGAAAGCGCAGCACTGGCTAAACTCCTAATTCTTGCCACCTTACCTATTTGTAGCAGTGGCCCGTGTTGTATGGCACACAGGCAAACAGGTGCCCTTTGCCCTGGTGCCAGCTGTCCAGGCAAGGCTGCCCTAGGACTCCCTCCTAACAGGGCTTTATGGAGATGGATGGCCCTATCAGGGATGGGCTGGGTGGGGAGATGGGCAGGGGAAAGAAAATGGAGGAGGCTGCGGGAGCCTCAGCCAATTGCTATAAAGATTGGAGGAAAAGGGACAGAAACAAACAAAGGGCTACCACAAAGGCAGGGATAAAAGCAATGAAGCACAAAAACAGAAATCCCACTAAAAAGACAGGTAAATTCCTCCAAAACAATCTCAGACAGGCTATAAACTCCTTACCAGGTGCTGGCTGTACAGAATGGCTCTCTACTTGATGTAAAATGTAACCTGATGCTTGCCAAGGTCACTACAGACAAGTCAAAACGTCACCCAGGAGGCATAAGGACACCAGTTTAAAATCTGAACATCAAACAAAGAGGACAATATCCCAACATGACTTCATCCATTACCACACATCTAATACTTATCTCAAACACATAGCATGGCTCTCAAATAAAAAACTATTTCCATCCATCAAATTTCAATAAACTCCTACCACCCCCACACTCCTCCTCTCTTAAACAATCAGACACCTTAGTACATCACCATACTCCTACGTCCTGTCCCCTTTCCACCATACTGTATGGGCATCCCTGCCTAGGGAAGGGAAACAGAACCCTTTTCACCATAATAAATTGTCTTCCCCTTTAAATTTAGATGTGCGGCTCTGAGAGCATGTGTTCCCCTGACTCTGCCCACCAGCGCCACTCCTGAGTCTTTGTTTCCAAATGAATGGGAACAGACCGCTTTACCAGCGCTCCTGGGTTAGGCCTCCGGCCTTGTAAGTACACGCACGCTTTCCCAAAGATTTGTTTTCTCTCTATTTGTTTTCTCTTCTAGCAATTATCTGAGAAGTCTCTGTTCTATGGTGCAATGCTCCTCCCTGGCGCATGTCGATGACGGCTGGTTTCAGCAAGTGTCCGGCCTGCGAAGTTTCCTTCCCCATATCAGAATCCCAAATGCTCTGCCTCTGGTGCCTTGGTCCCAACCACGGCTGTTCTGCGTGCAACGCTTTGACCCTGCAAGCTCTCAAGAATCGTTTGGCCAGGTGGAAGGAGTTGTTTGAGAGATCACTCCAGAGGACATCAAGAGTTATGTGAGGAGGAAGGCAAGGCCCAAGGTAGGTGCCCTGTTCTCCTCCGCACCCCACAAGGGTGACTCCTTCCCAGGTAAGTGTCCAAGTAGGAGGGACCTTCCAGGTCCTAAGACGAGCAACGAGGGGTCGCAAGATCCTCCTGGTTCCACCGCTGAGGGGCCGCAAGGTTCTGCTCCCGGGGACATCCCAGAGGGGCTTTGCTTTACTACCGGGCTTGTGCCCGAGGTTGCGCCTATATGCAGCACTACCGGCGTCGTGGTCACTCCGCTTCCCAAGTCGCTACCTGAGGTGCAGGGAAGGTCTGAGCCTTCCCTTTTAAATGTGCAGGCGGAGACTGGACCCGGCTCTTCAGGCACCAGGCAGCAAGCATGTGGCGCAGGGCATGACAAAATAGCTGCCAGGCCAGACAAGATGGCGGCTCACCCAGAGTCTCCTCTTTCTGGAGAACATGCATGGGGATGATGGGTTCTTCGAAAAGTTCCTTAACCTCATGAAATCACTGCAGATAGGCACCATCCTCTGGGGGGTCATCAAAGACATGGTCCCTCTGGCACCACCCTGGGCACCGACCAGGGTCCCGGCCCCAGTTTAACCTTTGGTCCCTGCGCTCACCCCAGTCACGGTGGCTCCACCTCAGCAGCAGCCCCCAGCACTTCCATTCAGCACACCAGAGCTGCCCACCCTCAGCACTCATCTGACAGCTCCCGACCTGCCTTACGCGGCCGGCGACAAGGACCAGGATACTCCCTCATCAGCTAAGGCCTTCCACTAGAGGCTGGTGGGTGTAGCAGAATACATTTATATTCCGAAGCCATAAGTTGAGCAACCTGAAGCGGGGGTTCTGGCCGAGTTGCCAACCATTTGCCCTGCCACAAGAATGGGCATCCCTCTGCAGAAGGACGTAGAAGCCATGGCCAAGATGGGCTGGGTGAAGCCACACTGAACGCAGTCTATCAATGAACGGTGCAATGCCAAGTATAGGCAGGTGGAGGGGGGACTCCCTCGTTCTGGTAGTGCACCCTCAACCGCATTCATCAGTAATAGCTTTGGCCTCCCTTTACTCCAAGCATAGTCGGTTGCGCTTTATGTCCTGATTGGCAGATGCCAAAATCGTGGCCCAAGATGACATGGAATCCACATTTGCGCACATTGACACCGCTAGGTAGAGTGATTTGTATCACCGCAGATATGAGGAGAACAGCTTGGCTCAAGGCGACCAGGCTTAACCCCGATGTGCAAGAGCACATTCTAGACCTGCCATTTGACGGGGGGGACGGAGGGGGACTTGTTTGACTCGACCACAAATGAAGTACCTGACATAAAGAAAAATCGCTCTGACAGCGAAGTCCTTGTCAATCCTGACAAAATCGGTACCCAAGACCTATAGCCAGAGTCACCAATGATCTGACAGAGCCTGTACCTTTGGTGATTTCTGGATTTTTGGGAGCGGTGCACTAGACTGCCTGACTGGTCCCCTAGCCAGCACTGGTGCAAGCAGCACATATCCTCCCACAAGGTTTTTTTTCCAATCCTTACTCTCTAAGGCGGGTGCTTGGGAGGAGAAGTTGTGACGATGTCATCCAGAACCACAAGTCTCCACTGCGGGGCAGGTTTGCCCTTCTTTCATTCCTGGAGGGCAAGGTTTGTAGACTCATGGATCCTCTTAGTTTCCATAGGCTTCCGCCAGGCGATCCCTCCACTTCCTCTTTTCTCCCCTTCACTCCTGAAGATCAGGGTGGCAACTCTTTTGGCGGAAATCTGCATGCGAGTCAGGCGGTGGAGGAGGTCCCAGCTTCGCAACGAGGCATGGGATTCTATTCCTGAATATTTGCCATTCAGAAAAAGAACCAAGCTGCCCTGAGAGTTGTACTGGATCTTTCTCCCTTGGACCTTTCCCTACCCCTTCAAAAGTTCAAGATGGTTACTCCTGCTCTTATTGCAGAGACTCTGTGTGGGGGAGACTGGATGTGCTCCCTGGATCTGAAGGATGCTTACCTGCACATTCCCATTTGGGAGACCTATCGTTCCTTCTTGGGGTTCAGGATCATGGGCTTTCATTTTTAATACATGGTCCTTCCTTTTGGCCTCAACTCGGCTCCAAGGGTCTTTACAAGGTTAATGAACTCAGTAGCAACCCTACCCAGGGCCGAAGGCCACCACCTTTATCCATATCTCGACCACTGGCTATTCTGAGCCGAGACTGTACAGCGCACATCGTCGGCACATATGCACATGCTATAGGATCTGGAGTTCTCTATCAACCTCAAGAAGTCGTATCTACTCCCCACTCTGTCCTTAACATTCCTGGGGCTAATTTAGGATATGAGGGTGAAGAGGATCTTCCCCTCAGCAGACAACATCACTGCAATCACTAAGGCCACCAGGCATTTTCTCAGCAGACCAATGACCTGACTGTGGTAGTACCAACACTTGCTTGGCATAATGGCAGCTTATCTCCTCGTGGTGCCACACACAAGACTCAAAATGAGGAGGCTGCAGCTGCATTTCTCATCCTCATAGAATCAGGAGACTGGCTCCCCAGCAGCTATCGTCAGCATGCAACAGTACCTGTACCTGTACTTGGAGTGGCGGAGTGCAGAGACCAACCTGTTAGTGGCAGACCGTTCCCGCAGCCCTCTATGGAGATCCCCATTACCACATACTTGTGCCTAGAGGGATGGGGGGAGGCGCTACACTGGACAACCACATTGTCTATGGAGTATGGTCACGACAGTAACATCTGGAACACATTAACTGGCTTGAGATGGCCATCTGGCTGGCCCTCAAAGTGTTCCTACCCATTGTCAGCAGCAGGGTGGTCTGCATCCAGACAAATGGCTCCACTTCCATGTATTACATCAACAAGCAGGGATGTGCCAGATCCCCTCCCCTCTGCCGTCTGTCCATCGATGTTTGGGAGTGGGCACTGTTCAACAGCATTTACTTATCAGCAGTCCACCTGCCCGGGGAATCAAACCTGGAGGTGTACAGGCTGGGGATCGACAACTACAAGGGCAGTTGAACAGAGCGGTCCTGAGGGGGATTTTCGACAGGTGGGGCCACCCTCAAGTAGACCGATTTGCCACCATGGACAACAGAAGGTGCCCTCAGTTTGCTTCCTGGCTGGGGCGAGGCAGGGTATCTCTTGGGTATGTGTTGCAGATCATGTGGAATGGCATGAATGCATATGCCCCCCCCACCCATGCTGCTGATTCACAAGGTCATCTGCAGGGCCAGGGAGTCACGGAACCTTCGACTCATCCTGATAGCACCATGGTGGCTGGCAAGACTGTGGTTCTTGGAGCTGCTCCGAATGTCGGACCAACCTCCAGTACACCTCCCGCTGGGTCCACCCCACTTACTCTCCCAGCAGGGAGGCACAGTGGCTCACCCTGCCCGCAGAACTTGGCCCTGGATCATGGTTCCTGAGTAGGTCACCCTGAAGCATCTACACTTATCACAGGATAACCTGGCCATCATACAAGGGGCATGAAGCGACTCCACCAGGAGTCGGTACAGAAGCAAACGGATCACGTTATGCCACTGGGCCAAGGCGAACAGCGTTGATCCACTTACATGCTCACGGGACGATGTGTTATCCTTCTTGGTGCATCTGGCTCACTCAGGTGTGAAGATAGACACCCGCAGTACGTATCTGACGGCCATAGGGGCTTACGAGAATTCCAGTGATGATATCTTCTCTTCCAGTCCAGTGGTAAAAAGGCATCTGGTAGGACTGACCAGATTATATCCCCTGGTCAAGCCTTCACATGCGGTCTGGGACCTTAACTTGGTTTTGGGTGCCCGGGCTCACAAACCCTTTAAGCCCCTGACATCAGCAGTCATCAGGCTGCTGACTATTAAGACTGCCCTGCTGGGTGGCCTTACTTCAGCATGCCGGATCAGCGAGATTCAGGCTCTGGTGGCTTCATAGTCTTAGACCACGTTTCACTGGGACAATGTCGTGCTCAGGACACATCCTGCCTTTCTACCCAAGGTTGTTTATTCCTTTCACGTTAATGAGGAGATAGTTTTCTCTATGTTCTTCGCTGACCCAAAGGATGATGCACAGAAGGTATTGCACTGTCTAGATGTTAGGCATGCTCTAAGATTCTATCTGGACAGGACAAAGAGCTTCTGTAAATCTGATGGCTTGTTCATTACTTTTGCCGTGTCAAAACCAGGTTGTCAAGCCTCCAAGGCTGCCATAGCAAGGGAGGCACAGTGGCTCACCCTGCCCGCAGAGGTGGATGGTTATGGCCTTCAAGGAAGTGTATGAGGTGCAGCACAGACCTTAGCCAGCAAACATGCATGCCCACGCCATCAGCGCCAAGGCCACGGTGTGGCTTTCCAAAGACACGTCCCATGGCAGACGATCAGCAATGGTTACTTGTGCTTCCCCATTGGCCTTTTGCCGACACTACTGCTGGGATGCCAGCGCCAGGCCGGATGCAGCATTTGGCCAGGCAGTTTTGAAGAACGTTTTCTTAGAGGGGCAACTCTCCTCCCCATGGCTGCATTCAGTTGTAATCAGCCATACAGTATGGAAGAAAAGGGACGGGATGTAAGAGTAATTATAAATTACTCAACGTAGTGACTGAGGTACTCCGAGACCATAGTCCTCTTTCCTCCATAAGTCCCACCATCCTCCCCTGTAACATCTGTATCACTAGGCAATCCTAATAATTGTTGACGTGTCAAAGGGGACTGAGGAGTGGTGCTGGTGGACGTAGTCGGGGCAGAACATGCTCCCAGAGCCGCGCCCCTGCTTGTATCTGACTTTAAAGGGGAAGACCATTTTTTTCTGGTGAAAAGGGTTCAGTTTCCCGTCCCTAGCGAGGGACGCCCATACAGTATGGAGGAAATGGGGCTATGGACAAGGAGTACGTTAGTCACTACAGTGAGTAACTTATCATTTCTGCTGTAACTCTGAGTCGCAAAAAAAGCCAGAATACAGCACGAAAAAAGAACATTGTATCGTAGGTTCATTGGCTCATAATTCACTGCACACAGCCACACATTCACCAGGACCATGGACTACTGCAGTTCCAAATAATTTAGAAAGGAATCAGAGACATAAGATATATTCCTTGAGTTATTGAAACTAAGATGGAACCAACATCTAGCTGTGATATTGGATATTGGAGAGGGGTTTCACTTTCTCATTATGAAACATGATTTCCAAAAATGAATGGACATGTTTCCAAACAAATCATTTGTGTTTTCAAACATTGCACAAAGGCAAACATGGAAAAGAATGCAGACACTAAACAGACAACTTAAAACATTTAGGAAAATCATTAACTTAGTAGTTTCTCTGTTCTTAGCCGATATGCATCTACAATAACTACCTCCAAATACTGCAATAGTGAATTATTTAGAAAAGATGGGTTCATATAACAAATGTTGGAAATGCTTTGTCCCTACAGAACATTGAATTATGCCTACTTCACTTATTAACAAATAGATCTTACACATTATAAACTCAAAAGTCCTTTTAAGGATTACCAATAAATATATATATATATATATAATGTATGATTAGTAGTTTAAGAAAGTACTTGGATGAGGAAGACAGACTTGCTGATATCAGATTGAGGTACATAACTAGTATCCCTACAAATGATTAGAAGATTGTCATAGCTGAACATTGATATATATGCGGGATACTGCAACCTCTGGTTCTCAATATCTTTTGGACTACAAGTTGTACTCCAAAATATCTGGAACTCCACAGCTTGAAGACCTCTGACACATAGTAAACACACAACCTGACAAACTCCTTTTTTCTGTATTATGTTTCCTCTTTAAACACTCATCGCAAATCACACCAATACAGACTCCTCTTACTCGCCCCAGTAGTTTCTTAGTATGTGCATGAGTTTCAGATATTGTTTAGATTTTATCGGGTTTGTCTGAGATTGAGAGTTGAAAAAAAAAAGTGAGATGTGAAGGAACTCTTTGAATCGAAAACCAGATCAAATAACTGCATCCCAACATAAAATCTTTTAAAAGTTTACCCTGTCTGTATTCCCCACTCAAAAGGAATCGAGAAATTATAATTTACAAATTATTCAGATGATACTGAGACGAAGAAGAGTAGATTGAACATGAATGCTAAAAGATTACCGAATCAAAATGCTATACCACTACACATACAATTAAATAAAAACTGTATCTTAACCTTCCAATAACATTATTTTGTGTGAAGAGCGAATATAAACATTACAAAAACAGATAATTGCACTCTTACAAAGAGTTCAATAAAAGTAAGGCAAAGAACACTATTAGCTTAACTCATAGTTAAAGCCACAATGTAGACAACACTAAAATTTCAGATTTCATTCTCAAATGTAGATTCTTCGGACTATTCATATAAGAAAAAAACATGTTCTTAGAAAAAGGTATGTCCCACATCCAATCTAATCAGCAACACAATTATCACGTAACCTATTCAAAAATCCATATTCTGAAAAGAATTAAAGCAGACTCCTTTCGAGTCACACGTACAATAAATAAATCTGTAAATGGATTGGACCTAGGAGATGTGCATGCTATGAGATTTGAGAGCTGATTGGTTCGACACACAGATCTCGAATCACGTGTATGTGTGTGTGTGTATATATATATATATATATATATATATCTCGCAGAAAACCGTATATTTTCTGATTGCTTTGGAGATGAATTCAGGAAATTGTAGTGAACACTTTGGATACCAAATGTGTTGACTTGACACCATTTCTTGGCCAAACGTTTTCCCTTTGTCACTTTCTTTTTTTTTTTTGTTGAAGTTTTGTGTTTTTAAAATTCCCTTCTTATAGATATTTTGATCTTTTTTTAAAAATATTTTTTCTGGAGATGGAGACAACATCCTGAGGCATGCTCCAGCAAAGAAGAGAGCAAGGATGTCACTGTCCCAAAACACCCAGAAAAGGTTGAGGAAGAGGTTGTGCAAGGGCTACAGCAGTCCGCTTCACGCAAAAAGTAGCGCCAGAGGGGTTTTAAGGGAGGCATGATATCACTAGTATGACACACAAAAGGTACAATTTGTAAAACCTTTATTCAGTTCTCTGGGTTTTGAAAAACTCCTACTTTGCCGTATAGCTAAGATGGGAATAGTCTCTACCATCAAATAATAAAGAAAACGCAGTTCTAGTCAAGTCTCTATCAAATCAAAATGCCCTATACTAACAAAATGCCTGCCCTATCTCTCAAATAAAAAGTGTGTGAAGGGGAATATGTATGCAAAGGAAAATCAGTGTAAGAATATACTCCTCCCCACGTTGGACAGCATGGAGTAAGGCAGTCCCCGTAGACAAGATGACAGACTCTGGCTCAGGTTCTCAAAACAAAGCAGTTCAAAATGTGAATCGAGGCCCGCCTGGCCTTGCACGTTAAAGTCACTTTTCCAGCGTTCTGAAAATTAGTTTACAGCTTAAGAAAAGGGTTCACAGTTCAACTAAAAGTTCACGCCGGCCTCCCTCAATCAGGCTCGGACCTCTCACTCTCGGTGCTTGTAGGGGTTCCCTTCCCCTAACTTATCACACTTCAATTCCGGTGTCCCTAGGTCAGGCTCAGAACTTTTCCTGATGTCGAAGACTTTTGAATGTGCAAGGCTTTTACTATAGACCTCCACATGACCACTTTGACTTTCCCTTCAACTCGCACTCTTGTGTTATTTGCTCCAATGTTTCTTGCTCTATTTAGTTCAATCTCATAAGCACAAGAGTTCAATATTCACTCTCTACTTCCTCTTTTGCCGGGGTCAATCTTGATCATCATTCTCTTTAAAGTTCATTCACATTGTTACTTTATAATAAACTCTTTCACCTTTTGCTGAGACTTTCGAGTGGCTTACTTCCTTTTGCCGGACCACTCCGCTACTCTGTATCACTGGCTTCACAGTTCTCCATCATGGGGTCTGGCATGGATTCACATGCTCATGAATATTCCCAGTCAGGCTGGGAATCCTCGGTAAAGAAAAAATCAGTTTGTTTTGTTTCTGAACTGTCTTTCTACTAATAACCAATCACTGGTCTCTGGGTCATACTGCCCCCAGCCAATGACTGCCTTCTACCTAAGCCCCTCGTCTGGCAGCCATCTTCAGATTTTTACGGCATGTTCAAGTGTTGGGAGTCCTCGTGCTTAGCTCTCGAGCTTTTATTGCATTTTTCCTAAGAGTTTACTCTTATTTTTTCGGTTAATTCGAGCCTCAAGCTCCACCGATTCTTCTTCCGATTAACGGGGAACCATTTCGGAATTTTTCATCAAGTTTTCACTTCTTGGCAGATTCCGGAAGATCTTTGAGGCCTACTCCGCGTGCACATGGCCCAGGACAAAGGAGACACGACGACAGTTGGATCCAAGCTGTTTAGGATCTGCCCCGGATGTGGATTACAGAATGTCTTGAAGGACGATGAGCACTCCTGGTGCCTCTACTGCCTTCACGCCGACAAGTCGCACGTGGAGGAGGACTGTGCGTTCTGAAAGAACATGTCCGTCCGGACAATGAAGGACCGTCATACTCGGCTCACTAACTGGCTGGAGGGGAAGAGCCCAGCAGCAGGTGAGAAGAAGAGGTTCAAGTGGTCTTCTAAGATCTTTGACGGTGCGCTGGCGACGGGGGCCCAACAAAAGACAAAGCACTGCGAGTCCTCGGGCACCCGGAGGGCTGTTGGTTCGGGCTCCTCGGCTGCCAGGCAGGGCGCGATGTCACCGACACCATCATCCACGAGCCAATGCTCTGGCTCGTTGAAAAGGAAGTCGGAGAACCTGGGTAAGCTTCAGGAGGAGCCCCGGTCGATCCCGACGGAGACAGCCAAGGGGGGGGCGAGGCAGTGACCCTCCCCATAAGGTGAAGGCCTCAGACGCGGCCAAGGTTGTGAAGGTCCTGATTCACCTGGCAAAGGCCTCGATTGAAGGAGTCATGGTGGCCCTAGCGAAGCCTGCGGAGGCTACCCCAGTGGAGATGACTACCGGGCCTAGAGTTTCCCTGCCATCCTGGAGGGAAACATCTCTCCAGCCTATCGAGAAGACCCCCATGAAACCCCGGGACGAGAAAGGGGGGGGGCACGGTAGCCCTAATGGACACAGATACCACCTCTGAGGATGACCTGCTAGCATCAAAGCTATCCTGGGCAAGAACTTCGAGGAGGTCAGGACCTACAGGAGGGATCCCGACGAGGCGGATGTAGAGACCAATGGTGGGGCCGACAAGGAGCCGCGCGCCGTGGAGGAATCAGACGACCCCGCACCCCAGCCGTCGCTCCCGTCGCAACCGATGCCTACACCACAGGACAATTCAGGAGCAATCTTGATGGCTTTGCAGACCCTGTGTACGGAGATGAGGACAAGGTTGCCCTTACCCCCAGCGGATGATCCAGCGTGCCTGGACCGTCGCGGAGCCCACCGAACAAGATGAGGTGAGTCCATCCTCCCCCACCCTTCCAGCCTTCACCCCCATCCCCTCCTCTGAGGGACGAGACTGAGACGGGGACTTAGACAGCGGGGACGGATGACGGGGACGGACGATGGGACTGAACTACCATCACCCTCTGCCCGGGCCTCCCCTCCCGAAGAAATTGGCTCCTTTCACACCATGATCGCCAGGCCATCAGAGCTTTTCCAACTATACCCAGAAGAGCAGAAGAAGGAAGGTTTCCTCTACCAATGACGGGAGGCCAAGAGGAAGACCGTGCTCACAGTCCCGTTACTGGGCGACATCTGGGACGAAGGACTGTCCCTTCTGAAGAACCCGTCCACGGCCCCTGCGAAGAGGGACTGGTATGAGAAGAAGTACCGGGTCCCGGACTCTGCCCCTATTTGCCTCAGAACACAGCCGTCACCGGATTCAGTGGTCTGCACGGCGGCCAAGAAGAAATCGGCAGGGCGGCGGCATCAACTTCCACTTCCCCACTGGACGCCGAGGGGAAGAAGCTAGATGCCATGGGACAATGGGTCATCTCGTTGGCAGCGACGACCATCAAGGCGGCCAACGCTCTCGCGATCGTGGCACGCTAGGACAGGGAGCTGTGGTTCAAGATCGCTCCCCTCCTGGACTTCCTCCCAGACAAGAAGGCGGAGGCCCTTGAAATCCTGCAGGAAGGTGAGGTTGCGTCGGATCACGGTGGCCACGGACATCGCTGACACTGGCTTTTGCCAGATGGGCAACAGCGTTTGCTGGCGTGGTTGGCTCAGGGCCACCGATTTTCCATCAGGACGTGCAGACCAGGGTACTGGACATGCCCTTCGACGGGAACGACCTGTTCAGCAAGGCAATGGACGAGCCACTGCAGGCCATCAAGGTGGACACCGAGACGGCCCGGGCCTTGGGTTCTCTCCATCAGCAACGGCCGTCCTTTCGGACCTCTGGAGGCAAGTTTCAAGGTGCCTCCAAAGGATTCGGTAGCAGTTCTGTGTCGTACCGCCACGCAGCCCGCTCCTTGTTGCAGGAAGCCTACATAGGCCGCAACAAAACAGGAGGACACCGTCGTCGCCGCCAAGGTGGCAAGGCCTCGGCGAAACAAGACTGAAGTGGCTGTGACATTGGGCCCCCACCCGAGCTCCCTGGTGTGAGGCCGGCTGGCGAATTTTGGCAGCGTGTGGGAGTCCACCTCCACAGACCGTTGGGTGCTAGATGCCCTGGCCACGGGCATATTCCGGAGTTCCAAAGAAAATGTCCCTGTTTCCCACCTCTGGCCAGGAAAGAAAACCACGTGCCACAGCTGCTTCTGGTGGTACGAGCAATGCTAAAAAAGGGCGCAATAGAACTCATCCCAAAAAGGCTGCGGAGTATACTTGCAGTACTTCCTCATCCGAAAGAAGACCGGCGGCTGGCGGCCCATCCGAGACCTTCACCGCCTCAACAAATACATCATGTCCCAGAAGTTCTGGATGGTCACCCTTCAGCACGTGCTGGGACAATTGGAGGAAGGCGACTTCCTGTGATCGCTGGACTTGGAGGATGCCTACTTCCACATCCGCATACACAAGGGACATCGAAAGCTCCTACGGTTCGGGGTTGAAGTCGGTGCCAAGGGTCTTCACCAAGTGCCTGGCATCGGTGGTGGTGTGGCTGCTCCTGCATGGGATCCACATATACCCCTACCTGGACGATTGGCTCATCCGGGCAAAGTCAAGAGAACTTGCCGTCGATCACACAGCGAAGACCATCTGCCTGCTCACGGAACTGGGATTCTCAATCAACTTTGCAAAGTCCCACTTGGTACTGTCGCAGGACACCCTGTTCCTGGGAGCCAGACTTGACACAGTGGTACAGTTGGCTTCACCGTCGGAGGAGAGGAAGAAAGCCATCCTGGCCAAGGTACAACGGCTGCTGACCATCTGAGTGGCCAGGGTGAGGTCCATCAAGTCTCTGCTCGGCATGATGTCATCGTGCATCTACCTCAAGCATCTGTGCAGGTTGCAGATGCGGCCACTGCAGGAGTTCCTCGGTGCCCGTTGGATGCAAGCGACGGGCAGCTTCGAAGACAAGATCTCCCTCAATGACACTTTCCGCCAAGCGATGCGCTCGGGTGCCCCACCAACGGATCTAGCGGCGGGTATGGACTTCCAGACCCCAGCACATCAGGAAACGGTGACGACGGATGCCTCCCTGGAGGGATGGGGAGCGCACACCAGAGATCTCCATGCAAGAGGCCTTTGGCTCCCGGAGGAGAGGTCACTGCACATCAAGGTCCTGGAGCTCCGAGCCGTGTTCTGGGCCCTCAGGTCTTTCCTCCCATCCCTCAAGGGCAAGGTGATAAGGGTCTTAACCGACAACACCACCACGATGTTCTACATCCGGAAGCAGGGGGGCCCCAGATCCCCAGCACTATCCAAGGAAGCACAGGATCTGTGGCACTGGGCCGTTGCCCACAGGATGTTCCTCGTGCCCTTCCATCTGGCAGGAATAAAGAACACCATTGCTGACTCACTCAGCGGGGAGCTGCGCTCTTGCCACGAGTGGGAGCTCCTGCAGGATCAAGTGGATCTCCTATTCTGATGCAGGTTTCCCCAGCTCGGGAGTATGGGCGACACATTCTCATTCCCCTGGGACGGCCTGTTCCTGAATGCGTTCCCACCGTTGCCGTTGCTGCTGCGACTCATCAGTCAACTCAGACGGTCCTGGTGCAGGACGATCCTCATCGCACCAGCGTGGCTGAGGCAGATCTGGTTCCCAGACCTTCTGGAAAGCGTCCCTCCACCTTCCCCCCCATTCAAACTGCCGACGGGCACAGATCTTCTCGCCAGGGAAGGAGGCGCCATCCTACATCACGACCTGGGATCACTGAACCTGCAGGCCTGGCTCCTGCAGCACTAGAGTTCGGAGGGTACGACATCCCACCAGACTGCAAGGAGGTGCTTGCAAAGGCCAGGGCGTCCTCGACTCTTAAATGATATGGACACAAATGGAAGAGGTTCTCTGTCTGGTGCGATGCACAGAAGATCAACCCTCTGCAGATTACGGCCCCTGAAGTGCTGCCGTATTTGCTGTCGCTGGCCAAGGCGGGGCTGGCTCATGCCTCCATCAAAATCCACCTGGTGGCGATCTCCCGCTACACCAGAACTCCGGGGTGGTTGTCGCTGTGGTCTCATCTCCTGGTGAAGGAGTTCATGAAAGGACTGTTACGCTCGTTCCCGCCGGTGAACGCTCCTGCCCTGGTGTGGGAGCTCAACGTGGTGCTGATCAGGCTCATGGGTCCGTCATTCGAGCCTCTGCATTCGGTACTGTTTAAGTTCCTATCGTGGAAGACAGCGTTTCTTGTGGCCATCACCTCCGCACGACGAATGGGAGAGATCCAGGCCCTCTCCTGTAAACCTCCATATCTGACATTCCACGAGACGTGGGTAGTGCTGAGGACGCACCCCTCCTTCATGCCCAAGGTGCCGTCGGACTTCCATCTCAACAAGCCCTTGGTGTTACCTGTTTTCTTCCCATCGCCTTCGTCGCTGGCTGAGAGGACTTTGCACTCGCTGGATGTGGCTAGATCGTTGAAGTTCTACGTGGACTGCACAAAGAGTTTTCGGAAGACATCACAGCTGTTGTGAACTTTGGACCTGTGAACCAAGGGAAGGCCCTCTCGAAGGCTTCCATTTCCAGATGATTCTCCGGCTGCATCATGCATGGTCACCGGTTGGCAAACTGACTGTTGCCCGGCCATCTGAGAGCTGATTCAACCAGAGATCGCTGCTACTACGGCGTTCCTGTCTGGTGTGCCCCTGCTGGACATCTGCAGGGCTGCTACGTGGAGGTTGACACACACCTTCATGAGATTCCAGGGAGGAGTCCAGAGTCGGCCAGGCGGTGCTGCGCAACCTGTTCGCTTGAAAGTGAGCCTGGTGAGGAGGTAAGAGTTGCTTAATGTTGAGTTTTTTTAAATGCTTAATGTTGAGCCTTGCCACCTCCCGTGGTTGTGCATGTGTGTACTGCTATGTATTCTTGTATTCATGAACATGTGAATCCATGCCAGACCCCATGCTGGAGAAGGAACAAGTTAATTACCTGTAACTGTTGTTCTCCAGCATGGGTCTGGCATGGATTCACATGCGAACCTTCCGTCCAACCCCTCTGAGGGTCTTCTCTTGGTCCTACTGCCACTTTACGTGCTACCAAATCTGAAGATGGCTGCCAGAGGAGGGGCTTAGGTAGAGGCCAGTCATTGGCTGGGGGCAGTATGACCCAGAGACCAGTGATTGGTTATTAGTAGAAAGACAGTTCAGAAACGAAACTGAAACTGATTTTTTTCTTTACCGAGGATTCCCAGCCTGACAGGGAATATTCATGAGCATGTGAATCCATGCCAGACCCATGCTGGAGAACAACAGTTACAGGTAAGTAACTTGATCCTTATCAGGAATAAAAATTCACCACAGGTCTGCCTTTCTTTGTGTCTCATCCATACGCATGCAACCTTCAACTGTGTGATATACTTTTGCAACTTCAATCTTCCCTTAGCACACACCGATCTTTCATGTTGCTCACACCTCACTGGCTGTGTGCATTCCTTTCTTGTCTTTTAATTCACGAGGACTAGCGGGCGAAGAACCCTTTGGTTTCTCACAGCTGGCAGTACTTTAAAGTGCCTTAGACGCCCTGCTTTCTGGAAAAGTGACAGTGCATGGTTTGTAGAGCAGTATGCAGGAGAAGATTCTCTTTGGTTCTTGCACATAGCTTGGGCACCATGATGTTTGTAAACCACCTGATAAGTTGCCACTGGTGGCAAGTGGACAAACATTTCAGAAGCAGGTTCCGACAGCAGGCAATCTGGATTGGGTGCAATGCTTTGCAACCTTCCTCCAGACCTGCAATACCACAGACCACAGAGAAAGCAGAACCGCCACCATCAACTGCGGCTTCCTCTGAACTGCTCCCATCTGCTTCATCTGGTGGCAATGATGGGATTTTCTCCTCTGCCGCCTCTGTGTTGGCCACTCGATGCAAACGCAGGTCTCCAGATCGTGGTGTATTCACCTGCAGGAAGTGCTATATGCCAATCGCACTGAATGAAATAACGTTTGAGGCAATTGAGAATGCCTGGGCGGAGCATGGGAGAAGTTGCCAATACTTTTTTAAAATCTATTTTATAGGACTATTTTCTTCCTGTTTGTAAAACAAATACAAATATAAAAGCTGTTTTAAAAAAAAGGCCTTCTTTCCACCTATCTTACCTCCCTCTCCTTCTTTTACCCCCAAAGTTTTCTTCCCCAAACCTCAAAGTAGAGGGAATGAGCCTTGCATGCACCTGATGTAAATAAAGCAGCAATGGTCTACATAACAAGACAAAGCAAATGAGGAAAACAAGTAGTCAATTCTTTGGTTTCTTTCGCAGCAGGCAGAGAGGGGGACCCTGTAACTAAGGACACTGTCTCAAGATGGATTGTCAAATGTATACAATTGTGCTGTTGGTTGGCAAATTAAAATTACCATTTACACCTAGAGCTCCCTTCACATGCAACATTGGGCAACTTTAGCTTGTATTGCTAATGTCCCTTTACATGAGATATGCGAGGCTGTAACCTGCAGTTCAGTACATACATTTACATAGCATGTGGTGCAGATTCACAAGTGGGTCAAGCCATTCTTAAATATCTATTCCTACTACTCACTCACCACCTGCTTGAGGTGCTTAATGCTAACCTTTGCGTAGCATGTGAATCTAAGCAGATTCAAAAGCCCTAAAAGACAATTACTACTTACCCATTAAGTCTTTCTGTGGCTTGTATCTGCTTAGAATCACATGTGCCCAACTGACCCACAATTGGAAATGGAGCAGTGGGTAGAAATGACCTCACTCAGACACCAACAGTATGTTCAGGGCAGGAAAACAAACAATCTAAGAATGTCTGTGTGTGAAGGATTGTGGGTCCATGTACACATAGGATAGGGATAGTGTGACAAACGCCCCTGTCGATGTCTAGTTTTTCAAATTAAAGAAATATGTAATATTCTGAGCTAACCACTAAATGAGCATAGTAGCTAGGTACACACAGGAAACAACACAAGAACCTATTACAAATGGGAGAAAAAGACACTGCAGAAAGGATGTAACAAATGAGAAAACCCCAGGGAAGGAAGAGGCTGTGGCAAATCTGCAGCAGTAGAAGAAGCGCAAGATGAAAGAGATCTCGCATACCTCAAGGATGGCAAACACGATTTGGCAAACAAAAAAACAAGATGAGCAGCGAAGGTCCCCAAAAAATTAATTTATCCAGTAGAAATTTGACGATTATGGAAACTTCTCTCTTAATGAGAGGGATTAATTTTTGCCTGGAAACTACTTTGGGTTATGCACAAACAAGGATAGATTTACATCGGTATATGAGAAAAATAAAGCTGATTATATTTCATGTGAATTTAAATGATCATCAAATAGAATCATCTATCGAGGAGAAACCCAGCAAACTATAGACATAAGAGAGATACCATCATTAATTGACATCCAAAATATGGAGGGTCAATCTACCTCCATGGAACACATACACACTTGATGGGAGGAGAGCAATCTACACTGATTTCACATCCATAAAAATATACCTCATTAAAGTGGACATCAACCAAAATCTAAATTGAATCCAGCCATGTCAAATATGCACATCTAGACATATTGTAAGACCTGGTAATGCAAGACCTTAAGAAACTAGATTGAAAGGAACATTCAAGTGCCCAATAAACAAAATATGGCAAAGGGAAGAATGACAAGCTGCACATATTCTTAAAAGGGATACAACAATCACCACAAAACCCTCAGCTAAGGGTGGAAATATAGTGGTGTTGGACAACAAGGACTATGTCCAGGAAGCAATGCGTCAACTTAAAAATAAGGATTACAATGAGCTAGCTGGAAATTGCATATCTCAGTATAAGGAGGAGTATGATTCTAAACTACAAAGATGATGTGAAAGAGGCCTTCTCGAATCGCAAAGTGAAACACCCAGTAACCCCCACGATCTATCTCACCCTGAAGGTGCATGAAAAACTAAACAAACCCTGAGGGAGACTTATTGTCTGCTCTGTTGATTCACTTTTAGAAAAAAACATACATTTTTATAGATGGATTTCTCTTCCTATTCATTGAGATTCTCCCGTGAGATAGTATGGATTTCCTAAAGAAACGTTCTACTATTCCTTGAGGTGGTCTCATTCTTCTCTCAAGCACTCCCTTGTGCATCCTCTCCTAAAAAAGCCACCAGCCAACCCTTTGTGTCTGGCCAACTAGCGCCCTTCCTTTGGAAACTCCTGGAGAAGTTAGTCTTCCCCCAACTGACCCAGCACACTGAGCTCGTTGGCTGTTTACATGACCATCAATCTGGATTCTGAGCATCCATAAGCACAGAAACTGCTCTCCTGAACACCCATGAAGAACTGCTCACAAATCTTGACTCTAACTCTCCTGCTGTTCTCATCTTCCTTGACCTCTCTTCCCCTTTTGACACAGTCAACCATTCTATCCTCATAAAGCAGATCGAAGATACTCTTGGTATCTCACACCGGACATTGGATTGGTTGACCGCCTTCCTCACTGAACTCCCTTCCCAGGTGCTCCTGGGCGCCTTGTCCTCTGCCACCACACACTCTCTACATGTGGTGTTCCCCAGGTCTCTATCCTCTCGGCTTGGCTTTTAAATATCTACCTTGCACCTCTTGCTCACCTGATCTCTACCTTCTCTCCTCATTTTCAGTGTTAAACAGATGACACGCAACTCTTCTCCAAGATCCCATCTTCCTCCTCTATCACCCCAGACTGCCTGTCTGCTAGTCAGTCTTGGTGCACCTCCAATGATCTGTCTTAATGCCAGTAAGAGCGAGATCCTTCCTATCGGGACACCTGCTCCCTGTTTTCCTCCTGTAGTCTGGCTGCCCTCTATGGGCTCACGTCCCTCTCCTTCCACTGAGGCCAGAAGCCTCGGGGGCATCTCTGACTCGTCCCTCTCCTTTACTCCTCACATCTTCGACCCTGCCAAGAAGGGCCACTTTCAACTTCACATCCTTGGAGGCATTCTCATTTTCCCTTCTTTCCCTCAGAAGCACAATGTGTCTAGAGCTCTGGTGGCACCAGGCTGTATTACTGCAACAGCTTCTTTCTCAACCTGCCTCTTTCTTCACTCTGTCCGCTTCAACTAATCCAGAATAAGGCTGCAAGACTTATCCTTGGCCTCAAGCACAGGGACCGTATCTCTCCAGCTCTACAAATCTCTTCACTGGCTCCCGGTTACTGCAAGGACCAAATTTGAGGCCCTTTGAATCATCCACAAGGCTGTCTGGGTCCTGGGATCACATTATCTGCAGCTCGCTCTTACTAAACACTCTCCTTCCAGATCCCTTTGATCCTCTGGCTCAAACTCTCTGCTAATCCTTCATTTCTCCAAGCAGAGAGCTGGGGGCAGATCTCTCTCCTCAGCTGGCTCCCTCCTATAGAACAGTCTCCCTCTCTCCGTCTTGACCCACACCACCTCAAGTTCTGAAAACAACTCAAGACTTTTCTCTTCTCCTCCTTCCCTCTTCCCCTCCCGTGCTAACCATCCCCTGTGTCACTGAGATTCGCAGCCTGGCCCCTCAAGAGTCTAATAGGGGCATGGCCAGCTGCCCAACTGCTGCAGCACCCCACCGCCCCCCCCCCGCACTGTCCTCTGGGCCCACACCTGCCTGTTGGGTGGTTTGCCTCTGCCCTGTTGGGCAGTAGACCTCCCTCTCCTCCTGGGACGTCTCCACCCTTGCACTTACCTGTTGCTTCCCAACAGGCACCTCTGGCACTCCCTCCCCTAGGACACCCTAATGACACTTATCCCCCACCCCTCTTTTTACCCTTTGTTCTTTTCACTGCACTTGCACGCTCCGAATGTCACAAGGCCTACTAGGAATGCCGTTCCTTTCTATTTATTCATTGTCATTTCCATTGTTTATTTGCTCCCTTATTCCCTTCCCTTGTGGCACTTTGAAACACTGCTTTGTTGTATAAGCGCCTTATAAATAATCAATAAATAAATTGTAAACAAGTTTCCACCATATATAGCCTTTTTGAGTTCAGTTTTAATATTTGTAATCACAACTATGGGACTTAACCTAACCCACTGTATAATTGTAACATTAAGTTTGTATATGACATTTTGATCTCAGAACTGCTATATCAACAAAAAGAAATCCCGTCTGGTCCCCAGCTAACAAAAACCGTTTGTACGGGCCATTAGCAACACTAAATCAGAACTAGTGTCCCCCCTCCACTGAGATGGTTCAAAACGTGGTAAACCAGATCCCCTGTTGCGTGGCCGGTCGGCAGATAAGTCAGAAGGGACCACGTCTGCTCGGCATGATGACATCCTGTATCTTCATCATGCCACATGCCAGATAAAATATGCACCCAGTAAAAGAATGGTTAGCAAAACCGTGGTCTCAAGCAGAAGCAGATTGGGACGATCTAGTGGGCATTTTGCACACACTGGTTTCTAATAGACTCCTTCCTCCCACAGACCCCTCATTCATAATATCTATCTCTGCATCTGCTCTGCCTGATGACTCTTAAAAAGCCAGACATGACATTGCGGCCAGTATACATAGAGACGATGTGCTATACATAGAGGCAATGTGCCACGTGACCTCAGTTTTTTTTTCTGCAGGGTGTGATCACTACTAGGAAGACCGCTCTTCGTTTTATCCATTACCAAATGTGTTGCTATGTCTCTCCAATTCATCACAATGCCAAATCCGGCGAGGCCTTTGTGCTTCGAATCCTGTGCGATTGCAACCATTAGATGTCTGTGTCAAATCTGCATCGCATATGCCTTTACTGTCTTGGTGAAGCCAACAACGTGCAGGAGAGCCACGATAAAGCACAACAAGATCGCAGTAAAGGAGCACACCGTTCCATCTTTGAATGTCTGTCCCCTGACCTATGGTCCCGGTTCTGTGATGCCAACATGCCAAAGTCACGCAAGAGTTTCTCCTGCTCCTCGGAAGGGCTTATATGTCCCACTGAGGAGGGCATTCATGGTGAGGAAGGGGATCCTGTCCCTTTCAGGCTGGAGCCCTTCCAGCTCATGGAAGTGAAAGAATTCCCACATGAGTTTTCTGGTGAACAGGGTGACTAGGTGGACCTGGTAGCCGACTTGCAGGAAGAAATTGGCCTGGATACCTCACCAGAGATCAAAATGATCCCTGCTGCCACCCCTGGCAAACAGGCTGTTTTACAGTGCCTGATGGCGAAGGTAGTCAATACCTTAAGGCTGTTGGCCCCTTCACGTCCAAAGGTGCAGTATGACCTGACCGACATCTTGGATGAGGGCCCTAAAAGGGAGACTTTGCTGCCTTTCAATCGGGGGGGGGGGGGTAGAGGGGCCAGTGATAGAACTGTGAGCCAAGCCGGCATCAGTCCTCACAGTGGGATGCAACTTGGTCGAGAAGCACAAGCCTGCCCCTTTGGACCCCTTGTTTCCTTCTGCCCATGCTTCCCCAGAGAGTTTGGTGGTGCTGGCCACTATGGCAAACCTTAAAAACACAGGATTTCTGTCTTTGCTTCCTGATAGGGAGTGCAAGAGATCAGACGCATGGGGTGGAAGATGTTCGGCTCTTCGAGCCCGTGTCTCCGATACACCTATTTTTCCTTGGCCAAATTTTATTTTGGCCTGTGGTCAGTGATGGCCTAGGTGGCTGAGCACACCCGCAAAGGAGAGATGCAGGACGGTTTTGATGCCATTATTAAAGATGGCAAGGAAACCTTCCGACAGATTTGACAGTTTTGCCTGGACACCGCAGGCTTTGTTGTAAGGACAATTGCTCACCAGCAGTATCTTGCAGCATTTTTCTTGCTTAGCTGAGGATTCCAGGGAACACTTCTGACCTTCAAGAGAAACTTCTGTACATGCCCTTCGATGGCATGTACTTGTTCAGGACCTCGGACAACGAGTAGGTCCAGAAATGTCAAGCCTCTAAGGGGACCACCAAGTTGCTGGGGCTAGCAGTGCCCCAACAGTGGCCTGCAAGCCCGGCGGGTGGTAGCAGGGTGTTTGCCCCTTTGCCACTTATGCCCAGAGAGGTAGAGGCCAAGTACCCTTGGGCAGGCAAGGGCAACGTCACCCCTACAGAGGTAGAGTCCGCTGTGCTCTTTTAGCAGGCACTTCCACCTCCACAGTGCCCTCCGCAGCCCCTGGTGCAAAACCTCTTTGAAGTGGACTTGCACCATTTATCTACTGTGGGACGCAGAATATCTGTTTGGCAAGGAATGGAGCAATGCCACCTCAGACTCCTGGGCCTTACAGGTCGTTCAGCAGGGATACTGCCCTCCTTTTGACTCTCGCCCTCCAGATCACTTCCCTTGTTGCCAACCCTTGCCCCCGAAACCTCTCCTACTGGAGAAGATCGGTCATCTTCTGGCAAAAGGGGCCCTAGGAATGGTACCCTGCTCGGAATGGAGTAAGGGTTGGTACTCAATATACTTTCTGATGACGGAGGTCTGAGACCCATCCTGTATCTGCGGCTTCTGAACTTGTACTTGCGCAAGCACACATTCAAAATGATCACTCTGCCCTGATCCTCTAGGCCCTGGATGCAAATTACTGGCTATTCTCTGTGGATCTCCAAGATGCTTACTTCCATGCGGCTATCCACAAGAAGCACAGGAAGTACCTGAGATTCAAACTGGGGTACTGTCATTTCTAGTTTAAAGTCCTCCCTTTCGGCCTTTCTTCTGCACGCAGGGTTTTCACCAAGCTTCTAACAGTAGTGGTGACTTGCCTCAGGAGGTAAGACTTTCATGTCTTTCCCTACCTGGACGTCTGGCTCGTCCAAGCCTGCTCAACAGATCTAGCGTTGGTACACCTTTACTGGACTTGAAGCCTATTGCACAGCTTTGCTTCTCCCTGAACTTCAAGAAGTCTCAGATGTTGCCATCCCAGTCCCTCAGATTTATCTGTGTGTCCCATCTGCGCATGGGGTTGCTACAGGGGCTCCTGAGCTCGCAATGGTCACCGTTTCAGTGACAAACTTCAGATAAGCTGTGCAGATAAACGATGCAATTGTGGTTGTGGGCTCTGGAGAACAGCGAGTCCCGGACTATGGCCCATCTGGCCGGCATGGACGACATTCTAGCAGACGCACTGAGCAGACGGTCATCAACCTCCCATGAGTGGGAGCACTGCCAGAAGGTTCTGGAGGAGATTTTCACCCTCTGGGCTACTCCTCAGGTGGACATCTTTGCTTCCAGTGTAAACAGGAAGTGCAGGTGGTTCTGCTCCAGGGACTTTTGTCATCAGGGAGGACAGTTGAATGGGACTTTTGTTCCTGCAGATCCCTGTCCTTTAGCTGGTTCTCAGACTGCATCTATTCAGGTCCATGATCTTGATTTCTCCAGACTGGGCCCGGCGAACATGCTACACAGAGTTGCTGGAGATGGAAATCGCCCCTCCCTGGTGTCTTCTGCAGAGGACGGATATACTCTCCCACCCGGAGGGGAGGGTCTTGGACCCGGACTTACACAGCCTCAACCTTAATGTCTGGTTGCTAAAAAGCCCAAACCATTTCTGTCTGAAGGTGGCAGAAGTTTAGGCTTGGTGCCAGGAGCGGGATCTGGATCCTTTTACTTGTTCCACTTCCTCTGTTTTGGAGTTTCTTCTGTCTTTGGTTCGGACTGGCGTACTGGTACAGTGAAGGGGTATCTTTCGACCATTTTGGTCTTCATGAGTACCCCGCGTCAGAGCACCTTTTATATGATCCATACTGTCATTCAATTCCTAAGGGGTCTTTCCAATTTAGATACAAGCAACAGAAAGACTATTACTGGAAGGTAATGTTTGTCTCATATATATGTGTGTATATTAGTCAACACACCCCATACCCTCAGTCCTTTTTCTGAACACTTAGTATGCTTCTGGAATACTGCTTTGCTAATGCATTTCTGCATCATATCTAGCCCTCTGATGGCCTCTGCCTTCAAGCCCTCCTCAGACTGCTGCAAGCAAAGGTATGTGCCAGATCCTCAAAAGTGTGTGCCTCTACTGACTGGGGGAGAACTACAACATGGGGGATTGCTGTTCCTGACAATAAATGCATTTGAAGTCCCTCAGGGAGTTGTTAGAATGGATTTCTAAACTCTGGCCTGGTGGACAGATCTTTAGGAAGCCACCCTTGTTAGTGGAATAGGGGAACACTTCTGGGAAGATAGCCAGACCAATGCACGATAGCTTGGAGTGTAGTCAAGGCTAATTCTCGGGAGGGTGAGAGTGATGAGAGGTCTCTAATGAGCAAACATGGTGGAATACCAAGAATTATCATTAGACACTAGTATACTAAAACTATATATATACTATATATGTTATTGGGCATATTTATTATATGCCCAATAACAACGCAAATGAATCATGAAGTGCAATTGTAAAATACCACACAAGCAACACACAATGTAATATATATACAATTACTGGAGTTAGTGCGAGAAAGTGAACAACTCCACCAATACCTGCAAAAGAAAAGGGCGAATAACTTTTAAACCACAGACAACCTTAGCGTGTAGCTGTGGCACCTGTGGTGACATAGCCAAGACATTGGGACTTGATTATAGAGTTATATCATGCTTGTGGGATGTGAGTAGTGATTCCAGCCGGCTGGACCCACTCTCCTAACAATAGACAATCGGGAGCTCCGGGGAGGCACCCCTTGACCCCACTAGTTGTTTACTTAGTTTGGTCACTGTGAGATTGGTGATGCCCCGCGGGGCCCTAGTTCTCAAACACGAGACAGGACCAGACGCGGGTGGGCCTGAGATCCAGGGATGGAGCTGGGCATTTGTTGGGGTAGGGTATGGGGGGGGGGGGGGTTGGGGTGTGTGCTGTTGTGTGTAGTTGGGGATCAGGGAGGGGGGGGGAACTGTTGGAGGAGGGAAAGGGAAGAGTCGGAAAACAAACCTTTAAAGGGAGCATTGCCGGGAGTAGAGGGCTGAGAAACGAGAAGAGTGCCATCAAGGGGAGTATAAGAGAGAGGTGGGGGGGGAAGCAGACCGAATAGATGGCATCGGGTAATCTCTGGATAGTGACCTGGAATGTATGGGGCCTCAATGGCTATCTGAAACGTAATAAAATGATACTGTACTTAAAGAGGATGCGCATTGACATAGCCCTGCTGCAGGAGACCCATCTTACTAGGGAGAAGCTGGAAGTGGTCAGGAGAAAATGGAGGGGTACTGTGGTGGGAGCTGCATACTCAGCGTATGCAGAGGGGTAATCACTTGGGTGGCGCTGCACGTGCCGTTCCAGGTGCTTGGTACAGCGTCAGACCCGGAAGGCAAAATGGTGACAGTAACAGGGCTCCTGGAAAACAGGGAAGTGCATATCATAAATCTGTATGCCCCCAACCACGACACTACGGCCTATTTCAGGACCCTTTATGGCAAACTTGGCCCCCTGGCTGGGTGCGCGGTCGTGTGGGGAGGGGACTTTAATTGCACCCTGAACCCCAAAATGGATAGGTCAGTTGACAAGGTGGGGAAATTGTCGCCGGCTGCCAAAGCGCTTGGGACGTTGCTGGTAGACCTGGGCTTGGAGGATGTCTGGAGAAGGCTGCATCCTATGGATAGGCAATATTCGCACTATGCAGCGCCACATGACTTGTACATGAGGCTAGATTATGTGTTTGTAGCGGCGGAGATAGCGGGAGAAATGGTAGGTGCGGAATATAAGGCCCGGGTATTGTCTGACCACTCGCCCTTGGTGGTAGAATGGCGACACCAGCCCCCCAGACCGCAAATCCCGACATGGAGACTTAGGACAGAGGCACTGCAAGATGAGGGGTTCCGGGAGGATCTGAGGGATGCCATTGAGGAATATTTTGACATAAACACGGGTAGCGTACGCTCTGTGGGAACGTTATGGGAGGCCTTTAAGGTGGTGGTGCGTGGGGTAGCCATTTCCAAGTCTAAAGGGCTCCTGTGAGGTATTGAAAGGGAACTTCAAGAAACGGAAAGGGAGCTGGAGGACCTCACGCGACATGTGGATGCTGCCCGTGATAACAGAACTAAGATAAAGGATCTACAGTCGACCTGCAGTACTCTCTGGGATAGGCTGTGTAGATTAAATTATAAGAAATATACGGCGAGGCTCCACGCAGGGGGCGACAAGCCGGGCAGATTGCTGGCCTGGCTGTACAAGAGGGAGACCCCCGGTTCAGTGATCGGGGAGATTCGAGATGAGGGTGGTCGCATCTGCAACAACCAAGAGGGGGTAAACGGGGAGTTCCTCAAATATTATAGGCACTTGTATGAGGACACTTGGGAGGATATGCGCCAACACATACTGGACACATTAGAGGACATAGAGCTGCCCACCCTGGACGACCTAGAACGCGACGAGTTAGACGCTCCCGTTACCTCGGATGAGCTGGAGGTGGTGATTCAGAATCTGCCCACGTGCAAGGCGCCTGGGTCGGATGGGTTGCCTAGTGAGTCCTACAAGACATACAAGCAGGAGCTGCTTCAGCCACTGCTTGCCATGTTCAACGAGGCCTATGAGCAGGGGGAACTTCCACTGTCCCTCCGCGAGGCCATGATCATCCCACTCCTGAAACCAGGTAAGCCGGCCGAGGAGTGTGGGTCTTATAGACCTTTGTCCATGCTCAACCAGGACAGTAAAATACTTACGACAGTGCTGGCTCATAGGTTGAAGAGGGTGATTGGCAAGTTGATACACCCAGATCAGATGGGCTATGTCCCAGGCAGGAATATCACCGATAACCATAGGAGACTACACCACATTATTGACCAAACTGAAGAAGATATGGGCGAGCTGGCTATCGTGTCATTAGACGCAGTCAAAGCCTTTGATTCAGTGCGGTGGCCTTGGTTGAAAGCGGCCCTGAGGGGATACGGAATGGGACCTGGATACATCAGGTGGGTCCAATTGTTGTACAGCACCCCGATGGCGAGAGTCAAAACAGGATGCATGGTCTCAGATATCTGGCAACTCAGCAGGGGAACCAGAAAGGGATGTCCCTGGTCACCCATGTTATATATACTAGCGCTTGAGCCGTTGGCAATATACCTGCGACAACAATATGGGAAGGTGGGCATTAGCACAGTAAGTGGGAGACACCTGGTATCACTGTTTGCGGATGACATGCTCCTTTATCTGCGTTATCCGGAAGAGAACCTGCAGTATGTGCTGGAGGTGATGGACCGCTACGCCACCCTCTCGGGCATATCTGTGAACCCTAGAAAGTCTAGTCTGTTTCCCTTGGGCAGATATAGAAATGTCCCGTTGCAGAGGCTGCCTGTCCTGCCAATTCCATGGCAGACTGAGATATTTAGGTATCTGGGAATAAATATTTACCACAAGATCGAGGCGGAGCATAAACATAATACAGAGAAGGCAATAGAGGGGGTCCAGAACAGCATGGTATTTTGGTCCAGATTGCCCCTGACCATGATGGGGAGGGCAGCCTTGCTCAAGATGGTGGTTCTGCCTAGACTCTTTTTTTGTGAATGTCCCGTTTTTGATTCCCAGGAGCCTATTTGCGAGACTTAATAGTGTGTGCAGGGGTTTTGTGTGGGGGAACTCCAGAAACAGGGTAGCCCTGTGGAAACTCCAGAACCCGTATGATAAGGGGGGCATAGGCCTGCCAAACTTTGAACTATATTATTTGGCGGGGCAACTGCTGTATGTGGCCAGGTGGCTGTCGGCTGAGGATTCGGCGGAAGCCAGGCTATTGCGGGAAGACCTAGCCCCATACTTTTTGAGGGAAGTGGTCTGGTTGAGCAGGGATAAACTGAAGGGAAGGGGACGGCTATTGAGGCTGGGCTGGGAGGTTTGGCACAGAACATGGAGAATGATGGGTGAACCAGAACCGCTCTCCCAACAGGCCCCACTGGTGGCGCTGTGTGGGAACGACTCCCAATTATTTGAGTCGGTCCGTAAATACTGGGAACCAGTAGGCTTGGCCCCCCTTGGGGACATATGGCAGGAAGGGGAGGCATTGGGCTTTCAGAGGCTGCAAGAAGAGAAAGGGGTACATAGAGGCCAATATATAACCCATGCTAGGCTCATGAAACGGGTTAGAGAGAGGTGGCCCGAGACGGCGCTAGCCGAGGACCCTGATGCCTCCCTGGAAACTATGTATGATGTTTCAGAGGGTGGGCACGAAATATCAGGATATATGAGCTCCTGAGAGCGAAGGCTCGGAAGGAGTTGCTCCAATTGAGACAGGATTGGGAAGAAGAGGTGGGGGGGAACTAGGACAGACAGGCAATGGGAGGGAGCCCAGAGGTACCATAAAAAGGTGTCCCGGAACGCAAGACTCCAGCAACTTCAACTGTATGTCACCCATTGGGCTTATTTGACTCCCTGTAAAATTGCAAGGTTTGGAGGCTCGGTTACGCAGAAATGCCCCAGGTGCGGGGAGATAGAGGCCAGGCTACTACACATGTTTTGGGCTTGCCTGGAGGTGCACAGATTCTGGGAGGAGGTCCGAACGAAACTGGCTGGAGGGGGATTGGTGCTGGATGTGGGATCAGCCTGGTCATGCATGCTCTGGTTTTTTTCCCAGACCCCGGGACTCAAAGCATATAAGCAAGATGAGAGATTTAGCTTATGTCCTGGCCAAGCGCAGGATTGCTATGAGCTGGAAAGCGGCCCAAAGACATAGGGTGGAACTATGGTGGGCAGACCTCTTAAGGTGGGCGGAAGCGGAATCCGTAGTTTGGTTTGAAGCGGTCACTAGGGTGGGGTGAAGAGGAAGTAGGACCCCTGCTGGCCTGGCGGTAATTGGTGGCCTCTATGACAAACCCTCACCAGGGTGACAACGAATCGGAGGATTCGGATGATGAGTGCATAAGCACTGCGCTACCCGATAATGCTCCTGTCGATATGGATGAGCCGGCTCTAGTTTGAGGGGGGGAGGGGTGGGGCGGGGGGAATATTTGGTGAAATGTGATGGTTTGACGATGCCTTTATATGCTGAAACAGTTATATTGTGTGTTGTTTTGGATTGTTTGGCTTTGAAAATAAAAAATTAATTTAAAAAAAAAAACTTTTAAACCACAGACAACCTTCTGGGATGAAAACCCTAACTTTATAAGTCCAGCCCTAAAATGAATGGAGTCTTGTATTTAATGTTCACTGCATGGGTAAAAGCACCCGGTCATGCGTAAATTTCACAAAGTACTTCTTGGGATGCAGGAAAATGTTAGGGAAAGGATTCTGAAGGGGTCAGATGGGTTCCAAAAGTTGGGGAGGATCTTCGATGTCGGACGAAGTTGTTCCCTACTTTTGGAAGCAAATACTACCCAAGCCAAGAGGAAGGCCAAAATAACCTTCAATGTGTAAATGCTTTTGAATGAACAAAGGGCCACTGGTAAGTGACTTCACTACTCACCGCCCTTAGCTCGGGTTTGGTCCAGATTTGGCAGGTCTACAGGTGGTTGTCAGAGGTTTGATTACCCGCCCTCGGTTCGGCTTCCAGATGCACAGGTGCTGTGCATGTGGACACAGGTCTGTTATGGTATAGGAGCTGTTACTCTTGATTCGGATGAAGAATGAAGATAACGATGCAACAGGGCTCAGTGCAGAGGAAGAAACATGGAAAAACTGCCTTCAGTGACTGTCGCCGTGTCACAGCGACAAGGTTTCAGCTGGCCAGTGCACTGGGTGGCCAGGTACACTTCCAAGAAGGCTTCCTTGCAGGGTTATCAGGACATGCTTCTTGACTCACATGCTTTTGGCGGTTTTCACCCACCACTTAGGCAACTCTCTCACCCGCCAAGCTCCCCACATGCCCAAAGGAATCAATGTGCTTTCACCCGCCAAACACAAAATCAGGTGTTTTCACCCACCGAAGGCCATGAAAGGTTGAGAGCTATACCAGGAGGCGTCAAGAGTGATTGTTTCAAGGGTTTGAAGCAACTTCACAGGTCTTCTGAGGTCAAGCTCAAAGCAGGGCTCGACTGGGACAACTAGATTTGGGTGCCAGCCCTCTACAGCGTGTCTCAGCATGGTCCTTCTGCTCGCCTATTCAGGATACTTTGTTCCTTCTGCAGATCCGTTCAAATCTGTTGCTGATCGGTCTGATCTTTGCTGGAACGATTGCTGGACCCCTCCTAATATCCATGGTGGGGTGAATACTCACACTCAGCCCACCAATGAGAAGATCTGGCCCATGCATGTATGCATGTCAGCAGTGATCCAATCGGGGACCACTGGGGTCTTCATGCTCTCATCCACACCAGACACCCTGGCACCAGTAATGTGGATTGAAGTCCCAGCCCACTACCCGGGTGCCTACACATGTGACCTGTAGGGGCCCGCAAAAGGAGCAGCTTTTGCAGGCAACTGCAAGCCCAAATAAGGAAGTCCCACACCTGGAAAGGCAGGGAGAAGGCCAAGAGACAAAATGGTCAAAAGAACAGTCAAAAGACCTTGTGCCATGGCCATGTTGGACACTAGCCATAGGCATGAGCCAAACGTGGTAGGGCTCGGTAAAAAGCTACAAAAATACAAAATAAAGCTACTTCTGCCACCAGTCTATTCCAAGGCACATTGTACAACCACCGAAAATTCCTTAATCTATGTCTGAGGGACGTAAAACAAAATAGCCCCATTGCGCGGTACTGAGAGATACTTGGTGCAATGATAAACTGTTACCGGAAAAAATGTGGCAACACAGTCGCAAGACTAAGAGAATCAATGCTTCTCAGTGCTGACAGCCTGAAGGATTTCAGTTTCCCCATAACAATGAGAAAAAGCCAGTGCTGGGAAGCAGAAGGCTTGACTGCACTACATAAAGTTCAGGTCAGATTCAAACTTGAAAAGCAAAAAGTTTGGGGGGTTCATAGAAATGGAGGGAAAGTTGGTATGAAGGGAAATGTTTCCTAACACGTGGCCCCCTCCCCCCAGTCTAGGTAAAGGGAGAACTAATCTACCCCTGGATGGGTACTCTGTTCTAGTCAGTTATCCCAGTTGGACAGCACATCAGCATTGCTAACTTTAGGATCTTGTCTATGCCCAACAGAGGCGTTGCTAGGGGGGGGGACTATGGGGGCTATAGCCCCTGGTCTTTTGGTTGTAGCCCCGGATAGAATCTCAGAAGCTACAACCAAAAGGCTAGCTAGCCCCCAGTCCCGACAGTCCCGACGTTATTGTAGCCCCGGGTCTTTTCCAGACCTAGCAACACCCCTGATGCCCAATAGTGAAGTTCAAGTCCTGCAGACTCGCAAGCCACTTTGGATTATTTTCCTTAATAGCAAACAACCACTTCAAAGGTTTAGGGTTAGCATACACAGCAAAGTGGGTTCTATTCAGCTACCTAAGGCATCATATGGTGGAAAAACATTTCTGAGTCCACCTTGGGCCACCTGAGCTCCCCACTCCTAAACTTGTACCTGATGTGACATATAGTGTTACGCTCACCTGGTATCCACGGGGATGCCACCCAGCCGTATGGACATTGGTATCCTTCTCTGCGGTTCCCAGATGTGGCCAGTGAGGGAGGTTCTGCCGGTAATACAGGAGGGCTATGTTCAAGACTGGCCAACTGGGGTAATTAGCCTCCCACCACCCTGTATGCCTTCAGCCCCTGTGAGGCCTCTCCTCACCTTATTGTTGATTCAGGTGTGCTCTCCGTCCTGCCTTCTTGGCAGGGGCGCATTGTCCTTTGTGGGCGGATGCGATCTAGTTACTTCACTGATGCCGGCCCGTTTGAAGTCTTTCAGGTAGGTCTTATTGCTGTTGTATATTGTTGTTATTCCTGAATGCCTTTCTTGGTTTAATAATGTCTCTTTCTCTTCCTTAGATGTGCGGAAGTCCAGTGCGGTGCATTGGCTGAATTGGGTCTCGCCAGTAAATGATGGCGTGTAATGAGCGCTATGATGCAGTAAGTAGGCGCTATGCGCAGCGCAGTGATGCCTTGCCTTTTCTAACCTGTTTTCTTTTCTTTTCCCATAGATCGCGGTGTTCACCCAGGGTGTAGAATTCCGTGGCGATGCTGGTCGAGGGGCGACCTGCTAGATATGCTTTTCGGCACAGTTCGTTATATTGTAATGTCTCTAATACCTTGTTTCTTTCCTTTTTTGCAGATCCGTCGGTCCGGGAGATGTGCTGATCCTAGGAAGCTGTTCTGAGGAGCTGTGGGCAGCTAAAGATGAAAATTGCAGGTAAGATGCTGCTGCTAACAATGTTCCTTTGTCTCCTTACAGGTGCTGTTTCTCCGAGGTTTGCGGGTATAGCTGGACACAGTGAACGTCACGTTGCAGGATTGCAAAGTAACGTGAAGCTTGTTATCCAAGTCGGGTGTGGTTTAATTAGTTTCAAGAAAGTAGTCCAGGTAAAGTAGTTCCTAGGCTACCACACCCAAAACACTATACCGCATTGCTTGGTTCCTAGGAGCCAAGCTATGTGGATGCCTCCATGTTGGTTGGCAGCTTCAAAATAAAGTAGTTCCCCAAACACATCTTCACTGTGTATGAGCCTGGCTCCAAGAGGGCCTAGGCAGTGGATGCCTAGTTTTATTGGAGACCCGAGCCAAGACCTCTCCTGGCCCATGGGCTTGCCAGAGGGGTTTTTGGATGCGGGTTGTGACAGCTAGGTTGTTTCTCGCCTTTGTCATCAAGCAGTGATAGTTTTCCTACTACGCCAGTGTCCTAGGCATCTGCCTGCACGATGAAAGGTCTCTTCGAATCAGGTGCCCTGTGATCAGGAGTCTGATGTAGGGATTCTTTCAGGCCTATGAAGGCCTTCTCACACTCCACGGTCCATAAGAATTCTTAGGATTTCCCTTGGAGTGGTGAGGGCAGTCAGAGGGGCAGCTACATGTCTATAGCCTGCCACTTTACTCCAGTGTTCCCCAGTGAGGCTCAGGAACGTCCTCACTTGGGCTTTGGTAGTGGGGGTTGCCCAGTTCTATACAGCATGTATTTCACTGACAAGAGGTTGCATCTTACCTTCACTTACACCAATCTTATGCTCAAGGAAGGTCAATGGCCCTTGTTCAGTCTGACACTTGATTGTCTTCCTGAACAAGTTGGTCTGATGAAGGTCCTGAAACAGTCTTCAGAGTTATTCCGAGTTCCTTCCAAGAGGGGTTAGAATCTGCCATATCACCCAGATATGTATTGCTAAGACCCTTGCTCCTATTCAGAACATCGTTTAATTGAATTTAACAGATGTCAGGTGTAGTCACCACTTCAGGAGTCCAAACACGGAAGCAAGGCTCTACAAGGGTCGAAACTGCTGTATCCTCTTTAGCATAACCTTTCAGGGATATGTTGCCATACCCTGCAGAAAGATTAAAAATGCTACTGCACTTTTCAGTACAGAGCTGATTCACGAAGTTGTTACTTCTTAGTGGGGAGTGTGCATCTGTCCTGCGGACAGCATACAGGGCTCTATTTTCCATACGGAAACCCAGACTGGATTTACCTGTATGTTGCTACAGATCGTTACAACTGGACCCATGACAGCTAGAGGGCTAAAATGGTATAAACCCAAAAAATTGTATCTAGAGGGTCATAGATATGGTGTTGCCGCATTCGGCATAGGCATAAAATACTGAATCAGAAAATACTGTGGTAGGTGAGCAGGGTGTCCCACGCACTCCTACTTCGGCATTTCAGGGTTCAGGGGCTGTGGGGGTGTCCCCCGCTTACAAGAAACAATGCAGGGCACAATAAAAAAAGAAAAGCTCGAATTTCAACATGCGGCAGATTGGGTCTCAGTATTTTGCAATTCGAGCTTTTCGTCTACGTTCTTTTAACATACATCCGGCTCAAACACCCCTTGTTTCAACACATGGTTGATCTCACACCAAGGGTTAGAAGTTCTTGTTTATGGGTCTGAACCACCATACCACCCAAACTTGGTGGGTTCACCCCTTCCCATAACAGTCTGGCTCACACAAATGTGTACTGTAAGGTACCTTTATTTTATTGGGTATTTTTTTTAATGCTCCTATGCACAATGTGTTTCGAGGTGCAACAAGACAAGAGGGTGTGGGAACGGGGAGGATAAAAAAGATCCTACTAGGCCTTGTGACATTCGGCTCATGCAAGTGCAGTAAAGAGAGGTGCAAGGGATGTGTGGGGGTGGGGGTGCTGGTGCTGGGCAGGGCCCGTGAGAAAAGCGAGTGCCAGGGGAGGCCAGTTGGATAGAGCCAGGAGAAAGCACAGAGTGCAGGGGAAGGTCCACAAGCTATGTGCAAGGTAAGGGGCTGGAAGGGCTCCAATGGTGCAGGCACAGCCAGGCTAAGGTGGGGGGAGGGGGGTTTTCCCGGAAGGGCAAGTGCAGGTTGAGGTGGAGAGGAGGCGGTCCGGGGAGACCAAGTGCAGGCATAGACTGGATTAGGGGGGACTTATGCAATGATATTGCGTTACCGAAAAAGTGGCAATACAATTGCGAAACTAAGAGGGACAATGTTTCTCAGTACTAACAGCCTGAACGATGTTTCAGTGTCCCCATAACAATGAGAAACCGGTTTCAGAAGGTATTGGCATTTTCTCTCAAAGGTCTGTCCCTCTGACTGGTCATTGAAAACGCAAAACATATAGGAAACTGTCTTCTTTTGAATTTGAAATAAATTTGTATCAGATGGAACGAGATGTAAATGCGATCTAGGAACAGTATCTAAGTTTAATCCATTGATTACACGGCCTCTGTGACGTGTCTTTGTAGACGTGTAATTGTCAGTCTTGTTACATTGCAGAATGTCTTTTGCAGAGTCCCCATTATGGCAGAACATTGTGTAGCAGCATAATTACAGCTCCATGTGTTCATAATGAACACATTAATAACTAAAACCGTTTTAGTGAAATAAAAATAACGAAAACATTTCATATTTTTTCTCTTTTTAATTTGGAAGCCCCCCCAAAACCACTATTTGATTAGCTTTATTACTTCACCTCTACCCCCGACCCTTTTTTTTCTCTTACGCCACCCCATATATACTTTTAACCCACAATTCGCCAATTTTTCATTATTTATATTTCATTATAATCACTGTATACCCATAATTACAGTACCTCCTTTCAGTTTTAGCTCGTGAGAAGGCATTCGTCCTACATCCTTTCGCTCTATTTATTTTAATATTTATAACAGGCCACATACCCATGGGCCTCAGAGTGCAAAAGAAGAGGACAAGACAAAGACAGACCAGGAATTGGTAACCCAGGGGTAGAATTTCAGGTAGTACCGTACTTAACCTTGGTTGAGATTGAACAAGTGAGTTTTAACCTGTTCCTTGGACAGTGCAAGACTGTTGGCCAATTGTATGGTCCCAGGAAGTGCGTTCCAATGTAAGGGAGCCTGGGTACCAAAAGATGTCCCCCTGAAATGTGCCAGCTTGTATCTGGGCTGAGAAAAGGAGGAGTAGGCAGAGGACCAGAGTTGTCTCCCTAAGGTGTGGGCCTTCAAATATTCCTTAAGATATTTTGGGCTAGCAATGGACTGGCATTTAAAGGACAACGTAAAAATCTTGTGGGTGATCCTATGTTTTTCTGGTAACCAGTGCAATGTCCTATGCGCAACAGACACATGGGCGCGTTTGGACATGCCACAAATGGCACGAATTGCGCTGTTCTGCGCAACCTGTAGTGATTGCGTGTGTTTGAGAGTGCGGTTCCAGCCAGCAGGCTGTTATAGTAGTGAAGTCTGAATTAACTAATGTTGCAGCTAGCAGAGTGCAGTTCTTGAATGAGAGAAATGGGTGGAAGTAATTAAGCAATTTGGAGATGAGGCCACAAGAGGATCAAATGTAGGGGACGTGTGGTCTCATGGACAATTCTGCATCAAGGATGACCGATAGCATTTTAACTTTATTGGACATGTTGATGATATTGCCGGAAATACAAAATTTGGCATAAGCAGGGTTTCCATTATGTAAGACGAGGACTGGGTGCTATGATCAGGAGCTCGGTTTTTCGCAGTTCAGGGCAAGTTAGTTGTCTGCCATCCAAGCCTGGACTGCATTATGGATTTTGGTTATGGCAACTGAGTCCTGTTCATAATTCCTGCAAAGCTCAAGGACGACCTGAGTGTCATCTGCATAATTCGTATACTGTACACCCAGGGTGTCCAGTAAGTCAAGCAGTGGCCTAATGTAGACGTTGAACATGATAGGTGAAATACATGGCCACTGGGGGACACCACATGTCGGAAGAACAGAAAAGTAGCTTGCTTTGCCCACGGATCTATGTGATCACTGCGACGGTCGAAAATGGCGACTTTTTTTTTTAACCCTTTACAACACATATATATATGCGGGGGGAGACCCCCGCAGTCTCCCCCCCACATATATATGGTGTAAGGGAGGGGTTAAAAAGAAAAAAAAAGTCGGTATTTTCGGCCGTCTCAGTTCCCAGGTTGACATTTTTGTACAATTCCCCACCCACTGGTGTGGCAGTTAAGCTGCCTTTTACACATTAGAGCCACCGCACCACCTTTGTTATTCCAACGGTCAGACCGATACAGTACATAGTCTGGAGGGAGGGATAAGGTTGCATCAGTGGAGATAGAGGGATTAAGCCATATTTCAGTAAAGGCGAGCAAATCAGGGCTGCATTCAGTAAGGTCATCCGCAACCTCTTCTCCATGCTTAAGCAATGATCTTGTGTTATGCATGAAGAGTGTGAGGGTGGAATTAATTGTGTCAGTATTGGTAGGTAAAGAGAGACCCGGAATAGCAGCAGCGTTATCTGCATCATTAGGGCAGATGGGGATTTCAATATGGGCAGGTGGAACAATGGGGTACATTCTGCCAAGGAGATAGATAGGACGACAAGACGCTACCTTTATTGTTGATGTTGATAGTGGCCCGCCGTGCGCAGCCCTTGCACAAACCAGCGATAACCGGCCTTGCAGCATGCGCTGAAACGCTGCAGAGGGGGTTAAGAACCCTTATGCTGCTGGAAAATGTAGTTCAATAGGGGCCATGCGAGGAGGCTCGCCGGGACACCAAATCTAAAAAGATTTGGTATGAAGGGCTCAGTGCTGATCATAGAACGCTGTGTTAATGGTCTCATTGTAGAAAAAGCAAAGCTAACAGTGAAGCAGTTTTTAGCCACGCTGAGTGTGCTGCTATGCCGTAAGATGCACTGAAGAGCACTGCAAACAATGAATTTACACAGGGAAAAGAAATGAATAGAGCAGTGACCCAATTAGTTACCCAGAACATGTACAATCGCATACCACACTTCTGCATGCATACACTCACTCAGGAGGGCTGCAGTGCTCCTTATATGCCAGTGATAACCAACCTCGCAGAATGGGCCGATGCTGATGCGCCACCAACAGGGTTAAGAACCCTTAGGCTGCTGGGAAATGTAGTCCAATGGGGGCCATGCGAGGAGGCTCCCCGGAACAACAAATCTAAAAGGATTTGGTATGAAGGACTCAGCAATGATCACAGAATGCTGTGTTGATGGTCTAGTTGGAGAAAAAGCAAAGCTAACGGCAACGCAGTTTTGTGCCACGCTGGGTGTGTTGCTTTGCTGTAAGACGCCCTGAAGAGCACTGCAAACACTTTAGAGACTTAACCGTTGAGCCAGCAATTAACTGTTCATTGACACACGTACCGCTGTGCCCTGTGTGAAGAGAAGTATGGTTGGAAAGAAGTAATTTGAAATTAAGTCAAATGTTTTTGATAGTGGAAGGTGAAGGTGACTGCATAGTACTGTGCTCATTCTATTGATTAACATGATAGCTGTTGTTGAAGTGTAAGGGCACACAGAGGTGCAGTTTGCCATTTGGATAGCAGAGGGCAACCTAACACTGATAAATTGCATCAACTGAGTGCAGAAACATACCTAAGCGTTTTACGTATAGGTAAGGTGACAAGCTGGTCCCGGAAGCGGAATCGACCACTGGCGCTGAAGAGCTTCAAAGAAGATGACTGAGGGACACCAGAGAACTGCTGCAGGAACTAGCATTAACTTAGCCAATTCTCCCTTGTTACAAACCGCCACCGCATAATGGACAGGGAAGACCTTTGCCAAGTGCCTTCCTGCCTTTGACGGGTGGGACCAACCCATCTGCTGTTCTGGCAGAGTTTCTTCACCTGTTTTCGGCCATTTGAGTATGCATCTTTGCATATCTTCTGCAAGTTCTGGATCTGGCTGTACCTTGTTGCAAGGGCCTCTGCCTAGTCTAACGGCTACAACTATTTATGGGCATCTTCATGGCTCTGTTGTGATGCTGGAAGCCTGCTGTGCTGACTTTCATACAAGAGGAGTCTGTTGTGAGCCCAAAGTCAAACCTCTGAGCTGCTTTGTGCCTGCTAACCACTCCTGGGATTAATGCAAGACGTGCATTGGTTGAGTTGTAAATTAGGGTCATCCTTCGTCATAGGAGAAAGACAACCCGCCATTATCATCTTTGAACCTGCCACCTAATGATTGCGAGGCAAGTCTTCCCCAGCGATTTAATGTCTCCTGGGACTGTTCCTACCTTTCTAGGGGCTTGTGGACCTGAGACAACTTATTTCTAATGGATCCTTTCCTCAGACAGATTCTTCATCTATGATATCTATCTCCTAGCGCAGCTGTTCTTAGGAAATGTTTCCACTGTCAGTGGTCACAGCCCACCGGACATGACAGGGCCACTACATATTGAGACGCCGCACCCCATGACCTTTTTCTGCACACACTGCTCACTTTGGGAACACTGCTTCATTAAGATGTTATTACCTTTATTGTGTTGTGCCAAGCTGAATCTTACAAGGCCTCAGGCTTTAAACCATGTGGTGACTGCAGGCATCAAATGTCCATCTCAGACTCCCACAGGATCTGTTTGTACTTTCTTGGAGAAGACCACGACATGCAGAACGGGTCGTGTTGTGGGATGTTTTAACCCACTAGGCTCTGCCCTGCGACATCCCTGTGTGCTGGTGGCACCAGAATCAGCAAAATGGCCGCAAAAGTCCCATGCGCGCTAACCCTATGAAAATTGCGCTGTGAAACCGGAAAAGATGGCTGCCAGATCTACTTTGCCTCTTGTCAGTAGTGGAAGGAGACCACACTGCTGAAACCTGTCACTGGGCTGCCCACCGAGTGAACATGGAAACTGCATGAAAGGCAGTGCTTTATTGCAAGGAAACCCAGAAATTGCTCTGAAATCCTTTTTTTCTTGGTTGCAGAAATACAAAATGCTGGTTCAAAACATCAGAAAATATCCAACATCCTTGCTGGGTGTTACCCGTCACTTCATTATAGGAATTAAGAGGAGCACACAATGTCAGGAAAAGCAGAATCTATCATCAGAATATCCACATTAAAAAGTGTGCTTGCCTGTGAAAATCTGTCAAAATATGGGCGCAATACCACCGGCCGCCTGTATGACACCTGTCAGTAATTGCATTAGAAGCTTAAACTTGTGCAGTTAAAATTAAATGGTTGGAATTAAGTGACTTTCTATCAAAAGTAATATAGGTTGCAACTATTTAATTTCAATATTTTAAAGACTGGAATTAGAGTTCTGTTTGCCTGTTTTAAAATTGTAAGTTTATTTTCATCAAAGAAAAACTTAGTGATTTTTAAAGTCAGCCTGATGCAAGCCCAAAAACTACAAAGCAAATCCCCCAACAAAAGGCATCTCTCCTGCTTCCCACCAAAAGCCAGGAAATCACATGGTGGTGATGAAGAGGGGAGGAGATTTGGGCTGCTGCTCCTGGGAGAGACAAAGGACTTCCTTGGCTGAAAGGATATGCAGAGTGCAAATGTCAACAGTAGCCCCTGCCAGAGGAAGAAGGCGGGGATTGCTCTTGAGCCACCAGAAACATTGGGGGTGGGAACAGACTCTTGTTGATTCTCAAAGAACAGAAACGCATATTTTTGAAAAGGACTGACAAAGGATGATGCGAATTTGTAAAAATTGTAAAATTACAGTATTGTTAATGTGAATTTTTTGGTGCACAGTTTAAAAGGACTCAGAACTCTGTGCAATGTTCTGAGAAGGCGTATTGAAAAATCGGGTTTTGTAGCAATTGTATTGATGTCAGAAGCATGAAACTTCATATGATTATGCCCAGATATCATGCGCACGTATGTATGAAATTGTGGACAAATCAGACAATTGTGTCCCGGACAAAAGTGCGAAAAGTTGGCAAATCCAGGCCCAAGCTCTCACAGCAACAGGGCTTGGATGAATACTTGCTCCGCAAAATATGTGACCTAGATATGCTATTACTATAAAGTTTGTAAAATTGTAAATATGTATTATATGAAAAGTAGATTTCATGTGCAAAAACCAAGGGGAGGTTTTTCCTGCATCGTAAACCACATCGTCATGATGACACTAGGTTTTCTTCTCCAATCAAGGGACAGGAAAGACCCTAGCCAATATAATACCCAGGGGGCGTGCCAGGATAATTAAGCATGCCCACCCCTTATGAAACACATAAATAGAGACAGCTTAGGACCTAGAAAAGGACACACATTCACCCACCAACCGATTGCTGGCGGAGCACTTTGCAAGAGAAATCCATATTCCAGACTCCAGAAACTTTGAAAGCAAAAGGCCCATTTCCAAAGCTTAACCATTCTCAGCTTGGCCTTTAAAAATCCAGAATCCAGAATTTACCCCAGACCTCTAAGGGGGAACCAAAGAACAGCCTGGCCCATGCTGTAGCTGCTTTCCTGCTAAGAATTATTGCCAGAATTCAAAAATCCAACCCAGTAGAACCGTGCTGTGAACAGATAGCTATGAACCAGAGCCTGTGAGATCCAGTCCAGCCCCACCGTGCAGTGTCCAGAGCGCCTTGAGTCCAGTCCGGTGTGTCTGGTAGAATTCCGGTCCAGAATCTTGACTGACCTGAATCCCTGACGGTTCTGTCTAAACATTGGTAGTGAGTATCCTTAGTATAGGACTGTCACTAGCATATGTATTGTCCATAAGTCATCCCTATCCAAACCCAACCCATCCTCTTATATCCAGACTGCATTGTTAGAAATTATTTTTGTCTTGCCTGAACTCTTTCTCTTATCCTATAGTCCTTTTGTAATAGTAGTGTTAAAATCATCTTTGAGCTGATATATATTTTCTGAAGAAAGGCGAGCGTCTCGGCAGGCAAAACCATCCAGATATCTCCTGGGCTGGTGGCTAGGCTGTCGTGTAGTTTGCATCTTCATAGTCTACACCTAGTGTAAAGAAACATTGTAATTTTAAAAGCATATTCTTGTTTTGCAGGTTTGCCTCTTTCTGAAAAAAAACAACCTCCACAAAAACCTCTGTTCATGCTAGAAACGAAATTTAAGTGTCTACTTGAAGCTATCATCCTAAGCTTTCCAATGAACCCAAGCATCTCAACTCCTTATAGTTTTTCCGCAATAGCGCTTACCGCGTGCGGAAAAGTTTGCTGAAAACTTTTCGTTTGGCTCAAATCTGTAACCTGTGAAATAGCGCTTCAGTGCACCCGACCTCAAAATTAAGTTTTCTACTTCTCCAGCATGGGGTCTGGCATGGATTCACATGCTCATGAATATTCCCCGTCGTCAGGCTGGGAATCCTCGGTAAAGAAAAAATCAGTTTAGTTTCTGAACTGTCTTTCTTAGTAGTAACCAATCACTGGTCTCTGGGTCATACTGCCCCCAGCCAATGACTACCCTCTCCCTAAGCCCCTCCCCTAGCAGCCATCCTCAGATTTTTACCGCACATTGAAGTGTTGGGAGTCCTCGTGCTATAGCTCTCAAGCTTTTACTGCATTTTCACGCTTTTTTCAAAGAGATTTTTCGGTTAAATCGAGCCTCAAGATCCACCGTTCTACTTCCAATCAATGGGGACCCGTTTTGGAATTTTCCACGCCCCTCAAGGGTGACGTTTTCATCAAGTTCCGCTTCTTGGAGGATTCCAGAAGATCTGAGGCCTACCATGGACATGCCCCAGGACAAGGGAAGCTCGGCGCCCGGATCCAAGCTGTTCAGGAACTGCCCTGGATGCGGGTTACAGAATGTTTTCAAGGAGAACGAGCATTCAAGATGTCTCTACTGCCTTCATGAGGACAAGACGCACGTCAAGAAGGAAGAACGGACCATGAGGGATCGTCGTACCCGCCTCGCCAGCTGGCTGGAGAAGGGCCCAGCAGGTGAGAAGAAGAAAAGGTCCGAGCGATCTTCTAAGTCCTGTGAGGGCACCCCGGTGACGGGGGCCCAACATAAGGATAAGCACTGCGAGTCCGCGGACACCGGGAGCGCCGAACGGTCGGGCTCTTTGGCTGCCAGGCAGGGCGTGCCTTCCCCGGCACCATCAACCACGAGTCAACGCTCTGGTTCGGGGAAGAGGAAATCTGAGAACCTGGGTAAGCTTCTGGAGAGGCCCCGGTCGATCTCGAAGGATTCAGCCGAGGGGAGCGAGGCGGTGACCCCCCCCCAAGGTGAAGGCCTCAAGCGTGCCCAAGGTGGTGAAGGCCTTGATTCACCCGGCTAAAACCTCTATCGAGGGAGTCGTGGCAACCCTGGCAAAGCCTGTGGAGGCTACACCAGTGGAGGCGACCTCGGGGCCCAGAGTTTCCCTGCCACCACGGAGGGAATCCTCTTTCCAGCCCATCGACAAGACCCCCGTGAAGACCCCGGTGGAAAAAGAGGGGGGGGGCCGGTGGCCATCACGGACACAGATTCAGCCTCTGAGGAGGAGCTGGTGGAAACCGTGAAGAACCTCAACGAGAGGTCCGAGAAGGTACGATCCCACAGGAGGGATACCGAAGAGGTGGTCGAAGAAAGCAACAGTGGCGCCGACGAGGCCCCAGTGGAGGAGCAGCCTTCCCTCCCGTCGCAGCCATTGCCCGAGCCTCAGGACAACTCGGCGGCCATTTTGATGGCAATCCAAACCTTATGCACAGAGATAAGGACGAGATTACCACGAACCCCGGCGGACGATCCAGAACCTGGCCCGTCGGAAAGCCCTCCGAACAAGCGGTGGAGAGTTCATCCCTCCCCGCCCTTCATGCCCCTACGACCCGTGGAGCCCCCATCTCCCTCGCCGGACCCCAGGGATGACACGGCGACAGATATGACGACGGATGACGATGGTGGTGACGGGATGGACCTTCCATCACCACTCCCTAGGGCTTCCCCGCCCAACCAAATTGACTCCTTTCACACCATGATCACCAGGGCATCCAAGCTCTTCCAGCTCTGTGTCATGATGCCCACTCCCGGGGAGCAGGTTCAAGCCCTGCTTCCCCGAAAGCGGACATCCAGTCCCCAAGGAAGGACCCAGCAACCCCATATAGGTGCACTTTGGACAGTGTCATGGCGCCAGGCTCATAAAAGACATCAGTCCTGGCACCATAGGCGCCAGGCTCATTATGGAAGTGCTTGGGTGCACTTACCTGATGCAGACCATGCTGCAGGATCCCGGCCTCTTTGAGGCCTGAAAGGAACTACTTTACCTGTGGGACTAATTTACCATCCGGGCGTGGTCGGGGAAGGATACATACCTGATTGGAGGAAGGATACATACCTGGAACTTCTTCCAAGGGTATTTAAACCCCAGCCGAACAGCCACACGTGCTTCGCGTTGTTCTGCATCTAGCAGCTGGACGCTCACCGTGTCTGCTCCTGCATCCTGACTTCTGCCACGCCTGCGAGCATCCTGGATCACCTGCAAAGGAAGAGAAGAAGAGAACAGAAGAAGGACAAGTCCTTACCTGCTAAATCCGCATCCCGGAGACATCTCGCTGACAATCCTGAAAAGGAAGACTTATTTAAAAGCTCATTGCGTCGATCGCTGCAGCGCCGTATTCCACTCACCTTTACAGGGCGCCTCCATGTTCAGCAGCGATCATCCGGATTCGCAGTCACGCCCCAGCGCCTAGGGAGAAAAAGACCAGAACAAAAGGTGAGAGAGAGAAGGGAATAGGGAAAGCTAAATCTCCATGTTAAGACTTACCTGTTGATTCATTCCCTCTTCATTTCGGGTCCGCGCTGCATCCTGGCATTTCCGGACCCCGGCCCCTAAGGGGAAAAAGAGACATCAGCGTTAATGAACGAATGAAAAGACAATACCAAAAAACGCTCATTAAAGACTTACCTGATTTCTACAAGGATTTCACGTCTAATCTCGGGTCGGTGCCTGTTCCCCAGCATTCCGTACCCCGGCCCCTATGGGGAAAAAGACACTAGCATTAGTACATTAATGCATGGACACAAGGGGAACCTCTTATCAAAAAACTTACCTGGAAGCCAAGCAAGTTTGGTTCTCACCAATCCGAAAATCCAGTGAAGTAACTGGATACCGACGCGCCCCTGCATCAGAAGCAGGATGGAGAGCTCGTCCTTCCAGACCCTATGGTGAGACGCTACGAGGAATCACAGAAGGGTTTTGAGGAGGGTGAGAGGGGAAAGTGCGAGGCTGATTGCATTACCCCGCAGACAGTTAATCCCCTATTTTCGCCTACAGAAGGATACTTCTGCGAGCCAGACAAGCCAGATTTGGGGGCCCGGTCCAGTCCGTCTTCCGAACCCTGCGCATCACCTTAGAAGAGGTCACAGCAGCGCGAACCAGGCCAGCGCCTCCGTGGGAGTCAGGTGAGCGTTACACTCTGCCCCGAGGAACAGAAGAAGGAGGGTTTCCTCTATCAATGGTGAGAGGCCAAGAGAAAGATGGTCCTCTCGGTACCGTTACTTGACGATATCTGGGACGAGGGACTTGCGATCCTGAAAAACCCGTCCACGACACCTGCCAAGAGGGACAGGTACGAGAAGAAGTACTGGGTCCCCGACGCTGCCCCTTTGTACCTCAGGGCTCAACCTATGCCGGATTCGGTTGTCTCAGCAGTGGCCAAGAAGAAGGCAGCGGGGGCGACAGCCTCAACTTCTACTTCCCCACCTGACGGCGAGGGTAAGGAATTGGACGCCATGGGGCGACGGGTCATCTCGTCGGCGTTGACGACAATTAAGGCGGCCAATGCCTTAGCAATTGTGGCCCGTTACGAAAGGGAGCTATGGTACAAGATAGCTCCCCTATTGGATTTCCTGCCAGAGGACAAGAGGGCGGAGGCCCTGGAGATTCTGCAGGAAGGTGAGGTGGCGTCGAACCAAGCCATAATGGTGGCAACGGACATTGCCGACACTGGGTTTCGCCAGTTAGGCAACAGTGTTTGCCTTCGATGATGTGGCCGGCTCAAGGCGACAGACTTTCATCAGGACGTGCAGACCAGGGTTTTGGACATGCCGTTCGACGGCAACAACCTGTGTGGGGAAAACGATGGATGAGTCGCTGCAGGCCATCAAGGCCGACACAGAGATGGCCCGAGCCCTGGGAGTCCTTCAGCAATGACGGCCCTTTTGGAGCACCGGAGGCAGACAGGGGGCCTCCAAGGGATCAGGCGGTGGCTCCTCTACGTACTGCAGGCGGCCCGCTCCTCATCCCAGGAGGCTTACAGTGGTCGCAGCAAGTAAGGAGGATCTCGGCTTCGTCGCCAAGGAGGCCAAGGCGGCAGGGCCCCCTCCAAGCAAGATAGAACCGGCCCTAGCGTCGGGCCCCCACCGAAGCACCCCGGTGGGAGGCCGGCTGGTGAAGTTCATCAGCGTGTGGCAGTCCATCTCCACCGACCGTTGGGTGCTGGATGCCCTGGCCCATGGGCACACTCTCGAATTCCAAAAGAAGTGTCCCTGCATTCCTCCCGTGGCCAGGAAAGAAAATCACGTCCCTCAACTGCTGTTGGAGCTAAAGGCGATGCTCAAGAAGGGTGCCATCGAGCTCATCCCCAAGAGGCTCCGGGGCTCTGGAGTATACTCAAGATACTTCCTCGTCAGAAAGAAGACAGGCGGTTGGCGCCCCATCCTGGACCTACGTCGGTTGAACAAATGCATCAAGGCTCAGAAGGTCAGGATGGTCACTCTCCAGCATGTGCTGGGACAGCTGGAGGAGGGCGACTTCCTATCGTCGTTGGACTTGGAGGATGCTTACTTCCACATCCCCATCCTAAAAGGACACCGAAAGTTTCTCAGATTCGTAGTCCAAGGACGCCACTACCAATTCAGAGCTCTGCCATTCGGATTGAAGTCGGCACCCAGGGTGTTCACCAAGTGCCTAGCACCAGTGGCGGCGCAGCTGCGCCTGCAGGGGATCCACGTCTACCCCTACCTGGACGGCTGGCTCATCCGTGCAAGGACAAGAGAACTCGCTGTCGAGCACACGGCGGAGACTGTCCGCTTACTTACGGAGCTGGGTTTCTCCATCAACTACCCGAAATCCCATTTGGTTCCGTCGCAGGTGGCACTGTTTCTGGGAGCGAAGCTCGATACAGTGCAACGATTGGCGTCTCCGTCGGAGGAAAGGATGAAGGCCATCTTAGGCAAGGTGCAGCGCCTGCTAGCCACGGACGTGGCCAGGGTGAGATCCATCAAGTCCCTCCTTGGTATGATGTCCTCATGCATCTATCTAGTGCGCCTGTGCAGGCTACGGATGCGTCTTCTACAGGAGTTCCTTGACACCCGCTGGATGCAAGCGGCGGGCAGCTTCGAAGACAAGATCAATGAGATTTTCCATCAGGCGATTCAGTGGTGGGACACCCGCGCACACCTCACGGCGGGCACAGACTTCCAGACCACGGCACATCAGGAGACGGTGACGACGGACGCCTCCCTGGAGGGATGGGGTGCATACACCGGAGATCTCCACGCAAGAGGCCTTTGGCTCCCGGAGAAGAAGTCTCTCCACATCAACATCTTGGAGCTCTGCGCCGTTTTCTGGGTGCTCAAATCATTCCTCCCATCCCTCAAGGGCAAGGTTGTGAGGATCTTCACCGACAACACCACCACGATGTTCTACATCCGGAAGCAGGAAGGCACCAGATCCCCAGCCCTATCCAAGGAGGCCCAGGACCTGTGGCACTGGGCCGTAGACCCAGGGGATGTTTCTGGTTCCCTTCCATCTGGCAGGAATAAAAAACACCATCGCTGACTCACTCCGCAGGGAGCTGCGCTCGTGCCACGAGTGGGAACTACGCCAGGATCAAGTGGATCGGCTCTTCCAACGATGGGGCAAACCCCAGATCGACCTGTTCGCGACAGCGACAAACTCCAAGTGCCAGAGGTTCGCCAGCAGGTTCCCCCAGCCGAGGAGCATGGGCGATGCTTTCTCGTTCCCTTGGGACGGCCTGTTCCTGTATGCGTTTCCTCCGTTGCAGCTGCTGCTTCGACTCATCAGCCAGCTCAAGAGGTCCCACTGCAGGATGATCCTCGTCACACCGGCGTGGCCGAGACAGATCTGGTTCCCGGACCTTCTGGACCTCTCAGCGTCCCCACCAGTCAAGCTGTCGACAGACGCAGATCTTCTCTCCAGAGAGGGAGGCGCCATTCTTCATCACGACCTGAGTCGCTGAACTTGCAGGCCTGGCTCCTGCAGCACTAGAGTTTGGAGGGTACGATATCCCGGCTGACTGCAGAGAGGTTCTTGCAAAGGCCAGGGCGTCCTCAACTCTCAAGTGCTACGGACATAAGTGGAAGAGGTTCTCTGTCTGGTGCCGTGCACAGAAGATCAACCCTCTATGGATTACGGCACCTCAAGTGCTACCATACCTATTGTCACTGGACTAGCTCACGCTTCCATCAAGATACATCTGGCAGCGATCTCCCGATACAGCAGAACTGCGGGACGGCCGTCCTTGTGGTCTCATCGACTAGTGAAAGAATTTATGAAGGGACTGTTCTGATCGTTCCCACCGGTGAAGGCTCCAGCCCGGCGTGGCAGCTCAACCTGGTGCTGACCAGGCTCATGGGGCCACCATTCGAGCCTTTGCATTCGGCTCCGTTGAAGTGCCTGTCGTGGAAGACGGCGTTCCTTGTGGCCATCACCTCCGCACGATGCGTGGGAGAGATTCAGGCCCTATCCTGTAAGCCTCCATACCTGACTTTTCACGATACGAGGGTCGTGCTGAGAACACACCCCTAATTCATGCCCAATGTGCCGTCGGACTTCCATCCTAACGAGCCCTTGGTGTTGTCAGTTTTCTTTCCGTCGCCATCGTCGCCGGCCGAGAGGACTTTGCACTCGCTGGATGTAGCTAGAGCGCTTAAGTTCTACGTGGACCGAACGAAGAGTTTTCTGAAGACATCACAGCTATTTGTGAACTTTGGACCTGTGAACCAAGGGAAGGCCCTCTCGAAGGCTTCCATTTCCAGATGGCTCTCCGGCTGCATCATGCACTGTCATCGGTTGGCCAACTGACCGTTGCCCGGCCGTCCGAGAGCCCATTCGACCAGAGCGTTCGCTGCTACTACGGCGTTCTTGTCTGGTGTGCCCCTGCTGGACATCTGCAGGGCTGCTACGTGGAGGTCGACGCACACCTTCACGAGATTCTACTGCGTCAACCAGGATTCCAGGGAGGAGTCCAGAGTCGGCCAAGCAGTGCTGCGCAACCTGTTCGCCTGAAGGTGGGCCTGGTGAGGAGGTAAGAGTTGCTTAATGTTGAGTTTATGTGATGCTTAATGTTGAGCCTTTTGCCACCTCCCGTGGTTGTGCATGTGTGTACTGCTATGTATTCTTAAATTCATGAGGATGTGAATCCATGCCAGACCCCATGCTGGAGAAGGAACAAGTTACTTACCTGTAACTGTTGTTCTCCAGCATGGGTTTGGCATGGATTCACATGCGAACCCTCCTTCCTTCCCCTCTACGGCTCTTCACTTGGTCATACTGCCACTTTACGTGCTACCAAATCTGAGGATGGCTGCCAGGGGAGGGGCCTAGGGAAAGGGCAGTCATTGGCTGGAGGCAGTATGACCCAGAGACCAGTGATTGGTTACTACTAAGAAAGACAGTTCAGAAACGAAACTGATACTGATTTTTTCTTTACCGAGGATTCCCAGCCTGACGACGGGGAATATTCATGAGCATGTGAATCCATGTCAGACCCATGCTGGAGAACAACAGTTACAGGTAAGTAACTTGTTCCTTGCTTATTACTCTCTAATCATTGCTAGTGTTAGTTTGATACCATACCAAGTGGCTCCCATGAGAATTTCAACAATTTCAGTGAATTAAACCATTTTCTGTGTTTTCACCATTTCATTCAAGCCAACTTTAAAACCATTTTGACAAGTTTGCAATCATTCCTGTTTCTCTCTCTGTGTTTGCTGGGGGAAATTGGGATTGATACTATTTTGTTGAAGTCTGTGGTCCTGAAACCTGTTTTCCCTCTTTCCATCTCTTTATATTGCATCTTGGGGGGGATTGAGTAGTGTGCAGGGGGAAATATTGACCACATTGCCATTTGATTGAACACGCAAAAGTATTATTTCTGTGCTGCATTATTTTTCCCATCATTACTCCTTGTGATTAAAGAGATTTAGTTTGACATCACCCCATTGGTGATCATTGTATACCCATTAAAGTAGTGTGATATATATTTTGTGCAATCCATAAATAAATATTTTAACTTTGCAAACCAGCCTGCTTCCTGGTTCAGTGTGACCGGGGGGGGGGGAAGGAGGGGGAGCATGGGCTGAGAGAGATGAAGTCCGCTGTGAAAGGGAAACCCCTGAGCATAAACTCAGGAACCCTAGTACCAGAGGCTTTCGTCTCTTCAACCCCATGGACTCTGCCACCCCCATGTCCACTGGCACACATGAGCCAAGGGCCACGGGGATGGCAGACTTCAATCCAATGAGGAATATGGGGCTCATAGATCAGCACCTCCCAGGAACGGATGGGCGAGCATCTGGGTATGGGTTCCCAAGTGCTGTAAATTTAGTGGGGAACTCCATGAGAGTAGGCCCACTAAGGGCATCCTGAAAACCTCCACCCAGCTAGGACAGGTGGGGGGGAGGGGTACTCAGCAAATCCTGGGAGCAAGGAGGAATCGGAAGACTCCTCTGAGCGCCACAGGACTCAAGAAACAAAGCCCCCACGTTCTGCCAGCCATTCCCAAGCTCACAGAATCCGGGAGAGCCTAGAAGACCAAACAGGCACCTCTGGTAGCAGTGAGTCAGAGGATGAGTGGACCAGGGTTACCCGAACCAAAAAAGCCAACAAGGTCAAGAGTGCCTTGCTCAATGATCCCCTAAAACAAATAAAGGCCATTAGGAGCGTCATCACGCCCTATCATAAAATAGCAAAATATTCAGTTTGGGAGAACCTTGAGCTCTTTGAACAAATGATGGAGACTTTCCATTTGAAGGACAGCCAAAGCTGTATTCAATATGTGAAATTGACCTTCTCTCCCGAGTACTCCAGCTTCTTTGCGGGGCTGGAGGATCAGAATCATTCTAGATGGTCCACCTATAGGGCCTTGCAATGTGGGGAAGATCAGGCCCCACGAGAATTTGTTCAAGAATTAAAGCGTGCCTTTGCGCAGACCACCAGAAGGGTGCGCACTGACAGCAAAGAGTTTGTGAGTACTTTCTTCCATGCTCTCCCTAAGTACATCATGACCCAGCTATTGAGAGACTTTCACGAGAAAAGATCACTAAACTGGGTCATTGAACAAGCCACACGCATTTATGAGGTGCAAAAGCCTGTGGAAAACAAAAATAATCCAAAAAGCCCCAAATCAACCAACACCCCTGCTGCTGACAAAGTGGCGGAGGTGAAGGTTGCCCCCATTTTAGATTTAGAGATGGGAGGGCCTAAAAACCTGCCTGCACAGAATCAAAGCAACCCCAAGCTCAGAAGGCCCTTGGGCCAATCACAAACAGAGAGCCAGGGAGGCAACCCCACAAATGGGACCCCTAACTCCCCTGACTACATCAACCCACGCTACAAGGGCAATAGATCCATCCTGGGTTATTTGTGGACTCATCCAGCCCAAGGGGGGGATCCAACCAGACAGCAGCTAATCCAGGGAACTTCCCTCCTCACTTCCCCCACGAGGGCAGTAATCCCTCAAATACTGGACAGAATTTCTTCCCAAGGTACCCGTCAAACTTTAACCCCCAAAACAATCCATCCTTCTTTCGCCACTTTCCTGAGCTCAGACAACCCAATCCGGGAGAGGGGAGTCCAAGGGTGGCGGGGTGCCCAAACTTTCCCAACCCGGGGTATTTTGTGAGAAGGGATAGCTACCCTTCCCGGGATCAGCCCAGGGGAGACATGAGGACCCTGTACGAGCCAGAGCGGGTGTCCCAACTAGAGCGCCAGGTCCAAAACATGGCACAGGATCTGGGTTGCATGCTGAGGGCTCAACAGAACCCTCAGATGAGCATGGCGGCGCAGAATGCCTCAAACTCAGGACCTGGTGCTCCAGAGCAATGCCGGGGGAAGAACCCCGACAACCCACTGGTTCCCAGGGAGGAGGTACAAGGGGAAGGGGGATGTAAAGCCTTGGAGGAAACTTCCTTCCCCACTTGTAAAAAGCCCCTGGAAACCCAGGAACCGGAACCAAAATCTCCTGCCCCTGAGAGTCTGCCACCCAAGGAGCAGAGGGGGGCGGTAGGAGAAATAAAGAACCCAAAAAGACCCATTTTGAGGAGGAGGTCCAAGTCTTCCAGTTTGAAGGAGAGGGATCCTCAGAGGATTCCGGGAAGAGGATCTTCTCCTTCAGAGATGGGGGAACTCCTCGCAAAGAGAAATGGGTCCCAAAGGATCCAAATCCAGACTGGGTAGATGTGGGGACTGTGTTAGCACCGCCCATCAATCCCCAGAATCCTCGGCATGAAAATCCCCTGCTTCAAACTCATCCGGGTGACTGCCTCCAAAAAGGGGGCCAGCCCAGAACCAGGGGAACCCAAAGCTTCCCCCATATCTAGCTGTCACCTTTTCCTTTCAGATTCCCAAGACACCAAACAGAATCCTGCCCAAATCACCTCCCTATCAGTGTCCAAAACCAAGAAACTAACCCACCAATTGTCCAAAAATGTACATTATCTGTGCCCCCTTGAGGAGAAGGAAGGAAGATTATATGCCCGGTCCAAATACAGGGGCAGTGTACAATTTTGTCACTGGTGGTCACTGGATCCCAAGCTACCCTTCTGTCAAAAAGGGCCTTTGAGAAACTGAATTCGGGAAGGGGGGAGAAATACCAAATTCCTCTCACCCCTCTTCCTGGACAACTTCAGAACTTCGACGGGAAGGAAATTCCCGTCGAGGGGACTGCGGATTTGGACATTAAAATTGGGCGACACAAGCTGAAGCACCCTGTCTTAGTTGTGACTCCAGAGGGCACCCCTTGTTTACTAGGGAATGACATCCTGCGAAGGTTGTCACCCCTAATAGATTGTTTAAACAAGGTCCCCTGGACCCAGACTAGCCTACCAATAAAATTAAAACGGAGTGTCAACCATGTTAGTTTAAACAGCACATTCCACATGTTTGAACAAAAACCTGACCAAATAGAATTTCACTTCCAGAATAATCAAATCCCAGACGTGACAGTGATTGCAGTAGGACAACAAACTGGTAATGGGGGGTCCTCTCTATTTCTGAAAATCAACCTTCCTTCCAGTCTAAGGTGGCATTTAACACTGGAAGTAAACACTCTGAAATTCTTTACAAATTCACAATCAGAAAATCCCACTCCCATAGTGCAGAAAGATGAAAAATCAGCTCAAGGCTTGGCTGATATTCAGAAAACTGGAGAGCAGTTGTTCATCCCTATTCAGTTAAATGAAGGGAAGGACTCGCCCGAGTGTGTGTGAACAACGGTAAGAGCTTCATCAGCGAACCCATGTTCTGCAAACTCCCAAAAGATCCAGCCATTCCCACATTTAAACTGATAGACAAATGGGAAATGGACCTGGAAACACCCAATTCCAAACATCTAATGCCTAGCAGGTGTATGCTCAACATTTCCATAGGTAACAAGAGCATAGTCCATAAGTGTTGGGTAGTGCGAGATGTCCCTGCCGCATTTTACTTAGGCAGTGACATTCTCAATCGCTTTGCCATTAGTTTGGACCTAATAAACTTCAAATCTTGGTCCCGATTAGCGGGTAATCCCATGGGCTTTGAGGACCCAGAGAAAGCATTTAGGTCAGCTCAAATGCTGCCTTAGGCAGTTGAAATTCAGATTGGAGAGGAAGTCACCATCCCAGAAAGGACCCGACAATTCTCCCTGGAAGTGAAAGTTAAGAGGACAGAAACTGAAAAACCCAGACGCCTATATTCATCTTAATACTTATTTTCAACAGCAAGGGTTGGGGGTAAACCCACACCACTAGTCAACATAGAACATGACACCATTCCAATAGAGGTGGATAACAGTGACTTAAAGAGTATCACTCTAGCCGCAGGCACCATTATTGGAATGGCAGTTGATGACCAACATGTTTCCATAGATTTAGGTAATGAACTGTTAGGACCAATCCCCAAGGACTGTTTTGACAATGGTAGTGACGATGACACCACACCAGACAGGATCTTCACCCGGCATGGGGGGTATTTCCTGGTGTACACTTCCTGCCCTTATGGTAAAGAAGATGTGACCTGTGACTTCAGGAGGGATGAGGTGATATTCCAGGGCCATGAGGGCTGCCTTCCCCATCTGAAGCCACTAGTCCAAATCAGCACTTTGACCATGGACTTCTCCACCCAGCTGTAGGAGGCCACTGAGATAGCAAAACCAGAAGTCTTTCCAGGCTTCAGGCAGATGGTTGAAGAGAGAGTCAACCTAGCTGATGCCTGTGAGACTCTGGAGCAGAAGCAACTATTGAAACAAGTTTTCTTAGATTTTCAAGATCTCTTTGTGGTAGGCTCATATGACGGTGGTCGCACTGACATTCAGACAACAACAATTCCCACGGACCCTGGCATGATTCCAGTGTTTGTGAAGCAATATCGCTTGCCTCTCGCATCAATGGAGTCCCTTACTGAAATAATTAAGAACCTTGAGTCCTGTGGGATAATTCTTCCAGTCCACAGCACCTTCAATAATCCTGTGCTGGGGATTTTGAAGCCCAACGGCCAGTGGAGACTCTGCGCCGACCTAAGGGAGCTCAACAAACGGGCCCATACTTCCCGATGGCCTCTTCCCTACATTGAACAAGGGCTGGCCCAGATCCAGGGGGTCAAAGGTATTCACTGCCATTGACCTGACCAATGGGTACTGTACTGTACCTGTCAGTAGGGAGGACCAATACAAGCTGGCTTTCACCTTCAGGGAGCAGCAGTACACATGGACCCGGACTCCCTTCGGATACATCAACTCCGGCAATGAATTTAACATTTTCCTACACAAGGCCATGCCCGACCTGGGTGAAAGGAGTAACCTGGCCTATGTAGATGATGTTTTAGTCAAAAGCTCAACTGTGGAGGAACACCTAGCAGAGATCCGTGATGTTCTGACAGTTGAGGGCTGCCAGAGCAAAACTTTCCTTTCAAAAGGCACAGTGGTGCAGAACCTGTGTCAATTTCTTGGGGCATGTGATTACTCCTCCGGGTCCCTGTCCCCAGGAAAAGAAAGTGGAAGCACTCCAGTAATTAAAAGACCCCACAACTCTGCAGGAACTCAGGAGCCTCCTTGGACTAACTAATTACAGCAGAAAGTTCATTGAGGACTACGCAGAGATCACAAGACCCCTGATCCATCTTTTGAGGGGGGGGGTCCAGAACAAGCCAAGGCAGTAAGACAACTCAAAAGAAGCCTCTCACAAGCACCTTGCCTAGTTTACCCTGTCAAAAACAAGGAGTTATTCTTGGAGACAGGGTTCTCAAATACATGCTTGACTGCAGTATTATATCAAAAGCATGACACGGTCAATAAAGTAATCTCCTATGCGAGTAAAACTGTATCCTCTGGAGGAAAAATTCAACGATTGTGAGACGGCACTCCTGGCAACGGTGTGGGCATTGAAGAATTACCGCCTTTTTATCCAGGGGGAACACATCATAGTGGAAACTCCACACAAGCCTCTGCAATATCTCCAAAGTGACAGAATCCGGGCTGGAAATGTGAGTAATTCCTGAATTACTTCCTGGATCCTGTCAATGCAAGGCTTCCCTGTGGAGGTCAGATATGGTCAAAACAAGAAGAGTCCCCTCACGCAAGGTCTGGCTGACTTGCATGATTGTGCCAGAGAAAGGTCGAGGACGAAAGTCTTAAAATCAAGGACAACATGGAGGCATACCTTAATTCCCCACACAGTCTTTGAAGAAGACCAGTGTGAGGAAATGCCCACTGTCTATGTGGATGGATACTCCTACCATGTTGACAACAACGGGGGAAAAAGAACTTGTGGCCGGCGTAGGGAACGCATGGGTGAATGATGCCCCCGAACCCTCCGCTGGGTACAAAATCGGTCCCCGAAGTAGTCAAGTGGCATAGTTAATGGCTGTGCAACAAGCCATCCTCACTGCTGTCCAACATCAACTCCACGAACTGGTCATAATCACAGATTCGGATTATGTACGGAAAGAGTTTGTGGAGCACCTGGTTAATTGGAAAGCCAGAGGCATGCTATGTGCTAATAACAAACAATTAAAACATGGAAAATTAATCCAAAATATTGATTACCTGGTCACCTCGAATGGGATGACCATCTATTGGAAAAAGATCAAGGGTCATTCTAAAGTAGAGGGACCAGACGAAACTGGAAATGACCTGGCTGATCAGCTGGCCAAAACCAGAGCCATCCAAGGGGATCTACTTGAGATCGAGTCCCTGTTGGGGGAAATCCAGGTCACTGCTAACACTAGGTCCCAGACAAATGCTCACAATAAACTCTCAACTGCGCCTCGGAGTAAGGAAACGCCAGATGCTGATTTGATTACGGCTCAAAAAGGGGATCCAATAATTGGTAAGTTTTATCAACACGTTGAGGACCCTGAGAACTTTCCCCTGACGGATACCGATTACATAGGGAAAAAGGATCTCAGAGTGTTGATGAAATGTCCAAAAAAACTTTCTGAATCCAAGATGGTTTGTTGGTGAGGAGTTCCCTAGCTGGCCATGATCAGTGGGTGGTCCCTACCTCATTCCGAAGCCTGATGCTAAGTCACGCCCATGATGCGGCCACAGCCGGTCATCGGGGGTTTCATACAACACTTGAAATCTTGAGAAGTTGCATACTGGCCACACATGGGGCAGGTGTAACGCTCACCTGATTCCCGTAGAGGCGCCGGTCTTGACTGGGCGTATACCGTATCTTCAAAGGTGATGTGTAACACACGGCTGGCTCTTTGGGCTGGACCTCTGTGCACTGTATGTCTGACTCGAAGGGTAAGATGTCTGCAGATAGAAAATATGGGATTAAGGAAGTGGGTTATTGAATGTCTCTCTCTTCTTCCCTTTCTCTTCTCCTGTAGAACCCCAAAGGTTAACGCTCTCACCTTAGGTAAGTGAACGCCGTGCTCTCCATCTGCCTCGGGGCAGGGTGCTGTAACCAGTTTCTTCACTGGATAAGGGGAGCAGGCCTCTTGACTTCAGAGGACTGCTGTCCGTCGTTTACTGCACGAACGGTAAGTTTCGAGTAATTCTAATGTCTTTAAAGTCTTTAGTAATGATGTCTCTTGTTTTGCAGGGTTCCGGCGATGGCGGATGACGGGCTGAAGTGAGTTGAAGATGGAGCCCGTGTGATGAATAGAAGCGCCTGGAAAAACGTAAGTAAGCGCTTGTTGCCTGCTTCACGATGCGCTCTAACTGTCTTTTTATTTTGCAGGTACAAGTTCGGAGCGGCTGCAGGGTGCCGGAATACCCACTGGGTTAGATGTGGAAAGGAGTAATGGCACGCGAGTATTAAAGTTCCCCAATGTCTTTAAACGCACCTTGTTTTGTCTTTCATATGTGGGATGCAGCGCCGAAGGCCTCCGGAGCGTGCGAAGAGTTGGTAAGCTTTTGTCTTTCAGATGCAGGAATGCAGTGTGAAGACCACCGGAGCGCACGAAGAGTAGGTAAGCCTTTGTCTTTCAGATGCCGGAATGCAGCGCGAGGCGTTGGTGACAGCCGATAGACCAGGTAAGTGAAGAGCTGTCACTGAAGACCGTAATGCTAACCTGTTCTTTCTTGTCTTTATAGGTGTTGCTGAAGACTGGATTCAGGATGGTAAGCCTTTTTCCTTAGGCCCAGGATCAGATGCAGAAGACACGATGAGCGTTCTGCTGCAGAGGATGCAGAATAACGCAAAGCAAGATTCATCCATCGGGTGTGGTTTAAATAGCCTCCTGAAGTGCTTAGGTGTCTCCTTCCACAGCCACGCCTAGGTAAGAAAAGAGTTCCTGCTTTCCAGAAGAGTTCCAGTGTTCTGAATCTAGGGAGTGGCTCCTGCCCCACCCAACAGGAAAAGTAGTTCCAAACAGAAGAGGATCAGAGGCTCAACTGGCAGGCAAGTAAGCAGCATGGTCTGCTGCAGGTAAGTCCACCCAAGCATTATGAGCCCGGCGCTTCCAGCGCTGGGACTGGGCATATTTATGAGCCTGGTGCCACTGGCGCCAGGACTGGGTCCAAAAGGTCCCAATTGGGACTGGTTGGCACTCGGAACCTGGGTTATGGATCTGCTTCCAAGGGAGTTGGGAAAACCCTGACCTTTTGGAAGCAGAGATCATGACAGCAGGACCTCGACCAATACTTGAAGGGGTGTCTTGTGTGTGCACAATTTCAGCCAACATCCCTCACACACCGTGCGCCTCTCCAAAATAGGGGGATAACACTGCCTTGGTCAGATTTACAAGTCGATTTTATCGGGCCCGTGATTTGCTCCTCTAGGGGGAACAAGTACATGTTGACCGTGACATGCTTGTTCTCTAAATGGGTGGAATGTCCCCCGGCCCCAAATTGCAAGGCAGAAACAGCAGCTGCCCTGATGATCAACCACATCTCGCGTTTTGGACTAACCCAAAGGATTGAGTCAGACCAAGGTAGCCACTTCACTAGCGAAGTGATGACATAGATGTGGGAGATACTTGGGGTCAAAAGGAAATTACACATTGCCTACCGACTAGCCTCTAGTGGTGCAGTGGAGAGATACAACAAGACAATTGTGAGCATATTAAAAAAAGTTTGTGGCAGATTCTGGGCCAAGTTGGGATATTCGATTACCTCTTGTCCTGACGGCCATCAGATCTACCCCTTCATCTGCAACTAAATTGTCACCATTTGAGCTGATGACTGGTCGAAGGATGGTGCTTCCCCAGCATCTGCTCTACCGAACCCAAGAGCAGACATTGATAAATGCCTCCACAACTCATGAGTATGTTGAAAATCTGAGAAAAAACACCTTCAACATGCTTTTGCCTATGCTCAGCGAAATCTAGAAAGATCTGCAGACAGTATGAAGACTCACTATGACCTTAAGACTACTAGAAAAGAATACAGAGTAGGCGACTGGGTCTACTTATACAATTTCCAAAGGAACCAGGCCAAACAGCGCACATTTTTGCCTACCTGGAGGGATCCTTTTGAAATTGTAGACAAAATCTCACCAGTCGCCTACAAAATCTGTATCCCCAAAGGCAGTTTGGCAGAGGGGGAAGATAAGTGGGTCCATATCAACCAACTGAAGTGTAGCCATCATAGGCATACTCTGCAGCAACTAGAGGATTCGTCTGGAACCCCAGAGGGCGACATCCCGGCTTCCTAGATTTCCAACTATAAAAGTATTCATTCTGTATAATCAATAAATTGCAAATAGAAAAAATTGTCCTTATATGTCAAAATGTATCTATCTGCCCCACTACATGAATAGTGGTGGGGAAATGTCTACAAATATGTTCTGTTTTGTCATCCTAGAATTGGAAACCATGGATCCTGAGCATCAAGGAGGACCACTCGGGAACCAGAAGGAAAAACCCAAGGGGCCTGCGGTATCGCTCCATACCCTCACCCGGAACCGGCGAGGGAAACCTATCGATCCACCACGGATGGGAGAAGCAGATGAATTTTGCCATTTGGTCCTAGAAGATGAAAATTGAACATACCAATCTCCCGACTTCCCCGTGATAGGCGATCCAAAGTCAAATCGCAAGGGGGGGCTTGGATGTTTTAACCCACTAGGCTCTGCCCTGCAACATCCCTGTGTATTGGTGGCACCAGAATCAGCAAAATGGCTGCAAAAGTCCCATGCGTGCTAAACCTATGAAAATTGCGCTGTGAAACCGGGAAAGATTGCTGCCAGATCTACTTTGCCTGTTGTCAGTAGTGGAAGGACCACACTGCTGAAACCTGTTACTGGGCTGCCCACCGAGTGAACATGGAAACTGCATGAAAGGCAGGGCTTTATTGCAAGGAAACCCAGAAATTGCTCTGAAATCCTTTTTTTCTTGGTTGCTGAAATACAAAATGCTGGTTCAAAACATCAGAAAATATCCGACATCCTTGCTGGGTGTTACTTGTCACTTCATTAAAGGAATCAACAGGAGCACACAATGTCAGGAAAAGCAGAATCTATCATCAGAATATCCACATTAAAAAGTGTGTTTGCCTGTGAAAATCTGTCAAAATATGGGCGCAGTACCACCGTCTGCCTGTATGACAGCTGTCAGTAATTGCATTCAAAGCTTAAACTTGTGCAGTTAAAATCAAATGGTTGGAATTAAATGACTTGCTATCAAAAGTAATATAGGTTGCAACTATTTAATCTCAATGTTTTAAAGACTGGAATTAGAGTTCTGTTTGCCTGTTTTAAAATTGTAAGTTTATTTTCATCAAAGAAAAACTTACAGTGATTTTTAAAGTCAGCCTGATGCAAGCCCAAAAACTACAAAGCAGGTTCCCTAGTTTGCCCCAACAAAAGGCACCTCTCCTGCTTCCCACCAAAAGCCAGGAAATCACATTCAGGTGTTGATGAAGAGGGGAGGAGATTTGGGCTGCTGCTCCTGGGAGAGACAAAGGACTTCCTTGGCTGAAAGGATATGCAGATTGCAAGTATCAACAGTAGCCCCTGCCAGAGGAAGAAGGCGGGGATTGCTCTTGAGCCACCAGAAACATTGGGGGCGGGAACAGACACTTTTGTTGATTCTCAAAGCACAGAAAAGCATATTTTTGAAAAGGACTGACAAAGGACGGTACGAATTTGTAAAAACTGTAAAATTACAGTATTGTTAATGGGATTTTTTTTGTGCACAGTTTAAAAGGACTCAGAACTATGTGCGATGTTCTGAGAAGGTGTAGTGAAAAATCGGGTTTTGTAGCAATTGTATTGATCTCAGAAGCATGAAACGTCATATGGTTATGCCCAGATATCATGTGCACATATGTATGAAATTGTGGACAAATCAGACAATTGTGTCCCGGACAAAAGTGCGAAAAGTTGGCAAATCCAGGCCCAAGCTATCACAGCAACAGGGCTTGAATGAATACTTGTTCCGCAAAATATGTGACCTAGATATGCTATTACTATAAAGTTTGCTATTGCTTGCTATCAAGTTTGTAAAATTGTAAATATGTATTATATGAAAAGTAGATTTCATGAGCAAAAACCAAGGGGAGGTTTTTCCTGCATCGTAAACCACATCGTCATGATGACACTCTGTTTTCTTCTCCAATCAAGGGACAGGAAAGACCCTAGCCAATCGAATACCCAGGGGGTGTGCCAGGATAATTCATCATGCCCACCCCTTATGAAACACATAAATAGAGACAGTTTAGGACCTAGAAAAGGACACACATTCACCCACCAACCGATTGCTGGTGGAGCACTTTGCAAGAGAAATCCATATTCCAGACTCCAGAAACTTGGAAAGCAGAAAGGCCCATTTCCAAAGCTGAACCATTCTCAGCTTGGTCTTAAAAGTCCAGAATCCAGAATTCACCCCAGACCTCTAAGGGGAACCAAAGAACAGCCTAGCCGTGCTGTAGCTGCTTTCCTGCTAAGAATGATTGCCAGAATTCAAAAATCCAACCCAGTAGAACCGTGCTGTGACCAGATAGCTGTGAACCAGAACCAGAGCCCGTGAGATCCAGTCCAGTCCCACCGTGTGGTGTCCAGAGCGCCTTGCTGATTGCAGACCAGAGTGCCTTGAGTCCAGTCCGGTGTGTCCAGCAGAATTCCGGTCCAGAAATCTTGACTGGTCTGAATCCCTGACAGTTCTGTCCAAACATTGGTAGTGAGTATCCTTAGTATAGGACTGTCACTAGCATATGTATTGTCCATAAGTCATCCCTATCCAAACCCATCCTCTCTTATATCCAGACTGCATTGTTAGAAATTATTTTTGTCTTGCCTGAACTCTTTCTCTTATCCTATAGTCCTTTTGTAATATTAGTGTTGTAATCATCTTTAGGCTGAAAAATATTTTCTGAAGGCGAGCATCTCGGCAGGCAAAACCATCCAGAGATATCCTGGGCTGGTGGCTGTGCTGTTGTGTAGTTTGCATCTTCATAGTCTACCCCTAGTGTAAAGAAACATTGTTTGTAATTTTAAAAGCGCATTCTGGTTTTGCAAGTTTGCCTCTTTCTGAAAAAAAATACGACCTCCACAAAATCCTCCATAACTTCTGTACCGTTCCTAAGCTTTCCAATTAACACAAGCATCTCATCTCCTTATATTTTTTCTGCAATCGTGCTTACCGCACGCGGAAAAGTTTGCCACACATTTTTCGTTTGGCTCAAATCTGTAACGTGTGAAATAGCTTTTCAGTGCACCCGACCTCAAAATTAAGTTTTCTACTTGCTTATTACTCTCTAATCATTGCTAGTGTTAGTCTGATACCATATCAAGTGGCTCCCATGAGAATTTCAACAATTTCAGTGAATTAAACCATTTTCCGTGTTTTCACCATTTCATTCAAGCCAACTTTAAAACCATTTTGACAAGTTTGCAATCATTCCTGTTTCTCTCTGTGTTTGCTGGGGGAAATTGTGAATGATACTATTTTGTTGAAGTCTGTGTTCCTGAAACCTGTTTTCTCTCTTTCCATCTCTTTATATTGCATTGTGGGGGATTGAGTAGTGTGCAGGGGCAAATATTGACCACATTGCCATTTGATTGAACACGCAAAAGTATTATTTCTGTGCTGCATTATTTTTCCCATCATTACTCCTTGTGATTAAAGAGATTGTTTAGTGTGACATCACCCCATTGGTGATCATTGTATACCCATTAAAGTAGTGTGATATATATATATTGTGCAATCCAAAAATAAATATTTTAACTTTGCAAACCAGCCTCCTTTGTGACCGGGTGGGTTAAAAGAGAGGGGCGTGATATAATTGGTACATCATTTAGAAATAAAAGAATTATAGACACAATTAATTAAGGGTTTCAGCTGTGCATCACACGCTAGGCATTGACTTAGGTGAAGTGATGGGTTGAAATCACTTAGTGTCAGTCAGTGCACCCCCAAGGCCCTTCAGGAGGGGAAAAACTCTAGCTTTCTCCAAAAAGAAAAAGGTAGCAGACTGACCTTTTCGATGTCGCCTTGCACAGAGCTCCGAACGAATTTTTTTTCCCCCATTTGCAAGGACAAAACGAAGAAACTCAAGAGTCCTTGTTCACCCAGCAGTTGTTGGAACCATCATTCTTCCTCCTAGAAGAAGAGATGCATTGAAGCAAGTCTGAAGAAGTCCTGCTTGGCCTGAGGTCCTGCTTCTTGTGTTCTGAAGACTTGCAGCTTTTTGCTTATTGGACATTTACTATTGCAAAACTACACTGCCCAGAAGGCTGCTTGCACGTAATACTTGGGCCGCCTACCAAAGCAGACTCTCACGCGCATTGCGCGCACGTGCATTGAAGCAAGTCCGAAGAAGTCCCGCTTGGTCCGAGGTCCTGCTTCTTCTGTTCTGAAGACTTGCAGCATTTTGCTTATTGGACATTTACTATTGCAAAACTACACTGCCCAGAAGGTGAATTAAGCACTAATAGTGCTAAGGACTCGAGGACTGATACCTCGGTTTACTTTAGCAGCTTTATTATATATTTTTTTTCTCTTCTGTTTAGGCCGCTTGCATGTAATATGTGTGTCGCCTACTAAAGCAGACTCTCACGCGCATCGCGCTCATGCATCGAAGCAAGTCCGAAGAAGTCCCGCTTGGCTGCTTAGACGCAGCGACTCGGTGGGGCTGGCTTCTTTCCATGAAGTGAACCGTTACCAAATCTCATTTTGATGGTTTTTAGGTTTTTCTCTTTTTTGGTTGCAAGTGTCAGTTTTTTAAGTTTGAATTCAATGGTTACAATTGGTGGTGTATCGTTATCTCCTTGTTTCTTTCTTTACCCTGTTGACAACCCTGAGTGAGCATAAGCTTTACTCTTACATGGCGTAATATTTAAGGTTAAGGAGGTTATTGTTTGGCGTGGAGGTGCGGAGATGCAGTTTTTTAACTGATAATGTCTCGCGTAGTATACACTATAAAATCCGGTATGCCTATCACGCCGGACAAAGTTGGTTCAGGAAACAATGTTTGTGGGACTCCTGCGAGTGGTCCACTGTTAAAACCTGGTGAAAAAACTAAATGTGCCACACGGACCTCCAGGAAAAATATCACCCCAGTGATACAAACGCCCCCACTTAACAGATATTTGCATCTTTTGTAAAAAAAAAAAAAAAGGCCAATTGCAGGTAACCACTCAAGTTTCTCTGCAAACCGAGCTTGCTGCTCCGTTACAATCTAACACAAATTCACCTGGGGGCCCAACTATGATTAACCCCAACATCAAAGTGGGAACCCCAGTGCTGTTATCTCAGATCAAACTATTTTGACTATTCCACAGACTCCCTTGAAATCCAACCAGCGCAAGAGAACTTTTTCTATAGTTCAAGAAGAAGCCATTACTGGTATTGAAACAATGGCTAACTCTGAGTGTGTTGTGGAGGTATCTGTTGAAAGTGTGAGTGGTACTCCCTTGGGTGCTATTTCATTGCATGCTAGTATTGGGGAACTTGAATGTTCTAATTGAGTTGACTAATGTAACTGATTATCTACTCCCCTGCTCTATGGACTCGACAAGGCAGGGAGTGGATGATTCCTATATTCTGCCCACCCCTCGGCGATGCTTGTCAACTGGTATTGTTGGTGACACTGTTGGCAACTTGGCGCTAATAGAAATCACTTTGGGTGCGGTTAATACAACTGTTGCAAGCCTTTATAAACTCTTTGAAGCTTTAGACAGAAAGATCACACAACAATCTGTAAAGATAGATCAAATTGCAGAATGGATGAAATGTGTTTCCCTTGACCCCTCGAAGTTAGACATGATTACAAACATGTATTAGAGAATCTCAGCTTTGGAGAAAAATCTAGTACATACTAATTTACTTTCCCATGAGCCTTTGATGTCGGCTTTGCCCACGTTCTCTGAGGTGATTCGACCTGTGGAGTGTGTGGAAAATATGAATGGCAAGAACAATGACTCTTGGGTTGGCGTTGATTCACCCGAGGGAAATATGTCCACTGATGTTGTACATCCAGCAGATTCACCCGTGGGAAAAAAGCCCATTGATGTTATACATCTCGATGATGATAGCCATTTTGAAGTGTTCTCCCAACAGGCACACAAGAAATGTCGAAAAACATTGTTAGTGAAAAAAACAAAAGCAACAATGCATAAGCCAAAACCTGTGGTGAAGGTTAATAAACCTCACAAAAAGAGTTTGCATGAACAAGCTATGCCTCCTTCTGAGATAACCCAAGTAGGAATATCTCCACATTTGAATCCTCAGATAGAAGAAGGGAAAACTTCAAATGTGACTAGCAAAGCTCCAATTGTGGTTAAGAAGCCGTCGAAGGTGATAAAATCAAGTACTCTTGACAAAACACATGAGCACTCTGCTCATCTACTCCCCAATGGTTATGAACCTCTAAATGTGCTTGTAGAATTACTTGAAAATAAAGGATCTGAGTCTAAACAACCCCAAAAAACTTCTTTCGCGGTTTATATTTCAAACAACCCGGCTCAAATAGGTATACCTAGCATAAGCAGTAACTCTGCCTTTGCACCTGTACGCGATTTAGGTTTTGAGGACCACATGGCAGCAATTAAATCTGATGTGGATGCCTACCTACTCCAACGTATATCAGAAGCATTACATGGTGCTATGCCTGTTAATGTATCTGAAAATCTGTGGCCTGTGTCGACAAATGGTAATCAAGTATCTTATGCAGAATGTTTAAGTAATGAGGCCTTGACTGCATACCCGTAAAATTGCACTGGATCTGGGAATAATGGTAACACCCGGGGTTCCTCCTTCAAAGACGTTCCAAAGATCAGATCTGCAAGTGATTCAAATCTTAAAGTCAGAATTAATGAGCAGAAGAATTTGTTTTGACTCCTTCAATACATTGATCCTGAAATTCAGAGATGGCCCGTTCGAGAGATATGATCTATGTCGCTCGAGTGTTTTAAATATCTTTGTAGATGTTCAGGCTCTAGAAGATTTGACCTCGAGTGACTTTGATCAAGTTGAATTTTTATGTGATAAAAACCTCTCAATAGTCCTGCATTGGATTAAATCAGGGGTGGTCCGTTACACTCTATGGAAGACAAAAATTGAACTTTTTAACATGGGTTTCTTATTGGCCTTAGATCCAGGTCGTCAGGATTGTAATTTGGTTGATGTAAGCTCGGCCAAATCTAAATTGTTGCCAGTCCTAGACTGTTTATGTCCATTCTGTACAGAGGGAACAGCCCGCAGCAAGTGTTTACATCTAAAGCTCAATCGTAACCACTAATTAGAGAGCAAAGGGAGGAACTCTCTCTAGCAAGTTGGAATATGAGAGGTTTTTTGAATCTACAGTGGGCGAAGGATGATGAGTTGAATTGTTTTGACATTGTGGCGCTACAGGAAACGTGGATGCTGCAAGCTCCTGCATGGGATGATCATGACCTCATCTTGCTACCAGCTGTCACAACAGGCAACGACAGGCCTGTTGGTGGCAGTGAAATCTAGTAGGGGGTTTCAAATTTCTGCTTGGGCGTCTCCAAACAATATTATGCAGCTAGTCAGAATCAGTTATGTAAAACAAACTTATGCCCTAATCAATCTATATCGTAACCCTGCTAGGATTACAGATGACGCTTCTACAATGCGTTGTCTAACCTCCTCGAAGAAATTGCCAAGGATCACACTATTTCTGCTATCTTGGTGGTGGGTTATTTAAATCTCACATGTATGCAATCAGAAATCAAGAAGTTAAATAGAGAAAGTCAGAGATGGATTAGGTTAATGGATGAAATAAATCTCAGAATGGCCAATGGAGCCATTCAAGGTGACATCCCGTCAAATTATACTTGGGAAAGGGGTGAGTCAATGTCCACGATTGATTATATTTTCATGAGCGATAATATATTTGTATCTGCTAGTAAATCTGAAATTGTTAAACAAACCAAAGTGATCATCATTTGCTATCATTATATTGGACTATACTAGACCAGAAAACCATCAAATTACAGAAATGGTCAAAACAAATGGTATTGGTCAACAATGCAAAAAAACGGTTTAGATGGTCAAAACATAATTTAACAACACTGAATGTTGCTATCATGAATGGCCAGAGGTTGAATGAGTTTGAGTCACATGTAGACGTTCTAGATACATTTAGGAACATTTTAACATGTTCTAGTAAACATTCCAAGAATCATATTCATGGGTTTGATCCTTTACTTCAACAGAGGAAAGCTGCCTATAGAAGAGAACTTGGGAAACTACGTAAATTACCTCTGGCAGAGAGGGAGACAAGGCTATTAAATCAGCCAAATGCTCTTATCGTAATTGGGTACGCTTTAGAAAAGCTAAACTTTTTCAAGCCAATGGTGAACTTTTCATGGCAGCTTGTTATAATAAAAACTCAGCACAGGTTTGGGAATGTTAAATAAATGTAACACTAAGACCCAAGTTGATCATCAAATTAATGGGGTTACAGAAGCACAGTGGCTTACACACTTTACCAAACTTTATGCTGATGAGCACATAGGTAATTTTATCTACACAAATAGATCTTCCACTTGTTGGTATCTAGATTGTTCCGAAGACATTGTTAGAGAATTCATCCTCATCACGAGCAGCAGGCCCGGATGGGTTAACTAATTATATGCTTAAACAAAACCCGCGACATTGGACAGCTATTCTTAACAACACCTTCCAACACATTTTGTCATCCAGAAACCTACCCATGTCCTGGCGCTCTTCGCTGATCGTCCCCATATATAAAAAAGGTGACCGCAAGGACCCTAAAAGTTATCGTCCTATCGCATTGCTTGATGTGCCTGGAAAAATATTCTCACGATTGGTGCTAAGGGAATTTAATATGTGGACCATTAAGGCGAATCAGCGGGATCCAAAACAAATGGGTTTCGTTGCTGGCTTGGGGACTGCTGTCAACTTGATAACTTTGAATGCCATTAAAAGTCAAGCCCAAGTAACCAAACAACCAATCTACTTTGCCTTTGTGGATCTGCATTCTGCTTTCGATTCAGTTTCTAGATCCAAACTTATGAAACTCACTGAAGCGGAATGCCCAGCAACATTGTGCGATATCATTTATGCACTACATTCAAGTACCTCTGTGCAGATAAGGCTGACTTCCAAGGGCTTGCTATCAGCTGGAATAGCGACAGAAAGAGGGCCGAAGCAGGGATGTATCCTTGCTTCAGCTCTTTTCAATTTTTTCATTAATGATGTTAAATGGATTTTTTGAGAAGGTAATAGCGGATGCCCCAAAAATTAATGTGTTGAAGTAAAAGCACTCTGGTATGCAGACGACTTAGTATTAGTGTCCAAAACACCTAGTGGACTACAGAACCTATTAGCAGCACTCTGTAACTATTTCAACATAAACGAGTTGGTTGTCAACATTAAAAAAACTCAAATTGTTCTGTATGTATCCAGAGTATCTCGCCGAAACAAATTGGAGTGGAAAATTGAGAATACCATCAATCATTGAGGTGGTCCCAAACTATATATATTTGGGTCTTATTTTTAATGGCCTTCCATCTGCCCACTCTCAATTGTGTAAAATTGATCAAAAATGTGCCTCAGCCATATCCCAGACAAGATTAATTTTATTTAAATATGGCAAATTGTCCATCAAGTCAGCCATAATGTTTTGGACTCAAAATGTAACATCTACTTTATTATATGGTCTAGAAACACAAAGAGTAATGCAATCTGCCTTTTTGAATCAATTGGAGGCAAAATTCTGGCTGTCAACCCTTCATTTACCTCATGGCACTCCGGGTCCTTGGATGCGATATGAGCTGGGGTTATTGACGGCCTGTGTAGTCTATTTAGGAAATGTTTGCTCACAGCTTTGAATGACTCCACGTTAGCGATTGTATCGAGCTATATGTTGTCATCACCTCATAAATTCCCTAAATGGTGGTCTAAAACTATTATGTCTGTAATGGCAAATGCTGACATCACCATTGAAACTCTTGTTTTTTAATCCAGACTGTGCTAAGAAAAAATTGTACATGATGGACTGGCTAGATAGAAGAGCCGCATGTTTGAAATATAAAGATTTTAATAATCATCTGTTTGGTCCAAAGAGATACAGAGAGATAGAACCCTATCTCTGTAGAGCACCAACTCCCTTTCTGAGAAATGCAATATTAGGTTTCCATTTTAATTTATGGCTTACACGTGATGTGCAAGCTTGCAGAAAATTAATCAAGGTTGAAGAAAATTGGTGTTGTTTTTGTGATAATTATTTGATCAAAGAAACTCTAGAACATGAGATAGTAGATTGTCCAGTGCTCATGGGGTTGAGACAAATACACTTTATTAAGCATATGGAATATTTTGCACACATGAAGCCAGAAAATAGGTGGTTGGCCATAGTCACTACTAATATTATGAGTATTAGAATAGCCACCGTTCATTTTTTGAATGCATTGAAACTGGAATAGAAACTTTGAACTTGACTCCGATAAACTAAGAGCAGTAACAGGAGTAACAGATGTAGCTGCTATAGTAAGACTGTATATTCAAGGAAATATCAAGAGATATTTTACGCGAGATGCTGCTAATTAAGAGCTAAAACAATATCACTTTAAGCTTATTTTATTGTGATATTTCCTTCGCTGATGTTTTAAAAGTGTTTTCTTTTTATTTAATTTAGATATGTTGAGATTTTGTGTATTATCTGTTACAGCTTGTTACCTGCTTTGCTCTGTGTTCTTCTTAATTGATTGTACGGTGTATTACTTGTTGTTTTTCTCTTTAGATTAATTTATTTACGAATGTATGTAATGATTTAAAAAGTTGATTAATTTCAGCTAAATTCAATTTAAAAAATGTTTTTTAAAAGGAGACATCGCCACTCCATAGACTCATCTGAGAAGCTGGTACACTGGTACACTTCCCCACTGCATCCTTTACACTAGAAGTATTGGAGGCCTTTCAGCTCAAGGTGCTCAATGTCTTCACCAAGGCCCCAGCACTGACTGCTTCACCGCTGACTATGTCGTCGGAGTCTACAGTGCTTGGACAAGCTGGCAGACACCCTACAAAAGCCTGCACCCTTAGGCTGTAAAGCTTGGTTACAGCTACAGCAGGTGAGGGCCATCTCTATGCCGTACTCCTCTGTCTTCTGACATCAGTCAGTCATCTGGCATCACCCCTTACTCCACAGCACTGTTTGACACCACCAGAGTCGAGATTCCTCAGGAGTACACCCTGCTTCCGAGTGGTGTATTTATGTCTCAAATGAAAGGCATTTACAATGAGGAGGGTGATCCCATCCCTTTTGGACTGGAACCCTTATGCCCCAGAGAAGTTACTGACTTCCCTGAGGAATTGTATGGGGAGGAAGGAGACTTGCTGAATGCTGCAGCTGACCTGCATGAGGCAAGTGTGCTGGATACATCCCCAGAGTTTGACCCTAGGGCTTTTGCCCCCCTTCAAGACCTAAAGTGCAGATTAAGCTAACATACATTCTTGTTGACAGTCTGCAAAGGGAGACCATTCTGCCCTTTAACCCTGCAGTCAAGGCTCCGGTCCTCGAATTATGACCTAACCGACTGTGGACTGGGATTTGGACTGGGATTTGGTGGAGACACAGGATGGCCCTTTCTGACCAATCTTTTCTGTCTTTGTATGTCTTCCATAGACCCTGGTGGTCCAGGCTGCCACAGCAAGCCTGAAGACAAAGGACAGAGAGAGTAAGAGGCTAGATGCCTGAGGAAGGAAGGTTTTTGGCTCAGGCAGCGGTTTTGGACACTTACCTTGGCAGGGTCTTCACACCTGAGGATCGAGTGGGGAACATCTCCAAGATGTTCTGTGTATTCCAAAGACAGTAGAGTATTCCAGCCTAAGCCTTCCTGCACTTGCTGGGTCTTATGGCCACCTGTATTCTTGTGGTACCGGCGGCCTGGCTGCACATGACGTTGCTACAGTGGCTTCTCTGTTTCAGGCATGTGCGTCAGACCTTCTTCAGGTCTCAAAGAAAGAAAGACCTAGAATGGTTGTCCCAAAGTGATCGCCTACAGAAGGGGGTATTGTTTAAACCACCCTGGCTGCAACTGATGCTAGTCATGTACGCATCCTTGAAAGACTGCGGTACTCACCTACAAGACCTGTAGTGCAACCTGTGGTCTCTCAGAAGGTAGATAACACAACAATTTCCATAAATTGATAGTAATTAGGATGCCTCTGGTCAATCTTCCTTGTTTTGGTACATGGTAACCTTGTGCTGTTCCTGACAGACAACACAATAACCATGCACTACCTCAACAAACTGGGTGATGTGCGATAGGTCATCGGTAGCTTAGTGAAGCAGGCCGTGAAAGCAGGTTAGAAGGCTGTGACTTTTCCCTCCTCATAAGGGCTGTTAATTATACCTCCACCTTAGCCAAGAACACATATGGTCTGGGGATGTGAACTCTGGGGTGGCAGAAAACCTGCCTCCCAAAGAGATGGAGAGTTACAACACTTTTGTTGGTGACAAAGAGGCTGCACGCAAGATCTTGCTGTCAGTATTCGACACCACCATGTGATGGACACTTGGTAGGTCTTGCGGAAGCACTCCTGGATGTGAACCTCAAGTTTCGCTCTCAATGACGAATCAAAACTTCAACAGTAACATCCTGTTTGAGGCAAAGGCTGATGATTCCTTGCAGACATTCAAGGCCATTACAAAAGCTTTAGGCACTTCTGTTCAGCGTCCTTCTACCTCTACTCTTGCTCATCGTCCTTTTAAGGCCCTCTCCTCCTTTGCCCACTGTGGCAAGTATCGCGCGCCTCCTGCAAAGCAGCCAGAGCATTGTCACCCTGCCAAGGAAGAGCCAGATGAGCTCAGGGAGGGAGGGGGCGGGGGGGTTACCATATCTGCTGTCACCACAACAACCCCAGTGCCAAGCCACTGTTAATTGGAATTATTTGAATCCAGTGGGGGTGGAGGTAGTCCCTGTTCTAGAAGTAGTGGCACTGCACCACCTCTGATGCTAGGGTATTACAGGTGGTTAGTCAGGGCCATTGCCTGCCTTTTCTTCAATGGAACACCTGACAGTGCCCCTTATTTGCAACCAGCCACTCCACTGCTGGAAGTCTGTCAGGTGATGGTAGGGCTGTTACTCCCTTTACTTTCTGGTTCAGAAGCATCCAATCATGGAATTGAGGTTCTTGGAAATACCTGCACAAAGACAGGTTCCAGAAGATCAGCATGGCCCAGATCCTCCAGGCCCTTGAACTGCAGGAATGATTAGTGTCTGGGGACCTCCAATACACATACTCTGATGTGCTGATTCATTTCAACAACATGAAGTATCTGCGGTTTGTGGTTAGAAACACATACGACTATTACCAAGTTATGCCATTTAGTCTTTCACCAGCACCAGGGTCTTCACCAAATGGTTCGAGTTGGTGGTGGTGGATCGTTTCAGGAGGGAAAAGATTGACCTCTTCCACTACCTGGATGATTGGGTCATTCAAGCCTGCACGCAAATCTGTTGTCATCGTTTTTGTACTGCACATGCAGCCTATTACTGAGTTTTAGTTTCTCCCTGAACTTCAAGAAGTTCCACTTTTCGCCGTCTGTTCTTTTGGTTCATCTGGGCCATTCTGACACCCATCTGGGCAAGCATATCCCTCCCGGGATTGGGAAGCGAACATCCTTGAGAGATGGTGTATGTCTTTCTAATCGGAGAGGCTGGTTCCAGCCTCTGCTTTTCTGTGTATTTTGGGCCAGATGGCCTTCTGTATCCTGATTGTGCCGTAGGCCTTGGTACGCATGAGGTCACTCTAGTGACTACTTCATAGTGCAACATATGGGACCTTTTGTCTCAATCTCCTGTGATAGGCCCTGATGAGTGGGGGTGCTTCTGTGACCCTGGCCCCAACTGAAACTGGTCAGGGAGGCCTATTTTAAGGGCTGCCAACCTCACCTGCAAGATCTTACGGTGAGCAAAATCTGGTCCCTGACAATAGCTCTGGAATACAATATTTATAATGGTTTGGGCCCTCTTATGGATTCTTCATCTTAGATTTATCCTTCCTGCTTCAGCAGATATCTGAAATGTTTCAACCGGAGAGGGCTCTATGAGGCATTGGTATCAAGGTCACTCGGCACACTCCATCCTTTAGGGCGGATATGTCATAGGTATAAGTAGCTTGCATCATGCCCCATGACCTCAGTTCCTTTTTCCGCAATCTCAGCGTACTTCTCTGAACTTAACACCTCAGTACTTCTTTCAGACTTATTAAATTAAAATGGACTTTAGCTTCAGAATGTCAGCTCCAGAACCGGTACTGGACACGAAGTACCAGACAGCGGCTCATGTCAATCAATGACACCAAAGGAACTGAATTGAGAGATTATTGAAACTAGCTTTTGGCGTTTGCTGTCAGAATTGCCCAGCATTATCCCACTAAAGGCCCGCACATAAGGCTAAGAAACACATGGAGAGGTCATATTCATGAAGCTACACCAACCATTCCTCTTATCTTCCTTAAAAAAGAAGAGAAGGCACAGACAATCATCCACAGACTCCTCGCCAGACAGACTGGTAAGTTTCCCATAAAAGTCTGCCTCAGCTGAAAAGAAGTAGGAAGAATTCCGTCGGAAAATTGAAGTGTTTGACAAAGCGGCTCCTTCAGTTTCCACCTCGGATCGGAAAAAGGAATCCTCTGCATCCTAAAACCAGCGGGACTCCGACAAGCACTCATCCCACGCTCCAAAGAGCTGGAATGTGAAGTTGAACCTTGAAGAGTTTTCAAACAGTGTCAAAATCGTTGATAGCCCCATGACTACATCAGCATCGTTTGATGTCACATTGGTGCAGGCCTTTCTGTGTTTATCACCATCCAACATCAAGATATGCCCCACAGTCGACAAATTTCATGCGGTCATTCCAGAGCAACTACGATAATGGAGACAGAATACACTTCAGCTTTGTGCCATTTTGATCCTCGTGCAGTCTGAGGGATTTATTTTGGAGGAACCAAAAATGGCAGAGATAGACTCCTAACTAATGCATTCCATTGGACTCCCTGAAGGTGTAATTCACTCAATCTGACCCTTATGCACGTCCCATGCCTCTTACAGTAAGGTCATGGCTAATTTGCCAGAATCCTTAGGGTGGTATCCCCCAGGGAAAGACGTTACCAAGTATGATTTGACAGGAATGACGGAGACAATTAAGATAAAAAGTGTATTGGAGAAGGACCTGTGTTTGGAGATAGTTGAAGCAGATTGGGACAGGGCCGGGATTCACACAAGGAAGCTCCTAGGAATGCCCGACCCAAGCCTATCCAACTGACTGTCTTTTAGAGGACCTATATGACTCCATACAGGTTGGCAAAGTTTTACCCATAGGCATCTCCCTGCTTCCCCAGATGTGGTAATGATGTTGCCGATTTCATGACCATGTTCTGTATGTGCCCATTGATAAAATGCTTCTGGGGATCAGTCTGTCAAAAAATGAAGCAGGTGGGTATAACTACCTTTAAGTGGACTCCCGAGGTGTTTATTAGGCATGTATTCCTGCCTGAGAACTGCAAGACATATTTGTATTTGTATTTGTTTTATTTGTAACGCGCACCATCCGGCCCGGAGGCATCAGGGTGCAATTTAGACATGGTTACATAAGCATACAATTAAATATATTCAAAGCATTATGATGAAATTGATGGATTTAGCATGTGTATTAGCAAAACAAACGATAGTTATGACATGGAAAAGAGCATTGGGACCGATATTTGCTATGTGGTGGGAGAATATGAAGAGGTGGGCCACAGCAGAGACAAAGGATCATTGGGAGACATGAATGATGGTAATGGGGGAAAAGCCTGGGGAAAAGATACTGTATGACTCAATACCACCTGTTTATGTAGTCGATGGCAAGCTATCATTTACATGTTTTTGATTCTAATTCTATTTGTAGTTGTTAAATGCTGGAATTAGGTTAATTCCAGATATTGTACTGCTGTAATTGCCATATGACAATAAATAGAATCACATTAAAAAATATATGATTTGACAGATATCTTGGACAACGGCCCCCGCCAAAGGAGCTATTCCTTCCATGTCATGCTTGCCTCAGAGTCCCACTTTTAGAGCTGTCGAAGAAACATTGCTTGGTGCCAGCAATACATAAGCACCTAGTAAGGAAATGCAGACCAGCCACCATAGATAGACCATGACTTCTTCTGGTTCACCACAGGTGCTTTGATCAGAAGGACCCTGATGATTGTGAGTCATGTTTCAAAGTTTTTATTAAAAGAAAAATAATAAAACGCCTAATTTTCTATGAGGGAAGTTCCATATCAACAAAACAAAACTAAGGTTGGATACTAACGACCAAATGAAAACTCTTTAGTCTAATCCTATCCAGCTAACTGGAAAACACCTAACTAAAAGAAGGAAAAGGGGAGGTTTTGTACACTATCCTCAACAAGGCTTCTGCCTGACCCATTTCATACTTCACTTGTTTTCAGTCTTCCAACATTCCTTTTTCCTAGCAGGAGATTCATTCCAGCCTTGATACCAATTTACATTTTGCAGTCTCTCCTATTAATAAGGAAAACTATTTCTTGATGCATTTCCATTGCTCCAGGATTGCTTGATCACACATAAAACAAACGTTTGTTCTTTCTTCCTGCGAGGTGCTACGACGCACTAAAGTGATGTAGGCCCCAGACAGCTACTTTTCTTTACACATTGTATTTGGAACAGAGTGGTAGTCTGCTCTGGTTGTTCAACATTTTACAATAATTCTGGCTTTCTTAGCCTTCCCCGGTGCGCTATATAAATAACTTTAACATTAATTAAATTACTCATATCTCCTTTTCCTTCCTTTTATGCATTCATTGCATATGCTGGTTTCTCAGGTTCCCTTGACCGGAATCGCTTTTTTTCAAGCCGTTATTCACAGTGTTGGTACTTTTCTCAGTCCCCCTTTCATATGGTCTTTTTACTCTGTATTAGAGAGACCCCCGACAGGCCCATAGAGTCAGAGTTTGCTCTGCAGTACTTTAAGACGAGATAGCTGCACCTTGAAGTGGATGGGGGTGCAGGTTGTCTTACTCCAACACCAATCAATAAGGACAACTCAATGGTTTGGCAAAGGGGAGTCTGTTTAATGATGAGTACAAAATATGGGGAAACATGGAAATCAACAGTGATGCGATAGCCCGTCTCGCTTCAACTCTCAATAACTTCATACAAACAGTAACATTTATAGCCAAAACTCATCATCATTGACGTGTAACACTCAAAAGTTAACATGTAATTCTATTGGTTGGAAAAAGGTAACTTAAATATAGGTGCTATATCTGTATATACGGTAACAGAGTGTGGGGATTGGATAAACACTATTAGGTGGGCGTCTAAGCCCTTCCTTCACAAATGACTATGGTGGACGTCACTAAAAGTACAACGTCCAATTGGTTCTACTGTCTATAGGACCCTAGATCATTTGGTCCATTGTGATTGGGTTGGCTTCAACCCCATGCATAAATCTCCACTTTAATTAGCAGCATGCAGAATGGTCAACCAGGTGCAGGATGCCCCAAGATTCATCCGGCCTCCCTTCCATAAATCAGTACTTTGGTGGCTATGTGTCAATTAGCTGGCTGTGGTTAGCCTCGAAACTGTAGCTTCTTGTCATAAAAAATTATGATATCTCTGTCTGGGCGACAGCCAGGCGTAGGTGTGAAACTGTGCCTCTTCCCGCTCGGCTGGTCACGTGCTAGCACACCGTGAATCTGCTTAGTTTTCCTTCTATTTGCACATTTAATTCTTATTCGGCCTGCGCCTCCTTATCTTGGCTTCCTGAGATAGGCTGTTCTGTTCTTAAGTTTCGATTCTGCAAAGCTACTGTTTGCTCCTTCTCTTAGTCTGACCTTGACTTCCCAGGCACAAGCTGCTCCTGCTGAGTTTCGATTCAGCTGTGTCTTCTCGTTTTAGCTGGAATACGAATCCTGTCCTGTTTGAACCCTAATAACCTGAGTTAATTCCGCTTTTGTGTAAAGTGGACTCGCCCTTATATGTGTGTTTGGTTGAAGTAAATATGTGTAGGTGGCGCTTGCCGCTCTATTCTTCTACTAAGCATAGCAAACCGCACTCTTTTCTTAGTTTCTTGCGGTTACAAGCATATGTACAGGCGTTAGCTGGTTGAATGCCTTCATCCTGCTTACGGCTTAAGTTTCTTTATATTTCAACATCGTCTCTCCTTCTAAGTTCATGATATCCTTATTCATGGCGTTTCGTCTCTGTGTATCATCTTTTGGTTGTCGTTTTCTTTCATCTGTGAGTCTGTCCGGGCCCTCGTGTCGTCACCATTCGTCTTCAATTAAGGCCTTTTGTGTTTCTTCCGGGACAGTGTTTAAGTAATCTTCATTTTGTTTCATTTGCTGGTAGGGTTTTCTCAATGGATGCCTTACTGTCCATGGTTGTCTGGTTATTGGTACTTCAATAGGTATTCTTCTGATAGGCACTGGGCAGAGCCCTACTGAGGCTCTCTGCTGGTTTATTTGCTCATCATACGTCGCATATCTCGGTGTGAACGTTCCTGGTACTTCAAAATGGGCGACTGGAGTGCAGGCCATATTTGGGACCTCCTCTACACTCCCCCCTCTGGTCGGTTTATCGACCACTTCCGCTTCCTCTTTTGGATTCATCTTACTTGGTTCTTCTGTATTCATTTCTTCTTCATCTTCTGGGTTTGTACATGATGGTGTGAAGGAGTGTTTTTTTGGAGTCCATATTTTTATCACTCCTTTCAGGCTTCCTGCTGTCTTTACATGTTCGTCTTTGTTCCATGTCATTAGCTGACATTGTCCATTTGGGCTGCAATAGATCAATTTTCCTTCATAATTTCTGTGTTTCCTGGGATAAAGAAACTTTGTACCTTCAGGCACATGCTCGCTAGCCTTCACAAAGCCTCTTATTTCATCATCAGTTAGATCTCTGGGCTTCCATCCTGGTTTGACTTCAATCATTATCTTCATCCCTATGGCTTTCTTTGCAGTTTTCTGGCATTGCGAGATTATTGTCTTGATAACACAAAATCCTAGTAATATCATCACTAGCAGGGCTCATAGGAACTTGAATGTTGCCCTATTCTTACTATTGGACCGCTCCGTTACGTCCCAAATGGTCTTGCCAGTGGCAGCAGTTGCATGGGGGGAAATTGCAGCAGCTCACAGCCTTGTTATGTATGGAAGCACCTAAATCCCGGGGGTTAGGGAATACTCGTATTACTCTGGAGCACACAACAGCGCCTCCAGAATAGATTATATGATGCTCTTGATGCCTTTGGGCAGGGCGCAGGCTGCTAAAATCGTGCCTACGATGCTGTCCGACCACTCTCCGGTGGTGGTGACAGAGACTGGCACGGACCATGTGTCGCGCCCTCTTCGAAGGCGATTTTGCTCCCGTGCTTTGGAAGGCACAGTATTTCGATAAGAGATTAAATCTGACATACAGGACCCCAGGGTGACCTTGGAGGCGTTTAAGGTCTATATATGGTGGTGGTGGATCCCTCAGGAAAGTGGAGTCCTGAAATCCCTGCATAGAACCCTAACTAAACTTGAAGGTGCGATAAAGGAGTTGCAAAGAGAACAAATAAGGAACCTTTACCTTCAGATATCCAAGACTCTTAGTGAGAAACGGCTGGAACACACAGATGTAGCGAATAGGGAAGAAATATATCTAGTTATCCCAATATGGGCGATTGTTTTTGGGGATAGGAACAGATCTAACCGTACTCTAGCCTTGGCAATACGAAAGGAAAGGGACGAGGGGACATACTAGAAGTAGAAGATCCTGAAGGGAATCCTGTAAAGGACTCCAGAGAAATGAACAGGCTGTTCTGAGAATACTATGACAGGTTATACTCGATGCAAACAAATATGTCTCCAGGTGAAATTGGGCATTTTATGGATCACGTGGCATTGGGTTGGTTGCACCCTGCTCAGGCATACCTTTTGAATTCCCCCACGACCGAAGAAGAAATATGCAGAGGGATTAGCTTGTTGCCGTGCGGGAAAGTCCCTGGCATGGACGGTATATCTGCAGAATTGTATAAAGAATATGCACAGCTTCTGGCCCAACATTTATGCCTTATGTACGAATATTCCATATCAGCGGGTACCCTCCCACAATCCACCAGAACAGCGGTGGTTACACTTTTGTTTAAGCCAGACAAGGAACCCCGTCAGTGTACCTCCTATAGGCCCTTGTCCCTGATAAATACAGACAATAGGATTATGGCCAATCTACTTTCTGATAGGCTCCTTATATGCAAGCTTTTATTCTTTCCCCGACCAGGCCGGGTTAATCCCAGGTAGGTCTACGCAAAATAATCTAAGACCACTATTTACTTTAATGCATAATAGTGATGACGGGGTTCCCATCGTGGCGGCGCCACTTGATGCCAAAGAAACCTTTAACTCTGTTGAGTGGCCTTTTCTTTTCGAGGTCCTGTGCCGCTCTGGCCTGGGTCTGCGGTACCTCCAATGGATTTGTCTTCTATATACCGCTCCTCGGGCAATGGCACTAACGAACCAGACGATATCCAACTGTATTACTCCTACAAGAGGTACTCGTCAGGGCTGTTGCCTATCCCCCAACCTATTCGCCCTAGCGGTCGAGCCCCTGGCATCTAGTATTAGGGAATTCCATGAACATAGAGGTGTGAACATATACTCACACATCTCAACGATATCTCTTTACGCTGACGATATGCTGTTGTATATCAAAAACCTTGCGGCCACTCGTCCGTGGGATCTCCCTGTTTGGAGAATACTCTGGACTAAGAATACATTGGTCTAAGTCTGAGGTCCTGCCTCTTAGATCAGCGGTAAACCCTGGAGACATCAGTGAGGGCTTCCAGTGGTGCCCTGGGGGGCATAAGATATCTGGGTATTGGTGCGTCCACATCCTCTACTCAACTATTTGAGGACAATTACATGAAAACATCATTGCATTTGGAACGCAAGGTAGAAATGTGGATCTGACTCCCACTAATAAAGGTGGCTAGGCTCTCACTGGCCAAGATGGTGAAAGTCCCGAAGGTGCTATATATCTTCAACAATGTGCCAATAATTCCCCCATCGTAATTCTGGAAACAAGCTTGTGGCTTGCTGACAAGGCTGGTTTGGGCGGGAAGACAGGCAAGGGTGGCTCTTGACACCCTGACTCTTCCTTGTGTCGATGGCAGACTAGAATACCCAGGCCTGTTTACCTACTTTCTAGCATTGCAAATTCAATATGCCACTTGGTGGTGGCACCCTTCACCTGAGCTTCCTCATATTAGTCTGGAGAAGGCGACAGTCTGGCCAGATGATTTAAAAGGGATGCTATGGGGAAAGAGGAGGGCAGTGCCCACCCAGAGGGGAGGTGCAGCGGGTTGATATTACACGGTGGGTTTGAGATCAGGTTTTGCCTGAGGATAATGAAAAGGGGAAATGTAATCCCTAATATATGCAGTACATAGAATTGGGATAACACACAAAGCAGAATTTAAGACAAACTTTCCGAGACTTGTTGTTTAGACTATCAGGGATGTAGTACAGAATGGCAGGTCTATCACACGGGATGCATTGAAGGAAAAAGGTCCCTGGAATGCAGTGACAATGTTACTCTATTTTTGATTGATGGAAACTCTCTTCACAATATGGCCAAACGTCCCGGAAGTTCCGGGGCAGTCCCCCTTGATGCACTTCATGGCTAAACCTCCTGGAACCAGTAGGATGTTATCAGCCCTCTATAAATTGATTAAGGCACAGAGAGTGGGAACACGCACTTTAGGAGGGTTCTCCCAGAACAGCAATGGTGAAAATGATGCATGCTGTCATGGCAGATTCCCCTGAAAAATAGGTATTGCTTAATACATTTTAAATGTATTCATTAGATATACCTCACACCTGTCCGACTGCATAAATACTACCTGACAGATCAGTGGCATGGCCACAGTGTGAGATGACCCCTGCGGATTACATAAACATGGTATGTGAGTGTGTGCATATACAGTCCTACTGGGAGGGGGTGCAATTGGGTGATGAGTAAAATAATACCTGCCTGCATTCCGGGTGTACCCGAAGGTTGGCTTTTGGCTTGGTTCGATGTAGCCTCTAAACAAGACAGAAAGCTTCTGGGGATGGTCTCAGTGGTTGTGAGAATGTTGTTGGCTAAGGCCTGGAAGAGACTGAGAGCCCCGACAATACAGGAGTGGTTGTCTGCTCTGAATTCATGTGAAAGAAGGGAAACAACTTACGCCTCCACACTCCCTAGCAGAAGCAGACCCCATGACTACTGGTCATTCACATTCATAAACAGTAATGACATGAACCCAACTGTTGTGGATGGTTGACGGGGACCTGATTTCCTGCTCCCTGTCTCGTCCTCCCATAGTGCTCTGGGAATAGTGAGAGGACAAGACGTGCAAGAAGCAGAGATGATTTTAACAGTGTATAGTGATACCATAGACTCTGAATTATGATCCTTTGTTAGGGGCCTTGTGGCCCAAGGAAATAAGGACGCACACCAGGAAGGAATATATACGTCTTCTTTTATTTGCATACTACAGGATACTAACTTGACTCTCCCTTTCGCTCCTCCCCGCTCTCGCATCATATCCCACATGACACTGTCTCTGTCTTAAATAAAGAGACAGGGCTCTTTAACAACACCCCCGGACAAAATGTTCTTGCTTCCCTTTAACATTCTTCGACCAGGCGAAGTGGCTTCCTGATGGTTCGTTGCGGATGGGTAGTGATGTCACCGCTTTAGGCCAACCCAGCACTGTCTGTCGGCTCTGCCACGTGGCGATGAGATGGCCCAGGAGGGATCCACAGGTCGTTCGTGGATTCACAAGGTTCCGGACCAGGATCAGGAGGTGGAGGCCTTGCATCCTCTCTCTTAACAGCATGTTTGAACAACAAACTATTTCTTGTACCTCTATTTCAGAATTCGTGGCTGTCACCATAGTCCCTTTGACGGCACTGACCTGAAGGGGGTTCGGAGTAAAACAAGAGTCGGTCTTCTTGGCTATAGCTTGCTGCACCAACACCTCCTCCCCTACACAAAACTCTTTCGGTCTGGCTACTCTCTTTTCATCGGTCTCCACCCGTGCTCTTTCCTTTCGCTCAGTGTCTCTTCTAATGACCTCTTGATCTGCTTCTGGCTGACCTATCGGGTGTCTCACAACGCCTGTGCAAACTTGATACTTCATCATCAGCTCCGCAGAGGTTTTATTGGTGGCCTCGTGGGGTGTATTGCAATAGTCCCTCAGCAGTCGACAGAGCGCTTGTTGGGGGTTTAGCGCCCTCAATGCAAGCTCTTTGTAATGTTTTCTTGATTGAGGCCATGAACCGCTCAGCCATTCCATTGGCTTGTGGCCAGCAGGGTGTAATCTTCTGGTGGGCTAAACCCATATGCTTTGCAAAGGTCGCAAACTCATGTCCACTGAATGGCGGTCCATTATCGGACTTGATGGTGTCCGGAATTCCCCACTCGCTTATGACCTTGTTGAAAATCGCTGCCACCTGGGCAAACACTGTGGATGTTGACTTCTTCACTATTGGAAATCTTGAGATCTATGAAGAGTAGTAGATATTCTCCCGATTCAATGAGACCATAGAAATCCACAGCCACCTTTTCCCGGGGGTGTTCTGGGATCTGCGTTGGTTGGATTGGGATCGGGGCCTCGGCCCTGGCTGTGCTGCCAATGCATGCTATGCAGTTTCTCACCCACCGGTCAACCATGGCATCCAGAAATGGGAACCGCACATGGCACCTGAGCTGCCTTTTTGTGTTGTCCGTGCCTCAGTGATCCTCGTGGGCCATCTTGATAACTTCGGCACGGATAGTTGCTGGGATGACAAGTCTGCACCCTCTCGGGAGTATCGTTTTGTCTTTTACGGCCAGCTCTGTGTGCACCTTGGCCAGTCTTTCCAGTTCATCTCTGCACACACCCGGATGGTTTAATATGGCACAGAGGTAGTCTCTCCACCTATTGTTCTCTGTTTGGCTGATCGCTAGGGCCATGGAGGATTCCGCTGCTGATGCTGAAGCAACGGTTTCAAGCGCGACAGCCGGTGGGAGTGCATTTGAGGTCACAGAGTTAATGTACTCTGCATCGCCGGGTCTAGTCAAGGGCTTGCCCGCTGGGTGTCTTGATAGTCTTCTGGATTGTTCTCACCCCCAGGCAGGTGGATGATTTCGAAGTCATATTCTTGAGCCTGATGCCCCACCTTTCAATCCTGGGAGGCATCTTGGTCCTGGGGTTTCTGAATAATGACAGCAGCGCTTGGTGCTCCGTGATGAGGGTGAACCTCTTCCCTATAACAAAGTTGTGGAAGTGCTTGCATGCCCACACGGCTGCCAGGCGAATAGGCAGACACGGGCAGGGCCAATGCCCTGCTGGCATAGGCCACAATGTGCCTTGGCTGAGCGTCAATCCCATTTGTCTGAGCTAGTAGAGCTCCTAGTCCCACCGGGCTTGCATCTACTACGATTTCGGTGTGCCAGTCCGGGTCAAAATAAGCGAGCCTCCGGGCTTCCGCCAAGGCCTGTTTGATGGTGTCAAAGACCCCTTAGCATTCAGCTGACCATGCGAATGGGACGTCCCTCTGCAGCAGATGTCGTAGCGGCTCAGTGATAGCGGCGTAGTGTGGGATATATCTAGCGCAGTAGCCTGCCATCCCCAGAAACGATCCCACATCAGCTACCTGGCATGGCTCTTGAAGGTTGAAGATGGTGGAGACCTTGTCGGGATCTGGCGTCATGCCATCTCTCTGGAAAAGATGTGCCAGAAGAACTTCAGCTTGTCTTTGCTGAATCGGCACTTGTCGGTATTGAGTGTCAGACCCGCTCCTTGGACGGTGCACAGGTTGCAAGCAGAGCGGTGTCATGCTCCTCACGTGACCTTCCAAAGACGAGGATATCGTCACTGTAATTCAGTACCCCCCGCACCGGCCTGATGACTTGTCTGGTGGCCTCCTGGAAGATCTCGGCCGCTGATGAGATGCAAAACATTAGGCGTTTGTAGTGGAAGAGGCCATCATGAGTTGCAAAGGTGGTGATGCCCCTTGATTCAGGATGAAGCTCTATCTGATGATACCCCTGGTTGAGGTCAAGCTTGGAGAACAGAAGAGCCTCGTTTAACTGGACTATCATGTCCTCTATGCGTGGCTCTGGGTGTTGTTCTCTCTGGATGACGGTGTTGGCCATCCTCATGTCAACACAGAGTCTCAGGTGTCCCCCCTTCTTTTGGCACGATCACCAGCGGTGAGACCCATGGGGTCGGGCCTGTGGCCGGTTCGATGATGCCGTCATCGAGAAGCTGATTGAGTTCGTTCAACACGGCATCTTGTAGGTGAAAACCTACTCTCCTCGGATGTTGGGGACAGGTCGGATCGATGTGTCTATGTAAAATTTGACAGGGTGACCCTTCATCTTGCCTAGCCCTTTACAAAGGAGCGGCAATTCTTTCAGGATCATGTCCTTCGTGATGTGGCATCTGGATGGAGACCATTCCAAATGGTGCAGGCCTGGTCCTTTGCGTTACTGGTGGGGGCAGTCGAACGGATGGTGTCGCCTTCATGGACATGAATGTCAATGAGTCCCAGGCAGGACGTTGTGCGGTAACTCAGTAGACATCTTCCTTTGGTCGGGCTTCAGATCACATGGATGATTGTGGTGGTGGACAGTTTTCTGTGGAAGAGCCGGCACCTGAAATACCCGATGGAGTGTAGGGGGTGGTCAGCTCCCCATTGGAAAATTTTGGATGCTGTTTGGGCCAGTGTTGGCCTGTCAGGTATTTGAAGACATGCTTTCTCTCCCATGATGTTCATGGTGGCACCGTAGTCGACCAGGAAGCAGAACTGTCTCCCGCCTATCTCCACAGGTATCCTAGGTGCCTCTCTTGCTTCTCTCTCATCCATGATGAGGTTTACATATTTGTCTTGGGCATATTGGTCGTACTGGTCACTCTCATTCTCCGGTCCTTGGGGTGTTGCCACGTAATGGCTTTGGCGTGGCTTTGGTGGTCCATCGTATTCACCTCTACCCTCCATGTTCTGGTCATGGGTTTCAAACTCTTGGGGGGAGTCTTCAGGGTAGTGGTCCTCTTCTAACCTCATGTTTTGTCTCAGCCCTTGCTGGTATGGGTGTATCTGGTATGCAGGGTTCTGCGGGGTACGATAGTACACCCTGTACTGTGGCGGCGGTGGCATGCGTGATGTGGGGAAGGGCCTGCCTTACCTGCAGACCAATTGGAAATGTCCTTCTCTGCCACAGTTTCCACACCTCTGGGTGAGCGCGGGGCATGCCCCTGAGTGGGGAAACGCCATCCCGCAGCGGTAAGACTGCCTCTGCATTCTGGGGGATTTTTGGTATCCCCTCCGGTACTCTTGTCCCCGGGTCTTGGGTTGCCCGGCTGGACCGCTGCAATAAACTCGCCCTTATCTTGCATGTACGTAGTGCTTCCTGACATTTGGGTTGCTTGTACGTCCACTCACTCGAAGAATCTGGCCATTTCACTGACTTTGTCGATGGAGAGTGGTTTCTTGAGCATTTGTTTCTGTCTGGGATAGGCACCCTCAGGGGAATAGCTTCATCCAGCGACGAGAAGGCATGGAACTGGCAGTGTGCCCCTTTAATCCTCAGACGAGTGATGAATTTATCAACTGTCTCTTCACCTCTCTGGGTAGACTGATTAAACATGTACCTTTCGTAGTCTCTATTGAGCTCAATCACAAGTCTTTTGTTGAGGGCTATGATCAGTGCTGCAAAATCTGGCTGCTCAGCCATGGGGATAGTCTTGATGAGTGTCTTGACTTCACAGCCAGCTATGTTGAGGAACATATTGCGTAACTTTGGAGAGTTTTCCTCACCAACCGCCGTAATAAAGTTATTGAAGTCATCTAGCCATTCCACCCACGCGGCCCTTTGTCTGCCTGTAGGGCCATGGAGAATGGAGGCGACATGCAGTTACGCTCACCTAGCTCCCACAGAGGCGTCTATCTGAACTGGAAAGCTGCGGTCTCCGCCAATGTGACGCATAGGGCAGAGATGACGGACTGGACTGGCCCACCTAGCTTCGTTTGCTTGGCCCGTAGGAATATTCTCCTGCAAATGGAGAAAGGGAATTAACCGCCCGTAGAGTTGAGCGTAAATCCCCCCACCCCCGCTGTTCTCCCCACAGATCACCTTTGATGTCCCCTCTTATAGTCTCACCTGATGGTTTGAAAAGATGAGCTCTCCATCCTGCATTGAGCGCAGGGGCGCGTTGATAACCAGTTGCTTCACTGGCTCAAAGGAATTGGTGAGTTTCGGAACAATATTGACTCCGAAAAGTATGTAGTTCGTAAGAGTTCACATGTCTGACTTTCATTCTTGTCCGATTTCTTGCAGTTTGCAGCTTGACCTCAGCGAAGAGTTCCTCTTGGTAGCTGACGAAGTTCAGGTAAGGATTTGGCTTATCCTACACAGTTCAATAAAATAAGGCCAGAATGTAACCTGTTGCTTGCTCCCTTATTCAGGTGTGGAGAACATATGAAGTTCGGGGAATAATGCCTCAGGCGGTAAAATTAGGTAAGTCTATTGTGGTGAGAAGAGTTCCCCTTGTTTGTCCCTTTGTCTCACTTTGTTGTCCTTTTGTTCCCCTTAGGGGCCGGGGTACGGCGAGGGTGCAATGGAGACTGCGCCGACCCGTGAAGAGGAATAATATACCCAGCGGTAATCAGGTAAGTCTATGGGGGTAGTTACTATTGCCTCTGTTTATTACCTTGGCTCAACTATGCTGTTCTTGTGTTCCCCTTAGGTGCCGGAGTGCGGCGGGAACGTGCAGAAGGATGCGGTGGATCGTGAGGATGCTGCGAAGGCCAGTGAGTTCAGCGCGGCGCTGCAGCAGGCGAGGCGGCGCGCGTAAAATACTTCTTTCTTCCAGCTCGAAGGCGCGGTGGATCCGGAATTCAGGTAAGGATCGAAGGTTTTGCTCTTATTCTAACCTTTTCTCCTTCTGTTCCTCCCTTTTTCTAGGAGCTGCAGACTCGAGGCGGGCGTGGCAGAAGACTGGATGCAGGCTTGCAGACACAGTGAGCGTTACGCTGCTGGATGCAGAATAACGCGAAGCATGTGCTGCTCTTCGGCGTGGTTTAAATAGCCTCCAAAGTAGTCCCAGGTAAGTATTCCTCCCCAGCCCCACCCGAGTTAAAAATAGTCCCTAGGTAAAATAGTCCCTTCCAAGCCTCATTTGGCTTGGAGCTCTGCAGCATGGTCTGCATCAGGTAAGCTTGCAGCATGGTCTGCATCAGGTAAGTTCCACTCTATGAGCCTGGCGCTTATGGCGCCAGGACTGACTCTCCATATGAGCCTGGCGCCAGGACCGCACCGAAACAGCCCCTAGCAGGGGTTTTTGGGCTTGCTCAAAATAACTTGATGCCTGCTTCCGGGGTTGCTGGACCTGGTCTGGTTCCCCGGGGGTAGGCATCATGACAGCACTCCCCCAAAAGGCCCCTCCTAAAGTCGTTCTTCCCTGTGGTTTTGGTTTGTCTGGGAAATTTCGGTGGAATCTTTTCACCAATCGAGGTGCATGCATGTGGTCACTAGGTTCCCAAGACCTTTCCTGTGGTCTGTAACCTTTCCAGTCGATTAAATAAAAATGTTTTGACTTCAGCATCTTGGAGTCCAGGATGTTCTTAACTTCAAATTCGGGTTCCCCGTCTAGAAGGATGGGGTCTAGTGGCTTTGTTAATCTTGTGCCTGGTTGCACTGGCTTCAAAAGTGACACATGAAAGACGGGGTGAATTTGCATATTAGCAGGTAAGTCCAACTTGACGGCCAACGGGTTGATAATGGCCTTAATAGAGTAAGGTCCCAAATATCTAGGGTTAAAGGTCCGCGTTCCCTTGAGAGGTATGTGTTTTGTGGTCAACCATATTTGGTCCCCTATCTGGTACTGTGGAGTATCACTTCTGATCAGCATCTTTCTTATATTTCTCCTTCGCTTGTTTTAAATGTGCAGTTGCCTCCTTAAAGGCTTGTGTAATCGTAGCGTGTAGATGGTCCACTGCAGGCATTTCTAAGTGTTGGGGTGAGTCAAGGTCTGAGGTTCGAGGATGGTGCCCATATAGGGTATAAAAGGGGCTTTGTCCAGTTCCAGAATGTACTGAATTATTGTATGCATATTCGGCGATCCAAAGAATGTCCTTCCATTACTCTCAGTCTGATGTAACATACAACGCAGGTATTGTTCAAGAGTCTGGTTGGTCCTCTCCGTTTGACCATCGGTCTGGGGGTGGTGACTGGTCGATAATCTCACGTCGATTTGCGCCAATTGACAACATTTCTTCCAAAAATGTGAAATGAATTGACTGCCCCGGTCAGAGACCAACACGGATGGAAATCCATGTATGCGAATAATGTTTTCGAGGAATTCTTTGGCCAGGATTGAGGCTGAAGGTAGTCCTTTTAAAGGAATAAAGTGGTCCATCTTGGAAAAAAGATCCACAATAACTAGAATGGTGTTAAACCCATTACAAGGAGGTAGATCAGTAATAAAGTCTAACGATAAGGTGTGCCATGGTTTAGGCGGAATGTCTAAAGGTTGTAAGAGTCAAGCTGGTTTTTTCTTTTGACTTTTGTTTTGGGCGCAAATGCCACAAGACATCACAAATGATTTAATATCCTTTCGCCAGGTGGGCCACCAGAATTGTCTTATAATTTTAGCTTCAGTTTTTGCAATACCTGGGTGCCCCTCCATTAGGGTATCATGATAACGGGAAATGACTAGCTCTTGTAGTTCCTTGTGTGGCAGAAATAGCCGCCCTTGGTAATAAGGCAGATCATTGGTGACAGAGTAGTCCGGGCCTTTCTTTACCCAGTCCTGCAGGGCTGTAGGGTCAAAGAGTTGCTGGATCTTTACCTGAATGTCCTCTAGTGTCTGTAGAGTAGTCATGCCAAGAATCCTTTGTTCGGAAATTATAGGTACTGGTTCTGGGTTCACTTCTGCCTCTCCCATCCCTATTCGGGATAAGGCGTCTGCTTTACCATTCTTACAACCTGGTCGATAGGTTATCACGAAATTGAACTCGGCAAAGAACAATGCCCATCGGAGTTGACGTGACGATTGGGCCTTGGCTGTCTTTAAATACTGTAAATTCCGGTGATCACAGTAATGGTATGCCTGGCACCAAGAAGATAGTGCCGCCAAGCCTTGAAGGCAGATTTAATGGCTAATAACTCCTTGTCGGTAACCGCATAGTTTAACTCGGGTGCCGAGAACTTTCGGGACCAAAATGCTACTGGGTGAAGCTGGCCAGTTTCAGGGTCCTTTTGAGACAGGACAGCACCCATGGCTAGACTGGATGCATCAGTTTCCAGTATGTATGGAAGTTCAGGGCGCGGGTGCTTTAATACAGGTGCAGACGTGAATTTCGCTTTCAGCTCTTGGAAGGCATTTTCAGCTTCTTCAGTCCACATAAAGCGTTTATTTTTTCGCAAGAGTGCTGTAATGGGATGTATGACATGTGAAAAATCTGGGATGAATCTGCGGTAGAAATTGGCAAAGCCGAGCATGCTTTGTACTCCTTTAACTGAACTTGGTGATGGCCACTTAAGGATTACGTCCACCTTTCGTGAGTCCATTCAGACTCCCTTTGGGGTCAGGATAAACCCAAGGAATTCAACTTCTATGGCATAAAAAATGCATTTTTCTAGTTTTGCATATAGTTTGTGCTGGCGCAATTTCTCAAGGACTGCTCAGACGTGCTTCACATGATCAGATTCTGAAGAGTAGTATACTAGAATATCATCAATATACACGACAACACAAACGTCAATGAATTCACGAAGGATATCGTTCATGAAGTATTGGAAGGCTGCTGGTGCATTGCACAACCCGAAAGGCATCACCTGGTATTCTAATAACCCATACTTAGTGCGGAACACAGTCTTCCATTCGTTGCCCTCTTTTACACATACCAGATGGTATGCCCCCCGGAGATCTAATTTAGTGTATATACAAGCGTCCTTCACTTGGTCTAGTAGTTCAGGGATCAGAGGCAATGGGTATCGGTTCTTAACAGTTATCTGGTTCAATGCGCGGTAGTCTATGCATGTTCTGAGGTCACCTTCCTTTTTGGGCACGAAGAACAAAGCTGAAGATGCAGGGGACTTGGATGGGCGAATAAAGCCATTGGCAAGGTACTGGCCTAAGTATTTTCGTAGGTGAAGGTTCTCAGGTTCCGTAAGGGCATAGATCCTGCTACAAGGGGGTTGTGCACCGGGTATGACATCGATTTGACAATCGTACGATCTGTGAGGAGGTAAGGTGTTTGCCTGTTCCTTTTGGAAGACATCCTGGAATTCTCGGTATTCTGGAGGTAGTTGCATGACCGCTGTGGTTACTGTGGCCAGGCCTGCGTTCTGATTTTTCTTTGGGTAACAGGTTTGTGCACAATCCAGGAAGGTTATTCTCTTCTCTCGCCAATCAATACAAGGATTATGTGTTTCCAACCAAGGTATCCCCAGTATTATTTGGAACTGTGGGGCTTTGATTAGATCAAACACAGTAGTCTCTCCATGCCCATCCTGACCCAATAGTGTCATCTCTACGGTGGAATGAGTTACAGGCCCAGAGGCAATTTCAGTTCCATCGACTGTGGTGATGACAACTGAGGTGGTTTTTCGGCAGAGAGGTAGATTCATCCTGGAAGCCAATTCATAGTCCACATAGTTTCCTATAGCCCCGCTATCAATGTATGCCCTTACTGCGTGCATACGCGATGGCTGCCCTGGATCTACGAGGACCAGTGGTATGATGAAATGCGAGCTCTGAGTATCCTTCTTCAAGCTCGGCAAGCGGACCTCTACGCTTGTTGGGCATGGTCGTTTCCCGAGTCTGACTCCATATGGCTTTTATCAGCAGCTCCTACCACCTTCTTGGGTGGTTTTAGAGGGCAATCCCGTAGAAAATGCACAGAAGTTCCACAATATAGACACAATTGCATTTGCCGTCTCCTTTCTCTTTCCTTCTGGGTTAAGGGTCCTTTAACCCCTCCGATTTGAATGGGTTCTGAAGCATCTGCTCCTTTGGGGTTAGCGTGGGTTTTGACCAACACCCGATTCTCATACTTGGCTCGATCAGCCTTTCTGTTCTGAAGTCTGTGATCTAACTGGACCACTAAGTCTATATATTCAGCGCAGTCTTGAGGGGGGTTCACGACTTGAGCCAAGACATCCTTGAGTTCTCCTCGAAGCCCTCGATGAAATAACGTGATTCGTTTTACCTCAGGCCATCCAGTTTCCACTATCAACCTATTGAAGGTCGTGATGTAGGATAGAAGGTCCTGGTTACCCTGTCGTAGGGACAAAAGTTCGTTATCCAGGGCCTGTCCTTGGGAGTAACGGGCAAATAGTCTTTCCATGCTTGAAAGCCCTGAAAATCCTGAAGAATTGGGTCATCCTGAGTAACTAGTGGAATTGACCAATCAGCTGCACTGCCGCTGAGATATGACAATACAAAGGCTACCTTGGCTTGATCGTTTGGGAAGGCTCCAGGTCTGCATAAAAAGTGCAAGCGGCATTGGTTCATAAACACGGCAATCCTTTTGGGATCTCCGGCAAAGCGTTTGGGTGGAGCTAATGGAATATTTCCTGGTAGGTTTATTTGCACAGGGTTACTCGATAACACAGGAGCTGGATTTCCCCCGGAACCAGGTAGGGGTGCTTGTCCAGCCTGGCTTTGCAATAGTTGCCTAGCAAGGTCATCTGTTCGCTCCTTTGACAAAATCAGTTCTCTCCTAAGAGCATTGGTTTCTTGACGGGCGGAATGCACTTCAGCCCTCAGTTCCCCTAGTAATTGGGTCAATTGGTCAGTCTCTGAGGTATCCATAACGCCCGGGTGGGAATTTGTGGGTAGGCTTCGCATTCTGTTACGCTCACCTGGCTCCCACAGAGGCGTCGATCTGAACTGGACAGCTGCGGTCTCCACCAATGTGATGCGTAGGGCCGAGATGACGGACTGGCCCACCTAGCTTTGTTTGCTTGGCCCGTAGGAATATTCTTCTGCAAATGGAGAAAGGGAATTAACCACCCGTGGAGTTGAGCGTAAATCCCCCCACCCCTGCTGTTCTACCCACAGATCACCTTTGATGTCCCCTCTTATAATCTCACCGGATGGTTTGAAAAGATGAGCTCTCCATCCTGCATTGAGCGCAGGGGCACGTTTATAACCAGTTGCTTCACTGGCTCAAAGGAATTGGTGATTTCCAGAACAATATTGACTCCGAAAAAAAGTATGTAGTTCGTAAGAGTTCACATGTCTGACTTTCACTCTTGTCCGATTTCTTGCAGTTTGCAGTTTGACCCCAGCGAAGAGTTCCTCGTGGTAGCTGACGAAGTTCAGGTAAGGATTTGGCTTATCCTACACAGTTCAATAAAATAAGGCCAGAATGTACCCTGTTGCTTGCTCCCTTATTCAGGTGTGGAGAACATATGAAGTTCGGGGAATAATGCCTCCAGCGGTAAAGTTAGGTAAGTCTATTGTTGTGAGAAGAGTTCCCCTTGTTCGTCCCTCTGTCTCACCTTGTTGTCCTTTTGTTCCCCTTAGGGGCCGGGGTTTGGTGAGGATGCAATGTAGACTGCGCCAACCTGTGAAGAGGAATAATACCCCCGGCGGTAATCGGGTACGGCTATGGGGGTAGTTACTATTGCCTCTGTTTATTCCCTTGGCTCACTTTTGCTGTTCTTGTGTTCCCCTTAGGTGCCGGAGTGCGGCGGGAACATGCAGAAGGATGCGGTGGATCGTGAGGATGCTGCGAAGGCCGGTGAGTTCAGCGCGGCGCTGCAGCAGGGGAGGCGGTGCGCGTAAAATACTTCTTTCTTCCAGCTCGAAGGTGCAGTGGATCCGGAATTCAGGTAAGGATCGAAGGTTTTGCTCTTATTCTAACCTTTTCTCCTTCTGTTCCTCCCTTTTTCTAGGAGCTGCAGACTCGAGGCGGGCGTGGCAGAAGACTGGATGCAGGCTTGCAGACACAGTGAGCGTTACGCTGCTGGATGCAGAATAACATGAAGAGTGTGCTGCTCTTCGGGCGTGGTTTAAATAGCCTCCAAAGTAGTCCCAGGTAAGTATTCCTCCCCAGCCCCACCCGAGTTAAAAATAGTCCCTAGGTAAAATAGTCCCTTCCAAGCCTCATTTGGCTTGGAGCTCTGCAGCATGGTCTGCATCAGGTAAGCTTGCAGCATGGTCTGCATCAGGTAAGTTCTACTCTATGAGCCTGGCGCCATAGGCGCCAGGACTGACTCTCCATATGAGCCTGGCGCCATAGGCACCAGGACCGCACCCAAACAGCCCCTAGCAGGGGTTTCTGGGCTTGCTCAAAATAACTTCATGCCTGCTTCCGGGGTTGCTGGACCGGGTCTGGTTCCCCGGGGGTAGGCATCATGACACATTCGCCATGCGGTGGCTGTGAATCTCATCGTGTCTTGTACAGCCTAGGGTTGCATGGCAGGACCAAGGGGTGAGCTCATGGTGGCACCGGGATAATCTGGTGGCGCACCACTTATTTTGTGTTCCACTGTAGGCTGTGGATGGCAGCAGTGCAGTGTCCCTTCGTGAGGCTAGCTGGTGGCGAGTAGCAGGTGTTCAAAGCACGTGGGGCAATAGCAGCTCCCAGGAGTGTGTGCTCGTCGGCGTGCGCCTAATCCCACTGGGCGTGGTGGTGGATACCCAAGCAGGTCTGGCAGTGGAGCCGGTTCCAGTCTCGGGGCTCTTGGAAGAGGGAGCTGGCTAGGCCCACCTTGGAAGGGAAAGCAGTGGGTGAGCTACACAGTGATTTGCAGGCTTCGTGGGATAAGGAGGGTGAAGGGGCCACCCACCTGCAGTTTCATGTGCTCCGGCACGTGGGAGTGCCCCGGCCGATGGCGCATTGCTGTGCGGCAAAAGGAGATTGCGCTTTTCTCCCTCTGCGCCTCCTGTACAGGATGCACGTGCTGCGTGCAGGCAGGGGAGGGGGCCTGGGATCGGGCCTCGCAGTGTCACCGGGATCGCAGGAACAGCACCAGGAGGCGACTGTGGATGCGGCTCGTAGGCTGCCACTGGAGCTGTCACAGCGCAGTGGGATCACTCGAGTGCCTGAAGGAGGAGGACTCTGGTGTGTGAAGGAGTCATCCTCGTTGCCAGTTGTTAAGGGCCTTGTGGCCCAAGGAAATAAAGACGCACACCAGGAAGGAATATATACGTTGTCTTTTATTCGCATACTACAGAATACTAACTTGACCCTCCCTTTCGCTCCTCCCTGATCCCACGTCATATCTCACGTGAACCTGTCTCTGTCTTAAAGGGACAGGGCTCGCTAACACCCCTTGGCAAATAGCAAGGGGGAGGGATCAGGTGGAACTATCATATGTTTGTTTTTTTTTTCTTTATATAGCGCTCCAGACCCAGAGGTAAAAGGGCGCTTCGGGAAATGGTTACAAAGTACATTATATACAGTTTACATTTATACATTTATACAGTTTACAGGTAAAAAGCACAATTAAGTATAGGCAGCATCGTCAGACATGGGAGAGAGCAGATGGAAAATGTTAGTTTTTGTCCAGTAACCATCTAATAACCTGTTTCCTAAAAGACTGAAAGGACTTGATAGATTTGATGTTGAGTGGTAGGGTGTTCCAAAGTTGGCAGGCAAGGACCGTGAAGCTGGATCCTCCAGCTCTTTTTAATGTGAATCTGGGCACTGTTGGGCATAAGGTATTGGAGGATCTAGTAATTCTGGTAGCAGATTTCATGGTGAATTTGTTGGTGAGATAGGGTGGGGCTAGATGGTTTAAGGCTTTGTATGTGAGACAAATGGTTTTTAGGTCGATTTTTTGTTGTATGGAGAGCCATTTGCAGGATTTTCTTGTGGTGGAGATGTGCTCTCGCCTGGGTATGTTTAAAGCTGCTTGTAGCGGGTTATTTTGGAGTACCTGTAGTTTATTAATTATGGATTGGTTAGCACCTAGGTATAGACTGTTACAGTAGTCCAGTTTGGACTGTATGAGAGCCCTGGCAAGCGTAATGCAGCTATTAGAGGACAGGAAAGGTCTGCAGGCACTGATCAGCTTGCCAGTGTAGGCAGTGGCTGAGGCAGTCATGTTAATTTTTTTTGCATAGGTTAGTGTTGGCATCAAGATAAAAGCCAAGGGTTTTCACACTTTTAACAATGGGAATAGTGTTACCATCGATGATGATACCATTGTAGTTGGGGCTGAGTTTCGCTAGATTATTGGGTGAACCGACAAGGAGAAGCTCAGTTTTTTCATCGTTCTGTCAGAGGCCGTGTATGACCATCCATGCCTGAATGATGGGGAAGATTTCATTAATCCGGGCGACGTCAGCATTGTAGTTACCTGAGAGGGTAAGGAGTATCTGGGCGTTATCTGCATAATTGGTGTAGGTGACACCCAGATGGTTCAGTTTGTCAAAGTGTGCCTTTGTAAATATATTGAACAAAGTGGGCGAAACACAAGAGCCTTGTGATAGGGATGGGGTCTGCTGCCGCTACTGGTGAGAAAACCCTCATGGTTCTATTAGCCAAGAAGGCTTGTATCCACATGACAGCAGAGGAGGAGAAGTGAGCTGCGGAAGATAGGTGGTTGCAGAGGATTTTGTGATCGACCAAATCGAAGGCCGCCGAGAGGCCTAAAAGGAGTAGGATGGCGGCGTTGCCTTCATCTTTGATTTCATCAATCTGACTTTTGAGGTCACCAAGGGCCGTTTCGGTTCCATGTTGAGGTCTAAAGCCAGATTGACGAATTCCTAACAGTTGGTTTGTCTCCAGGTAGTCCTGAATTTGCAGGTAGGCAACTCTGTGAAGGATTTTTAGCAAGAATGGGACCGTGGTGATGGGTCTGTAATTAGTGGGTATGGCTGGATCTAATGATTGTTTTTTTAAAAGTGGGAGAACTCATGATTCTTTCAGGTTGCTAGGTACTAAATTAGAAGCGAAAGACAGGTTAATTAGTTTAGTGATGAAAGGGGATAGATCTCTGGCTGCGTCTTTTATAATCTGGGCAGGACAGCTGTCCCCTTTGCAGTTGCATGGTTTTAGAGAGGCTATAATTTTCTGTACTTTCGGTATAGTTACCTTTTTAAATGTGAAGCCTAAGTTGTAGTCAGAGGGCGGTGGTGAGCTAAGGTTGGTAGGCTTATTACTGGTAAGTTGTTGTTGTTTATCCATTTTAGTTTGGAGCCCTGTAATTTTATTGGCAAGGGCGTTCTGGATACTGGTGCACCAGGGTTTGTCTTTTGTGCACGTATCTGTGGGTGGAATAGGATTTTCTAGTTCCTTTAGTATATTAAATAGTTCTTTGGTGCAGGATCCTGCCTGATTTATCCTAACGTTGTAGGCTTCTTTCTTGGTGTGAATTATCTACTTTTTGTATAAGGAGGATATATTCGTAAGATTGATTTTGTTTTCAACAGATGGTTCAGTTTTCCATAGTATTTCTAGTTTAGCTTTCTTTCTTCTCAATATTTTGAGTTCGGGGGAGTACCAGGAGTTCAAATGAGCTCTAAGTTTTCCTTTGTGCAGTTTCAATGGGATGATAGTATCAATGGCAATGGCCATGGAGTCGTTGAAGGTGTTGACCAGTAGGTTAAGGTCGGCAGAGGCCGGTAGTGTGTTGAGAGTGGGTAGGACCAATGGTATTAGGGATTCAGCATTGATGTTAAGCTTGTTCCTGGTCGGACTGGCTGGTGCCGTAGGGCATTTTTTAGGCTCTAAGTTATTTGTATTAATATCTAATGGGATGAGGTAGTGGTCAGTCCATGCGAGAGATTGGAGGGATTTACAGGTAATATTGCAATTGAGAGCCGCTACCCAGATGATTCTATCTTTCTGACGAGTAGGTTGAGAGCAAAGTTGTAAGAAACCATGCTCAGCTAGAGCGTTGGCTAAGTAGGAGGCTGGAGAGTCATTGGGGTCATTGTACCGAAGGTTGAAATCTCCAAGGATGATCATTTGTGCTGATGGCTTGGATTTCTCAGCTATTAGCAAGGTGATGTCTTCCTCAAACGCTCCAGGATGGCCTGGGGGTCTATATATTAAGTGAATAGAGATTGTGCTTTTGGGAGAGGTTTGCCACTTGATTGTGAGATGCTCACATGATTTTAATAGAGAGGAAGTGGCTGATCTGAAGTCTAAGGATGACTTAAAGATGCTAGCTACACCTCCTCCCCGAGCATTGGGTCTGTCAGCTCTGAGGATGGAGTATTTGTCAGGAATGGCTAAGGTTAAGTAAGGTCCTGATGCCTCGTGTAGCCAAGTTTCAGTTATGGCGAGGAAGTCAAGATCGTTAGTTAGGATGATGTCGGTGATTTCTGTAGGATGGGCAACAAGGGACCTGACATTTAGTAGAGCTCCTTTTAGGGGGAGTGATTTGGGCTTGTTAGAGGTTTTGTCCTTATTATTAGTCTTAGTGTGGGATTTGGCAGAAAGCTTACTCATCATAAAGGGGAGTCTGCTGCCTAATCTACTGAAACGGGTTGTAAGGTTGGGGTTGAGTGTGAGTGTGTTTCCTAGAGGCTTGGTTGTGGGGGGCTTAGTACTAGGTTTGGTGTGTTTGGGCTTAATACTAGGACTGGCGCCCCCTGTCAAACATGGAGCAATTGTTCTAAGGTGACAAAGTTCTATCAAAGATAGTGTTGGCTGCGATGTCAACTAGGCGGTCACTGTCTTTGGTGGTGTGGTTAGGGTGGTAGTTAGGTGGGAAGGGTGACATGGTGGGCAGGAAGGGTGTCGGCCAGGGGATAGGGGAGTCTCTCAGGCATCCAAGTTTGGCTAGGCCATTATTGAAAGCTATGTAGTTATTACTGCTGCAAGGTTCATTATCCTGCATGACACAGAAGGGGAACATGATGAATGTGAGCTAGGTGAGCATGGTATGGTTGCGATGTGATCTGGGTTGTAGTTCTAGGATAGGCAAATTCAACTTTGGTTGGGCGCACATGAATAAGCAGATTCAACTTAGTCTAGGTGCGCACAAATAGGCAGGTTCAACTTTAGCTAGGTGTGTGCAGGTAGGCAGAGTCAGCTTTGGCTAGGTTCATACAGGTAGGCAGTCACAGATAGGCAGATTCAACTTGGGGTCGGTGCATACAAATAAGCAGATTCAACTTATGCTAGAGGCACACAAATCGGCAGGTTCAACTTTAGCTAGGTGTATACAGTTAGGCAGAGTTGACTAAGGCTAGGTACATGCAGGTAGGCAGATTCATCAATGGCTAAGGATTATGCAGATAGGGAAGTATACCTACTAAAGGTTGCTATTAGAGTTGCTGTATCCAGGATGCAGGAGTCTGGATGATCACACACCTAACCTACAGAGCATGCAGTCAAAGAACGCAGTATATTACAGGGGCTGGATGTTAGGCGTAATGGTGGCACAGGCAATTGCAAGCGCTCGGTAGATCGAGCTAAGCACAACAGAATGAAGTAAGGGATACAAAGGGTACAGAGTATGTAGGATAGGGTGGAACAATGCTGAGATGACTAGACAGAAGCAATGTATGGCAGTCAGAAGTGTGCGCGGTCCTGGACGTGCATATGGGATGATGGCACACGTTAGATTGACAAAGGATTCAAGGTTACCAGCCGATCAGAGGTGCTGGTGTGCGGCACAGCAATGGTGCATTTGGCCAAAAAGCAGAGGTCGAGAGCGGGAATAAGCTTTTCATACGCAATTAGCCAATGCGCTTAACAGGATCAGTGCAACGCTCAGCAAATTCTTTACTGACCGCTGCTCCTCCATGGGGAGATGTAGATGAGACGCCTCAGGCTCGGCACAGATTGCAGTGTGACGCCTAGATACAGCAACGTGATACGAGCTGGGCGAGCGTGTAGCGAATATAATCTTGCAAAACAGGATTGACACTGGTGATAAGAGGTATACAAGATGATGTAGGGTAATCACAAAACCTTAGTATTACCACCAGGCGACAAGCGGCGTCCACCGGCGAACAACGGCAAACAAGGCCTTTTTCCTCTGGCCTTCTTCCGGGTGGCCGGATCCTTCCGCCTGCCGGCGGATGTCTGGGCCTAAGATTCTGTGGGTTGCTTAGCAACCAAGGTAAGCCTCGTTCTGAGGCCGCGTTGCGCCGGCCATTTTGGGGCCAGGCGCGGCTGAAACCACAAACGAACAGCTGATCTAGGATGCACCCACCGCATCGCAGATGAGCAGCGGTGTCGGTGCAGAGGGTGCTCCAGGCGCAGCCAGGCACTCAAGAAAAGCAAGATCCCCACAGTGCTTCGAAGATCCACATCGCTTGTGGACCGATGCGCCCGCGTAGGCAGCAGATGTTGCAGGTGCTGGGACAGAAGGGCTCCTGCCCTCTCGGTCGCCAGCAGGTTATGCTGGTAGTGGGTGATTGCTACATGCTAAGTAGTTGCTTATGATGTTTGATGTACTGTATCTAGCTGGGGAATGACATGGGGTGGGGAAGGTTGTTAGGTTTTCCTCTTTTTTGTAGGCACCTATAATGCCTGAATTGAACTTGTAAAACTTAATAAAGAGAGTTTAAAAAAAATAAGTTCAAGAATGTATTGCAATTGACTAATATGTTTTGGCATGCAACTCCTATATTATTTAACTGCCAGTCTTCCTCAGGGTCCAGGAGTTATAACAGCTGTCCACAATGATATAAGAATATTTTTTCAAATGTGTTTCTAGTTTATCAAAACTTTTGGCAACCGTCAACAGATTTTTCACAAATAGGTATGCCAGTGGAGGATCTAGTATCTTGCGATACAGTCTCAATTTGCCAATATTTACATGCAACTTCCATGACAATATAGCAAATCCATGTATAATGACCACATAAGGGGTCGGGTTACTATTGGCATCAATGTTTCTCCTAGCGCCTAGACACCCTTGGGCCTTAGTTCGCGCTCTATATATCCATTAAATTACAATGTATATTTTCAGTATTTAAAAAAGATTTCTTGAGATTGTGATATATGATAGTTTCTTTGTATAGCGCCTATACACAATGTGTTTCAAGTTGGCAATTATTTTTTAATCTAAGATTTAAATCGCCCTTCCTTTTTTAAAATGTATTTATTGTTATTCGATTAACAAGTAACCTTTAACAAATACAATGAAAAGAAATACATACAGTAATTCATTTAAGATGTACATTAAAAAGAAAGAGAATTGACTTTACATTCAGAAATCAAAGAAACAGAAGGTAGATTACACTAACAGCACAGTTCAAATTTCAGTTATGTCAAAACATTTATCCTTCCGCATACATCTGAAACTTCCTTTAAAAAATGAATTGCAGCATTCATCCATTTATTGTGGCCAAAAGAGTTCATAATCAACTGTCATACACTGCCAGCATGAACCTGAGCATAAGGTTGAATTAAGTGTCCAAAGGGTGACATGTGTTTCTCCTCTAATCATTTACAGTATAACAATACATGGCGTAACGTCTTTGCATCCTCAGAGTTTGAGCAGGATCTACATACTCTCAACTTTCTCGGAACTCTACTCTACTCTACAGCCCTAGCTCATAGCGGATTACTGCAACCAGAACACCATTTGATATGTGCAAGACCTTCCTCCAAAACAAGCCCTTCAAAGCGTCACAGTCCACCAAAGAAGGGAGGACCCAATTCTCGACCCTGTATGTTATTGATGGCACAACCTTTGCCCTGTAAAATTCTAGGACCGGAGTCAGGGAAAAATTGCCAAATCTTCGGTTTAGAGCACAGGGTTGAGTTGCAAGCTTAAGCATCTTGGAACGAAGATAACTCTAAAGCTCCATTTTCTTTTGAAGTCCAGATATTCTACACCCCAAATAGCAGAAGCTTGAAACTCTTGCCCGGGGTGAGACCCCGACATTCCATTGGAAACTAATATGTTTCCTTCATTCCTGGTCTAAATATCAGTATCTGTGATTTTACTGCATTGATACTTAGGTGATTAAGTTCAGCAGATTTAGCCAGGGCATCAAGCTTCTGCTGCAAACCGATTGGCATGGAATCAAAAAGAACAAGGTCATCGGCGTAGAGCAAGTAATCCAAATGAGTAAAAGGCTAAGTTTGGTGAAAAATTACATATACCTTCAAAACTTTCAGCAAGTTCTGATAGAAAAAGGCTGAACAATAGAGGGGCCAAAACACAATCCTTTTTCAGGGTACACGTAGTAGAAATTGGTAATGAGAGCTTGCCATGAGCATTCAGCCGCACTCTGATAGAGGCGTTAACATAGAGGGCCATCAAGATCTCTCATAAATGTGCTGGGCACCCCCATTGTCTAAGTTTTAACCAAAGACAGGCTCGATCAACACTGTCGAAAGCCATGGCAAAGTCAATAAATGCCATGTAGACAGGTTTCGACTTCGCCATCGCCTCGTTCTTTAATAAACCTAGAATGAACATGTTTGCATTTGTTCCTGTGTCTTTTCTGAACCCTGTTTGGAGCGTCTCCAAACGGCCCGCACCCTGAACCCAGTCTGTTAGTTCTTTCAGCATTATGAACGCATACATTTTTGCCGGGACGTCAAGTAGCGCCATTGGTTTATAGTTCCAGGCTAGCCAACGTTGCCCCTTCTTAAATATTGGTACAATAAGGAACTGGCATTGTGGCTATTGATGTAATCTTTCAGAAAATTAAACCCAGAAAGGGCCCCCAGAGATCAGGATCAAGTTATAAAACTGCATTTGACAGGCCATCGGGCCCCGAAACTCGCAAGTTCTTACTGCAACAAATTAGAGAACTGATTTGGCTCTCAGAGAAAGCTAAATGCCAAGATTCCCTAGAGGAGTTTAAACTTTGGCAATCGTCCACAGCGGTATCCTTATAGACTCTTGTTAAGTGCTTAATACACCCTCGCTCTCCAGTACGATTAATTAAGGAGTTAGAGGATGGGGTCACTGAGTTGTTAATTACTTGCCAAAAGGAAGAGGCATCTTTTGAGTTCACCAGATGCTACATTTGTTGAGCTTCTTTCAGCATTGCTTCTCACTTATAGAAACGTAGCAATTGTTTATATTTGTGCCTGAGAGATTTTCTCTGCAAATTCTCTGATGAAGGACAAAGTTAAAGAGCCTGCCTCAATTCTCTTTTCCTTGCTTGAACAATAGTATCAAAGCTATGTTTTCTCAAAATGATGCCTCTGTTTCTAGTTGGAGGCATGGCTTTATAAACCTGGTCTAAAACATCTTTATAGGGGGTGGAGTACAAGGCCTGCTCTAATTTATCAGGGGGAAACAAGCGATAGAAAATACCATGGAACTTAGCTATAGACGCTGCTTTCCAACGGATTCTATTTTTGCCCACAGTAGCCTCTACTTCATGACCATACAGATAACTGACCTTTCCCCATGTTGCCACCTTTAGCTCTAAAGATAGGGAGTGATGATTACTTAGCTCGCATTTGTTTATTATCATTGATTTTGCAAACTGGAACATTTCACTAGACGCAAAGAAGTAGGCTAGAAGCCTACTAGAACGAAATCGCCCTTCCTTTCTTTGTTATGAATCAGGAACCCAAAATATATTCCATAATTAATCGTTTTTAAGTGGTTTCCTTCGAAGTACCATCCTTAGTGCACCCTGCCCTAGGGCCAAAACTGGCCAAAACAGCTGTCTTGTCAATATGCAATTTCAAAATATTTTCACTGAGATATCGATATAGTACAATCAATGCTCTTTGCAGGCCTATATGGATTCTATGTCAAGACCGGAGGCTCCCATTATGCTTCTCTTTCTTTTATTAATATATAAATAGAAAGCTCAGCAGCAAGTGTTAATGCACCTTATTGAAAGTGCAGGAGTGCGTGGCAGACAAAAGGTGCATGAAAAAACACAAAGAACTTAGTAAATATTAACGAAAACAGTGTAAGTCCAAGAAAAAACTCAATTTCCCAAGTTGCTTCAGGAAAAGGTCCAGCAAAGGGTCACTAACATGTGACTTAGCCCACCAATGAATAACTGGCTGTCCATATAAACAGTCATACTAATTATGTCACTTCCTCTTTCTTGCTGCTCACAGCAAAGATAAGTACCCATTTTTTATCTCCTTGTTCAGCATAAAAAAAAAAATTAGAATTTAAAATTTAAATATATTTTAATAAGGTGAATGATATATTTGCATATTTTATTTAGTTTTCGTATCATAATCAGTATACGCGCGCGTAACGCGCTTCATTGTCTGTCAGTTGCACTCAATCCTCCGCGTTAGCAGCTTCGCTGCCGCGGGAGGATCTCTGCAGCTGACAGGAGCCCTCGCGTTCGCGAGCCGCCCTGTTAATTTATTCACCCCTCCGTGCGCGGCCTCCTGCTCGCTCTTCACTCCCAGAGAGCCCGGGAACGCCGCACACGGAGAGCATTTCGCTGTGATGGCCTTCCGTGGCCACTAGAGGGAGCCTCTGCTCCCTGAGTCCTTTCCTCGAACAGCTGGCGCTCGCTTGTCATTTCCGTTGCTTTTACAACAGATTTCGAAAGCGAGCGCCAGCTGCAATTACGAGCCCCCCTTTCCTTTCTTCTGTTTCAACGTTATAAAAAGAAAAACAGAAAGAAAACGAAATCGAAGGAAGTATCACAGATAACTTCACAGAAACAGATTGATTTTTTCTTTCAGCAAGGTATCGTGCTCCACACCTTCCTTGTCTGAAATTGAGTGGGCTGAGAGAAGGCTGTCTGTTGCCCACTAAGAGCATTTATATTTAAAAAAAAAAAAAAAAAGAGGTGCATTTAAAATTCATTATGGCAGCTCAGTACTTTCCCCAGGCAGATCAGTATTGGTCTGATCATGAGGAGGAAGAGTATCACATAGATGAGGTGGCAATGGCAGACAGCCTCAAAAAGGTGCTGGGATCCTCAGTGGAGACCACCATCAAGAAGGCAGTATCTGAGATGCTCCTGCCTATCCAGCAGCGCCTAGACAGTATGGAGGAGCATCTTCAGGAGACCTCCCCAACAGGGAGAAAGAAAACCCGCAAAAGAAAGCACCTTATAGATGGGGGATGTACTCCGGCTCGTAGGAGCAAAGACTCCATGACCCCCCCGAGCCAGCCTACTCCTGCCACTGCTGCCGTCTCAGACGCCTTCTCCAGGCTTAAAAAAGCCTTCATGGACAGGAAGGACACCCCTTCCCTCGAAAAGACCCTCTTACCCCGAGGAAGACAACAGGGGTATTAGACCCTCAAGCCCGGAGGGAGAACAACAGGGCACTGATGACGAAGATAGAGGGGTCTATGATAACTACCATCCCCTTTCATCCTCTGATGAGGATTCTCAAACTATAGGGTCGCGACCCTCTACCTCTGGGATTGTGGCAGTCCCCATCCCCAAGAAGGTAACGGAAGAACCCCCCACTTCCAGCGGGATGTTTGCTCCAGAAGATCTTGTGCACCCCAGATCCTCTGACTGGGAACCTTCGTCCAGAACAACCAATTACATCATGAACAGACTCCGCAAGCCTCTAGATAAGGAAGTAAGGGCCAGATTAAAGGCAGAATGCCCCCGTCCCAATATTCCTGGAAAAGTAGCCCTCACCCCGGAGCTAGACTCCAAGATGATCACATTTCTAGGCAAGAATGTGAAAGACCCGAGAAAGGGTATCGCCCACGCTTGGAAGTCCTGTCAGGACAGAGTCCTGGACATTACTGGTCCTCTAGCCAAGATTATGGACCTGGCCGAGGCAGCCATTGATTCCAGTGATCCCATCGATCCAACAATCCTTTCAGGTTGGGCGCAAAGAGCCCTCTGTCTACTTGGTAATGTCAGTTGCGCCATCTCGGCTGAACGCCGTAAAGGTATTTTATACAAAATTGACGGCAAACTAACCGAGCTAGCAGATACAGAATCAGGAGCAACAGCCCAAGGTCTGCTTTTCGGAGACCCACTCATGAAAGAAATGTCGAAATTCGTCGGCACCTTTACAGCCTTGGATAAGGCTCAAGCCTCCATCAGAAGGGTTTTTGCTACTAAGGTTTTCTCCAGGGCCGGACGAGGCAGAGGTCGCTCCTCCGGCCGCTTCGCCTTTGATCGAAGACCTCAGCAATCCCGGGACCAATACAATTCTTGGCAGGACCGCTCAGACACTTTCTTTCCCTCAAGAGGGCGGGGAAGAGGTTGTGGATGGAGAAGAAGTGCAAGATATCCAGCCCAACAGCAAACTACAGGTCAGTGTACCCATAGCAGCGCCTGCGCCACAGACACCCGTAGGGGGGAGGTTAGCTCTTTTTGCACAGGCATGGGACTCCTTATCAGGAGATGCATGGATCAGGGACGCGGCGCGCGGCCTGCGCTTACAGTTTTTCGCTCAACCTCATCAAACCACTCGTCCTGCACCATTAGTTATGTCCATAGCAGACGAGACAGCGTTAGATGGCGAAATACGCAGTCTACATCTAAAACAAGCGATTCGCCCCTGCTCAAGCCAAGGCGGGTTCTTCAGTCCCATATTCTTGGTTCGCAGGAAGCAAAAAGTACACCCAGTTATAAATTTGAGAGCTCTCAACGACTTCATTGTCTACCATCACTTCAAGATGGAAGGGATACACATGCTCAGGGACATCATGAGGCCAAACGATTGGCTTGTGCGCCTGGACTTGAAAGACGCCTACCTAGCAGTTCCTATTCACCAGGCCCACATAAGCTATCTCAGATTTTCCTGGAAAAACCAAGACTGGGAGTGCACGAGTTTACCCTTCGGGCTCTCCTCAACTTCTGCGACCCGTAGTAGCTCGCTTGAGAGAACTGGGAGTAAGATTAATAGTCTATCTAGACGACATTATCTTCATGGCTCATTCTCAAGCCCTAGTAGTGCATCAGGCCAGAATAGCCATCGACCTACTGCACAGTCTTGGTTTCCTCATAAACTGGGAGAAATCTGTACTCCGTCCATCTCAGAATCTAGAATTTCTCGGATTCTTGGTGGACACCTTGAATTCGCAACTTCATCTTCCCGTGGCCAAGATACATGCGACTCAGAGGGAGATCTGCAGACTTCTACAGAGAGACCTCATATCTCTTCGAGAGTTGGCAAGAGTAATCGGTCTCCTGTCGTCTTCCATTCAAGCGATTTTTCCCGGTCCTCTTCATTACAGAGAATTGCAAAGGCTCAAGGGTCAGCATCTGAGACGGAGCCTCTCCTACTCTCAACGTCTGACACTGTCGACCTCTGCGCGCACGGAGCTCAATTGGTGGCTCACTCATATGGAAGCTTGGAACGGCAGAGCCATTTTCGGATCCACCCCCGATATTATCATAGAATCAGACGCCAGTCGCTCCGGTTGGGGAGCGAGATGTGGCTCTGTAGCCACAGGAGGGTTCTGGTCACCCCAGGAGCTGAAAATGCATATAAACTGTCTGGAGCTTCTCACCGGCTCTTTCGCTGTGCGCGCCTTTGCCAGAGGCAAAGCGAGTTGTTGTATCTTACTAAAGATGCACAACATCTCCGCAGTACGGTACATCAATCACCTTGGAGGGTACAAGTCAAGACCTCTAGCGGAATTAGCCAAGGATTTTTGGCATTTCTGTCTGGAACACCAGATCTCGGTGACAGCGGAATATCTCCCAGGGCTCACAAACGTAGTGGCGGACTGGCATTCCCGTCACTCCACAGATTTCAGCGACTGGAGGCTCGACGGAGAAGTCTTTCTCCGCCTCCAGCGAACATGGGGCCCCATGTCCGTAGATCTCTTTGCATCCCGTCTGAACTCCCAGCTACCCATCTTTTACAGTTGGAGACCGGACCCAGCAGCAGCTGCGACTGATGCATTCCTACAGCAGTGGACCCAGGGGATTCACTTTGCCTTTCCTCCATTTACAATGATAGCGAGGACCCTGGCGAAGGCCCGTCAGGAGCATACGGACCTGGTCCTCATAGCCCCGGTCTGGACCTCTCAGACCTGGTATCCAGTTCTTCTGGAACTTTCTTCGAATTTTCCAATCCTTCTATCCCAATTTCCAGATCTCCTTCTGGATCCGTCAGGACAACGTCACCCTCTTCTCCTCAACGGATCACTGAACCTAGCAGCCTGGAGGATTTCAGGTCAAGGTGGAGGATTCCCGGCATATCAGCCATGGCAATCAACCTCATTGAGGAAAGCTGGGCCCCTGCTACCCTCAAGAGATATTCTAACTCCTGGAACGCCTGGAGTAACTGGTGCCATAGGAACGGTTCTCATCCAGTTTCAGCACATATAGAGGAAATCCTAAATTTCCTGGCTTCATTAGTTGAAAGAGGCCTCGCCTATAGGACGGTTAACGCCTACCGCTCAGCTATTTCCGCCGGGCATGATCTCATTCAGGGGCTTCCAGCTGGAGAGCATCAGCTCGTCTGCAGACTCCTTAAAGGAATAAGACTTACAATTCCGCCCCCGTCTCGCTATGATAAGCTTTGGGACGTCAACAAGGTTCTGAATCTTTTTCTGTCATGGCCGCATAACAAGGACCTGTCTCGGACTGCCTTGTCAGGCAAACTTACTACACTGCTCTGCTTAGTCTCCTGCAGGAGGGTCTCTGACGTTAGAGCTTTCGATCTGGCGGGCAGGACCTTTTCTCCCGATGGGGTGGTATTCCATTTGCACAGGAGAACGAAATGTAACTCGAGGGTTATTTCGTACCCCGCTTTCAAAGAGCAACCTAAGCTTTGCCTAGTTAAATGCTTAAATGCTTAAAAGTTTACGAGGATCAGACTGCCCCGCTTAGGACTTCCCCTAACGGGCAATTGCTAATAGCCCTGCGTAAACCGCACAAGGCAGTTTCGTCTCCAACCCTAGCACGCTGGGTGCGCTGGACTCTGACTCAAGCAGGAATAGATACCCTGCATTTCGGGGCCCACTCCGTTAGAGGAGCCATGGCTTCCAAAGCATTTCAGGTCGGAGTACGCCTAGAAGATATCATGAGAATGGCGGATTGGTCAGGTGAATCAATATTCAAGGAATTCTACCTGAAACCGCTAGAACAACCAGCATCTAACGTGGTAAGTAAGCTTTAAACAAGCATAATGGGAGCCTCCGGTCTTGACATAGAATAAAGATTTTCCATAATAACTTACTAGAAATTCTTGATTCTATTAAAGACACGGAGGCAAGCATTATCCCGCCCAGCAAGAGAAATAACAGCTCTAACACCTTTGGGTAATAATTGTGCGACTTGTTTGGGAATGTTACTGTTTATTGCACTGACTTATGTCAAGTTAACACACTATTTCTCTCCCACCCCCGTAAGGGGAACTAGGGTTCTCTGATGCATGAACTAATTCTAGTTACTTTCTCTTCTCTGACAGCGGCTTGAGATAAGCCCTCCTGATCGCCTAATCAGCTCTGCTTCGGCTTCAGTCTCGAGATGACCTCAGCTACAGTTCTTCTTTTCACCGTTTTTTCAAGTTCGCAGCTTTCGAAAGAGGAAGTGACATAATTAGTATGACTGTTTATATGGACAGCCAGTTATTCATTGGTGGGCTAAGTCACGTTAGTGACCCTTTGCTGGACCTTTTCCTGAAGCATCTTGGGAAATTGAGTTTTTTCTTGGACTTACACTGTTTTCGTTAATATTTACTAAGTTCTTTGTGTTTTTTCATGCACCTTTTGTCTGCCACGCACTCCTGCGCTTTCAATAAGGTGCATTAACACTTGCTGCTGAGCTTTCTATTTATATATTAATAAAAGAAAGAGAAGCATAATGCTCGCCTCCGTGTCTTTAATAGAATCAAGAATTTCTAGTAAGTTATTATGGAAAATCTTTATTCTGTCAAATATAACTATGTAATCCGTGAACATAGGGCAGGGAACCTTGAATGTTGTATCTTGGGGGGAGGGGTGGGGTCACGAGTGACAATTTGATATTTGTTCAACTAAGTCAACCCTGTCGAAGGCCTAGAAACATGTCTATTGATAATCCTAAACTGCCATTTGTATCCAATATAATTTGGATTGATGTGTGAATATGTAATTCCATCAAATGTTTCAATAAGCCACCTGGTACACTCAGTCATGAAGTTTATTCCAAAGCCTAGTGCGATCCATCATATCAAAGGCGCTCGCCAGGTCAACGCATGCCATAAATAGTGGTGAATTTTCTTTAAACCATGCCTGTTGTTTCAAACGATGAATAATCAAACAATTTAACGTGGTCCCGCAATGCGGAAACCTGTTTGATATTTTGATAGTTGTTAATAGTGGCCGCGGAAGAGGAAATATCCTGTAATATTAATGAAGCAAATATCTTCGCAGGATCTTTTACATCCCCCTTTTAAAAATTATGTACCATATAGCATGCCCTACATGAATGGGGAATTTGCCCTGCCACCTAGATAAATGTAAACAATCTTAAAAGCAATTTGAACCAGAGCAATGTATCTTTTGTTCAGAACCATGCCCGAAATCCCATTTGGGCCTGCTGCTCTTGAGGACTGCTTTATTCATCAAACGTTCTATTTCAAATCTACTGAATGTTCCCCGCAATGTTCCCATTACAAATTATATTAGTATTGCCAGAACAGGTGAATCAGTGAGAAAAATACTCCATGTATCTTCGGAAATCACATTGTGCACTGTTATACTGGCAAATTCCTTATTAGAACTTCAGTTTAAATGTATTGGCAATTGCTAGCATATTCTGGCTCTCTCTGTCATCTAATCAGTAGTGATGGAATTTTAGCCAGTTTCTATGGTACTGATACATTTGTTTAATTTGCTTATGTTTATCATATTCCAACATGGTTAGATAATTTTCTATACTTTTGTGAGAACTTTGCAAACTCTTTTTTTCGCTCTTGAATTTCTGGGTCATATTTGTGTAATCTAACAAAGTGTCTATGGTTTTGGGCTGTACATTTAGATGTAACTTACTTCAAGGCAGATTGTAACATGTTATTGGGAAGAAACTGATCCATAGATTGATTAACTACATTTATAATATGTCTGATAATGGTATTCAACTTCTTATTATATTTTTAAATAAAATTATTAGACCACATAATTCTATACATGTCTGGGGCCAATACCATTTCTACTAGACACTCTCAGATTTGATGATGGAATACTTATATGCATAAATACAGAGCAAGATGTGCATGGTCACTAGCTATAGTGTTCTTTACTCCCAAACGCTCAATTGTTGCCAACAAACTTTCAGATGCAATTATATAGTCTGATAGTTATGATCAACCCCTGCGCCAATTGGGTTTGCTAGGAGTGTCTCCCAAAGTGTTTCCATTTAATTAAAGGAAAGACCAAAAGTACAAATACTCCACTCATTTTAATCCATGCTAATTTAGAATATTGTACCTTTTGTCGTTGCTCAAAATAAGATTTTAGTTTCCCAATCAGGTACTAAGCAATTTAAATCATCCATCAAAATTATTTTATGCAAATCATAATTGCTATACCACTCGTTTTGAAGGGCACCAAGAGCATAGACAAATTGCTTTTCTATAGTTTGCTTGGCATTACAACGAATTGTAATCAGCAGGTCAATTAATTCAGATTTCATTGAAGGCTGAAAGCCATGAGCGTTTCAACCGCCAGGATGTGTAGCGAGTGTGACTCCCATTTTTTTATGTATGGGCAAAAGGAAATTCTGGCCCCCACGAGGAACCCTCCAGAAGGCCATGCCATGGTGCTCTTTTTGCTTCATTTAACAAAATACATTACCAATCCAAGTGAGGGGACTCCATTAGCCAGACTTCCTGTCAGGCAAAATCATCAAAATGTGTTTATTTCAGGAGAATCTTTTTGCAGATTTAAAAAACTCCTAGGACCTCCACTTTTCCATGATCTTATTCTGAAAGGAGTATTCCTAAATATATCATGTGGCACCCAATCTATTTCGGCTGTGCCATTATCGTCGATACCCAGGACCAGTCTTTCCTCTCTGATAATGTATCTCATTTGTATTCATGATTAACCCATTGCTATTGCCTTCTGTACGTATAGTACATTTCAAATTTGAACTATTTTTTATAGATACAATTGAAGACAATGGGGAGGCCTGAGGTTGACTATATATACACTTTCTCAAAGGCCAGACCCAAAAATATTTCTGCCTCCTTTAAAATCAAATTATAAATTGTGATTGTATATGTAAAACTACGAAATCCAACGTAGCTTAGTCTACAAATTCCACTTTGATTATGTCCTGCGACTTGATCAGCCTTAAAGGAAGGATGGAAGGATATCCATAAATAGTGACAAAATTGAAGATCGACTTAAAATAAGATGGTTTGAATCTTTAAAAAGAGCAACTACTGCTAGTTGGTTCATTTCTAATTCTGGATCAGGTACTCCTGATAGAGGTACTATATTTGTTACCAAAGAGAGCTTTGCCTGGGCAAGTAAACCTTGTTCATGTGCTCGAACAGGTACCAGATCCATATTCTTGTCACTTTTTCAGGGTTACATGTGATAATGTCCCAGCAAAAATGTCACCTGGCAAAAAAGTCACAAAAAAATTGTTGTTTTTTGCAGGGACATTCTCACATGGAACATGCAGTGGACAACCGCACACCCCCAAAACCTTTTCTTTCCCAAGGGCAGTGGGGGACACCCTCTTTACCCCCGCTCCCCTTGACACCATATATAATGTCACCACAGCCTTTTCCCAGCGACATTATGTATGGCGACCATATATATGGGGACAATATTACTGCATACCGTTTTCAGAACCTTAAGCACCTCAGGCACCCATTTTATCCTCAATCAGTCTTGTTCTTCAATTTTGTTGACCAATGATCTTGCTGTCTGTATTATTGGCCACTGGACCAGAGGTAATTTCCTTTGCGCTTTCTTCCTCAAGCCTCGAATGAAAATCAGCTTCTACTGTTTCTCTCACAAGGTTTACTTGGCCTGGGGATTTAATTGCATCAGAAGACTTTGTAATAAGATACGGTATAATGCTGCTCATAACTGATTGTGCTTCTCATGTAGCGCCTCCCACAATTACATTTATATTCTTTTTGGACTTATTTTAGATTTTAATTTTGAAGTTGAAATATTTGACGTTATTGGCTCAGGGTCTCTTGGTTAGTGCCATTAGTTCAGAATTCTAAGGATTAAATGTTCGAACACATTTTTTAGAAAGGCAGGTTTCCTTTTCTGTTGCCATTTTTGGGGATTCTTCCTCAGCAACATTGATGTCAAAAGAAAGGAAGAAGTCCTAATCTAGTCACTTGTGATGATTCTGGGGTAATTACATTCTCCTCAAAACATTTATTGGGAAAAAGTATTTCCACTAGTTGTACCAAAGGGGTAAGAGAAGCAACCAAGTCTGCATGAGTCAACAAGGCTTGAAATGGTGAATGGGAAGAACATTTTACAGGACACTAATTTCTTGAATCACTAACCTGCCTTTCTTTCTGGGCTGTAGAGCTTTCCTCTTGGTCTTGGATAACTTTCCAAATCATCCCTAAAGTCAGGGTAATTGATTTTAACTCTTAAATTAGTGCATCATTAAGTCCAACCAAGGATTTCACGGTCACATGAATAGCCAAATTAGATGTAATCCCCAATTTACCAACATCTAGTGAGAGGGTTTTGCCCATATTGGGCGAAGCTCTTCAGTCCACTGCCGAATCTTGAACCCGTGCTGCCAACAGGCCCAGGTTTTGGCCTACATCTCGACACCTCAACCATGGCTGAAGCCACGAGGAAAAGCATCTTCAGGGCCTGCGAAAGCTGCAGCCTGAAGAACATTGCCTTTATTGTCTTCATCCAGACCACAATACAAACAGATGTCCCATCTGCCAATCCTTCTCGTCGAAAACCAAGAAGGATTGCCACCAGAGGTTAGTGGCATGGATCAAGGAATGGAAGGCCTCAGCCTGTCCTCTGAGCATGCTCCCTCTGGTAAGAAGAGGTTGAAGTCTTTTGAGGATGCTTCCTTTGCAAATAACAGAAAGAAGGTTGAAAGCCCACGCTCCATCGGCATCCTCATCAATGGTCTCCCCGGCTGCGGGATCAGGTTCTGGAAGGGGTCATCTCCATCTCCATTGACAGTTAGCCTGCTGGTTGGTGGGTTACCGCAATATGCAAGGAAATCGCTGACACAGTCCAAGCACAAATTGAAGAGCATATGTTCTAAGGACCCATCACCAGCTCTGCTGTCGTCGATGCCATCAGCGACACAAGCCCGGTCGACGACAACTTCGTCCACCAGGACCATTGCCCCGTTGAGGACCACTTAGTCTGTGACTACCTCGTCATCGTTGTGAGTCCCATCGACAACCTCTTTGGCGAAGTCAGGGAAAACGAGTCTTCCTTCGGCAACCAAAAGTTCATTAATGACCGTCATCTTTAGCTCCACAATGGTCCGCACGCCCAGGGTCTCTATGCCGCCTAGACCCCCGTAAACTGTCTCGACTATGATACCATTGACGACTGCACCTATTCCTGCTCTGCAGGCTCCTGCTATAGCCTGCTTCTCAAGTGGATCTGATCGGGTGAGAGCCTTGCCACCAGCTCTAGACTTCCTGCCCACCCCCACCAAGGCAGTTCTCCTCTTCACTCTGGCTCCTGCGGGAATCCCAAGGAGATCACCACATAGCTACACTAGTTCTTAGGAGGACCTGCCTGAAGATTTTAATTTAGGTCAGTAAGGGGGGCATGGACCCATGCCTCATTAGGGATCACCGTCCCATGGACCTTACCAGCTGTTTAGCCCTCCATGAGGCTAAAGCCCGGCTCCTGCTCCGGCTGTACCACCTGCACCTACACAAAAGGACATATCCCTAGACTTCCTAACCACCCTGCATACATTGGTGCCGGAAATTCAGCAGCCGCTGTCTACTGCTCCTGTGCCTGGTCCAGCCAGGAGTCCCACAAGGCCACATCAGCATCAGCCGACTCTGCTTCATAGGGCACCCGTTACCCGTCAGCCAGTGTTAGGGGCCCTGCCACTGTGGCAGAGGAGCCAGTTCACATGGATACTGACACAGACGCTGACATCACCGCAACTCACACAGACTAGTATGACAACTACGTTCCCACGGATGTCGACGAGCCTGCCAGTACTTCACACCCCTAGACAAAACTGTCTCCTTCCACTCCATCATCTCAAAGGCTGCCAAGCTCTTCAATCTGATGCCAGAAGAGAAGAGGGTGGGAGGCTTCCTTTTTCAACCGCAAGAGTCCGCTAAGAAAACCACTGTGTTGGTTCCGTTGTTGGACGACATGTGGGAAGATGGATTGGCAATCCTGAATGCTCCCAATACCACCCATGCAAAACATTACAGGCTGGAGAAGAAATACAGGGTTTAGTTGTCTCAGGTCTCAGCCTTCTCCAGCGGACTCGGTGGTATCGGCTGCCGCCAGAAAGAGGTAATCAAACCCCTCGTCGCCGTTCATTGTGCCGCCAGACCAAGAAGCTCGATGCAGCTGGCAAGCACATCATTAGCACAGCAGCTCTGCGCCGGCATGGTGTCTTTGGTGTAGCGGCTGGTGTCTCCTCTTCACTGGTTCTCTCAGCAACAAAGGATTAGCAAGCTGCAGTTTGGTCTCGAACTGCACTCGGCTACGCATTCTGCTACTATAACATAATGTTATGCTCACCAGCATTGGATCTTTCATAGATTCACATGCTGTTTGAACACACCCCATTGTTAGGCTGGGAATCCTCAGTAACATTAAAGCAGTTTACATTTATATTTTAAAACTGCTGTCACATTAGTGCTCTATCAGAGTCTTTTTTGGTCTTATTGCCATACAGGCAATAAATTGGTCTCCCCAAGCTCTGTAATACAGCCAATACACTGGTCTCTCCAAGCTCCACCCCTGGAAACCATCTTCAATTTTTTACTGCATGTTCAGTATTTGGGGGTCCTCAAAAAATCTCATCCTCTTCAACGATTGTATTGCTATTCCATTGTTTTTCGACTAAATTTCTGCATTTTGAGAAGTTCTGCGCTTCCTTAGACCTTTCAGTGGTTAAGTTCCAGCTTCTCGTTGCCTTTGTGGGGCTGCATCAGCTTCCATCGCTGAGGCCCATTGATGCATCTGTTGACACTTTGACAGACTCCAGAAAGGAGACCCTTTTCAAGGCCTGTTCCACCTGTCATCTGAAGAATATATCTATTGAAAATCTTCATGACCACTGTCTCTATTTGCCAATCATTCTGCACCAAGATGCTCAAGAACCTTTCCAGAAGGTTGGTGGCTTGGTTGGATGAAGGTGCTGGAGCCTCTGATTCAGCCTCTGCCCGAAGTCATGCTTCAGCAGACCCCTAGAACATGCTCCCTCTTCAAAGAGGTCGAGGTCTCGCAATGATTCTTCCCAGAGGGAAGAGAATTAAAAAAGGGGCATACCGTCCATGCCCGTACTGCCACGACATTGACAACATAGTCTACAACAGCGTCTGTGACAGCCTTGTCTACGAAGTCCCTGTCATCCACAAGACAGCTGTCAACTTTAGTCTTCTTCTAAGAAGCGCTCGTTGACTACTAAAGCCCTGTTGGCGAAACTAGTCGGGGGACTCGTGAACAACTCAAAAACAGGCCAAGTCATCTGTTCCATCCACAGTCCGGGTGACAACCTCATCTATGACACAGTTGGCGGTGCACCAGCCTCCATGTACTGCTGCTACCACTATGACAACCTTGTTTATGACCAAGGTGCATGCGTCCTTGCCTGCGATGCTAAGAGGGGTTTCTAAGGCCTGAGCCTTGCCAACTGTGCTTTCAGTCCTACCGAGGCTTACTCGTACACACCCACTCTTTACACTGGCTCCATATGTACCTCCTGCTGTTCCAGGCTCCTTCCATCGTCTACCCTGAAGACCTATTAGAACATGTCATTGATAGAGACTTTGAAGGTCCTGAGGGAGTGTTTTCCGATGAATACATGGAGGTTCCGCCATCTCTTCTGGCTCACCCTCCACCTGTCATGCCAGCCCCATGTGTGCCTCCTGCACCATCAGGGCTTCCTCTGAAACTGGCTCCCAAACAACCAGAGCCCATGACCTCCCCATGGGAATTTTGTCTACACCGCAGACTCTGGTTTCTGAATTACAACCTACATCCTACTCAGTCTCTTACTCCTCATCAGAATCTTCCTACAACCCATTGCCTGCTTCTTCACCTCCAACTGGGCATCCCTCACGCATCCCCATGCCAGCTCTCCCACATACTACCAATCTGACGGGTACAGAGTGAGAGGATGACACCTCTCAGGATCTTGGGACTCATCACGAGTTTGGCGGTAGCCCTTAAATCCGGCGGTAGCGCTGTTACCGCCGGATTTAAGGGTCCGCCAAATAAAGGCTTCTGCTGATTTCCCCCCAGCTCTGAGCTGGGCAGAAATCCGCCGAGATTTTGACAATTTTCGGCACGTTTACCACCAGCGGGTTAATAACACCAGCGCTATTAGCGCCGGCATTACCGCCCAACTCGTGATGAGGCCCCTTGTGTCTACTCACATAAAAACATCTAAATTTGATTACATCATTCCAGGGGATGGTGAACTGGAGGACCCTATGCTCACAGATTCTCCCCCTGATGAGTTTGGTTATTTTCCACACACTGATGTCAAGTGCTGCAACCTTTTTGATTTAATAGCAGTAAGGTTTCCTGTATCAGCTAAGGGAACTCACTAGAAAGTGTGTGGTCGCCATACCTTTCCTCGAGGACATTTGGGAAGATGGTCTATTGACCTTCTTGGGAGGGGTAGTGAACTTTCACTGCCCCTCCCAAGAAGGAATGATTTGAAAATAAGGCTCCTGATTTTAAGTGTCTGCATACACAGCCCAGCCCCAGGAGAATCTGAGTTGGGTCTGCTGTGGCCAAAAACGCTCTGCTAATACATCTTCTCCATGCACATTCCAACCTGACAAGGAGGGATGCATTTGGGAAGCGTGTAATCTCCACTGCCACAACCGCCATAAAAGTAGCCAATTCCATGGCTATCCTGTCTTGCTATGACAGGGATTTATGGTACAATATGGGCCCCATTTTAGACTTTCGGCTTGACAATAAAAAGGAAAAAGCTTTTGCGCTCCTTGGTGAGGGTGAGGCCGCATTGGACCACGCTATATCTTTGGCGGTTGATATTGCAGACACTGGTTTCAGGCAGATGGGCAATGGGGCAGTCTGATGATGTATGGGATGGCTCAAAGCTACTAATTTCCACCCAGAGGTGCAGTCAAAGGTGGCGGACATGCCTTTTCAATGGACAGGACCTTTTCGGTAAAAAGGTCGATGAGATGCTTCAGGCCATCAAGGATGATAATGATACAGCTTCTTCCATGGGTATGCTCCAGCAATGGCACCAGTCCTTTCACTCCTGCAAGGAAAGCTTGTCCCAGATGTCACACAACTACAGACCCTCATATCGGTCTCAGTTGTAGTGGTCCAACATATATGCCCCCTCAGACAGCTACATGGAGAAGTGCCAGGCTTACTGAGGGACTCAATGCCCCCACGGTTCCTCTGACAGCAGCAGCCAATCTTCCAAGGAGACCTGACCCAGCTCTGAACATGCCCCTCCACTTTCACACCCCAGTGCCAGGGCAACGTTCCAATTTCATCGAGCAGTGGCACTCCATCACCACCGAGGAATGGATGTTGCCTTTCATCCAGCCTGGGCACACACCTAGGGATTCATCGGGTGCCCGCCCTCCATTTCTCCACTGTCAAAGGCCGAGATGCACATTACTGCCGTTACTTCTATGAGAGATCTAGTCCCTCTTTGCCAAAGAATAGGTTGAATGCGTCATGGTCCTCCAGCAAGGCCATGGTGTCTGCTCCAGATATTTTCTCATCAAGAAAGAAAATCAGGCAGCTGGAGACCTTTACTCCACCTGCCCCTCCTCAACAAATACCTTCAGTCTCAAACCTTCCGGTTGGTCATACTCCAGCACATTGTAAGCCAACTGCAGGAAGAAGATTTCCTATCATTGCTGGACCTGAAAGACACATATTTTCATATCCCGATTCATAGACGCCACCGGCGGATCCTAAGGTTCACTGTCGCGGGATGACAATTCCAGTTCAAGGCTTTGGTCTTCAGCCTAAAATCTGTGGGTGTTTACCAAATGCCTCGCATTGACTGCAGCTGCCATTTGGGGATCCACATTTACCCATACCTCATTGGGGTACGAGTCTCTCCCCTTGGCTCTTCAGGAAACAGAGGCCTCAATCCTTTGCTTGTCACTGCTGTTATTCTCAGTGAATTATGCAAAGACCTGCTTGACTTCTTCTCAGCTCGCTCTGTTCTTGGGATCTCATCTGGACACATTGGGCCTGATCACGACTTGGGCGTTACCGCCGGTGGTATTACCGCCGGCAGTAATAGCCTTACCGCCGAACTCCCCGGCGCTAATAGTGCCGGATCACGAGTTCGGCGGTAAAGTAATTCCCCATTCCCCATTGAGCCCATTCGGGAATGCCCCATTCCCCATTGGGCTCAATGGGGAAAATTTGCACTCTTACCGCCGGCGGATTTCCCGCCGGCGGTAATAGCGCGAATTTTCGGCGGATTTCCCCCCAGCTAAGAGCTGGGGTGAAATCCGCCGAAGTCCTGATTTGGCGGACCCTTAAATCCGGCGGTATTAGCGCTACCGCCGGATTTAAGGGTTACCGCCAAAGTCGTGATCAGGCCCATTGTCTTGCATCGCTACCTCAAACGACAGAGAGAAGTTCATGTTTGCAAAGGCCCTCCTGCCTTCGTGGAAAACAACTGCATCAGTCCGCAACTTGAAATGCTTGTTAGGGCTTTGCCAGGTGCCCTAATATTTAGTCTTGTTAGGGATGAGGTCATCCTGCATTCCCCTGATCCAGGGCTGCAGGCTTCGGATGAGGCTTCTCCAGGAATGTCTCAATGCCTGCTGTAAGCAAATCTCCCGCTCTTGGGAGGACAAGATTATTCTGCATGTCCCTTCTGCAACGCTCTATGCTAGCGGAGGCTTTGCTCCAATCTCACCCAGAGAGCTCCTTTTCGTCTACCGAGTCATCAGGTCACAGTCACGACAGACGCATCCCTAGAGGGCTGGGGATCACACACCGAACATTTCCATGGCAGAGGACTCTGGTCACAGGAAGAAAAGGATCTTCACATCAACGTACTGGAATTGCCTGTACTGTTCTGGGCCTTCATGTCAGAGTGGTTTGGGTGTTCACTGACAACACAACCACCATGTTTTACGTTCACAAACAAGGTGACACCCGTATTACCGTTATGTTGATGGAATCTCAGGCCCTGTGGACACTGGCTCTAGCCCACAAGATGTTCCTCATTCCATTCCACCTACTCGGAATACACAACACAGTGGCGGATTCCATCAGCAGATAACTGCGATCCTGCCACAAGTGGGAACTTCCAATTGGGCAAGTTCACTGCATCATCTTCAAGTGGGATCTCTGGACTTTGCCCTCTTTGCTACCAAGGCGAACATGAAGCATGTAGGCTTTGTCAGCATGTTCCGTCATCCAGGGAGTTTATGGGACACCTTCATGTTCACATGGGACAGGATGTTTCTTTATGTGTTTCCCCGATCCCTCTCATCCGTCGAGTGCTCAGCGATTTCAGACCCCATCTGTGCAGACTGATCTTGGTGATCCCAGTCTGGCTGAGGCAATTCAGGTTCTCAGACCTCCTCAGTCTCTAGTCGGCTTGCACCATCAAGCTGCCTCCTCTCTTCAATCTTCTTTCCAGGGACGGTGGGTCGGTGTTGCATCACTATCCGCCCTCCCTCAATTGGACAGCCTGGCTCCTGCATTCCTGGAATTTTGACATATCCCTATGCCTCCGGACTGTCAGGATGTTCTTGCCAGGGTCCGAGTATACTCCATGGTCTCCTGCTACAAGAGTAAGTGAAAACGTTTCTTCATTTGGTGTGCTGGCCAGGGACTCGACCCCTTCTGAGTACAAGCTCAAGAAGTCTTACCTTACTTTCTACCTTTAGTGAGAGCCGGTCTGGCTTATTCTTTCATCATTTACATCTTGCTGCCATCCGCAGGTTTAGTCGTTGCCATGGAATGCCTTTTCTGTGGACTCACACACTGATTACGGAATTCCTCAAGGGACTGCTCCCTTCCCTTTCCTTCTATTCAATCACCTGCTCCAGGATGCAAATTGAATTAAGTGCTCTCCAAGCATATGGAGCATCTTTTGGGCTCTGCACAAGTCCTCTCTGAGGTTCTTGTCCTGGAAAACTGGCCCGTTGGTTGCCATGACCTATGCAAGTCCTGTGGGTGAAATCCAAGCTCTGTCGTGCAACGTACCTATTTGGTGTTTCATAAATCCCAGGTGGTTCTCTGCTCGAACCTGACAGTCATGGCCAAGGTTCCATATTCCTTCCACCTTAACAAACCTGTGTTGTTGCCTGTATTTTTTGGTTCCCCTTCCTCTCCAGCAGAACGTTCCTTAGATGTGATGCGAACCCTGAAATTCTACATCTCTCACACAAAGCCTTCTCACCTGTTTGTGACTTTTGGTCTTTCTGGCATGGGCACCCTCTTCCCAAGTCGTCTATTTCACGGTGGGTGTCCGCATGCATTTCACAGTGTCATCAACTGGCTAACGGGCCTCTTTCTGGCAGACCTAGAGCCCACTCTACGAAGGCTGTTGCTGCTATGACATCGCTTCTATCCGGTGTTCCCCTGACGGATATTTGCAGGGCTGCCACTTGGAGATTGGTGCATTCCTTCACGAGTTTCTACTTCACATAGGAGTTCGGGGTTGGCCAGGTAGTGCTGTGCAACCAGTTTCGGTGAGGTGACTGTTTTCTGAGGTTAGTGTTTCCATCAGGTACGCTTTATCTCAGCCCTTGTTGGAGAAGGAATAAGTTACTTACCTGCATTGGCATCTTTCATAGATTCACATGTGAACCACCCACCTACCCCACTTATGGATCTTCTTGGCTCATATTACCACATTCACATGTGCTTGTCAAAATCTGAATAGAGCCTACAGGGTCGGAGCTCATGGAGACCCGTCTACTGGCTGTGGGGTAATATAACCCAAAATGACCCGGATAGAGCACTAAAGAGACAGTTTTAAAATTTTAATATAAACTGCTTTAATGTTGGGGAGGATTCCCAGCCTGACGACAGGGAATATTCAAAAACCATGTGAATCTATGAAAGATACCAATGCTGGAGAACAGGAGTTACAGGTAAGTAACATATTCCTTTGTGACTGTCAATTTTCGAAACAATATTTATAACTGATTCCTGGTTGTCTCTTTATGATATTCATAAATACCATTTGATTAAAGACACATAATGCAACTTGTGCATATCTCAGTTAAGGAAACAGAGAGCACAAATTCTACATCTGTATGGGGCGTGTGGAGGAACAATGAGAATTATTTAATGCAACATTATAAATATGGGATAGATTTCTTGACGACTAAGGAAACATTTTCATTTTTGCACCTTTCCCTCCATACATTTCTATGGAACCCCATTGTTTCGAGTGTTTTGAATCATGTTCTAATTTTTGCGCCGTCAGTAAAACCTTCTGCTTTACTTCTCTTGCCTGTTTTGGTCATTCTTAAGGGGAAACTGACTGGTCCCTAAGACTATCAGTACTGAGAGACACACTGTCTTTACGGATTCTTGTATTTTTACAGTTGCACAAATTACCTTACAGTGAAGTGCAGGTAGAATCATTTGTATCCTTATATATTTTTACAGAATTACTTTTTGGCTACTTTGATAATGTGCCTAAGACCAGCCGGTGCCAGATGTGCGATTTTTACAGTTTTTGTGATATTCTTCTCGTGCACTTTTGCATTTACCGCAAATGGCTACTGAAAGTGGCTAGCGCCCTAAAATGGCAGTGCCAGCAGATTTCAGCTTATTCTTTGGCATATTGGTCTTTGGCCTTTCTGCCGTCTGAGGTCAGGAAATGCCTTGTATGGAAACCCCTTGTCTGTAAAAGCCACAGCTTTCCCTGGAAAAGGGAGCTTTGTGTGTGAGCCAGAGGAGGGGGCTGAGACTTTCTTGACCAGTCCACAACATCTGGTGCCCACAAAGTCTTTTGCTGGACCGATGTGATGACCAGTGACTGTACATGATTGGACAACCCTGGGCTGTTGGAATATTGCAGATCTTTGCTAATGGTGGAATTGAGCTTGCCCCCAGCCTGAATTTTGTTGGAACCAAGACTTCTACAGAGAAAAGCCGCCTGCTGATAGCCCAAGGACGACCCCCTGCAGCTGACCAGCATCGACTTGCCCGGTGAATCTGCGCTCCTCTGCCTGGTTTCAGAAGATCCTCATTGGTGCTTTGACCTCATAACTGGTGGTAAAAAAACATTCTCGACCCCTGCTTGTGGATTTGTGCCTTCTGAGCCTTCAGAAGCAGACCTGCACTAGTCCTGGACTGACCAGCTTCCTCCTGGTGGAATACCGCGTTGCAGCAGTCATTGTTGCGAGTAGAGCCTTTGAACTTCGCAGATATTCAATTTATGCTAAAAGCTGCCTGCTAATGCATTTTCAGCCATCGCACTACAAGGGAAGATGTTCTGAAGCTGCTTCTGCGTTTGATTGCCTGTCGTCGCCTAACCATGGTGACCCTCTTTGGAACATTCCTTCTTCAATCCCATGAGGTGTCTTGAGGGGGGGTTTCCACCAACAGAAGTCTTCATCTTTCTCCATTTTGGGTCTCCTTCTGGAATCTGACTGGAACCGTTTGCTGTGCAGCGTGACCAACTAGTAACATGGAAAGTGACCTCTGCAGCCATGGCCCCTAGACCTTCCTCACCTGAAACAAGTGCAGACGATTATGTCCCCAAGAGATTCTGGAAGACTTGCAGTGGTATCTGGAAGAATCAGAGTCAGAGGGGTAAGTTAACATACCAGTTTCTATCCCCCCTGTGCTCCTGAGGGTAGCATTGGGCATAAAGTCCTGACCCTAACTCACTCAAACACGACCTGTGGTGGTAGAACCTGGGTTAAGAATCCTTTGCTAGGCCTACCCTAGTGATTAGGATTGAGTTCAGCACTTTACTAAATACTTATCTAACTTTGAAAACTTCATAAAAGCACCACCACATCCCACTGCATCATTTTGAAATAGATTCACCTGAGGAAGCCATACTTTGGAACTTTTGGGCACAATGTCCCATATCATTTTAGGGTTGAACTTATTTAAGATTGAGGGAAGTGTTCCTGGGTTGGTTCTGCCTCCATTTCCTTGCATCTGACTACTCACCTGTATTGCACTGGTAATGGATTAATATGCAATTCTATTCTCCTAATGATGAATGTGTATATATGTTTAGGTTTTGTGTGGCAATACCTTCCTGCAATTTTAATATGCTTAGTGCGTAACTAAAGGACTAATAGCTATATATATTTACTAACCTGAATTATTGGTATTGCTATGTGTGAACTCATTGTAGCCCTAAACCACTCTCACACCTTTCCTGAGACTACGCCTTAACTGCTCTATCTTGATTGAGTTTTGGATAACCTCTCATTTTCATCCCTGTTTACCATATATAGGGTGGCCTTCCAAAATATTCCCACCAAGGGCTGGTTTTAGGAAATCCATTTTAGCAATGACCACCAATACCTTTCACGTTCAAACCCTTTCAGATCTCAAACACCCTAAAGGAACTCATTTCGGAGGAGTCAAAGATGTGGAGCTAGTCACCAATGTAAAAAATGCTAGTGGGTTTGACACTTCTCCCAAAGGTCAACTTCACACAGCCCAACCCCTATGCTCACTGTAATGTTTCCTACAGGAAAGTAAAGCCATGGTTCAGAGGCCTTTGGGGTGGGGGTCCTCCCATAAAGGAGATAACTGTGTATGACGTTGCTAACATTTTGGACAAGGGGCCACCAAAGGAAGTAGTTATACCGTTCCATGCAGCCCTCCGAGATCCACTCTTGGAATTGTGGAGGAAACCATTTTCTGCACCAGCTGTGCATAAGGATCTAGTGAGATAATACTGACCTATTTCCACTGATCCCAGCCCTGAAAAGAAGTTCCTATCCATCTTTTCCCGCAGACAGAGTTGACAAGAGGCGTGATGCACTATGCCAAAACGTTTCTGCACGCATGGCTTTAAAGGCTGTAAATGCATTTTGAGATTTGGCCCAGTACACCAACACCTTGTGGTCTTTAATATCAGAGGGTGCAGAACACATCCCCAAAGGGGAACAGGAGAGGGTTTCAGAGATATCATTTCAGATGGTAAAGAGGCAGCACGCCAAGCTCTACGGTCTGGGTTTCATGCAGCAGGCTGTGTAGGCAGAGCCATTGGCACTATCTAAGTATCTTGAAAGTTGTCTTGGCTGAGAAAATCTGACCTTGCGCTGGCTGTCGAAGCAAAACTACTTAACATGTTCTTTGATGGCACAAATTCATTTGTACCAAAAGCTGACGACAGCCTGTAGATGTTAGACTTCGAAAGCTGGAGCAACGTCTTTAGGCACAGCAGTGAGTCAGCGACCAGCTCAAGACACTACACAAAGCTGGAGAGGCAGGCAATTTTGCAATTTCAACCAACACGGTAAAGGGCAAATCCCAGCTAGACGGGACAAAGAGAATGTTCGCAACTAATGAAAGGTAGAGGCGGAAAACCTTTCCAGGCAGCTGCATCACCTGCTCCATTAGGAACATTAACAACACTAAAATCACTCTGAAACATTTTTGCACTCCTCTCTGGTGGGTGGAAAGTTAGCCCTGCACAACACTTCAGATGCATGGGCATGACAAGTGGTGCCCACGGCTATTGCCTTCCATTTATATTTTTACAACACCCAGCTAGATTGCCCTCCATCTACACATCTTTAGATTCCAGATTCACTACTCCAGCAGGAAGTTGCATCAGTACTGGAAAAAGGTGCTATGGAGATGGTGCCTTTAGCGGAAAGGAACTAGGGATGGTACTCTCCTTGTACCTAAAAGTGACATGGGACTGCAATCCATCTTGGATTCAAGATGGTAGAATATTGCACATCCTAAAGGCCCTACAGCTCCAGGATTAGTTGGTGTCGCACAACCTCCAGGACACTTTTTTCATGTGCCTCTACATCCCAAGCAATGGAAGTACCCAAGGTTTGTGATTGACTGTGCCCACTATCCATTTTGGCTTCTACATTTGCGGCTAGTGTGCACCCTGATGGTCTTATCAAATTGCTGCTGGTGGGTGCCAGCAGTCTAAGGAGAGAGGGGATTCAGGTCTTCCATCTGGACAATTGGCTTAGATTGGTCCTGTACTCCTAATCAGGAAAGGCTTTCTTTCCCGAGAGCAGGGCTCTATGCATTCAGCAGATGGTCATGGAATACCGAATGCCTGCACACCACCATTCCTGAACTTCCTGTGGTTACTGGGTCTCTTGGCATCCTTCTCTTTTTTTCAGGTGCCAGAGGTTCCTGAGAATGAAGTCACTTCAGTGGGCCCTCAGGTCTCTGTGGTCACAGTTCTCAGGCAGCATGACAGACCTACTTCAGGTCCTGAGGACCTCCTGTGGTGGGCCAGCTGAGAGAACTTGATAGCTGGAACACCTTTTGGCAACTGTGGTCACGGCCACCTCCTTGAAGGGCTGAGGGCACACACCTGAAAGATCTGCCGGTGAGCGCGCTGTGCTCCCAGACAGAGAAGAATCCACATAAGCCTGTTGGAGCAGAGGGCTATCAGACTGGTGCTGATGGCCTTTTTGCATTTGCCTTCGATACAGGTAAAGACTGTCCCAATCATGATGAACAACATGGTGGGCATGCACTACCTCAATGAGAGGGGGCATGAGTCCCTACCCCTGTGCAGGGAAGCAATACAGCTCTGGTTTTCGGCGTTCCAGAACGGGATCTGATTAGCTACAGTCCATCTAGCTGTGATTGCGATAGAGAGCATGATGGTGGCCACCTTGAACACACAACACAAAAGAGGTGATGGCTGGAAGGTTTAGAATTAATCCTAACCTCTGCCATTGCTCTGGGCAACCCTCCAGACCATCGTTCCTCGCCTGCCAAGCCATTTCAAACAGGGAATGACCAAATGCAAATCAGGCTTGGTCCCAGCCCAAAAGAGGAAGTCCAGCCCGACCTACTTGGTCACATCCCTTCTACACGAGACCACAAGCATCCCAAAAAATGTATTTCCTTGTTGGGCCTCATGAGTGAGGAGTAGCTTGGGTCTCTCGGCCCAGCAAGCACTGGACCCACATCTGGGCATACCCATCCACCTCGGGGTGACTTATACAAAAGAGGTGATGGCTGGAAGGTTTGGAATTAATCCTAACCTCTGGCATCGCTCTGGGCGACCCTCCAGACCATCGTTCTTCGCCTGTCAAGCCATTACAAACGGGGAAAGACCATATGCAAATCAGGCCTGATCCCACACCAAAAGAGGAAGTCCAGCCCAACCTGCTTAGTCACATCCCTTCTGCACGAGTCCACAAGCATTTCCAAACATGTTTAGGCCTTGTTGGGCCTCATCTGTGAGGAGTAGCTTGAGTCTCTAGGCTCAGCAGGCACAGGACCCACGTCTGTCACACCTTGAACAAGCAGTTCCCATGCCAGAAAGTTCTTTCGACGATCTTCACCTTTGGGGAATACCACAAGGAGATCTGTTTACATCTAGTTCTAAAAAAGTGTTAGCTGTTCTGCTCCTGGGAATATCCCCCCCAAGAAGAGCACTGGGAAACATTTTATGAGAACTGTAAGTTTTCACTTCTGTACGCGTTCCCGCTGATCCCCGTCATCCCTTACATCAGGCGTTTTAGGACAACCATGATCCTAATTGCTCCAGTTTGGGTCAGAAGGACATGGTACCCAGACCTTCTGCTCATCTGCCCACTGGAGTCTTACTCAGAGAGCGGACTTTCTATCTCTAATGGGAGGCCTAATTCTCCATCCGAACATCAACACCCTCAAACTTCCCACCTGGCTACTGAGAGGTTGAGATAAAAAAAAGACTGCAACCTTCATGAGGACATCATGGAGGTTTTGCTTTCGGCGAGAAGACTGGTGATCAAACCTTGTACTGCTTTTGTTCAAAGAGATTCTGAAGTTGGTGTAGAGCAAAGAACATAGATGCTTACCTGTGCAATTCACTTGTAGTACTGTCATTTCTTTTAGACCTTGCCTGCCAGGGGTTGCAGATGACTACATTAAAAGGATATCTGGTGGCGCTCTGCATTTTCAAGCCACGACCTAACAGGGATAATTTTTCACCATGCCAAAAAAGACCTTATCGCCATTTTACCCCAGGCGCTCCCTTCATAGCGCTGGCCTGGGATTTAAATCTTATCCTGACTCACTAGATGGGAGTCCCTTTTGAACCGATGCATTCTTGCCTCTTCATTTGAATTGCAAGCTTTCTTGCAAACCTCCCTTCACGGTCCTGCTCGGAGTACGCCCCATCTTACTTCCTATGGTGGTCTCTGATTTTCAGAATATTTACCTACCAGTATTTTATCCTCCTCCTTCCAAAAGTAGAAGCGAGGCTGCACAGACTAGACCCTAGCAGGGCGTTCAGCATCTACATCTCCAGAACAAGGGCATTCAGGATGGAGGACCAGCTTGTTGTGGGACATACCGGTCTTATACAAAGGAGTGACAACACAAACACTATCGAGATGGATAGTGTTGTGTGCGTCTGAATGTTACTCAATTGCAGGGAAGGAGGTTACTGAAGAATTTCGAGCACACTCTCCTCCTACCTAATAAATCTACTATGGGAGTCTGTCTAAAATTAATCTATCGGAGGACACAAACCATTAGAAGAGCAAATGATTTACCACCACAGGGTTCACAATTGAAGGGAGCTAGGAGCTATTTAGCTTCTACTTGTTGCCTGGAAGAGCCTGGTTATCTTGACACCAACAGCTACCAGGAGCTACTTTTGGCTCCCCAGGCCAACTGACGCCGAACAAATACAACTATGTAAAGTTAACTCTGTACATTTAGGACAGTCTATAAATCAACATTAGGGCACGTCTATATGACATATCAAGCATAGGGGGGTCATAAATAACATACAATTATATTTATGCATTTTATGTGGAAGATAGATTTGTGTAATTCTGTGTACTATCTCCTCGGTCCCCAGTGGTAGCTCATGGTGACTGGTTACTGCTGAATACCCAGGAGCTACTTGCCCCAAACTTAATTTCGAGCCCTGCGCCAGTAAGATTTTGTCTGATGTATGTTCCTCCTAAAGATTCCCCATTGACCTCCCATCCTGCCCTCCGATAAAAAGCTTGCTCACATAAATGTTATCAAAAAGAATCCTTCCCTAATATGGCTGAGCACAGGAATAAAATAATTGAATTGAGGTTATGAGGCATGGTGACGTCACTTACGGCTTAGAGGACAAGCAAGTTGAAGTAACTCAACTCCATTGGCGCACTGCACCCCATGCTTTCAAAAGGTTTCAGAGATCTAATAAAGCAGGAAGAATATATCCAAGATGAGGAATACATGAAAGGAAGTCCAGAGCGCAAAATGTCAAGTTGTAAGCCACTAGCCAAACACACAAGTTACTCGCCCTAATATCACTAAGGTCTGTTGGTGGTACAAAACCTCAAGAAACGTAATTACAAAACATCCCAATCCAGTTGTAAAACAGAACAATACTACATCTTTACTCACAACGTTCCGTTTTTCATCATTGTGTTAGAGAAAAGCAAGTGTGGATTGTACATTCTAGGGCCTTTGAACACGTAGTACTGGTAAGGCACTGCCAGTCAAAGAAAATGTAATGTATTCATTCACTGTGTTTAGAATATAAACATAATGGATGATTTTAGGGGTTTAAAGGAATTTGGGAAGAAAGTGTGTCAGACGAGTAAAGACTGGAATACCTACGCAATCCAAGAAGGAGCATACACCAAGCAGGAAATAACGCAATTTATTTAGGCGCAGAATGCAGTTGGGAAAGCACGGTACAAACAGCCCTGTGGAAATTAACTGATTGAATTGAGCTGTTGATGCCGCCCACAGCGGGCACATTTTTTTTTAGACACAAACGACATTATTTGCAGATACACATTTTAATTTTTTTTTTAAACACCTTATAAAAGCGGATTGTTGGGACTAGGTAATTCCCCTATACCCAGGCATACATTGAATGATTGGAGTTGGTTCCTGCCATCTTGCTCCCCATTGTCCAACACCACCCATCGTGATGTCACAAGCCTTCCCACAATGCACCACAATTAGGTTTCAAAGAATTACATGATTGCGCTGACCACTGGAACTTTATTCATTTGCCATTGTCAGCCTCCATCGTACACAAAACAACCTGAGCTTGGCAAAGGGGAGACATTTACATGGCATTCGACCAATGACCTGCCCCGCGGACATCAGCAAGGACACAAAACACTGTAGCATCCTGGGGACACCGAAACCTCTTCTGGTGATTGGTGCCCCGTCGCCCGTTCCATCGCCCCACAGCCCTCTTCCCATGATCATCTGCTAAGGGGCAATTTGAAACCGTATACCTCACCATGGTTGGATTTTATTTGCCTGCATTTAATTTCTAGTTCCCTACAAATTCCTAGCGAGAACCCAGGTGCCTAGGTTGCTGGTCTCGAAAGTATCTACTGGTCCCATTCCACTAGCTACTGTAGAGGAGACAAGTACCCCCATCAAAAGCTCTGCCCTCATGTTGCCTATATGCTGGGAATCGGAAGTAACGGCACGTGCAGTACCAGTGAGGATGCCTGTACAGCAAAGAATCCTTGAGACAAGGTATCCATTGAGAAAACCCTGAATGTATTCACGGAGAAACAGTACTCTTGGATGGGAAGACTGGTGACATCATATGAAGCAGAGCTGACGTACCTTGAAAAGATACGTGATAAGAAAATATAGACATCCTATAGAAACTGAAGATGAAACACTGAAGTTAAAGCAACATTTTCGGGATCGAAATGAAGAGGCTCGTGCAAAGAAGCACCAAAGAAAATGCAAAGTCATTTTACACTTGTACAGATGCTGAAACGCAAGTACAGAAAGTGATCATAAGGCTGGCTACGTAGCGAATAGATTTCGGCGATGCGCCAATGTATATGCAAAGGAATGTATAGAATCTGGTTGTTCCACGTCGCACTTGAAACCCCATGGTTGGGCAGGATTTCAGTGTGGCGCTGTTGGAAAAGGATTGATGACGAAGGAAGAATTCAAGAAAGGCTTGGCTGGCCCAGCACCAAGAAGTTGAGGCCACAGTGAGTTGGGTGCCTGTCAAAAGGCTCCAATGAACATGAGAAAGAAACAAACTTCTGTTTGAAGAAGAATGAAAAAACACTGAAGCCGTCAAGAGTTCATCATTTAATAGAATTATATGCAGCAAAAGGCTTGCAAGAGTGGTCTCCAGTCACATGGTCAAGATCAAAATAGCTTTCGGTCAAGCTACACCGAAACTAGAAGATGAGGCAATGTCACACTCCCTTTAATTCTCAGGAACTGAGAGCTTCTGCAAGGCCGAGTTCAAAGCCTTAATTGACTGGCAGACTGTAGGAGTGATGATAGATGTTGGGCTAATTGGTGGGGTGGCAAGACCACGCCAACCCTCCATGCACCTGGAATGCTGGCCTGCATGCTGCTAGCGTGTATAATATTCCAGAAGTGTGCTAACCAGTTGTAGAGGGCCATGTATTAAGAAGCCCTATAGTTTGTGTAACCAATTAATTGTTGTGTATTTTGTGATGAAGATGACTGTTCACTTGGGATGGGCTTAGTTGCCCACCTGACCTTAAGATACCCAATCACAACCTCCGGCTATATAGAACGTATACCTAGATGTTCCTCTAAAAGCCAACCACTGTTACCCGTAGATTTTTGTAGTTTGACACGTAGTGTGACGTCAGTGATGATGAATATTTGCTATAAAAGTTCGTATTTTTATAAAATGTATTGAGATCATGCTGTGCGACATCGAATGATGTCCGTTGTACTCCCTGTTTTACAAAAATTGATATTAAAACAGAACCAGTTTTGCCAACTTCATGAGTCATTTTGATTATTGATGTTTGAGTAACTTCTGCATCTCCATTCACCTCTAAGTACTGCTACCTCATCTCAAAGGACTGAGGTCTCAGAGTTCACTTGGTAGCACACGTAATGGTTAAAGCCCATCGGCCCAGTAAGCTTTAAGGGTCTCGGATTATTGGGTCTCCTCTGCCGTTTAGCTGGAGGGCAGCGAGGCTCCCTGTGGATAGCGGCCAATAGTAAAAACCTTGCAAGTCACTAGAGATAGGTGGGACGGGTCCCTCATTAAATTCCCTTCCAGTTTCTACAGGCAGCTGAGTGGGACGAAGGCTACGGAGGTCGGTAAAGGAGGAGACAAACCCAAGGGTCAGCAGCTGAAAAATGAATGGTGAGTAGATTGACAAATGTGCCAAAAGAATATTGCATGGGGAAAACGATAACGGAGAAAAGTAACAGAGGGTTGGTTGAGTATTAAGTTAATAACGACGAGCGTCAAAGTGAAGTATACAGACGAGGAGCGATCCATATGAGAGCCCGAAATTCTGCGTCTGGGAACATAAGAAGGAATTGTTTCAAAATCCAAGTGGATATTGTAGGCTACAAACAGAAAAATCTGTTAAGGGAAAGAATTCAAACTCCCTAACAGCTATTTTAGGGACAAGAAGTGGCCACGAGGAGCGTTGGCAGAAATATATGTTGGGCCGGCCAGTTTGTTTATGTGTACTGTGTTTTATGTATTTTATGTGTAAAGGAAAACGTGAAATGTCGGAAAGCGACAAGTAATAGATTGTGTTTAGAAGGCGAGAGTATGGAAGATTTATTTAGTTGTTGAGAGTATTAACTGAGTAGGTAGATTGAAGTAAAGTGGGAGAGAGGTTTGGAGCGGCGGGGATTGGTGCACGCTCATATTTTATTGTTTTTCTGAAAAGTATTGTCTGTGAAAAGCACGATAAGTATCGACAGTTGATTGAGATTTGTCGCAATGGAAGATCTTACTCTGTTTATACACCTGCTACCAAAATACTCACCCAAGCTTAAACAATATAGTGCAGAATGGGTTAAGGGTACGGCAGAAAAAATGTTCATGCCATGGCCACAAGGGCGATCGCTATCAAAAGCAGTTCTGCAACACATGACCACAAACTTGCATGCTGCATACACGGGGAAGAAATTGGAAAAAAGGTTAGCTAGCTTAGAGCTCTGGAAAATGTAACAGGAGGAAAGGGAAGACCCACCTCCTGAAGACTGGATGCTTAACTAGAGTAAAGAGGGGGGTGTTCAGCCTTCTGCTCCCCCACCACACCTGAAGTAAACAGCGATAGTGCAAAAGATGGAGTGTATCCGCTCAGAGCTTAAAGCAGCGGCAGGATATAGTAATCCGACGTATGAACCGCCTGCTTATAACAGTGACGAGAGCCCAGAGAGAGCCCCGGAAAAAGATGTGATCTCTAAGGTCCCATGGGATAAGGAGAAAAGTGAACGACCAGGTGTGACCCTGGATATAGAAAAAGAAATTAAGAGATGGAAAGGAGAGAAAGAGACAAAACTGACGAGATAGCGCTTACACAGAATGAGTGGATGGGAGATCAGATATTGCTCAAACTTGATGAAAAGAGCATCAAGGAAGTACGGCAAAGGGAAGAACAAGACTAGCAGAATAAAAAAAGACAAGGAACGAGAGAAACGATTGAAAGAGGATGAGTAAACGAAAGAATAGACAAAGACGAGAACAATTGTATCAGGAAGAGCAGTTAAGAAAGGAAGAAAGGGCAGAGGAGCAAAGAAAATATGACAATAGGCAGAGAGCAATCAAAAGAACGAGAGACTAGAAAAGAGAAGAACAGAAATTGAGAGATAAAAGAATGCAAAGATGAAGTGCGTTAAGCAAATGAGAAAAGAGAAGTCAAGAAACAGGAAGAAGAAAGTGTTAAGAGAAGAAGCCAAAAACCAAAGGGCATTTGATAAGGAAATGGAACGAAAGAGGAAACAGAAAGCATGCGACATTGATCGCATTGTCACGACCCTCAGCCCTGACCCCCATTGGCCAGGTGGAGTCAGTACTTGGATTGCAAATAAGGCCGGGCATCCACCCTTCAGGCCCTCTTGGGGCCAGTCCTGGCTCCTTTGGTGCCAGGCTCATACCCACTGAAAGACAACTGCTCAAGGAACTACTTTATTTAGGCTTTCAGCCAACATGGAGGCATCCACATAGCTTGATTCCTAAGAACCAAGGTATGCGGTATAGTGTTTTGGGTGTGGTGGCCTAGGGACTACTTTACCTGGACTACTTTGCAGAGGCTATTTAAACCACACCCGAACAAGACAACACGCTTTGTGTTACTTTGCATCTAGCAACGTGACGATAACCGTGTCCAGCTTTCTCACGAGTCTGACAAAATCCAGACTTGCAGAAAGAAAGAACCTCGTTAGCAGCAGAATCCTACCTGCACTCTCCATCCTTCACTGCTCGCAGCTCCTGGGTAGCTCAGTTGGAATGGTTCGCCGCCCGGATGGAAGGACCTGAGAAAGGAAGAAAGACATCATTAAAGGAGGTAGTAGAGACATTTCAACCACGAATTGCTTAAAGACTTACCTGGCTGGTTGCTTTTCAACCGGCATAGCTCCGGAACTCCACACGCGCTGGGAGCACACCGCGACCTACGAAAAAGAGAAAACACAGGTCAGCGAAGACAAGACATTGGAGCGCTGCGCAAAGCGCCTACTTACCGCATCATAGCGCTTAATGTGCGCCATCATTTACCAGCGAGGACCAGCCTACCCAGTTCGCCAAGCGGACGCTCCACGCACCTAAGGGAGATAAAAAGAGACATTATCGAACAGAGAAAAGGCATGCAAGAATAACACCACGATAAACCGCAATAAGACCTACCTGAAAGACATTACTTGGGCCGCTGTCAGTGAAGTAACTGGACCGCACACGCCAACGAAAGACAGCGTGCCCCTGCACAGAGAGCAGGACGGAGAGCCCACCAACTTCGACAACAAGGTGAGAAGAGAACCCGGAGGGGCTGAAATCTCACGGGAGGTGGGGGGAAACTTACCTTGGTTGTCCAGTCCTAAACACAGCCTTCATTTCCAGGCGGAATTTCCACCGAGAACCACACCAGGGAATCACTGAGAAGGGCACCAGCGACCAACTGGCTGGGTGGCGTCCCTGTGGATACCAGGTGAGCATAACACGCATTGATAAAAAGTTAATGGACCCGAATTCAGTAGTAGCATGGGAGGACATAGAAGAGTTCTTCCCACCGCATGAACCAATGCCAGGACCCTCTAGGGTAAACCTAGAAGAGCATTTTGAGGTAGGAAATGTAGGAGATTAGAATCACAAAAGCATATCACAAGATGAGAACAAAAAGTGAACTGAAAAACAAAAGGAAAGATGATCAATTTGAGATTTCCCAATTACGAGGCAACAAGGGAAGTCCAGTCAGTCTAGAGCACCGAGCTTTGTCTTTAGACAGGCTGACTCTAAACAGGGACGAGAAAGAGGATAGTCATATTAGTTGGGGACAGGACATGTCAGACGAAGACAAGGATACTTTGTGATGGGAAGAGGGATCTAGTGCATGCAGTCCCGAGGGATGTTTTCAAAAGGAAGTTTGGTGGTCCGATTTGGACCTCCCTAAAGAAAGAACGTCAGAGCCCAAGACATGCTCAAAGCGACCTAAAGGGCAATCTCATAGTGAGAGGGGGGAATCGACACTGTACATAAGCAGATTAAGGTCATTGCGAGGAAGAAGGTGATCAGGAACCATTGTCCCTACTATGGATAGGCAGACGTTGGGAGCAGATTGTGATTTTGGGATTTCACAATTCCCTTTATTAGAGAAAGTAGGGGCCAGACCACAGTATATAACATGGCCCCAAATGTATAAGGACAATTTGAGATGCAAGTTGCCCAGCTTAACATCGGGTACGGGAAAATGGATATATGAGCTAGAGAAAATGACCGGAGGAAATACACTAGCCATAGGGGACATTAAGGGTCTCCTAGTCGCTATTGTTGGGGAAAGGGCAGACGATATTTGGACGAGAGCAGGATATTCAGGCGTTACTGCGCACAACACAGCGCATGACGGCGCTTCATTTAATAATTGTAGAGCGGCAGTCTGGAAAGCACTTAAGAGTACAATATCCGGATACGTCAGATATGGGAGCAATTATGGCATGCAAACTGCAGGACGGCGAGGATCCGCTTGCTTACATTCAAAATGTTCAAGAGCAGTGGACCTTGGAAACTAGGGAGCCGTTGGGGAAATCTATTCTACCATATTCTATGTCAGGGATTGCCAGAACAGGTACAGAGACAGCTTAAAAAGCTGGTGGGTATGGAGGTGGAGCCATGGCCAGTGATACAGCTGACCATTGCGCATCATTGCCGATTTTTGCAAGAGAAAAATCGGAAGAAGGACGACACTAGGAAGATAGAGGAAGCTAAACTAGTACAGAAGAAGTTATCGAAGTACGCTCTCGAAGGGACAATGTTGACTATCAGAGAAGGGTCAGAATCACAACAGACAGCAGGTATGCCATAGGTGAATAACCAACAGCAGTCAGATCAAGGAGAAAATGGGTTCATGCCGAGAGGCAGGGGAACAGGTTTCAGAGGAAGGGGAGGCTTTCAGAATAATCAGGAGGGCTTCCAGAATAACCAAGGTGGTTTTCAAAATGTACAGATTTATAATCAAAGCATGCAGGGAGGACAATTTAGGAGATTCCCTCCTGTATGTTGGATGTGTGGAATGACAGGACATATAGCGCAAACATGCGGGAGCCAAGGGTTTGTACAGAACGGGCAATTCTCAAGAGGGGGGACAGTTTATCTCCAGGATATAGTCCACAAAGTAGGGATGGTTCGCCCAAGATCAGACAGTGTATCAAGTACAAGCACATAGAACACAACAGGCCTTGGAACAACAGCAAGCACCATTGAATCCGCCACAAGGGTAGTCTTAAGCAGGCACCCATGCAGATACAGCAGAGTCCAAACACAGGGCAGTTATTGACACCCAGAGTAGGAGGTGTCACCATCGAGGGTGGGAATCCTTTCACAGGTGCGGGAATAAGTATGTACCCACAATAGGACAGCTCACAGGGTGACTATGTGTTCAGTACTATCAGTGACGCCTAACACTCAAAAGGAACCAATGACTGACGTTACGAGAGGAGGCAAATCCTTTTCTTTTTTAGTAGACACTGGGGCAACTCTCTCATATATACGAGAGGGAACATTTTCATTGTCGGGAAATGCCATGAATGCTCAGGGGTTCTCCGGAGCTACAAGTAGAGTTCCTTTTCCTTTTACTGAGAAATTGCCAGTCTCTATAGGAGAATGTGATATGTCTGTTCCCTTATTATATTCAAAGCAGACGCCAGTTAATATATTGGGTCGAGATTTAATGACAAAGTTAAATATGACAATGTCTTTCACTGATGAAGGCATAGTGTGTTCGACACCAGGAACACATTATTTAAATGTAAGCAATTTTATCATGGCATTTAAAGGGCAGATAGCCTTGCGAGGGACACGGTTAGAACCTGAGGTTTTTCATTATGGGATACGCTTCTTGTTAACATGGCTACCTAGTTTAGTGGGTAAGATTATGAGAGCATCTGATGAATTTTTATTCAAGTCACAGATACCTATGGACGAAGATGGGGGACAGATATTTCCCTTAGGATTAAGGGCAGCCATAGTGCGAGGGGAGTTGGCCAAGCTCAAAGGATTTGAGGACGAGGGCAGGCCATGGAGAATAGTGATTGCTATTGGGGAGGGATACAGATTGACTGATGTCACTGACAAGGATATGTTTAGAGATGACCGGTCAGAGATGACCCGTCAGATGTAGTGTTTGAAATTTGCATCACTTATTGGATCAGGACAGAAAGAAGAGAGGTTCCACAGCGAATGGTGCTAATGCAACAGCACCCTGCATTTTTTGATGAAGACATGGAGAAAATACCAATCCCCTTAAGGACTACAGGCCCTTATGACACCCCTTGAAGGGGGTGGGAGAAGTTGAGATTAAGTTGTAGCCAGGAGCAATTTTACCTTGAGCAAGACAGTATCCCATGTCCAGAGAGGCAGACTAGGGGATTTTTAAGACTAGAGCAGCTGTGATGCAACAAGTGAAGTTGCTTTACTTACTCTGAATAGTGTCCGACATTCTAAAATGTGTTGGCACTGTTTTTATCATTGCTTACTTGAACGAGTGTAAAAGCTTACCAATAAATAATAATAAGAATAACTAATTCTTGAAGTGTACCATAGGGTTTTGCTTTCCCTGATCTGCTTTATACAGATCTAAAACAGTCTTGAAGTGAATACCTGTTTTAGGAGTTGCTTGAAGTATATGGTTTTACTCATCTTGAATAGCTGCTGCTCTTCTAAACTTATAACGCAGAGTTGTGCTTTCCCTGGAACTGCTTCGCGCATTTCTAAAATAGTCCTAGGCTCAATTACTTACCTTGAAATAACATGTTTCTTTTCAAGGGTAATTTGGTTTTGCGTTCATTTGATTACTTAGCGCATGTTAATAGTTATTGTGTGTTCATACTTATCAGAGTAGCTTATATGGCACCCCCAGAAAGTATACGAGTTGATGTATTAGCTCTGAACCGAGCTCTAAAAAGTAATGTTGCAAGGAGTATACTTTTTAACAAGGTTTATTTATTAAGTGATTTCTATAACTGAGTGTCACTGCATGACTGACAGGGTATACTACCCTTGAATAACTTATTTTAAAAGTATATCTTTTTTTTAAATTATTTTTTATTCTTAACAACACTTCAAACATTACAACCATTTAGGACATTCACAATCAATATATTAAAGCGGTCCATAATTAAATGCACTTTACTGTCCTGCCCCCTCCCCCCATTAACTTGAGCCATTCCATCGGTGTCATCCATCTGAGCCACTACGTGTATATCTAACATATCATCTGTGTCCTCTGCTTCGTCCTCGGTCTGGTGGGGGTTTATCATTGAAGCCACCATTTGGGGGCCTACCTCCTCCTCCCTACCTCTAGTGACTGCTTCATACCAGGCCACCGATTCTGCCTCCACCCATTTCAGGAGGTCCGCCCACCTCCAACTTCCAGCCCATTGCGATTCTGCGCTTGGCCAAAATATAAGCCAGATCCTTCATTTTGCTAATATGCTTTAAGTTACGTGGCCTGGGAAAGCTCCAGAGCATGCATGCCCAAGCAGATCCAACGTCAAGCACCACCCCACTGCTAGCCAGTCTTGTTTTTACTTATGTCCAGAATCTGCTCGCTTCTGGGCAGTCCCAGAACATATGCAGCAGCCCAGCCTCTTCCTCCCCTTACCTGGGGCATTTCTGTGCTGCCGAGCCCCCAAATCTAGCTATTCTGCTGGGGGTCAAGTATGCCCTGTGGGTGACGTATAGCTGGATCTGCTGAAGTCTTGCATTCCGGGACACCTTCTTATGGTACCTTTGGGCTCTGTCCCATTGGCCGTCTGTCATGGGTTCCCCCACCTCCTCCCCCCAATCGTGCCTTAACTGGAGCAGCTCCCTTCCCGCCTTTGTACTCAGTAACTCATATACCGGGATATTTCGTGCCCGTCCTGCCAAAAAATCGTACATCATTTCTATGGTGGCGTCAGGTTGTTCTGCAAGTACTGTATCGGGCCACCTTTCCCTCACCCGTTTCATGATTCTAAGTACGTTATATGTTGGCCTTTATGCACCCCTGTCTCCTCCATCAATCTCTGGAATCCTACTGCCTACCCCTCCTGCCATATATCACCCAGGGTGGCCAGGCCCACTGGTTCCCAGTATCTGCAAACCCCTTTTATCAGCTGGGAGTCTCCCCCATATGGCACCACCAACGGGACCTGTTGAGAAAGCAGGTCCAGGTCACCCACAGTTCGCCACGCTCTGCGCCAGACCTCCCAGCCCAATATCAGCAACCTCCCCCTCCCCGCCACTTTCACCTTGGGCAACCACACTGTCTCTCTGAGAAAATATGGGGCCAAGTCTCCCTGCAAGAGCCTGGCTTCTGCCGATTCATTTTCCGACAACCACCTGGCCACGTATAATAGCTGTCCCGCCAGGTGATACAATTCAAAGTTCGGCAAGTTAATACCCCCCTTTTCACACAAGTTTTGTAATTTCCAAAGGGCCACCCTGTTCCTGGAGTTGTGCCATATGAAGCCCCTGCACATGCCATGAAGTTTAACATAAAAGCGTTTGGGAATCAAATACGGGACATTCACGAAAAAGTGTAGCAGTCTGGGCAACACCACCATCTTAAGCAAAGCTGCTCTTCCCATCATCCAGGGGCAATCTAGACCAGAATGCCATGCTGTTTCTAATGCCTTCCAATGCCTTCTCTGTGTTGTATTTATGCTCTGCCTCTATACTGTGGTATACATTTATGCCTAGGTATCGGAACGTCTCGGTCTGCCAGGGTATTTGCAAAATGGGCAACTTATCTGGTGGAATGCCCCTGTATCTCCCTAGGGGGAACACGCTGGACTTCCCTGGGTTTACCCAAATGCCCGAGAGGGTGGTGTAGCGGTCCATCATCTCCAGGACATATTGCAGGTTCTCTTCCGGGAAGCGCAGATAGAGGAGCATGTCATCAGCATACAACGATATCAGGTGTGTAGCTCCTGCCGTTTGGATCCCCACCTCCCCATATTGTTGCCTAAGGCAGACTGCCAACAGCTCCAGCGCAAGAATGTATAACATGGGCGACCATGGGCATCCCTGTCTGGTCCCCCTGCTGAGCTGCCATTTGTCTGAGATTATGGCGCCTGTTTTAACCCTAGCGATCGGGAGCTATATAACATCTTAAGCCATCTTGTGTACCCCGGTTCCATCCTGAACCCTCTCAGGGTCGCCATCAACCATGGCCACCTAACGGAATCGAAGGCCTTGACCGCGTCCAATGACAATGGCCAGTTCGCCCGGATCACCCTCTGTTTGGTCAATGATATGATGTAGCCTCCTATGATTGCCAGTGATGTTTCTGCCGGGGACGTAACCTGTTTGGTCTGGGTGAATCAGTTTGCCAATTACTCGCTTGAGCCTATTGGTGAGCACCGCTGTAAGTATTTTGCTATCCTGGTTGAGCATCGATAAGGGCCTATACGACCCACAATTTGCTTCCGGCTTGCCTGGTTTCAAGAGCGGGATGATCACTGCTTCTCGCAGGGTCTCTGGCAGCTCCTCCCGTTCGTAGGCCTAGTTGAACATGGCCAGGAGCGGCTGGAGCAACTCCTGCCGGTACGCTTTATGAAATTCGCTGGGTAGTCCATCTGACCAAGGCGCCTTACTCTTGGGCAAATGCTGGATCACTGTGTCCAGTTCGTCCGCAGCGATTGGGGCCACTAGGCCCGCTCGTTCCAGGTCATCTAGGGTGGGCAGGCCCATATCCTCTAGTATTTCCAAAATCTCTTGGCCCATGTCCCCGTACAAGCATTTATAATACCTGAGGAACTCTTCATTCACACCGTCCTGGGTATCATAAATCTGGTCATCTTCCCCCCTGATTACTCTAATCACTGATCGGGGCGTCTCATTTTTATATAACCAGGCCAGCAATCTGCCCGGCTTGTCACCGCCCGCATGTTGCCTTTCCACGTATTTCTTATAATTCAAGTTGCATAGCCTGTCCCAGAGCACTTCGCTAGCACCTTGCAGCTCCCTCATTCTTACCCAGTCTTCTCGGGTGGTCCCTGCCTTCTATATCAAATCCTCTAGCTCTTTTTCTGTATCCTGTAACTCCTGTTCTATACCCCCTGGATAGAGATATGGCAACCCCTTGCACCACCACTTTGAATGCCTCCCATACAGTTCCAACTGATTTCACACTACCAGTATTAATGTCGAAGTATTCTGTGATGGCCTCCCTTAGGTCCTCCTGGAATCCTGAGTCCTGTAGGGCTTCAGCTCTGAGCTTCCACGTCGGGATACATGCCCTGAGGTGGTGGTATTGCCACTCCAGGACCAAAGGAGAATGGTCCGAAAGTGTCCTGGCCTTATATTCTGCTCCCACCATTTCTCCTGCTACCTCCTCAGGTGTGAACACATAATCCAGCCTAGTGTGCAGGTTGGGCAGCACTGGTAATGTGAACACTGCCCGTCTGTTGGGTGAAACCGCCTCCACACATCTACCAGTCTGAGGTCTGACAGCAGTGCCCGAAGCGCTTTGGCTGCTGGGGTTGGTTTGTCCAGCTTACCATCTGACCTGTCTACCTTGTGGTTCAGGGTGCAATTGAAGTCACCCCCCCCCCAGTATTGCTCCGCCCGCAGGGGGCAGATTGTTCCATATAAAGACCTAAAGTAAGCCGCTGTATCCTGGTTAGGGGCATATAGGTTTATAATGTTCACTTCACGATTCTCCAGGAGCCCCTCCACCACCACCATTCTCCCCTCCGGGTCTACAGTGGACCTAAGCAGTTGAAACTGCACATGCGGTGCCACCCATATAACGACTCCTCTCGAGTATGCCGAGTATGTGGCTCCCGTGACACTTCCCTTCCATTTTCTCTTGACCACCTCCAGTTTCTCTTTGGTGAGGTGGGTTTCATGTAATAAAGCAATGTCGATCCTCATCCTCTTGAGGTACATCATCACCTTATTTCGTTTTAGGTAACTATTGAGGCCCCTCACATTCCAGGTCACCACCCTGAGATCACCCGACGCCATTGACATGGTATCCTGCCTCCCCTCTTAGCGTCCCTTTTTGCTCCTGATAACACCGATTTTGGCTCCTTACCATCCTAACCCCAACAACCTCCCCTTCCCTCCCTTCCCCAACTACACCCCACTGAACACAACCCTTACCCTCCCCCCTCCCAACCCAGCCCCAACAAGTGCCCAGCTCCATCCCTGGATCTCAGGCCCGCCCGCGTTTGGTCCCTCCTCGGAATACCCAAGGACAAGGACCCAGCATGGTGTCACCGGACTACCAGTGAACTAACTAAGCTTTAAGCTATAGGGGTACAAGGGTTAGCTCCCAGTAGCCCCCGCGTGTGTGTTTCGGATTATTCAGCTCAAATGAATCCTACATGCATGTACATCTCAAACACCTCCCTGCCTATATTCCAGTCCCAATGTCCTGCGCGACGCCACCCTAGGTGCCGCTGCTGCATGTTACTTATCCTTCACCTCCAGTCTGGATACCCAATTCTTGGGGGCTGCTCTGCATATCCAGCCACCCCATGGCATCCTCCGGGGTTTCAAAAAATAGGATTTTGTTCTTGTGGAACACCTTCAGTTTGGCCGGGTAAAGCAGCATATATTTGTAGCCTGTTTTTCACAGTCTTCTTTTCACTGCCCCAAAGTTCACACCGCTGCGCTGCACCTGCAAGGTGTAGTCTGGGTATGCAGTTATCTTCGCTGTCCCCTTTTCGATTGTTCTGCCCTTTCGGAAGAATTCAAGTATCCTTTCCCGATCCCGGTAATTCAAGATCTTTGCAATTATTGGCCTGGGTGGGGTGCCTGGTGGCAGCTTCCTCATCAGGGCCCTACGCGCCCTCTCGACAGCGAACCCCTGGGACAGCACCCCTCTGGTTATTTCTTGCAGTAACATACTTCCAACATATTCCGTTGGGTTGGGCCCTTCTGTTCCCTCAGGCAAACCTATAATGCAGATGTTATTCCGTCGGGCCCGTCCTTCTGCCTCTTCCGCACTGCTTTCCAGGTTGCCCATTCCTGGACCGCCCCAACCTTAAGGTCCAGCGCCACTTTGAGTTCGTTCATGGCCAGTCCCAATTTAGTTTCCCAGGCGACTTTCAAGTCCGCAATCGCGGCAAGGACCTCCTGGATTGTGCCCGGCGCCTCTGCGCTCCACGCAGACTTATCTTTCCTCCTGGCACCTTCTGCCCCAGGCGATGTCTTCGCATAGTCATCCAGCGTGGGCTGCTTGCTCTTTGGTCTTATGTTCTAGTTAGACATCGTGCTGTACCGACCGGGTGTGGGCCACCACGACAGCCCTACTCCTGCAGTCCTGCTCCGTGTTGAGCGTTCCCAGTGTTTGGGGCCAGTTCGGCCTTGTCAGGGGCGTATGCTGATTGCCAGTGGTCCTTCTGAGGTGGCTCTGTCCACACCCGTGCTGATGCAGTCTTAGCTAGTTTGCTGGGGCTTTAATCCGTATTCTTCCAGTTGCTTGTGCCCAGGCGTGCCCAATGGCACCGCTCGCAACTGCTACGGGCTCCGACTAAGCCCCACAGCCACTCATCCAGCAGTGACGCCCGTGGCAATTTCACTACACTTCATGCGAGTGCAGGCTGTTTCGGGTGTGCCTCCAAGTATTCAAAGTAGGCCCCAAGGTGGGCCGTGTCGCTCTGCTCTGTTCTGTGGGCGGTGTGGGTTCCTCGGGACTGGGGTCCCCTTCCAGCGGCCCACTGACTTGGCAGTCCTTCCTAGCTTGTTGTGGGGGCGCTTACTCCGTGTTAATAGCGACCATGTCTCCAGTGAGGGGCTGGGCCCTCAGGTGTGCCTCAGCGTCCAGTATACAATGTTGCCGGCCCGGTGCCATTCTGCTTTGTCCCCAGTCCCAATGCTCAGGTCTCTCCCTTCAGCCAAAGTCTATGGCCACAGTGTCACGTTCGCCGCAAATATGGTATGTGGGTCCGTGCCCTCATCTATGGCTTCTTGTTGCAGGCGCGCATATATGAGTGCCCGTCTGGCCCCGGAGTGCCCAAACCTTACTGCCCCACCCACTGGGGGGCCTGCCCCACAATTTTTGGGGGCCCTCTCCCCGTCACCCCAAATGGGTGGTGGGGGCACCTCATGCAGGCCTCCCTAGGGGGCAAATATCTGCCCGTAGGAAGGGGCAAATGGGTATTCACTGGGGGTGAGGTTCAGTAGACCACTAGGGATGGCTTGCAAAGAGGGGGCATGCTTGCAAAGTGTTTATTTGTTTTTGCTGGTGTGACCGTAGGTAACATGTTTTTTGTTTTGTGTACAGCTTTTTCTACGCGAGCAGCTGCAACGTTATGAGCGTACTGATTTTTATTATTCTATGGTTAGGGCCCACTGTCAGTGGGGTGTGTGAGACTGCGGCTGGATTGTTGGTAGTGTGGGTGGGAATGGGCCGTCTCGGCAGATATGTTGGTGGGCTGGGACACAATTGCAGGGGCAGGCCACAAATTGCCCTCCATGCCAGCAGAACATTGGTGTTTCCCTGGGAGCGGATCCCTCCCATGTGGGTTGTCCGTCTGCAAGCCCAGGCTCCACCTCTGGCTGTGCTACATTACAGATGTCACCTCCGGGGAGGAATGGCGATCCTGCCGGGGCTCCCTGGAGCTGCTGTGCTTAGGGGACGGTACACCCACATGGTACATGGATGCCCAAGGCCAGGGACATCACCTCCAACCATCCTGGAGTTGCGGCTGGCCTGCATTACAGCTTTTCCCTTCAGGGAGGTATTGGCACACTGCCGGGACTACCTGGCGGGGACAGGCTGTAAAGCAGGGCAGCCAGGGCTCCAGCAAAGTCAGCGGTAATATCCCTGGCTCTGGGCACCCTTCTCCCATGTGGGTCTTTGCCCGGGGTTCTGGGTAATAAATTCTGGGCCACTGCGCGCAAGTCAGACCTCTGTGCATTCCCATTGGTGTCCTCTTTTGGGAAATGCATGGGGTTCCCTGTTTTCTTTGCTGGCTTCGATACCCTAGGCCCAAATATGTAGGTTGCCCACATGAACAAAATGTGCTGTGCCAAAAGGCTTGGGGTTACCAGTGTGTTACCCTTTTCCTTTTTGTGCCCCCGGTAGGTGCACCCACACATGTGAGGTACCGTTTTCGTCGGGGCATCTGTGGGAAGGTATGACATCTGTTGTTGGCGATGTGTTTTGGTGAGTGGAGAGAGAGAAATGTCTCTGAAATTGGCTGGATATGAAGCCAATTCCCAGATATTTTGCTCTGGCCACCCACTGAAACATGTCGCCAACAGATGTCATACCTTCCCGCGTTCCCACAGGTGACCCGACGAAAACGGTACCTCGCATGTGTCTGGGTTATAAATTGTGGCCCGATTCGCACAAGTCAGACCTCTGCGGATTGCCACGGGTGTCATCTTTACGGAAATGCATGGGGTTCTCTCTTTTCCTTGGTGGCTTGGACACCAGAGGCCCAAATCTGTATGGTGTGCCCATCTGGAAAAAGTGTGAAATTCAGCTGTCAGAACAGACTTAGGGTTACCTGTGTTTTAGGCTTTCCCCTTGGCACCCAGGTAGGTGCACCCACACATGAGGTACAGATTTCATCGGTACACGTGGGAATGCGGGAAGGTAGAACATTTGGTGTGTTTGTGTGGTTTTCATAACTTTTTGACCCATTTGCTGGTGCCCTTTGTCACACAACCCTTTCATTTCCCAAATGTGCCCTACATTTAGTCGCTGCTCTAGGCACCATACACTTTTGTAACCTGCACAAGTCACCTACCCTTGAAAAGGTCTGCCTGTGCTCTTTCAAAAAATATATGCTTGCCGTTCCTCACCACATTGGTTTTCCTGATTTACACATGTTAATTAAGTCTGTTCAGGCCATAAGCATAAAACTCCTGTGTACCATGGCTCAGTGTTTGGCTTGTGGTGTTGCTTGTTTTGTAAAACACTACAGAAAATGTGTGCTTTCCTAACTGCAAGAGTCGGGGGAATGTAGCGGAGCATTGCTTTTCTCAAAATTCATAGAAGCCATTGCCGTACCAAGCCAACCATGTCTACCGCATACCTTTTTTTCCATCATTTTCCCACTTTCCCCCAATCTATAGCACTTTCCCATACCTAGTTGTTGCCCGACCTACGCAAATCACCCCTTCCTAAACTTGGAATTTCGTCTACTTTTCAGAAATGTTTGCCTTTTTTGTTCACCAATTCGGCTTGCCTACCCTTTTCTTCCATTCCGTCCATGCATGTCCAATTGGCAAAAATGGCCAAAATCGCCTACCTCTCACAAAACGGTTGATAACCACATCAAAATAATTTTTTTTCGTTTCCACTCAACCTGTTCTTGAAAGCCAGGAAATTGGGGAATTCAACACAGCAAACCATTTGTTCCTAGCTCTTACAAGGAAAATAAACACAGGCTTCTTTGTAAATCATTTTATTGTCATTTTTTTTAAAAAACACAAAATGTTTGCCCTTTTTGCTTATTTTCTCTCACCACCCCTCCCACCCCCCCGACGCAACCTAGGATTCCAAGGTGGCGTTACAACCGCCTATATGTGGGATAAAAAAGGGGCCAAATTTGCCCGAGATATCTTATATAACAAAAAAGTTACAAGGCATTGAATGGCGACATACCGAAATCACCAAAAAAGGCATTGGCACTGGGGGGAAATACCCATGGCAGTTAAAGGGTTAAATAAACCCTTTATTTTTACAATACATAGTGTTTCAGTATTTCTTTGGAACATACGTATGATAGAATTTCTTTGTACCAAGCTACAGCCCTCTCTCCCTCCTAAGTTCTCAGGTGGTACAGCCTTATACTAAGAGTGGATTTATATACCACCACCATGAAGCCCTTAGTTGGACTTTAACTGTCCTAACACTTTGGACCACCACTGCAGCGATTGAACTAGAAGTTGTGAACCCACCACTAGATAGTCTCACATACCAGTTGCTTGCAACCATTTTTTCACGAACCACGCTTGCATTGGGCGCATGAACAGTTGGATGTGGGGAAATAGATGCAGAAAGCCATCATTCCTAGAAGGTGCATTGCCTTTTGCACTGTTACTGGATGACCGGCTACATACTGAGGTATTTGAAACAGCATGTTATGGACCCTCTCTTTCGAGGGGAAGACTAGTCAGTGGTTTGTTTTGATAAGTGCCCCTAGAAATCTTTTTCCTTAGCTGGGCACTAGTCTTCTTCTCGTTTATTGAGAATCCTAATTGGAAAAGTAGGTTGACCGTTTTCTAGGTGTTTTGCAGGCACCTCCGAGGCGTTTCTCCTATTATTAGCCAGTCGTCCAAGTAAGGGTACACTGGAACGGACTGCCTTTGCAAGTGTGCGGACACTACTGCTAGGATCTTTGTGAACACCCTGGGGCATGAGGCTATGCCGAATGGTAGCACCTTGAATTGGTAGTGCTTGTCCTCCACTTTGAATCTTAGGTATTTTTTGTGCATTGGCAACATTGAAATATGAAAGTATGCATCTTTCATGTCCAATGTTGCCATGTTATCCCCTTGTTTTAGCAGGGGGATTACCTCCTGTAATGTAGTCATCATGAATTCTTGGGCATGACATACTTGTTTGCAGGGAGCAGGTCCAGCACCATGCGCACTGTTGGATCTTTTTTTCGAACAAGGAAGTACACTGAATAAATACCTTGATCATCCTCTAGAGGTAGTACCAGCTCATTTGCTCCTTTCTCTAGTAGTGTCTGGAGCTCCTCTTGTAGGATTAGAATATGTTCTGCCGACATCTGTCTTGCACGAGGAGGGTGGTGGCGTGGTGTTTGGATGAACTCTATGGAGTACCCTTTTGCTACTGTCATGAGCACCCAGCTATCGGACGTTATTCTCTTCCACTGCTGGGTGAAAAGCCTTATGCGACCCCCTAATGTGGATGCATGGGAAGGAACGTGGACCGGTCTGTCATTTGCTGGCAGTTGTTGCTGTCCCTCTAGAGGCTGTAACCTTGCCTTGCCCTTTTCCTTGGCAAAACCCACTTTGAGGATAGGATTAATGGGAGGTACATTGAGAATGGGGATTGTAAAAAGAGGAGCCTGATGCCCCAGATCCAGGTTGGATTTATCGATTGAAACCTTGGCCACGAAAAGTGTGCCATGTGATCATCTAAATAAGAGTCGTCTGGATCTTAACTAGGGTCATCCTGGTCTACGTACCAGATGTCTTGATCTGCCTGGTCAGGCTAATTGTCCCTGTGTTGAGTCATGGGAGGCATCCATGGATGTAATGGTGGGAGGAGTTGTTGGTGACTGAGGATACCAAGAGTGACCTGTCTCAAGGGGCTGAGACATCTGGAGGTCTAAAGTATTTTTAGGCGAATAGGATTCTTATTCATAAAGCCGACGGAGGAAACCCTGTCCATAGTCTCTTCAAATCGTTCCTTTGTCCAGTTTCCCGTTTTTGGTGCCTCAGCTAATGGGAATACAACTGCTTCTGGGTCTTCCCTTGGTCTTTTCTTTTAAGGAGATAGGGGCAGAGAAGAATGGGATACATACTCTTTAGAGGCAACAGGGGTGTGTTTTATGGCTATGGGCCTTTTTATTGCACTTTGTTTTGTGATTTTCGACTGATGTTCGGCATCTCAGATTCATTCGTCGAGTGGAATTTATGCACGCCTATAGCCATCTCTTTGCTCTTATCGCCTTGCCATAAACGCTGATGTGGAACCGCAGCTCAGCTAGCTTTGACGGTGGGTCGGGTGGCCACGATGCCCCTACCGCCGGCGTGCGGCCTTCCTTAGACAGTTGCGTCGAGGAGCAGCCTTGGGGCATGTGTGTAGGTGTGCGCGCGTCCTTGTCGTCAGAGGCTTTCCCCATAGCAGCGCACTTTGACTGCCTTTTGAGGCTGGGGACTGACGTGCAGGAGCCTGATGGTTCCCTTGTGGTGTCTTCCGGCTCTGAACATGAGCCTTTGCTGCCCTGGCCTTCCTGATAAGACTCCAAGACCCCAGCTGCAGTTTCCGACTGCCATCATGGCATGTGCCGGCCACCATTTTATTCTACGCTCTTTTAGGCCTAAAAAGCGTACAGATGCTCAATGGGTCCCCTGGTGATCGCGGGGAAGGCAGTGGTTACCCACCCTATGGGTGTCTTTCCGCAGAAATGTTCTAATACACTTTGAACAGAATTTAAATGGAGTACGCTCCATGTTGGAAAGAGAATTTAAAGGGCAGCAAGACGTAGTAACAACAGGTCAAGGAGGTGGGCATTCTCTATACGAAAAAGATCAGTCCCCCCACTCTTCCTACTAATAGGCTGAAGCCTGTTGCCGGAACAATCGTCTGTTTTGGTCGTCGAAAGTTCTTCCATCGAGATGTAGTGTCAAGCGGTTAACAGTCGAAATAAGTAATAAAGAGATATTAACTCAAAAGTAGCCCAGCCACAGGACTACGCAATAAACATGTAACCAGGATGGTGGAAAGAAATAATCTGAGGGACCTCGATATTTGAGGGATCATGGGTACAGTTGACGTCACACTACGGATAGAATTACAAACACGCCTAGTCGACGTCCCTTTTCGAACTTCGAAAAACATGTTCAATACTTGCAGCTACCACTAGATGTCGGCCTATGCAAAGCATGGGATTCTAAGCAGATCCACAAGCCTCAGAAATATATATAAACATATATACATATACACCACACTTTTTTTTCTCTTCTGCCACAACAGTAACCCACAAGTAAGGAACAAGTTACTTACCTGTAACTGTTGTTCTCCAGCATGGGTCTGGCATGGATTCACATGCTCATGAATATTCCCAGTCGTCAGGCTGGGAATCCTCGGTAAAGAAAAAACCAGTATCAGTTTCGTTTCTGATCTGTCTTTCGTAGTAATAACCAATCACTGGTCTCTGCGTCATACTGACCACAGCCAATGACTGCCCTCTACCTAAGCACCGCCTCTGGCAGCCATCTTCAGATTTGGAAGCACGTGAAGTGGCAGAATGACCAAGTGAAGAGCCGCAGAGGGGTAGGCGGGAGGGTTCGCATGTGAATCCATGCCAGACCCATGCTGGGGAACAACAGTTACAGGTAAGTAACTTGTTCCTTCTCCAGCATGGGGTCTGGCATGGATTCACATGCTCATGAATAAAGAATACATAGCAGTACACACATGCACAACCACGGGAGGTGGCAAAGGCTCAACATTAAGCATTGCATCAAACTCAACATTAAGCATCTTACCTCCCTACCAGGCTCACCTCAGGCGAACAGGTTGCGCAGCACTGCTTGGCCGACCCTGGACTCCTCCCTGGAATCCCGATCGACGCAGTAGAACTTCGTGAAGGTGTGCGTCGACCTCCACGTAGCAGCCCTGCATATGTCCAGCAGGGGCACACCAGAAAGGAACGCCGTGGTAGCTGCGATCGCTCTGGTGGAATGGGCTCTCGGACGGCCAGGCAGCGGTCGGTTTGCCAACCGATGACAGTACATGATACAGCCGGAGAGCCATCTGGAAATGGAAGCCTTCGAGAGAGCCTTCCCCTGATTGACAGGTCCAAAGTTCACAAAGAGTTGTGACGTCTTCCGAAAACACTTTGGCCCTCATTACGACCCTGGCGGAAAGTGACTGACCGGACCGCCACAGCGTAACTAGCGTTTCCGCCATTGCACGAAGGAGCAAAGTGCGGCCCATTCCGACCCATCGGGCACGAGCACCACGGCATGGCGGAAGTGCAAAGTCCGCGATGGCGGAAATGACCCCAAAACGGCCCACACCGCCGCCGTACGGCGCCCTAGGTGCAATACCGCCACCCATCTCAGCGGACACCGCAGTGTGCGCCTACCGGAAAGTACGGTGACCGGAAATATACGGAAACGGAAGTTAAAACATGGGCCCGGAACGGAAAACATCCCGCCGTACACCCATAAAACCACGAAATCCACACAACCACTATAAACACTACCCTGAGACACACCCCAACCCGTCATCCACCCTAGCGAAACCAAGAAAAATGGGAAAAGTAGCGAAGAAAGCGTGCGACCGCAAGCGGCAGGTCCACTTCTCCCGTGAGGAACTCACCGTGCTAACAGAGACCCTCCAGGAGAATGCCGCCGCCGTCTTCTCCACGCAAATGACCAGGACGGCACTTGCGAACAAGAAGGCCATATAGGCTCTGGTGGCACAGCGGGTAAGTGCGGTGGGGACCGCACCCCGCACCCCACAGCAATGCCGTAAGCGATGGGACGACCTGCGGATACGCGTCCGCAGCATACTCTCTGCCAACCGCAACATTGCCACAGCCACCGGGGGAGGTCCTGAATCACCCATCAAGTTGACCCCCTGGGAAGAAATCTGTGCCTCCACCATCGGAATGGAGAGCATAGAGGGAGTCGGAGGGATGGAGAAAGGAGTGCAGACATCCGAAGAATCAGGTAGGTGGCCCTAACAAAACAATGCCAAATCCACAATGTCCAATCATGTGAAGTACCATGCGTCCACATAGTGCAACAGAAACACATGTCCAGGAGAACGTCCACACACATCGGCCTGATAGCGCACGTTAAAACCCACAATAAATACATAAATAATTAAAAACCCCTAATACACGCACTACACGTGCAGCAGGCACACCCTAACTGCAGGCTGCCACACAACTGCACCCTCACTCCACACACAAATGAAACCACCTCCAAGGCCCCGACCCAAATCACCCTCAGGTACCACCCCAATGCATGTGACACAATGCCATTCCAATTCCCACAGACCCATCAATAACCCTCGGCCTCCTTTACTCCACCACAGGGTCCGATCCAAACGACGAGCTCCAGGACACCCCTACCAGCACACCTGCAAAGAGGGCCAAGACCAACGGCCAAAGACCCTCCACCTCAGCTGCACGCATCAAGACACGGCAGCAGCACAAATCAGGTGGCAGCACACAGGAGGGAACATCAACAGGCACCCCAGCAGCCAGCATGCCCACACCACCACCACCACCACAGGTCCCCCCAACGGATGCCACAGAAGGCACTGGCTCCGGTGGCAGCAGCACCATAGGTGACACCCCATTGATGGCAGCATGCTCCAACACAGAAGACGGGGATGCCGAAGTCAGATCCATCCATGACCTCTCCCAATCCCCCTGTCTGTCCGATCCCGTACAACCTGAGGATACCACGCAGGGGCACCCACAAGACGACGACCGGCCATCCCCCACAAGCCCTGTGGCAAGGCAACATGAGGACAACAGCCCCTCTGTGACACCCCCGCAAATGGCCATGGCCCAGCAGAGGCAACAGTCCCTCGACCAGTTAATCGTGCAACAGCAGCAACTGGCCACGCTCCTCAAGGACCATGCCGATGAATGTGGGGGCACTAAGGCAGACATAGAAACATCAACTGAGACACTTAGGGCAGAAATGGAGAGAGGTACAGAGACACTAAGGGCACAAATGGAGAGTAGCACCGAGAGCCTGAGAGTCCAATTGGAGAGAAGCACCGAGAGCCTGAGGGGGGAACTGCATGCGACGTCCAAAGACGTATGTGCCGAACTAGCCGCAGTGCGCCGTGTGCTCACTGAGCTCTCACAAACCCTTAGGGACATGCATGGACGTGAGCAGGCAGAGACATCATCCGTTGCAAGTTCCGTCCAGGGCAGCCCCCAACGTAGATCTGGGAGGAACCTGCGCTCCACAGGCAGGGGTGCCCCTGATACCCGCAGAGGGGGCTTGCAATAGCGACTGCCCACTGACAATGAGCATCTTTGGACACTGGTGTTCGGGGGGAGGTAGGAGGGTGGAGGGGGGGTGTTGGGCTCACTTGGGTGGCGGGTCGATAGGGTGTTCAACATGATATCACATATGCCATAAACAGTGCACGATCAACCTATGAGATGTGTGGACATTGATATTTGTGTACTAGGCCATCATAGGCGTACAGTCCATATTGTGCATGTCCCATACACACACAGTGCCACGAGTCCCGTGTCCATGTATCAGCCACCAGGCGTGAGTGCTAGAAGCATACATCAATGAGATGCTGACGAATTTCACGGGCCTCCTGTGCCTCGCCGACTCCTTGAGGTGCTGCCACATCCCCACCCTCATCCTGACCATCTTCAGGTGCATGCAGTTCTGCGTCAGGGGGCATGGGCACATTTCTACGTACGCACATGTTGTGTAGCATGACACATGCCATGACCATCTTTGCAACCTTCTCATGGCGGTACAGGAGTGCCCCGCCAGACCTGCTGAGGCAGCGGAAACGACCCTTCAGTAGGCCGAATGCCTGTTCAATGACTACACGGGTACGTGAGTGGGCATGGTTGTAGTCCTCCTCATGCTGGTCCCGTGGGTTCCGGACTGGTGTGAGGAGCCATCTCTTCAGTGGATATCCAGCATCACCTGTATGTGGATGAGAAACGTATGATGTGGAATGCCATTGCTACGTACGCACACCCCCCCCCTTCCTGCCAGGTCATTGCCGAATCACATAGCCCACATTATCATGCATGTAATGAGACTCACCGAGTAGCCAGGATCTGTTCCCTGCGTGTCGCTCCATGTAGCGTGGTATTGTAGAGTTCCTCAAGACCATAGAATCATGGGTTGATCCAGGGAATCGGGCACAACAATGTGTAATGATCCTGTTGGTGTCACACACCATTTGTACATTCAAGGAATGAAATTGTTTTCGGTTGCGGTACTGGGCCTCCATGGCATGTGGGACGACCAATTCCACATGGGTGCAGTCGATGGCACCAATGCAACCCGGTATGCCGGCAAGTGCATGGAATCCCACTTTTGTGTTCGTAATTTCCTGCTCCGAGCGTGGTAGGGAGATGTAGTCGTCTGCGTGCTGCAGGAGGGCATCGAGCACTTGCAATAGTGTCCGTGAGAACAGTGGCTGAGAAATGCCATGCAACTGTCCGACTGTGTGCTGGTAGGTGCCTGTGGCCAGGAAGTGTAGTACAGACACCACCTTCAGTAGGGGTGGGATGGCGGTTGGGCTATCTATCATGCTGACAAGGTCAGCCTGTGTCATGTCCACAATGGCGGCTATGGTGTCCCGGTCCAGACGGTAGAGGGTGTGGATCTGCTCATCAGTGAGGTTGAACGGATGTGCTCGGAGGCGTGGGATTGCGGGCTGCCTGCGTGGTGGTAGTGGCTGTGCTGGCGGCCCTTGCTGGCCCTGCCTTGGCCTCCTCCTCCTCCTGCGTCTCCACCGTGCGGCCGGTTGTAGTTGGTGTTCGTCTTCTTCTTGGAGTTGGAGTACTTGCAGTGCTATCAGGTCCCCCAGGGCCAACATCGCGAGTCCTGCCGGTAGCATTTCGGTGTGGTTGTGGGAGGAGACTGGGTGTGCAATTTATGTGTTTTCAGGCTGTATGGCCTCCACCTGTGGTGATTCATTCCACCTGTGCAAACTGCTCTCCCCTTTGGCCGAGCACGTCCCGCGCACAACGCTGCAATTCGGGGAATGGCATCTTGCTATTGCAATCATGTATTTGTACCCGATGGCCGTGTAACATTTGTTGACATGTTCATTCTGCTGTGGTCCCATTGTTTCACATACTATCTGTGCAGTCGCGAACAGACTTGTGAAGGGTCAGTGGAACGTAGTACTCGAGTAACGGTGGGCCCTCATGCATCACTGTACCGAGTTGCAACGACGGGCGGGGCGTCCCATTTGTGGGTGAAGGCAGTTGCCATTTCCACACACAGCCGCACTCGATGGATTAATTAGTGATTTCAAGCGGCCACAGATGCCTTTTCGCCGTGATGTTGCAAATGAGGAATTCGAAGGGCGGCGCTTTCGGTTATCAGCTAGCGGCGAGGAGATGCCCACAGGTCTGACTGCAAATATAACGTTCTATTGTTCAATGTCCTTGAGACAGGGGCCATGGCGAGGATGCAATGATTGATATGAATAGTTTGGGATGCGCAATAGCGACGTGGGCGATGAGGCCGGCCGTTCCCAAATACATGTTACTTCACAACACTGGAATTACGGGCTGGGGCACTGTGGATTTTGCAGGCTGCATAACGCACAGACTCAATGGATGTTTCTAATGTTATGTGAGTAATTATTCAGGCGTTTTGATTCCGGGATGAGGGAATGATGAATGGATGCATGGGCAGGTGATTTGATACAGAGTTTGCCATGTACAGGGCTTCTTGGGATCTATCCGCCTCCCCTACGCTATGTGATGCAGGGCTGCCATAGTGGGACCATCGTCTATCTGGCCTTGTTGAGCCCTCCCTGTCTCGACGCGCCCTCAGACACTTGTGTCCATGCACGTCAACATTCCCATCTGATGGATTATGTTTTGACAGACGCATGCACAGGTACACTCGTTTGTGATGGTGTTTGCACCTCGATATAGATGGTAATGAGTCGCTAGTGGTTTTGGGGTGATGATGATCCTTTGGAGTGGGCTAGCATGCATATGGCTGTGGATTTAGTGTGATCATTGAAGTGAGTTGTTGGAATGTAGTTCTGATGGCCATTCTGTTCTTTTTCTTTTCTTTTGGTTGACAGGTATCTCCTCCCCTTTTGCCACTGCCATCTGTATGCCACTCCTGCAGATGGGTTTTACTCCCGACACCTGCTGCTTCGTGTTAATCAGTGGAGCAGCATTACGATCTTATGGGACGATCGCCAATGGGCCACATGCCCTTACGCAGTACTGGTGGCTCGGAGCAACATTTCGGCCTTTCAGCTGGACTAGTGCCTCCTCATTGGGACGGCCCTGCGGTTCTGTGCGCTTCCATGTTGCCTTTTCGTACGTGAATGTGGCTCTGTGTACCATGAGGGAACAGGGCGTCACACAAGTAGTGGCTGGTCATTTCTTGCGGATGCAGCCCACAATGGTGAAAAGTGTTTTGGAGTTCATGGCCTGATGGCTGTATGGGCTTGTTGATTTTGATGTGCATTAAATTTCTATTCTGATTTGGCCCGTGTAGCGTTCTTCTTTGCAAGTGATGTGGCATATGCCTATTTGGGGGCCGATGTATTGTGAGGAGATCTGCATTGGGTTCCAGCTTCGGAGTTTAGTTGCGTGGTACTGTACTGGGCGCGTTTGCCTACGAAGCCCGTGAGGTCAGGGATGGGGGCTGCCAATATGACAGTTTGAATGTTGTCATGCTCAGGGGCGGGGGATTGGGTTTTGTGTAACAGATGCCGGTCAGCCAGGTGGACTGGTGGAATGATGTGATTCTCGGAATATTGCTGGTCACAGGTGCCTGTGTTTGCGTGCGTTTCTTGGTGGGGGACTGTGGTCATGTCCATTGGGATGGCTTCTGTATTCGTGCCATCTGTGCCCTGCAGCTCCCATTGGCCCCTCTTGTGTTTCTTTTGTTCGTTGCCATGCATGGGTGACTTGTACATTTCAATGGTTGCATTGTGACTTCATTGCACCTACGGGGAGTTGTACTTTGTGGGCAGGGAGCGGTGTACAGGCACTCAGTGGGGCCGTTTACGGTTGGTTCGCGATGCCGTACTTCTCACCATGGCGGTATGGTACATTCCGCCATGCTTGATGGCGTTAGGTACATGTCCGCTAGGGTCGGAATTGGCGTACCCTTGCACCATGGTGGTTTTTGCGGTTTGGCATGGCGCGCGTGCGCGTACTTGGTGCAGTTAGCGTTGGCGTTCACTACGGTGTCGCTAATGGCTTCGTACTTTGCGGTGACGGGTCATAATCGCACCGAGCGCTATTCGATGGCGGTCTTGCATTTCCGCCATCGTTTTTCGATTTCCGCCAGGGTCGAAATGAGGGCCTTTGTGTGGTCCACGTAGAACTTCAGCGCTCTAGCCACATCCAGTGAGTGCAAAGTTCTCTCAGCCGGCGACGAAGGCGACGGGAAGAATACAGGCAACACCAAGGGTTCGTTGAGGTGGAAGTCCGACGGTACCTTGGGCATGAAGGAGGGGTGCGTCCTGAGCACTACCCTCGTGTCGTGAAAAGTCAAGTACGGGGCCTTGCAGGAAAGGGCCTGGATCTCTCCCACCCGTCGTGCGGAGGTGATGGCCACAAGAAACGCTGTTTTCCACGACAGAAACTTCAACGGGGCCGAGTGCAGAGGCTCGAACGGAGGTCCCATGAGCTTGGTCAGCACCACGTTGAGCTCCCACGCCGGGGCCGGAGCCTTCACCGGCGGGAACGATCTGAACAGTCCCTTCATGAACTCTTTCACCAGACGATGAGACCACAAGGACGTCCGCCCCGTGGTTCTGGTGTATCGGGAGATCGCAGCAAGATGAATCTTGATGGACGCGTGTGCCAGTCCAGCTTTGGCCAGCGTCAGCAGGTACGGCAGTACTTGGGGAGCCGTAATCCGTAGAGGGTTAATCTTCTGTGCGTGGCACCAGACAGAGAACCTCTTCCATTTGTGTCCGTAGCATTTAAGAGTCGAGGACGCCCTGGCCTTTGCAAGAACCTCTCTGCAGTCGGCCGGTATGTCGTATCCTCCAAACTCTAGCGCTGCAGGAGCCAGGCCTGCAAGTTCAGCGATTTCGGGTCGTGGTGGAGGATGGCGCCTCCTTCCCTGGAGAGCAGATCCGCGTCCACCGGCAGCTTGATTGGCGGGGACGCTGACAAGTCCAGAAGGTCCGGGAACCATATCTGCCTCGGCCACGCAGGTGCGACGAGGATCATCCTGCACCGTGACCTCTTGAGCTGGTTGACGAGCCGGATTAGCAGTGGCAAAGGAGGGAACGCGTAGAGGAACAGGCCCTCCCAGGGGAACGAGAAAGCATCGCCCATGCTCCTCGCCTGGGGAAACCTGCTGGCGAACCTCCGGCACTTGGAGTTCATCGCCGTCGCGAACAGGTCGATCTGGGGTGTGCCCCACCGTCGGAAGAGGCGATCCACTAGATCCTGCCGTAGTTCCCACTCGTGGCACGAGCGCAGCTCCCTGCTGAGTGAGTCGGCGATGGTGTTTTTTATCCCTGCCAGATGAAACGGCACCAGAAACATCCCTTGGGCGACTGCCCAATGCCACAGGTCCTGCGCCTCCTTGGACAGTGCTGGGGACCTGGTTCCGCCCTGTTTCCTGATGTAAAACATGGTGGTGGTGTTGTCGGTGAAGATCCTCACCACCTTGCCCTTGAGGGACGGAAGGAAGGACCTGACGGCCCAAAACACTGCACGGAGCTCCAGGACGTTGATATGTAAGGATTTCTCCGTCGGGAGCCAAAGGCCTCTTGCGTGCAGATTTTCGGTGTGCGCTCCCCACCCTTCCAGGGAGGCATCCGTGGTCACTGTCTCCTGGTGGGCTGGGGTCTGGAAGTCCATGCCCGCCGTCAGATGCGCGCGGGTGCCCCACCACCGGATCGCTCGTCGGAAACTCTCGTCGAGTGTGATCCTTTCCTCGAAGCTGCCCGTCGTTTGGATCAAGCGCGCGTCCAGGAACTCCTGCAACGGGCGCATCCGGAGCCTGCACATGGGAATGAGGTAGATGCAGGAAGACATCATTCCGAGGAGGGACTTGATGGACCTCACCTTGGCCGCGTCGGCCACCAACATCCGCTGCACCTTGCCCAGGATGGTCCTGGTCCTCTCCTCCGACGGGGAGGCCAGAAGGGACACTGTGTTGAGCCTCGCTCCCAGAAACAGAGCGTCTTGCGCGGGTACCAGGTGGGATTTGGCTTAGTTCACGGAGAATCCCAGGTCCGTGAGAAGTTGGACGGTCCTTGCCGTGTGAACCACGGCGAGCTCCCTTGTCTTGGCTCGGATGAGCCAGTCGTCCAGGTAGGGGTAGACGTGGATCCCTTCGCAGCGCAGCTGCGCCGCCACCGGTGCGAGGCACTTGGTGAACACCCTGGGTGCCGACCGTAGTCCGAAGGGGAGGGCTTTGAACTGGTAATGACGCCCTTGGACCACAAACCTGAGGAATTTTCGGTGCCCTTTTAGGATGGGAATATGGAAGTAGGCATCCTCCAAATCCAACGACGACAGGAAGTCTCCTTCCTCCAGCTGACCCAGGACGTGCTGGAGGGTGACCACCCGGAACTTTTGCGCCTTGATGAACTTGTTCAGACGTCGCAGGTCCAGGATGGGGCGCCATCCCCCCGTCTTCTTCTTCACGAGGAAGTATCTCGAGTAAACTCCGGAGCCCCGAAGCCTCTTTGGGACGAGTTCGATGGCGCCCTTCCTGAGCATCGCCTTTACCTCCAGGAGAAGTTGAGGGACGTGAAGTTCTTTCCTGGCCACGGGGGGGAACGCGCGGACACTTTCTTTGAAACTCGAGCGCGTGGCCCCGGGCCAAGGCGTCCAGCACCCAACGGTCGGTGGAGATGGACTCCCACACGCTGACGAAGCTCGCCAGCCGGCCTCCCACCGGGGAGCTTTGGTGGGGGCCCGACCCCACGGCCGGTTCAATCCTGCTTCGACGAGGCTTTGCCGCCTTGTCCTTGGCGACGACGGCAGGGTCCGCCAGACTTGCCTCGTCCTCTGTAGGCCTCCTGAGACGACGAGCGGGCCGCTTGACGGTAGGAGGAGAAACCGCCGCCGGAACCTTTGGAGGCGCCCTTGCCTCCGCTGCTCCGAAAGGGCGTCCGTCGTTGTTGCAGAACTCCAAGGGCCCGGGCCGTCTCGGTGTCCACTTTAATGGCCTGAAGGGAATCGTCCACTGTTTTCCCAAACAGGTTGTTCCCATCGAAGGGCATGTCCAGGACTCTGGTCTGAACGTCTTGACGGAAGTCCGTAGCCTTGAGCCATCCACGCCGCCTAAGGCAAACGCTGTTGCCCAACTGGCGGAACCCAGTGTCGGCGATGTCCGTCGCAACGGTAATGGCGTGGTCCGAAGCCACCTCACCTTCCTGCAGGATCTCCAGGGCCTCTGCCCTCTTGTCGTCCGGCAAGAAGTCCAGCAGGGGAGCCAGTTTGTACCAGAGCTCCCTGTCGTATCGGGCCACGATAGCCAAGGCATTGGCAGCTTTAATCGTCGTCGCTGCAGACGAGATGACTCTGCGTCCCATAGCGTCCAATTTCTTTCCCTCGCCGTCCGGTGGGGAAGTCGATGTGGAGGCCGCACCCCCCCCCCCGCTTTTTTCCTGGCCACCGTGGAGACAACGGAGTCCGGGGTAGGCTGCGCCCGGAGGCACAGGGGGGCCGTGTCCGGGACCCGGTACTTTTTCTCGTACCGGTCTCTTCTAGCTGGCGTCGTGGAAGGGTTCTTGAGGAGGGTGAGGCCCTCATCCCAAATGTCGTCCAATAGAGGCACTGCGAGGACCGTCTTCCTCTTGGCCTCGCGCCGCTGATAAAGGAAACCTTCCTTCTTCTTCTCCTCAGGGCAGAGTTGGAAAAGCTCGGATGCCCTGGCGATCATGGAGTGGAACGATCCAATCTCGTCGGGCGGAGAAGCCCTGGTGGGAGGCGACGACGGTACATCCTCGTTGTATACCTCGTCGTCCGTACCCGTCGCTGCCGTGTCAGTCCCCGTATCATCCCCTCGGGTGGACGGGGAGGAGGGCTGGAAGGGGCGCGACGGCTGAAAAGGAGGAGGAGGGTGGATCCTTCTTTTCTTGGTAGGGGGAACCCCAGAAGGTCCCGGTTCTGGGTCCCCCGACGGGAGAGGTTCCGTCGGCAAAGGTAGTCTCGTCCTTATCTCTGAGCATAAGGACTGTATAGCCAACAAAATGGCCGCCGAGCTGTCTCGCTGCACTGGCAGAGGGGAATCCGACGGGCGATCAGGGGCCCCGTCGGTACCCTCGACGATGTCGTCGTCACCTGCGTCGGGATCCATCCCGACGGGCCGGTCTTCTTCCACGCCGAGGCCGTGGCTTAAGACTTCGACCAGCTCCTCCTCCGAGGTTGAGGCCGAATCTACGACGACGCCCTGCCCCCCCCTTTTTCTTCCCCACGGGGGATTTCACGGGGGTCCTATCGATGGGCACAAAAGAGGACTCCCTCCGAGGTGGCAGGGAGACTCTGAGCCCCGAGGTCGCCACCACTGGCGTAGCCTCCACAGGCTGAGCCAGGGCCGCCGCGACAGACTCGATAGAGGGCTTGGCCGGATGGATTAAGGCCTTCACCACCTTAGGTGCGCTCACCGCCTTATCCTTGAGGGGGGGGACAGTGCCTCGCTCCCCCTCTGCCTTCGAGCTCGACCGGGGCCTCTCTAGGAGCCTCGCCGGGTGCTCGGCCTTCCTCTTACCCGACCCAGAGCGTTGGCTCGTGGTTGATGGTGCCGGGGAGGGTGCGCCCAGCCTGGTGCCCGTAGAGCCCGACCGTTCGGCGCTCCCGGTGCCAGCGGACTCGCAGTGCTTGGCCTTATGTTGGACCCCCGTCGCCGGGGCGTCCTCAAAGGTCTTAGAAGACCGCTCGGATTTCTTCCTCTTCTTCTCGCCGGACGGGCTCTTCCCTTCCAGCCAGTTGGCGAGACGTTGATGGCGGTCCTTCATGGTCCGCTCCGACATGTTGCCGCAAAACGCACAGTCCTTCGCTCCACGACGTCGTGTCCTCATGTAGGCAGTAAAGACAAAAAGAGTGTTCGTCCTCCTTGAAGACGTTCTGCAGCTGGCATCCAGGGCAGACCCTGAACAGCTTTCCGGGCGTCGAGCTTCCCTTCTCCTGGGCCATGACCGGGCCTGAGAAACTTCTGGAGTCTTCCAAAAGCGTAGCTCGACGAAATCTTCACCCTTGAGGGGCGCAGACGAATCCGACACGGGTCCCCGTTGATCGGATGGAGAGTCGGTGGAGCTTGAGGCTCTTTTGACCGAAAAAATGAAGTTTTTGAGCAAAAACGTGAAAAAAATAGCACTAACGCTCGAGAGCAATAGCACGAGGATCCCAACACATGAACGTGCGGTAAAAATCTGAAGATGGCTGCCAAAGGCGGTGCTTAGGTAGAGGGCAGTCATTGGCTGTGGTCAGTATGACACAGAGACCAGTGATTGGTTATTGCTACGAAAGACAGATCAGAAACGAAACTGATACTGTTTTTTTCTTTACTGAGGATTACCAGCCTGACGACGGGGAATATTCATGAGCATGTGAATCCATGCCAGACCCCATGCTGGAGAAATCTATTTTACTTTTATTTTCTTTCTTTTAAATGAAATGAGGATAAACAGAAAAGCATTGTTTGTTGGATGGAGTATGAAATCAAATGTTATTCTAGGATATATATCTATATTGTAATAAGTTTGCCCTGAAGGAGCTCTCAAGTGGTCAATCATTTTTTTAAAGTGAAAATGTTAATAGGTTTTTGTGCATCTGAAAAGCAAATCTGCGTCAGGAAAAGCTGAGCGCAACCTGAGCTATGGCTATAAAGGCATGTTGGGCCAAAGGGCCGTTAGGGTGGGTGTTGCTCCTCAAGCTTCAGTCTGTCTACGCCACTGAGAAAACCTGTGTGTCACTATCAACGGACTGAAAAACAAATGGCATGGTCTTTATTTTATCAAGCTTCTAACAACTCTCAATGCTGGATATACAGCTAGATATCATTTGATCAAACGGTTTTTGTTTCCCCATCTTTCCAGTTATTCAGCTTAACATCCCACGCAATTATGAACCCATGACAAGCACAGGTGCCGATATAACCTTTCTCAGCCCATGGTTATTTATTGTGCATGGTGTATAGACAACATTTAGTATTTTTAAACCTGCAAATCTTAATGGTGCCTAGATTTGTTCTTAAGGGTTCACCAAACACTGTAAAAGAAACTGCCTTAGTGCTTTCATCCAACAAAGTTCACATCTCTTCAAATTTAAAAGACTCACAGTTTGGTTCTATAAGGAGTGTCATCACCCAATAACCGGCACCATGATTTTCTTCTAGTTCGGTTGCTTCATAACTACCACAAAAGGTGGCACATGAATGGATTACCGGTTCATATTGTAAAGCAAAAAATAATGAACAGAATTGAAATTAAGACAAACAATCTGAGGGGTGGTGTGCCAATTCATATATTTATTTTCAAAATAAATGAAACTTCGTCTTGGATCTATAGCTCCAGCTCCACTTTCACGTCAATCATTCCCTGGTATGAGGCGAGCATGGGGTAGACCTCTTCTTTTAGGAAATGAGCGACCTAGTGAAAGAGGAGTACAGTTAGTTCAATCGATCTTTGCAAGCTACTGTTTAGTCTTGCTCATATTCTGGGTCTTTGTGTTCCCATACCCAGAAGGTAGCTTTCTCCTCACCTGTTGAGGTGCCCGCCCTGTGAATGTTTTCGGGTCCAAAAGGCTGTCAAGCTGACCAAGGATGGGTGTAAAGTAGGGGTCAGCACGGATTCGGGCGATGAGGTCATTATCACCACCTCCTTGCTTCACCAGAGAGGCAGCTTCCTGAGAGAGCACACGTATACGCTCATGGCAGTCCTGAGAAACATGGAGTAAAGGGGTAAGAGGAATATGGTAGAAAAGCAAGCCAGAAAACGCAATGAGTGGGAAATAAAGATGAGCGAGCAGGAAAACACAGCATTTCAAGAGTGTCTTTATCAACAGTCTTCCTCCATCTTCAGTGAACAGAAGCATGCAGCAGACCTATTTTTTGCTTGGGATAACAGTAACATTCAAAAGTAGGCACAGGGAGGCTTCGCCTTATTTGTAATTCCCTTATTTCTCAACCATTGTACCATGCTTTACTGCATTCCATAGATCCAAGTTGTAGAGAGAACATCTGCCTATTCAAAGAAATTGACAGGACAGCTCAGCCAACACGTAACTGAATCCTCCTTAGCGAAGGCAATTCTGCCCCAGAAAACCACTTCACAACAAGTAAACATTCTGTCATTTTATGCCGGCTACACTAACTAAAACCAATAACTATGCAACTAGGAAGTGACAGAGGAGTGCAGCAAGCATGGCACAAACAGATGCTTTGGTTATGATCTTCCCATTACATAATCTGGAGTAGATCTGGGCAAGCCCAAACATTTATAGGAAGAGCCAAGCCAGAGGAGAGTCTTAAGTCTGGCTTGCCCCCCAAGAGCCAAGGCTCCACCAAAGTCATTGGAAAGAAGTGTGCTAAATATAAAGCCTAGGATTTGTAAATAGCAGTAGTGTGCGAATCGTGTTTTATTTATCAACATAACAGGTTATGAGAAAGGTCACATTTTCAAGACTGGTTAACATACATCATTACCATTGCCATTGCCATTAACCACTCGTGCTGAAAACGCATTCATGCCAGCAGAGCACTGTCCTCATACACTCTGGCTAACTTGTTGCATTAAATGGAGTGGCATGTGCACTTACTAGGTGGCTTATTACAATTAAAACTGCAAAAGTACCATAATGGCAGAGCTCATCTAGGTTCCGGACTTTGGGTTGGGTTGAGTCCCAGGGATTTTTGTGATATTGCAGGTTTGCGTGGACAGAGGACATTCTGAGCTACATTTCCTAAAAATACACCTGAAAAGTACTGCATTTTTGCCTTTGGTGCATCTTTATAATCTTGATTGAGATTATCTATTTGGGTGGGAGAAGAAAAGACTAACACCCCTCTACAATCAATCCAAATTGCACCAATTCATGTCTCTGAAATCACACTCAATTCTCACAGTGAGGCAAATCCAAAAGTTCCCAGGCATAAGTATTGGTATGAAGGAATATATATGAAAGGGCCACAGCAAGAAAGGGGCGATTAAAGGGTACTTAATGAAAAATGAAATCAAGAATACTCATCCGACCCTCCAAACTAGGGTCCCTGGAGGAGTAGTCAAAGGGTCCACATTTCAACGTTGATGGGTTGAGATGTATGTAGCAACCACAGATGGCTGAGCCATTGTAAAAAAAGGTGCATCAATTATGCAGCACGGTATTCAGTACCTAACAAAGATGATATAAATTAAAGATGCTGTAGTTACCTTCATCATTATACTATACAATAGTCTTCTATAGACTAATATTAAAGAGTATTGTTCAATTACACAGCACTGTCACAGACTGGATGGGATCTGAGTGATTCAGTAATATCACTTTTATACAGTGCATCATACCAGATTATTTCTACTTCTAAGTGCTGTAATAATCAGTGTTATTACTAACCAATGTAATGGCTCCCATTTTATCAACTTCTGAAGAATAAATGGCTGAATAGCCTTGCTGGAATTTAAACCTCAATGGGTTTGAGATGTGTGATCCGTTCATAACCAGTTTATCTATCCTAGCATCCTTACATGTGCATAAATTCACAGTGGAGGTTCGGTCCTTCTAGACTGGCACCAAGGACAATTGGACAGTCTCTCAGAAACTACCGCAAATTAAAAAACTCAGAATGTGTTTTTAAGGTGACGTGCATTTCAGTGGGACTAGACGGGAGCACAGAAGCAGTGCTGGCTTTTGCAGAGATTAGTGTCTGGAGAGTACTTCCGACACTAATGTGTAACAGGCTCAGAGCACTCACGTGGGTGCTTCTAGATAATTTTAGGATCTGACATTTTGAAATGCTAAAAGAAAAAGCCATTTCTATGCCAGTTTGAGGGATAGAAATGTGCTGCTGTCACACTTAAATAAAAAATTCAAGATATGGTCAAGAATGACCATGTTATGCAATACACCTCGCCCTGTGCCTGTTCCAAACATATATTGTGCATTTAATTCAGCTTCACAGGATTGCACATGGCTGCCTGCAAATGTCTTTCCCAATGTGCCCATGCTGCGTTTACCCATCATATTTCATGCAATGTAAAAGCATATAATAAAGCAGAAGCACTATAAATAAAAGCAGCTTGTTTTGGACAAAACAATGCCAATAAAGATTACAATCTAGGGACAGGTTTCAAATCGGTGATATTATTTTGTATCAATTCAATGAGTTATAGCAGAGTCTTTTCCAATAAAGATTTTTTAGAACAGGTTTTACATTGAGATTAGATTTTATTCTGAGATTAGGGTTTCCTGCAGCCTGGTCTGGTGCCATTACAAGACAAATTAACTCAAACCTCAATGAGGCAACTTTAATCGACCTCTTTTTTTTTTAACGTCTTTTGTATGTTTCCCTCAATGTCTGAATTGTATTCTGTCTGTGCTCATGCCTTTTGTGTCTCCCGCTTATCTGTTCCTCCTCCTGGTCTTTCCTTTATCTAGCCCTCTGCTCCCTAGACGCTCCAACTTCCTTTTCTTTCTCAGTCATTTCCCGGCAGGGGCGTTGCTAGGGGGGGGGGGGCTAAGGGGGCTATAGCCCCTGATCTTTTGGTTGTAGCCCCGGATAGAATCTCAGGAGCTACAGCCAAAAGACTAGCTAGCCCCCAGTGCCAACAGTTCCGACATCAGCTTAGCCCCGGGTCTTTTCCAGACCTAGCAACTCCCCTGTTTCCCGGTCTGTTTCTTTTGCCTCAGTTCCAGCTACCACCTCTGGTAAGTACAGCACGCTTAATATTTGGCTTGGAGCTTGTATGGTTCTTACTTTCCAGAAGGCCTAGAGCAGAGCCAGTTCCAGACATTTGGCTCGCGCCAGGACTGAGCCCCCATTGGCTTGCCCACCACTAGTACGGGAAAGACATTTGTTCACATATGAACGGCTCCACCAACCAAAGCATGAATTGTACAGTGAAACAATTTATTTTGAGTTAACATATTTTAAGGGCCCTGCCTTTGGCACTGCTCTTAGGCAAAATGCTGAAACATAAGACGGATTTTCAGAATCAGCCCAATGGACAAATTCTGAGAGGCCCCTATTCGGATGAACAGTGACGAATACCAAAGTCTAGCTAATCTCTACCTGGGTAGTGTAGCTTAACAGCAAAGCTCAGACCTGTAAGGGTGTGAGAGTGGTGAAGGGACTAGTTAAGCGCACACAATACATGCGAGACAGAATGTCCAACATTAAAAGTTATTTATTTAGGACAACTCATCAATTAAAAACCACAGGCAACACAAACATTCCCTACCTATATACACGCATTCACCTTGGTGTGTTCTGCTAACAGCACCAAGACTTTACTTTTACATACTTAAAATTCCTTTTCAGTATACTATAAGTTTAGCAACACAGGTGAATAAAGAAACGGAACCAGTTAAAGTAATCAATACTGTGAGAATAAGTTGAGAAGATAGCAAACCCCATACAAACCATTAGAATTTAGATTCTAACCTTACCATTTCCTTCCCTAACTAGAAAAGAAGGGGCCTAGTCCATCTCGAGTGTCAGGTCCCAAAACAAGTCTTTTCACGAGACTAGGAGGCAGTTTTGGAAAATTGAACAAGTGTTGGCTCCAACAAGTTGTTTTAAGTGTTTCAAGGTTTACCAAAAACAAGGAGTACATTCTTTAATAGACCCTCTCCGAATCCAGCCACCTTAGGGGAGACCCACGGGGAGGATACAAGGCCAGAACACTACCATTCAAGGTTAGGCAAAGGAGAGATGGGTTTGGACTAGATGTCCATAAAACCCTTTGGAGATTGGAATGGGACAGGTAGGTTTATTCAACCCCTGTACACCTATAGCGGTCCTTGAGTGAATTGGAGTTCCTGAAATCGGTGGGTCTTCTGGATTCGTGCCTTGGTTCCGTTGAAGGAAGCCCAGGTGATTATTTTTGGTGTGGCAAAATCGTGGCTCCAGACACTGGACAGCTGGGCATCCAGGACATGCCGACTATGTGCACACTACTCTGGGTGTCCTCCTCAGCAGACACTCAGGACACGATGCAGACAGTGAGCAGTGACATCCACTTGCAGAAAATTATGGCAGGCAAGCTGCAAGGTGGAAACGAAGAAGCTGGGCCAGCAAGGCATCTCTTCAGTGTAGAGAGCTGCAACTTCGGGGAGACACTTATTGTACCATAAGTGGGGGCTCTGCAGAGTTATATGGCTCAACTAGGGACATCACCAGTACAGTGAAGTAGTCCAGGACTAAGTCTGGCTATCCCACAGGATGGTTCAGAGACTCTAGCATTTCCAATGGCTAGATCTTGAGAGTAGAGGTCTGGACTGGTTTTCCCCATATGATGTGTCCAGGATGGGCTGGTGGCAGTGGATCATTTTGTAGCATTTTCTATTATTATACTCTTGTGCACTTTTGAAACAGCTTAATACTTAGAGTACCATACATTGTAAAATGGCTGCACCACACGATTTGCGCCTGTCCTTTGGCCATCTTGTAGTTTGACCTTCCTGCCCTGCGTGGTTGTGTCAGACAAACACTGAATTAGGAACAAGCCGGGCTATGTTACTCACCTGTCTATTGCCTCCCGATTTCACCATGGCCATGATAACATTTTCAGTAGCCATGAAGGGCAGCTCCTGGCGGATTCGACGCTCAATGACCTACGGAGGTAAGGAGAATAGTGATGTTAAACATTGGGTGTTTTATACCTGAATGCACACAGACACACATTTCTGCCAATTCACCTCAATCCTGACCACCTGTATTCTCATCTATTTCAGTACTGGCACTCCGTTTTGCCAATGGACCTCTTGATGCCTTAGATGCAACATAAATAATTCTGAGGCACCTAAATCCTGACCACCTCTACTTTCCCTACACTGAGACCCACAGAGCTCTGCCAAAACATCTCAATCCTAAAAACGCATCCAGACAGCTATTGCAGTACTGAAATTGGCCCAAAGCTCAATTCATCCACCCCAATTCAGAGCTGTAGACATACTGCTATATCAGTGCTAAGAGGCGCATACGAAACTGCATACCTCGCCTCACCCTGACATGCAGAATCCACCAATAGGAATACAACACCGCTCTAGCAATTCATCACAACCCTAACCAATACCATCACCACAAATGCAGGAATTAAAATCCAGGGTCTGACAATTAATCAGACTCTAGATCAACAGATTTTTATAGAGTGCAAGAACTCGCACACTGCCCTAATAATGCATTTCAATGCTGACCTGCAGCAAACTCTGCCACGTGGCCTCATATGAGCGACATCTTCAGCTAGTAAAAGCATTTTAGTCAAAGTACTTAACAGAAAAATGAAACTGCAATTTCAAAAACAGAAGGTTGCTTTGCTAAAAAGCGCTTAACTGTCAAAATGTTGCACGAGAAAGGACTTGTCAACTATCTGGGACCTGCGGCTGCATTCCCTAAAGTGCCAGAACTGATGGCAACAGGCCTGTGTTCAGCCATCTCCATCCTGACCTAACACTCTTCCAGAACGAAAGTCCACACATGGCTATGACAATACACCACCACAGTGCCCTACTGTATTTCTGGTGTGGAAGTCCTTATGTGTCAATGCACCTGAATCATGACCAGAGTCCCATTAGTTGTTGCAATTCTGGATTCCCTTCTCTCCCCCATCCCTGCTGCCACCTTGTCACCTCAACCTGACAATAGCAGTTCTCACCTTGGGGTACACCACCAGTCCCTCGCTTATGTTCTGCAGAGTGCTTAGAACGATATCCGCCGTCAGGAACGCTTCCGCCAAACAGATGCGCCTGGAGACAGAGGCAGCTGTAAGCGCCACATGTATAAAGCAGCAACACAAGCTATTCATGCAAGCACATAAACCCAACTATGCCCATTTGCCCTCCCCAAAACAAATTCATTCATCAGAGGCCTGGCAAACTCACTCACTAGAGATCATGTTGTGAATGCCCCAGAGGAACAGGGAGCATTGTGTTACCTCTGTGCTGAACAGGACACACCGGCGTGTTCTGCTATCTGCAACAACTCGCCCTACCACTTGTGGTCCCACAAATGCTTTTCCCTGACCACCCCCACCTCCCCTCCCTTAATGATCTGTGATTGCTAACAGCCTTTAGAGCGGATGAGTGCAACTTTCAGTTACTGAATTTTTACAGTGGATATTTCTGAAATGTTCAAGCGTGCAGGGCAGTGAAGGAGGGGAGACGGAGGGCGGTATAAGTGTGGGATGGACAGCAGAGGTTTATGGCCAGGAATGCAGTATTACGCACACGAATGATTGCAAACCTAGCGTGCTCTCCTCTCAGGATGTTCCCAGTCCGCCAAGCCTTTCCTTTCTCTGCTTCCAACCACTTTTCCTTTTGAGAAGAAAAAAGGCACCAGCCACATTGGTATGGGGTTACAGACCAAAGGACCCCCTGGCATAAAGCAGCATTCAGGCGATAAAAGTGGAAGCGTAAGGTATACTACCAGGTTTTCTGCTAAGGGATAGTGTTCCATTTGGCCTGCGTATTCGTATCACATCTGAGAATTCAAACTTGCTTTCTGCTCAAAATACCGGATCCTCGTCTTCGAACCCTGCACATTTCACTCCGGCCATTCCCTTAGTAATTTGTTGTTAACTTGATGCAAGATGAAAATCTATTTTTATAGAATTCCTGGCCTGCAACGTTTGTACTTCGTAGTGTTATTAATGAACTTGCAATGAAGTTCACTTAGAATATTCTAGGATTTTCATGTGCGTTTGTGCCGCCCGTTAGGTAACATTATCCTAATAATGATAAATCTTCCTGACCGATGTCAACCCCAGAACATTTTGCTTGGACTGGTAACTTTTACCTTGTCCCAAGGTGACAGGGAATATTTTTCCACTCTCAACTAGTCTTTTACGGGTTACCTTTTTATGTCTCTCCATAATGTATGGTTCAAGTTATGGTTTCCTACAACTTTTGGGCTTAGGCTGGGTTGCCCCTTTGGGCTCCCCTGCTAATTTCTCATTCCTTTGCTTGGGTGAGCTACTGTTCCCAAGTAGTAAGGAGGTATGTTCATCCCCTTTACATCATGTTCAAGTGAGCCAGCACACCCCACATTAGGTTGAGTGCTGGGAGATACAATGTATCCCCTTTTTTACCTACCAGGTAACATTGTGTTACAATTGCGAGTTTACATGAATGGCTGGTGGCAGTGGTGTTACCTTTATGACTTTTAGTCTTTATAACTCACAGGCTGTTAATTCAGCTCCAGTAATGCACATAAGGTCTGCCATTTTGCTAAAATGGTGGGCGGCTCCTTTATTTTGGCCATTTCTTGTGTGCTTGCCATTTGAGGTCTTCCCCTGCCATTCTAGGTGGGAACGACCTCAGTAGAAGTTTTGTCTTTGGCTGGAATGCTTTGGATTCCCCACCCTGTGTCTGAGAAGGCAGGAAGCGAGGGAGGAGTCCAAAACTCTGCAGCCCTTTGTCTTTCACCTTGCCTGAAAGGACCCAACTCCCAGTGGGGGGCTGGCTGTCCTTATTGGTCAGCCAGTCTGCCCCTTTCTGTAAAATGCAGGGAGAGAATGCAGAGGTTGTGCTGTAGTTCCTGTTAAATACTCCGAACCTGGAAGTTGCTGACAAGTCAACCAATGGAGCTGAAACCAAAGAGGAAGATGGAGATAGCGAATTCCAGTGACCATAGAGTCTGCTGTGTAACCGTAGCCTGCTGTTAACCCTCCTTCCAAGCGACCTGGGGGTTCCATAGACGACCCCGACCCAGCGCCTCTTGAGATCCACTATACTCGAGACGACCTGCATTTTCAGCCATCCCACGTTATGCTTCGAACTTGCCGGGCTGCAATACACCAATACCCTGGGACCTCGAGCTGTCGTGCGGTGCACAATCTTGCTGAAAATTTGGGGGCATTCTGCTGGACCTCCAGAGACTTGATTTGAGTCCTTCAAGTCCCCTCACCAGAGTGCTGGACCAGATTAGGGAAGAGTATACAACCAACGATATTCAGGCTTCTCCTGGCTCCTGAAAACAGGCAACAAAACCACAGAGCCGCGACCAGCCACGAAGAACCTCTTGCCTTGAGACTTCTCCACTGAACCCTGCTGCAAATTTCCTTCCAGTGTCCGACTTTACAAGGAATTAATCAATCGGGTTTTTGGCTGCAGATCCTGAAGCTGTCCAGCTGCACACTCTTCTTCTGTGATGAGGTACTGTGTTGGCTGGGGTATTACTTACCTTAAGCCTTTTGTGATTCCTGTGAAGCTTTAAAGGCGATTCATGTGATTGGGAGTCCTCTCATCCAGTTCACCCAGGTCCATTGCTGAAGTCCCTGGAACCTTTCTGGGACTCTAAACTAGTTTGAACAGCTTTCCTCAGGAACTCAGACTTTTGCTACATCTGTGCTGATCCTGACTTGTCTGTTGGGCACTAGAGACCTAGTGAACCCTGTTAGGCAAGGTTTGTATGCAGTACCCTCTGGCACCACTAGACAACTCTGACTACAGGTATAGGAAACCCAACCTTTGGTATAAGCTTGTACTATACAGTTTTGGTAGCGTGTTGAGCAGCCAGGCTCATCTCAAGAGGGTCAATGTGAGCTGTAGTGGAGTTACAGAGATTCACAGTAACAGGTATTCAAATAAGCTCTTACACTCAAATTAATCCTTGTTTATGCAAGAAACCTTATCAGTCAGTCAGAATAAGCCTTCTTCAGAAGGGAGCAATATAATAGTAACACAAATACACTTCAATACTGTACGCTCTTAGTTTCTAAATCAGTAAAGACCCTTTTTGATGGCCCACAGACACAACCTACACCCACAGATGACTTCAAGAACTAGGGTGCTGGGGACGAACAAGTTACTTACCAACTATAACGTTCTTTCGACTGGATTTTCCTCCCACGTATTCCTCATCTTATGATATATACGTATCAAGCCAACTTCGCTGCTTCAGAAAACTTTTTTCTCGGCAGAGGGCGCTGTGCACAAGGTCATGGCGTCGATGTCCCTCGACCTGCTCCATACTGTGTCAACGTCACCATCAGGATAAATAGCTTTTGCAGCGCCCGTTGGCTTCAGTTCTGTTTTTTCGAGGAACACCCTGGAGTGCCTCATGACTGATGGACTCTTCGTGAGAGGAAAGTGCAAGTAACGTAAACTGTACTGTGGGGTAGGATGGGAGGAGCGATGAGAAATACGTGGGAGGAACATCCAGTCGAAAGAATGTTACAGTTGGTAAGTAACTTGTTCTTCGATTTGATTGTGTCCTCCCACGTATTCCTCATCTTATGATAGAGTCCCATAGCAGTGGTAATTTTGGAGGTGGGAGTACTAGTTATTCTTCTCATGGCGGAATGGAGTACCGCTTTGGCAAATCAACCTTCATTGGAAGAAGAGGCATTTTAGCAATAATGCTTGATGAAGGTATGCATTGATGCCCATGTGGCAGCTGAACAAATATCTGCTGCAGGGACTCCCTTCTTCAGAGCTGCAGAAGTAGCCATCCCCCCTAGTGGAATGGGCTCGAAGCCCATTCGTTGCGTCCTTTCCCGCCAATCTGTAGCACTCAATTATAGCCAGAATGATCCAGCGGGATATAGTCTGTTGTCACAGCTAATCCCAATTTATGACCCGTATAACCTACAAAAAGTTGGTCATTTTGACGTAATTTTGACATTCTTGAAATGTAAAAATGGAAAGCCCTTTTGGGGTCCAGTCTATGCAGTCTCTCCTCTTCTTTACCCAAATGAGGAGGATAGAATGTTGGTGATATGATTTTTTTGTGACAAGTGGAAGTCAAACTACTTTTGTGAAAAAAAGAGCATTTAACCTTAAGAACCACTTTGTCTTTGTAAAAAGTAGTATATGGAGGTTTACATGAGAGAGCCTGTAGTTCAGTAACCCTGCGGGCTGATGTTAAGGCCACAAGAAGGACAGTCTTTAATGTTAGAAGCCTCAAAGGACAGGAGTGCAGAGGCTCAAAAGGTATACAGGTTAGACACACAAGTACTAGATTTAAATCCCAAATTGGGACATGAAAGGGGACTCGAGGGTACACATTAGTAAGCCCTTTCAGCAATTGAATTATTAATGAAATTTTGAAGTAAGAAACCTCTTACGAGGAGTGCTTGAAAATGGACAGCGCAGCTAGGTATCCTTTAATTGTTCCGATCTTGGGCCCCAGATTGGCTAGATGCAATAGGAAAGAGAGCACCATTGGCGTGCCTCATTGAAAAGGGTCCACATCCTTAACTTTGCACCAGTTACTGAACTTGTTCCAACGACACCGGTACAAAGATTTTGTTGCTGGCCTTCTGGCTGAAAGCAAAATCTCCATTATGTCATCCGGAAGATCCCAATCCTTGAATCTCAACCTCTCAGAAACCATGTGTGAAGGTTGAGTGTTTTAACCTCTGGATGGAGAAGCCGACCTTCCTCTTGCGAGATGAGATTCTCTCTTTGCGGAGGACGTATTGGAGGGCAGATGGACCGGGTACCACGTCATCCTGGACCAATCTGGGGCAATTAGGATCATGGTTTTCCTGAACTTTCTCAATCTCCCGATTACTTGATGAATCACGGGGACTGGAGGAAACGCATACAGAAGTGGAAACTTCCAGTCCACCACAAACGCGTCTCCTAGAGCTCCTCTCTGAGGAAATTCCCTTGAGCAGTACTGTTCGCACTTCCGGTTGACCGTGGTTGCGAACAGATCCACTGGAGGGGCTCCCCAAAAGGGCAAAGATCTCCAGAAGGACTTCCTGAGCTAGTTCCTACTTGTGGGAGACTGTGCTCTGCCTGCTTAGAGCGTGTGCCGCCGTGTTCTGCTCTCCGGCTAGATGAACTGCCGATTCAGAGATTCCCTCTCGTATTGCCCAGAACCAGAGCTGAATTGCCTCTCTGCACAACGGCATTGATCCTACGCCTCCTCTCTTGTTGAGATAGTACATGGCCACTGTGATGTCCGTCATTATCAGGCATTCTATCCCTGTACAGAGGGCAGGAAGGCCTTCAGCGCTAGTCTGATTGCCCTTAGCTCCAATACGTTGATGTGTAGTTTGGACTTGAGTGAGACCAACGACCGCTGATTATCAGATCGTTGGTGTGGGCTCCCTAACCCTTGAGTGAGGCGTCCGTTACTACGGTTATCTCCGGCCATGGTTGGCAAAAAGATTCTCCCTTGAGGATGTTGTCTTTGCAAGCCCGCCATAGTAGATCCCAATTGCACTCGGGACTTGCAGAAGATTCGACATACTCCCCGGGAATTGGGACCACGGAGTTCTGAGGACCCATTGGAGAGGTCGCATGCTCAGTCGAGCCTGTGGCACCAGAAAAATGTAGGATGCAATGAGGCCGAGCAACCTCAGAAAATAGAAGGCCGGCAGGTGCTGGGCATTCTGGAACTTTGATACCATCTGCAGAATGTGGAGAGCTCTCACCTCAGGAGGGGAGGCTTTGCCCGAGGAAGTATCCAAAACTGCTCCAATAAACTGGAGCTGTTGGGATGGTGGGTATGTGAGACTTCTTGAACTTGAGGGAGAAGCCCAGTTTGTGAAGGAAGTGGCAGGTGATCGCCAGATGTTCCTGAGCTTGTTCGGGAGAACACGCTCTGATCAACCAATCGTCCAGTTAGGGGTAGACGTGAATCCCCCTCTGAGACTCGCTGCCACAACCGCCATCAGATTGGTGAAAACCCTCGGGGTGGAGCTCAGCCCGAATGGCAGAACTCAAAACTGAAAGTGTGAATCGCGAGCCTCAGGTGCTCTGTGCCTGGGATGGATTGGCACATGACCGTAAGCATCCTGAAGGTCCAATGATACCAACCAGTCTTGGAGTTGGAGAGCCTGAAGGATCCAAGAAAGGGTTACCATCTTGAACTTGTCCTTCCTGAGGAACTTGTTCAAGTTTCTTAAGTCCAAGATGGGTCTCAATCCTCTGTCCTTCTTTCAAATGAGAAAGTAAGGGGAGTACCAACCCTTGTTCCTCTCCTCTAGAGGTACCTGTTCTATAACTCCTTGCTCTAGCAGGGTTAAAATTTCCTTCAACAGGAGCGGATCTGGAATCTTGACAGAGTTGGTTCCAGGTGGATGGTCCTGAGGCCTTTTTAGGAAGGGAAGGCATTAACCTTGAGCTACTGTCTCCAGTGCCCAAGCATCTGAAGTAATGCCCCACCATTCTTTCAGATGCTGAGGGATTCTGCCTCCCACTGGGGTTTTGTATGATAAGGCCTCCGAGTGATATGGAGGCAGCTGCAGGAGCAGCTGAGGGCAAAGATGTTTTTCCTGAGACTAGTTTTGCACTTTTACCTCGACCACCACAAGCGACATTTCTCTTGCCTCTTTGAATGGCCTGTCCTCTTCCTCTACCAAAAGAGGAGTAGTAACGGAAAGAACGACCTCTCCAGGAAGATGAGCCCGAATAAGGTTTCTGAGGCTGTCGCACGGAGGTGCTAGGAGATTTATCCGTCGCTTTTGAGGTGTGTAGTGTTTCAAAGCTTTCATCAGCTTTACTACCAAACAGCCTCAGCCATCAAAAGGCACGTTGAGTAGGTTGGCCTGCACATCTGGTGCAAACCCAGACTTACTCAACCACGCAAATCTGTGTAGCACTGTGCTTGCAGCCATGGATCTGCCGATACTATCAGCAGTATCCAGTCCAGACTGGAGACATTCCTCCATTGCCTCCTTTCAGTCTTTGACACTATTCAGGAAGCCTTCCCTTTCCTCGTCTTCCGGAATATGTTCAGCCGCCAAAATGCAGTCCCACAGGGTATGGGTGAACCTGGCCAGGGTACAGCTGACATTAGCTCACTTGAGGGCCATGCTACCCGAGGTAAAGACCTTACGGGCCCAAGCATCCACCTTCGTATCCTCTCTATCCAAGGGAATAGATGGATATGCTGTTTGTCTTGAGGAAGTTGCAGCCCGAATAACCAGACTTTCTGGAGTGAGATGCCTACTTAAATAATCAGGATCAGATCTAGAAGTTCCATACTTCTTTGGAAAATTATTGTTGACTGCAGCAATTGTATCAGGAACTTCCAAGTTTTTTTCTACCGTTCTTTGAAGTGCCTTATCGAAGGGGAGAACTGGATCCTTCTGGGGGCCCTGATCAAGTATATCAGTCATATCATCATGATCAAAAGTGGGTGAAGCTCTACCCCAGCCCATGTATTCAACCACTCTATTCATTAGACTCCTGTACCCTGAATCTGCATGTTGTGCAGGGTCAGGTTTTGCAAACTCCAGCTCAGGTGACGTATCAATGCCACTAGCAGAGTGAAGGGTATCACACAGGTTTCTCATTTTCGATTCTGGATCGATTCATTCTTCTGGGACCTCTCTATTACAATATTGTACTTCAAAAGGAGAAATTTCTTCTTCTTCAGAGCCGCTTTCTTCAAATATAGAAGACAGACTTAAAGAAGTCTGATTTATGGTCTCGAAGGAGTCTTCGAATACACCAATGACGTCTTCAACAAAGGTGTCAAAAACGCTTTTGGCTTCGATGTCGAAGCCGTCGGCGCCGATTGCGTCGACAAAGTATTTATACGGTTGTCGGGGAAAAACTCGATTCTTGAGGAATCTTTGAGGATTTGAAGTCAACTCGAGTCTTTCGAGTTTCACCCTTACTACTGGACTTTTCCACAGTAGTTCCTGACTTCCCTGTGTCGTCCGACGGAGCGACCAGGGTCTGGTTCTTTTGAGGCTTCTTTGAGGGGGTCGAGGCTGCATTCTCAAAGACCTTCATCATCTTCCTTCTAAATTCATCCCATTTTCTTGGGGAAACCGACTTAGTCGGGCATCGTACCAATCCGGTAGACATCTCCGAGGAAGAAGAGGGAGAGCTATGTCTCCTCTTAATCTTTTTTGAAGAGGAAGATGAAGAGCGTCTTGATCTACTGCGTGATCGAGACCTCTTAGAGTGTTTACGACGATCCGATTCTTTCGAATCGCTCGATTTCCTATTTTCTATTTAACAAGGCCTTCGAGGAGACCTTGGAAGCTTCCCGCCCCACCGCCAGTTTACATTTCCTCTCACAAAGGGTCGTCTCCGTCATCGACTGACAGGAGCCACAGTCCCGGTTTGATGGTCTGAATCTAGGCACCAAAGACAAACGTGGTGAGGATCTGTAATCGACATCTTCAATCCGCAGTCGATACATTTTTTGAACCCCATCTTGGGAGTAGAAGGGGTCGAGGAAGACATTTTTTAAAGAAAATGTCAAAGCGTGCCATTCGAGAGCGAAGCAATTGGAAAAACAGAACTGAAGTCAACGGGCGTGGCACAAGCTATTTATACTGATGGTGACAACCTCGCGCACAGCATCCTCTGCGAAGAAAAAACCTTTTTCTGAAGCAGCAAAGCTGGCAGGATAGGAATATCATAAGATGAGGAATACATGGGAGGACACAATCCATTCGAAACGAATATCTTACTGTTGGCATTTAAAATACTCTTAGAAATTGGTAAAAGGCAAACGTTATTAGAACAACAATAGATCACAATATTCTTAAGCAGTGGAATACCTTTAGATCCCTCAAGAAGAGCCATACAATTCAATAGGCTAAGCCAAAGTCAATGGGCAAAAGTCTTGTATAAGATGAAGCACTTCAGGTAAGTAAATGTAAAAGCCTTTGCACAAGTTCTTAGGAGTCTTTGATGAAAAGAAGAATCAAATGTAGGGCCACAAGCTGATTAGACTTGCGAGTTGTAGAAGTTTCAAGCAACTCCACAGCAAGAGATAAGTTCTCTCAGACTTTTTACAGTACCTTAGGAATGAAGAAAAGATGCAGCTGATGACCTCTGTTCCTTTACAGCTCTGCAGATCTCACTGTTCCTGGGCCTCAGTAGTGGGGACAAGAGGGAGGACACAGGGGGACTCCTGCAATGCACTGGGACGGTCAAAACTTGCAACCGGCAAACTTCACTTTCAGTGGCTGTTTAGTGTTTCAGCTCCTTGCGTCTACCGCAAATAGCAACACTGCGGTTTCCTGGCTGTCGAGTTGGACTTTCCTTGCTTCTGGGGTCCCGCACTCTGAGGGGGCTCAGGCTCGGTCAGTCCTGCTCTTCCTGGGCGTCCAGAGGATCTTCCTGAAGCTCTAGGCCAGCTGAAAAGCAACGCACACAATCTGGTGTTCCTCTCCCTGGCTATACGGTTTCCAGCAGCAACTCTGTGGAAATTCAACCAGCTCCGAGATGGATGTCCAGGTGGCTTACTTTGGGGTCGATTGGTCCCACCAACTCAAGGGGAGAAGTCGTCCTTGCAGGGTCTTGTCTGTCGATGCGAACCTGGCATTTCGGCAATGCAGCATGGCTTCACCGGGCGAACCAACAGTCCAGGAGTTGCAGCAGACGTCCTCTTCAAGTTCTTTTTGGGTTCCTGTGGTCGACTCTGCCTTCCAAGACAAAAGACTTGCCTTTTATTCAGTTCTCTACCATTCATTCCAGCCTAGCTGTCAGTCACCCGGCAGGGTGGCTGTCCTTGCCGGACAATCAACCGGCCAATCATAACAGAGTGCATTTGGGTCTCCTAGGAGACTAAGCGCAGGAAGTTCCGGACACCTCCCTCACTTCCTGCCTACCCCAGACACCTTGGAGCCAGAGGCAGGCTTCACTCGGGAATCCCGCCAAAGGCAAAATGAACAAGGACCAAACCTGGTTTGGCGCGCATAGTAAATCTCAAGAATGACCTTTCCACAAAGAAATGGCGAAAAAAAGAAGACCTGGGGTGAATACAGCCCGTGGTAAAGGTACACCATGGTAGTTAAAACGAAACCACTGCCACCAGCCCTTCAGTGAGAAAAGGGCAACATAAAAATATTACATGAGAAGCTAGACAAAGGGGATATTAGGTAACCCCTCCAGCACTCTATTGTAAGATGGTGTGTACTGGGTCTAGAAAGTTACAATGGTAAGTAAAGTCAATTTCACTTTACTGCTCTGGGAACCAGTAGTTTATCCGAGAGAAGGTATTTAAACCTTTGGGAAATCTGAAAGACTTCCCTGTGTCACTGCACTAAAGGTGATGTGTGACAATGTAAAAGATGATGCCTATGGAGTTTGTCAGACTCCACAACCAAAAGAAACAGTGTTCAAAATCACATTAAAATACATGAGAGGGTGGGAAAAAGGGTCTCAGTCTCTTCAGGTTAAAAAAATCAAGTCCTCAAAATCTAGAAAAGTTGCTGGGGGTCTCTAAGGTGGAGGGAATTAGCACATTTCTGAGAATTCTCCCTAACAAACCCCTCCTGCAACTGAGAACTTTTAGTTATTCTGAACAAGGCCTATGGTTTGGTCAGTGTACCTTAAGCATTGTTTGTGTTTTTATATTGTGTTCATGACTATGACAAAGTACTTACCCACCAAGATTACCTTGGCCTATTTTTATTTATAATAAAACTTTATTTTTTCATAATACTTCCGTGCGTCAGTGTTTCTTATGAACCATTTGTACCTTCCGAAAGCCCTCTAGCCCTCCCAAAATAAGCCTGGCTGCTCTGTCTACACTACCAAATACTCAGGTGGTACAGCCATATGCTAAGAATGGAGTTTTGTACTGTCTCAGTTGTATGGCTTTACTAAGCCCTTAGTTGGACCTCATAAAAACTGTCCTAACACTGCCTTCAAATGAGAATGATGCAGCAAACAGTATGTCCCCTGATCCACCCTTGCTTCCTCCCTTAGAGACCTGTTTGCACTGTCATCGAGGGTCCGTTCCAGCCACTGAACAGCAGCAGTCTGTAGGGGGTCCATAAGCAGAGTCATGAGGTGCCGAGAGAGGCTGCAGCAGCGCTCAGAGCGCATTGGGTTCCGCTTATATGCCATGGCACTGGAACCTGGAAAGGGAAAGAAGAAAGGTGGTCAGGGGAGAAGATGGGCTCTGGGAAAGCCAAGTTAGGGCATGCAGGAGTGGGTGACAAAGCATAGGAATATGTGTGAAACGGTAAGATATGTATAACTCTATGGCTAGCTTTGTTGGAGACATGCTGATTAGGTGCCAAAATGTAGGTGAGCCTAAAGTACCCCCAGACTTATTTGGATTTGTTAGGGGACAAGAAATGTGAGTCTACAATGACCCCATAATGAGGTGGATTGGAGACAGGAGGAGGATGGGAAGGTTACAACACTTTCATCAAATGTATTCTCTTTCTAGGACTGCCACCACTTACCAATCTGATCTTTCTCGAAAGGCTCCTCAATCTCCTTCAGGTTTGCCAGCAGCCGGATATCAGTGCAAATCTTTCAGAATAGGACATAAAGCAACAAACGAATGGAATTTGCTAATGCAGTTATGTGATCTATACACAGTGGTGCTGTTACAGGGTGACAGTTTTGAGGCACTATGTATACAATTTATGTCATTATGCAGATTGAACTGCACTCTCTGTGCTCCTTTGCTACCAACTCAGCCTTTTCTTCTTCTATAGCGAATAGAGATTTGCAGCAAGTACATTAACCCAATAAAGAAAATGTTACACATGGGGCCTTCAGTAACCTGAAATGTTAAGAAAGAAAATCACAGCTCTTCTAAGAGCCAGTCCCAAGCACCTTCAGTAATACTCATTTTACTAAGCCCCAAAATACTGCTTTCTGGGATTGGGAGTGTCCACAACTTGAAGGGTTTCCAGCTGAAGTCTGAGATGCTTTCTAAGGGCTTAACCTGACGTACAAATGGTCTTCCTCTTTACTTCAAGCCCTCAGTCTTGTCCAACAGGCACGCGCCCTCACCCCAACCCACCTAGAACATCATGGTTAGCTGCCACTAGGATACTACTCACTTTGTGTACAGAAGCGCCCAGGCTCGCTAGCACAGACAGTACTTCGATGTCTACCTTGCGGCTGTAGGTCTGTCCAGTCACCAGGTAAGTCCTAAAAAAAAAAAAGAAATCAAATGAAACTCGGCTCCCTGGTGGCTTCCCAAATACAAAGTAGCCTGGATTTGGGAGGAACAAACTGCTTAAGTCAACAATTATAACCATTCAACAAACTAGAAGCATTTCTATTTCAGGAGACCCAGATCGACATTGTTCCAGTCTATACAATATTAATTTTTTGCTTTGGCACACAATGGCATCTTGTGGTGAAAACAATGCTACAGAGAATGCAAGGGGGCTGAGAATCAGAATAATTGGTTAGAATGGCAACTGGCAATATTTATGGCATGCATTTGCTACATCACACATTTATATTTTTGTTCCCACTACTCACAATGCTTGCTTCTACTAGCATGTCTCAGTGCAGGCACAAGTAAACAAAAGAAAACGTCAGGTGTGTGAGTTTTTTCTCCTAGTCGCGCATCCCACTCGTATTCCCTCATACTAGTCAATCTCGCTTCCAACCCTTGTCCCTCATGCAGTTCTAGTACCTCATTGTTAAGATGTTCTTTTTGATGCTTTCTCTCCAAAGACATCCATGAACACCCATCCGCCAACTTTTTACTATTTTGAACCTGTCCTGACTTTTGAAGGCAATCCTTTTTGCTATACTTACTTAGGTCATTTGTTTTGGGGGCACTGATGAGTCCGAATGGCTATCTGTTCAGGAGGATTCTGTCTCCCATCACAAAATTTCTTGTTGGATACTGCACACATAACAGGACAGAGGTGTGGTAGGGGTACTTTGTATCCCATTTTCTTTTGTTTGAAGTCACTTTGTGTGCTGGATGGGCTGGTGGCTGCAGACATTTTTCTATGTTTTCTCACATGTACTTTTGCAATTTACTGAAAAATGCCATACCATAGACTCTAAAATGGCTGTGCCCCAAAGTTTCGCGTTGTCTATATGGCCTTTTGGCCTTATCCAGCCCTCAGAGGGCAAGAATATGCCATATATGGGAGCACTAGTGCAAAGCAGCGCTATGTGTTTGTGGCCGGATGTGGGGCTGTTACTGTTTGGTCCATGTCCACATCCTGGCCAAAGTGGTTCTGTCGCAGGGCAGATGTGGTGGCCGATGGCGGAAGACATGTGGATCATCATTGCAGCCAACAAGCATTGGCTTCAGCAACTGTCCCAGCGAAATCCTGCTCCTCTGTCTGATCACCTGAAGGCCTTGATTGGCGCTACAACCCCCTAACTGATGCAAACAACCAGTCCCGGCCCCTTATTGAGGATATTGCTGTTGGAAGCCTTCGAAGTGTCCGGAACTGTGCTGTGGTCTGACCAGCTCCCTCCTGCGCTAATTCGCTGCATCAGTTACCTTGGCTTGCAGTTGAAGCTCTTCAGCATGAAAAGGGACTTTGCAGGATCACCATCTTTTATTTCTTTCGCCGTCTGATCGCAGTGGACCAAGGTCCCTATGAGGTAGTCTGCATCGTGGTGGTCCTTTCTTCATTGTGCCAGGGTCATCCAGACATTCAGTGCCAAGACCCATCTCACCAGAGCACAGGACTGCTGACTAGCTAGACATAAATCATGAAGCCAAAAGGCACATTGCACCAGCAACGCTATCACCCCCTCCAATGGAACCAAACCCGAAGAGGACCTTGCGGATTCAGAAGCCTGCAAAGTATTTTGTGACATAATCAGATTATAGAGGGTGAGTTAACATACTGGTTTCTAACACCTTCTTTCCATAGGGTTTAATTGGAGCCAAGTCCGAACCCTTGCCTAGTAGCCAAGGATCAACCACACAGGTTTCCCTAAAGTGGTGGGATTGGGAGATGACCACCTAGGAAGTGTGCCTTCTTTACTCTACACTACAAGAAACTTATCCCTACATGGCTTTGCCAACACTTGTTCAGCCTTCATAAAAGACCACTATATCCCTGCAAAGAGTTAACTTTTGGACTGTTAGGGAACTAGGCTACATAGCAAGGGAAGGACTTTTAAAAGTATAGGGATTTATCTTACGACATTATAGGGCTGTGCATTGTATTTTTCTACTCTTGGATTGCATACCTGTTCTCACATTGTTTAATACGTAACTGTTTTCTTCACTTGCTTTACTATTTTATAACAAATCTGAACCAACTGTGTGAAAAAAGCGTTGATGCACTTTGGCAAGAGCACTCCAAGGTGATGTACATATGTTGAGTTTATGTTTAGTAGTTCTTTTACCTGTGATTTTATTGTATAATGTGTTCAAGGCCTAATAAATATTACTGTATTTATATGCATTTAGCCTAACTTGAACTATTAAGAGTAGTTGTATGTGTGCTCAACTGAACCCTTCACCACCGTCATACTATGTCTAAGCCTTGCTGCTCAGTCACACTATTGAGAAACAGTTTGGCTAGACATTAGTGTCTTTCACAGTCCACCAGAATAGGGTGGGATCTAACAATCTGTCCACAGGGTGGATTCTGAATAACCATCTTAACCTTCCTCTCGGATGGGTTTTCTGACAAATAAAACAATTGGCGCTAGTTTCACTGAATCTGTGCCAGCATGCATCGGAGCAAGTACTACTAAACAAAAGTAAATTCAAGAGCTCACTCTGGCCCCCATCACCAGTCCTTGCTGTAGATCAAGTCCAGAATCACTCCCAGTCCTACCAATCGCAAACAAAAAAACAAACAATCGCAGTCCCAGATCTCATCGCTGTCTTCGTCAGAGTCTTTTTTTTCCCCCGGTCCCACTAACCCTTAGCAGGAGTTACCACCTGGCAAAAAGGGACGCCAAACCTCTCTTAATCCACATTCCTACAGAGGAATGGCTGTTAATGGGCAGATTCTGAGAGGCAAGCTCTCCACTAATGGACTGCCACCTCCACTCCAAGTTTCAATGTTTTAAAGTCCCTTTCTATAGGGCTGGGGTAAGCGAATCAGCTACGGGAAATAAACGTTGTGAACTCATGAAGGCAAATCTGATGAAGAGCATGTCAGACAGCCCAGGTACCTCAGAGCAGCAGCCACGGCAGATCCCATGATGGCAGAACCCCAAAGGACACTACTAACTGGCAGCAGGAAAGATCATCCCAATCGGGGTGCTGCAGGCGATACTCGTGCTATAGAAAACTGTTTATAGTGACTTTTTTGAATGCCATATTTTCGAAATGCCATTTTGTCGGCACAAAATTGCCGATAATTCTTTTTTTGTTTTTTTTTTATTTATTTTATTTTTGAAATGGGGGGATCCCACCAACGCCCATGTTTTTTTATTGACACTTTTTTAACTTACCAAACAAAACAAAAAACATAAAATAAAAAATATTTGGCCAATTGTTTTTGACAAAATGGTATTTCGAGAATATTTTTGGGAAAATATAACCGGACACCATAGAAAACACCTCCAGGAAGGCCACCTCTTGCAGAAGGCCCAATCAAAGACCACAAGTCAACACCCTTCAAAGTCCCAAGTTGCAACTTGAGAAGTGACCGATGCACAGGAGATGCCTTGGAGGAAGCGGGCCAACCCAACGGATGGTTCCAAGTAAATTCCGAAATGCTTCTGGCGGCAGGTGTCCAGTGCAGGGAACCAGAATGGCTGGTGTCGAGATGGATTTCTAAACTCTGACCTGGTGCACAGAAGTTTAGGAGGCCTCCCTAGTTTAGGGGAACCTTCTGGACAAACCAGACCAATCTAGGCAGCTTGGCAGGCGATCAAGACTAAGTCTCAGGAGGTGCGAGAGTGATCTGAAACCCACAATGAGCACACAGTAAAACTTAGACAGATGTATATCAAAAATACATTTATTATTGGCCTTTATAAAAAAAACACAAATAAACCACAGTATGAATAAAACAGCTTTTCACTATGTAACATATATACAAAATGTGTTTAGCCGAAAGCTGATGAAAGGGGTGGAAAAAACCCACAACCTACAACAGAAGAGGTAAGTTCAACACAGATATCGCATTGGGCAGTTCTTGGCATCCAATCCCTAGCTTATGTAGACCAGCACTAAGAAGTGAAGAGCCTTATGCTCGAAGTACTGTAGTGCGTTAACAAGCAGTCGTGCGTAAAGCGGTTCTCTTCAGGGAGCCTCAGCTGCTCAGGAAGGGGGTTGAGGTGATGAAGAATAAAGCCCTATTCCTTGAGGAGGGTCTACCCTTGCAGATCGATCGACTTTCGGAGTTCGGGAATAGCTGGGGAGCACAGGCTAGCACAGCCAAGGTGAGTATCTGTTAAGGGATTCTCGTGTGTAAAAACAGATGGATGTGCCAGAGGGCCACCGGTAAGTGATGAAAGTACTCAGCAATCCTAGACACAGGCCGGACAAAACTTTGCCAGTCTAGTCCACTTCGCTAGTAGGTTTCACCCCTGCAGTTAGGGGACACTCAGGCTCTCAGCTGCTATGGGACGGGACAATTGTCTGTGGCGGGACAGTAGCTTTTCCTCAGCTCTCGAAGAAAGGAGAATGATGGTTCCAGTGCAGCACGTCTCAGGACACGGTGGGGCAGGTCTGCAGGTACTTACAGCGACAGTCACCATAGTGGACAACGCAGGGACCGCAAATGCTTGCAGCGTAGCGTGCACTCATAAATCGCGACCCAGAGGAGCTAGGAGCTTTCGCGGGAGAGGGCCCAGAACTACAAGTAAGCGATGCCCAAAGTCTCGAGTCTCAACTCTGGACGGCGGCGCTCCTGTGCGATACCCCGGGTTCGAGCTGGTCAGTTGGCTGGATGGCCCAGGAACCAAAGAGGCTCTTTGCGAGGGTAAGCAGAAGGTGCCAAGAGTAGTTGGTCCCACTACTCGAAAGGGTTGAAGTGCTCTTACAGGTCTTCTTGGTATGATGCAAAAGTAGGGGTCTGACAGGACAACAGCGGGGTCAGTGTGCTAAACCTTCCAGCACATCTTCAGCGGTTCCACAAGTCTGCTCTTTCTTTCAGGATACTTGGTTCCTGCTGTAGTTCGGTGTGAACTTCAGGTGATCAACCCAGAATGGCCCCTTTCTCTTATCCAAAATGTGTTTTGTGCTCAAATCTCAGATAACCAATGGAAGATCTGCACTCTTGCATGCACGCCAGGCGTGGGCCAATCGTGGCCCACAGTGGTTCCAGTCATTCAGGCCTAGCAGACATATTGCCACCAGTAGTGTGGATTGGGACCACCCTCTTCCTGGGCACTAGCACACGTGGCATGCACGAGCCCGCGAAAGGTGCAATTTTCACAGGGACCGGCATGCCCAAATAAGGAATACCCGGGTCTCTCAACCCTCTGGAGGCAAAGGGACAAAATGGCCAAAGGACAGAACAAAAGACTTCATGGCACGGCCATTTTCGGCACTCGCCACAGTCTTGGGCCAAATGCGGTATTGTCCCAGTACCAACAGCCTGAAGGACGTGTCAGTTTCCCCATAACAAATGAGTGAAAGCCCAGGAGTGCAGCTGAAGGCTGTGCTCCGCTGGTAAAAGTCAGGTAGGTCAACCAAACAAAAGCAAAAGGTTTGGGGGGGATTCACAAATGGAGGGAAAATTGCACCCACAGGAAATCTTCCCTAACACTTGGTCGCACAAGCCCAAGGGTCAAAGATACAGATGAGGGTCTTCGTGGATAGTTGCAGAGATTTACCGGGAATTGGCTGGAGGCAATGCTGGTCAACTTAAGCAGCAGTTTGGGGTTCTCAGCATGTTGCTCCTCTTCTTCAGGGTCTTGGCTCCAGTCAACGAAAAGAGGAACGGCTGCAGGACTCATTTTAACCCAAAATTCAGGCTGGGACCTGCCCCAGTCCAACAATGGTAAGGATCTGCACCATTCAACCTGGGAACAGATGTCTAATCATGGACAGCCTCTTGTCCCACATGTGCTCAGCAACAGACATCCCCTGGCTAGAATTTTGATTGGGATAAGACAGTCCCAACACTCACATCTGGCTTGAATGCACACACCACCATTCTGCCTGGGAACTCCAAGCCAGAGTATGGGAAAGGGCTTACCATATATGGCATTTCCTGAAATGAGACCGTAAGTGGATGGATTTTCAGTATCAGCCCTGTGGACAGATTCTGAGAGGGGGCCCCCCCCTATTCTGATGACAAGGAAAGACACTAATGTGTAGCCTAATGGGTAGTGTGACTGAGCAGTAAGTCTTAGGCACAGAAGAGTGACAGAGTGGTGAAGGGTTCCGTTAAGCACACAGGACCCAACACAAGTTAGGCAGAATGCATAAATATTTATGTAGTCCATGAACACTTAGCAATTTAAAACCACAGGTAAGTAACATCCTAAACAGACACTATTATATACACATTCACTTTTGGGGTGCTCTGGCTACGGAGCCCTTAGACCAATTAGACCAACATAGAATACTTTAGTAGAACAAGTTAAAAACCAAAAAAAAAGGTAATTCATTTAGAGAACTAATATGCAACGAATAGAGGAGTTAAAACAATACACAGCCCTTTAAAAGCACTACACTTCAAAAGTCAATCCCGTGCTAGAAAAGATGGGATCTATTGCTCCTTGACGATCTGGTGAATGGCTGAAAAAGTCTTCCTTTTATCCAGCATCCGAGCTGGAGTTAATCTGAAGCCCACTAAGGATAAATATCTGCAACATACAAACTGGCAGGGGCTCTCCAATCATGGAAAGCCTCCGGCCACCACATCTGCCCACAAACAGACTGGCCAGGAAGGGGCTGGGACCAGTCCCAGACCCCAAGTCCAGCCACAAACGCACACCAACGCTTTGCCCAGGAAAACTGGCCTTTTCCCCGGGAAGGTGCTCACTATATATGGCAAATCCAGCAATTAGAAGGCACCCAAAATACAAGATGGCCAGGTGAAAATCTTATGGCACGGTCATTTTAGAGTATAATGGTACTATAAAAGGCATTAACATAGCAAACCCTCACATAATAGGGGCATAGAAAAACCACACAGCCTACACCCAAAGACAAAATGCATGTATGCACACTCCAGCCACAACCCAGGAAAAGACATGCACACCCCCATACACCAGCCCACTTCTAAAAGGTGCACTAGTTAATGCTAGGTCCTTGATTGCTCATGCCATTGAAATTGCTGATCTTATCCAGACCGAAAATTTTGACTTCCTGGCCATCACGGAATCCTGGCTTCATGCCGCCGCAGGACCAGCCATTATGCTAGCAACCCCCAACGGCTACACCATCCTAAGAGCAGATAGAGGCGAAGCCAGCAGAGGGGGCATAGCCCTTATTATTAAATCTAACCTATCCATCAGGCTAGTGCCCTCGAACAACACTAATTCATGTGAAAGCCTAACTATCTATTAACAACTCCCAAACCCTCACTATCCACCTTATCTATAGACCTCCAGGCCCTATTGGAACCTTTGAGGAGGACATTTCTACCATCCTATCGCACAACCTAAAACAATCACCACAAGTCATCCTGCTAGGGGATCTTAACCTAGGCTTCAATGACCAAAATGACCCACAGGCAACTCGAATAGCCAACCTACTCTCTGAACTAGGCTTCTCACAAAAAGTACTTCACCCCACCCACAACAAGGGTAGAATACTCGATTGGGTGGCAGACCACAACTGCAATGCCTCCATCCTATCGATCTCCCCACTAATTTGGACAGACCATCTCCTTATAACTTTTGCTCTAGAAACGATCAGACCCACTACCGCCTCAGTCCAGCCAGCACCATCCATCCATCCCAACCAGAAATAAAAACATCACCCCGGACAACCTACTCCCCCTCATCCTCCCCACACTTAATTCACTACCAGACAACATGGACCCTGAAACTCTAGTGTACGAGTACAACAAAGTCATGTCCTCTGCCTTGGTCATAATTGCACCACTCAAAGTGAGACGCAGCAAACCTAAAGCCCACCTCAACTCCTGGTACACCCCCCATCTAAAAACTCTTCGTACCAAAAAAAGACAATGCAAGGTCGCATGGAAATTACAACCATCGGAAGAAAATAAAAGCACCCTGAGAGATATATCTACCTTCTACAAAAAGGAAATACTAGCAGCCAAACAGGAAACCTACAACAATAGAATAGCCCAAGCCAACTCTAGCATGAAAGAACTCTTCATTATCCTAAAGGAAATAGAATCCCCCATCCCAGTGCCTGACAACTGTGTCAAAGATAAAACATGGTGCACCAACATTCAGCAAGCCCTAGCTAATAAAAGTAACATCTCTCCAATCTAAAATTGCCACGAAAAAATCCTCGCTCAGTCTCGACACTAAGCCCAAAACAGATATCACCCCTCCTAAAAATAGCACCAACTACCCTCGCTTAAAATTCTCAAAAGTATCTACTATTGAGACAGAAAAAATCATACTGTCACTCAAACCATCTAATTGCCAGGGGGATCAATGTCCACCTCAACTGATAAAGGACGCAGCTAGAGACCTGGCTCCCTTTATCTCAAAACTCATTAACGCCTCATTCGCTACAGGGTCCATACCAAGCAACCTAAAAGAATCTTGGGTACTCCCTTTGCTAAAAAAACAGACTCTAGACCCTGCCATACCCACAAACTACCGCCCAATCACCACTGTGCCATTCCTCTTAAAAATCATAGACAAAGTGGCGTACTCACAAATACAGAAACACCTTGAAAACAACAATTTACTAGGAGTACGGCAGTCTGGCTTCCGTCCCCAGCATGGAACCGAAACTGCCCTCTTAGACCTAAAGGCGCAAATTGACGAGCTAAGGGATCAAGGCAAACCAGCCTTACTCCTCCTCCTGGATTTATCAGCCGCATTTGACCTTGTTGACCACAAGGTCCTCTGCAGGCACCTGGATACAGCCGCGCATTTCTCAGAAGAAGCCACAAAATGGATCCAATCCTTCCTCAATAACAGGACAATGAGAGTCTTCTCCACCACTGCGGCAGCAGACTCCATCCCCATTACATGTGGTGTGCCCCAAGGATCCTGTGTTTCGCCTACACTCTATAACATCTTTACTAAGCCCCTTTTCGATAAACTGGACCTTCTTGGTATCACCTACACTAATTATGCAGATGATAACCAGATTCTCCTACCACTTACCGGTGATTACGACAAGGATTTGGCCTTGGTGAACAGAGTGTATCTCATCATCCAGGCATGGATGGCCACACACGATCTATGCCTGAATGATGACCAACTGAAATCATCATCCTGGGCACACCAGCCACCCTCAAAAAACTGGGCCCCAACTACTCCTCCTTCAATATCGACAAGAACCAAATCACAACCGCCCATGCGGTTAAAACTCTGGGTTTCTACCTGGACTCCACCCTTTCTTTCAACAAGCAGGTCAATGCGATGGCTTCAGCAACCGCCTACACCTGCAAATTGATAAGAGCAGGCAAACCCTTCCTATCAAACGATAGCTGCATCACACTCGCTAGAGCGCTCGTGTTATCAAAACTGGACTACTGCAATTCGCTCTATATTGGGGCTAACAAGGAAGTCATCAAAAGAATTCAAATTCTGCAGAACGCCACGCTTAGAGCAGCACTTTGCATTCCCAGGAGAGCCCACATCACCGCACTCAGACGAGCTAACAACTGGCTCTCTACTCAGGAGAAAATCCAATTAAAAGTTGCCTCTTTGGTCCACAAATGCCTTAACGCTGCACCGCAGTACCTCTCTGCCAGATTCACCAAACTAAAACCAACAAGACTTACTAGATCTGCTAACTCCAATAACCTATCCATACCTAGAGTCAAACTGACTAAAGTCTGTAGCTGCAGCTTTCAGGTGAAAGCAGCTCAACTCTGGAACGCCCTACCATCCACCTTGAAGACTGACCAACCCTACCCCACCTTCCGACACAACCTTATAACGTGGATCAAAAATGCAGACACACTTTAGATCCTCTACTGCCTGGACATATTCAAGCCTAGGAATCTCTGCCTAGGACCGTAAACACATGCTTTTACACTCCACATGCTGTATATTCCTGTATATTTTGTGTGTACTCCTGTATATTTTGTTTTATATTATTCTTGTTGCTCTATTTTTGCTATTTTTGCCATGTGATCTTGTAACAAAGTTTTGGGCTGTTGTATAAAATGCGCCCGGTTACCCTTGGGTCTGGTGCGCAATATAAGTAATAAAACAAAAACAGTTTACTTTTTGGAGCTTTCACCCCATATACGTCAATGGGGCATCCCATCTTTTTGCTACTGTCTGCATCCGGACATGACTTTTTGGAGGTAATTAAAGCCAACTGCTTCACTTGCCTGCTTCTGTTCACTTTTATGGGGAGATTGATAAGTCCCTGAGACCATCAGTAGTGGGAGACCCCATCTCCATGAATGGAAATGACATGCATTACTCACCATAATAGCATTTCTGATGATTGTATCTGCTTAGATTCACATGCTGTACATATAGTCCAACATCCAGTGGTAACCGCGGAGTATTGCATCTTGTCTTTCGAGAATCGCAAGGGGACCTCAACATGGGCGAGCCTGTAACACTATCCCTAATGTGACGTGTAGTGTACCCAAAATCCCTCACGCGTCGAGGTCCCTCCGATTGTATTTCTTCTGCCATGAGGGAGTCCAACGACTATCGTGAGTACATAAAAGAGAAAATAGTAAGACATCTATGTTCCTTCCACCTGCAGGGAGAAAGGGTGGGCGCATGTGAATCTAAGCAGATTCAATCATCAGACATGCTATTATGGTGAGTAATGAAGGTCTTCTGATGCTTGTTAATGTGCTTAGAATCACATGCTGTGCATAGACTAGCAAGCAGTACCTGGAGTTCTAGGAGGGAGGTGAGAAGGCACAGTAGTGAAAAGATGTCTTAATACTGCTTGTCCCACCTGAGAATCAGATCTAGAATGAGTGTCTGGGCAATTGTGTTTTGTAAAGGTGTGTACAGAACTCCAGGTTGCCGCTTTGCAAATGGACTCTAGGGGAACATTTGTAATGAAAGCTATGGAAGCCCCAGTGCCTCCATTAGAATGCGCTCTAGGCTTGAAGGGCAGTTCTCTCTTAGAGCGTAACAGAGTGTGAGGCATTTGACAATCCACCTTGAGATGGTGGATTTAGAGACAGGATCCCCTTCTCCACCAGCTGCCACTGAAACGAAAATTTGGGTTTGTTTTTCTCAGTGGTCTAGTTCTTTCCATGTAAAACATGACTGCCCTGCGCACATCTAATGTGTCTAGGATTCTGCAAGAAAGTAGGCAGTTCTATGGATTGGTTCACATGGAACTTGGAAAGCATAAACAAAATTCCCTGACCATGTTATCCAGAGATTTTTCCCCTTGGATTGGTTCTGGGGTACCTCCCCTTGGATCGGTTCTGGGGTACCAAGAGGCAAAATCTTGGCATTGAGCGTTTTCCAGAGATGCAAACAAGTCGATCTCTGGGAAACCCCATTGTGCGAAAACGTTGGAGACAATGTCTTCGTATAGTTGCCATTCATACTCTACGGGAAGTGGGAAGTCTCTGCTGAGCACATCCGCTAGGAGATTGAGTTCCCCTGGAATGTGTTGAGACAACAGGAACATCCTGTGTTTGAGAGCCCATTTCCAGATGTTCTGGGACAACTTGGATAGCCCTGAAGAGTGTGTGCCCCCTTGCGTGTTCAAGTAATACATGGCCATAGTGTTGTCTGTGAGAATCAGAACTGTCTTCCCCTGTAACTGTGTCTGAAAGGCTTTCAGTGCTTTGAATACAGCCAACAGCTTCAACAGATTTATGTGGGGACCACACGCCGGGCGCTGTCTGCTGAAGCAGGTGAGCCCACCCCCACCCCATGAGAGATGCATCTGGTGAGAGTGGCTTCTACTGCGGGGGTGGTCAAGGTTTTCCTTCCACCACCACTGCAGAGAGAGAACAAGGGCTGGCGAGACAACCACCAGATTTTCCCATTGTCAGCTGGCCTGACACCACTGGCCGTTGAGCCACTCTTGCATAGGATGCATGCGCAGATGCACGTGTGGAACGAAGTAAATGCAGGACGCCATCATTCCTGACAGTCGCATGGCGTTGCGTACCGTCACCTCTCGAACAGCTACATATTGAGGGATCTGAAACAGCAGAAACCTCTAATTGAAGGTGAAGACGAGGCTGTCTTCTGTCCGAAATTAGAGCCTCTAGGAACTATTTGACTTGAATGGCGTCTAGGCAGGATTTCTTCTCGATGGAGAAACCCAGGCTGAATAAGAGGTCTATTGTCTTTTGGGTGTTCAACAGGCATGTTCCGAAGGAATACCCTGTAATGAGCCAGTCGTCGAGGTAAGGGTAAACCGGAACAGATTCTCTGCGCAGGTGCGCTGCAGCCACTGCCAGTACCTTCGTAAACACCCAAGGTGCTGAGGCAATGGCGAAGGGGAGTACTTTGAACGGATAGTGCTGGTCCTCCATCATGAACCTTAGGTATTTTCTGTGTGCCGGCAACATTGAAATATGAGAGTATGCATCTTTCATAGCCAGTGTTGCCATGTAAGCCCCCTGTTTCAGCAAAGGGATTGCCTCCTGCAACGTGACCATATGAAACCTTTGAGGTTTGACAAATTTGTTCACTGGGCGCAAGTCTAGCATAGGGCGCATGGTGAGATCCTTTTTGGGGACAAGGAAGTACACCGATACCCTTGTTTACCTGTAGAATAGGAACGACTTCTATGGCGCCCTTTTCCTGCACGATCTCGACCTCTTGCAGCAGGATGTGGAGTTGTTCCAGCGTCAGGCGTCTTGATTTTGGTGGGTCTGAATTGAGGTGGTCTGCAAAATTCTATGCATTACCCATGGGTGATGGTCTTGAGCACCCAACTGGTCTGTTACCCCCCTCCCATGCATGAAGGAATGATGTTAAACATCCCCCGACTGGGGAGGTGTGGCAGGGGACCCAGATCTGAGGGTCATTTCTGAACCGAGACCGCAGAGGCTCTGAGGGCAGAATTCTGGCCTCTACCCCTTCCACGGCGTTGTCCTCCAAGTGCATACGTGGTGGTGATATTGGATCCTTGTCCTGAAGACCAGTTTTCTGAACCATACTGGTTTTGAGACGAGCGAGATTGCCTACGAAAGGAACGACGAGAGCTGCCCCCTCTCTGTTGCGAAGGCTTCTGGGTAATCTGGTTTAAGGTCTTGTCTCATGTGCCTTCTTAGCTGTCTGAAGCGCCTTGTCCACGGCCTTGCCGAACAATTTGGTCTCGTCAACTGGCTTGTTTATTAAGGCTGCTTGGGTTTCAGGCTTAAAACCAGAGTTCCTCAACCAGGTGTGCCGTTTTAGTAGTGTACCCTGGGCCAAGGACCTTCCCGCTGTTTCAGCAGCGTCCAAAGTGTTCTTAAGAATGTTGTGGTTGATTTGCTTGCCTTGCGATACAATAGCGAGCAGTTTAGCCCGCATTGGTTCAGGGATCTCTGAGTAGCTAGCCAACAGAGTGGTGTGGTTGGCTATTCGGGTGGATAACGCAGCAGCAGTCGTAACCCTTTCCCAGTCCATACAATGTTTTGCCTTCTTTATCAGGTGGTGCCTCACCTGTAGACAGGGGGACACTTGCCCTCTTTCTCGCAGTTGTAACTACCAGGGAATCTGTAGTGGCATGCCCTTTAATGTAAAGGGGGTCGGTAGGAGATCGCAAGAGAGGGAAAAATAACTTCTCTACCCTTGGATTAACCACCCTGATCTGGGCTGGTGTTAACAATGAAGGTGCCAGACGTCTCGCTACAAAATCTGAATCCTGCGCAGCCTCCTGTGTGGCGATCTGAAAATGTTCAGCCGCCTTCTTTAAGATGGCGTTAAAAACCATTTGATCATCCACCGGTGGGGCCTGGCGTGCTGGAGTGGTAGGAGGGGAATCCATACAGAGCTCGTCAGGGTCTGGGGTAGGAGTAGGGGACACCCAACATTGATCAATCAGATGGCTGTCCTCCCACTCCATGGGATCATCAATAGGGATCCCAACGGGATCATCATCCTGTATGTATTGACAGGCACCTCATCATCTGTAAGGTCAAAAACGTTCTCATGAGGAGCCTCAAAAGGTCCTCTGAAATTTAGCCATAGGTGCAAAAGGAAGCTCCTCATGAGGCCTCTTGGGAGCAAACCTCTCTGAAAAATCAACAAACCTCTGCAGTCTGTCCATGCACCCCTCAGACTACTCCCTGGTCCATGATGATGAACCAGGAGTCCCGGGGAGTAAAGGTGTTTTCTAGACTAGTTTCCTCTTCAGAACATCGAGATTTTCCTTCTAATGTCTTGGATAAAGACAAAGGGCTTTCAGAGTACTCTTTGAGGTTCCGGGCGTAGTGACGTATCTTTAGATGTGTCTTTCAGCCGTTCTTTCTGTTTCGACATCTGTTTTGAGTGTTCCTTTTGTTTAACTGCCAAAGCGATCCTCGTGATAATATCGCTGATGCTCAGTATTTGAGGGAGGTGCGACGGTTGAGCTGGTGGCTGCTCGGTAGATGTCAGCGCCACTGGAGCATTCAGCGGTGTCAGAGCCTTCTCCTGAAGCATCTTGACGGCCGCGTGTGATTTGGTGCTAGCGCCCTTACTTTTGGATTGCCCGGACACATGCCGCTGCCGCGGTTGCAGGGAGGGCTGCTGATCATAAGGGTCAGCGGGCGCCGTCGAAGTATCTGATGCGCCGATGGCGCTTTGGAATGCTTCGACTGGACCGCCAAAGCAGAACCGTGGGTTGTGTGCTTAGTGTGGGAATCATGTGCGTCCCTGTAACCGGGAAGTACAGTCCCCATAGCAGGACTCACGTTGTGCCTATTGGGGCCGGCGACAGACGCTGCGTATCGAGAACTCTTCACAGTCAGGTCAATGGCTTCCGAAGTGGAGCCTTGGTCATCGCTAATCCCTTAGTCACACTCGGCGGCTGTGGCGGCGGGGAAATTACTTCGGCCTGCGACATACCGTAGACCGCCCACTGCTTCAATCGGCGCTCCTTAATAGTCTTCGGCCGTAGGAGTTTGCAGGCCGCTCAGGACGCCTCATTGTGGTTGAGCGGAAGACAATTATTGCACCGACGGTGCTAGCCTTTCCATGGGTATTTTGCCTTACATGAAGGACAAAATCTAAATGGGAGTCCTGTCCATAGCGCAGGATCGTGATAGCGACGACAAACCCAAAGGAACAAAGAGCAGGGAAAAGGAAAGGCATTCTTGAAAAGAATATGACCACCCAACCCCTCCCTACTGTAAAGGCCAGCCAGGAGGCCCAGCAACATGGTTGGCTGCGCAGCCCGGATCAACAGCCGTCGAAATTCCATTGTCAGCAGTCTTCAGCGGTGACACAGGAATCATCCATCAAAGGGAGTGACAATGAGAATAAACTACCGAAAATCACGAAATATAACAATAACGCAATGTTTTATGAAGAGCTCTGCATTAGGACGACCACAAAGCTGGGCGGGGAAAAAAACAATCTGAGGGACCTCAATGCATGAGGGATTTTGGGTACACTACACGTCACGTTAGGGTTAGTGTTACAAGCACACCCATGTCAACGTCCCCTTTCGATTCTCGAAAGACAAGATGCAATGCTCTGCGGTTACCACTGAATGTCAGACTATATGCACAGCATGTGATTCTAAGCAGATTAACAAGCATCACAAATTGTTATTTCTAAACTGCGCACATCACCTTACCATAAAGTGAGGCCGGGATACTTTGCGTCCCTGTACCTTTATTTAGCAGCTTTGGTGTTGCAGACAATGGGCTGGTAGCAACAGATATTGTTCAACCGTGTTTTTTTTTTTTTACTGGTCTCTTGTACACATTTGCATTTTAAAGCCTAATCCCATTTAGAGTACCATACACTCTCAAATGGCCATGCCACAAGATGATCCACTGTCCTTTGGTCATTTTGTGCCTTCACCTTATATCTGCCCCCTCGGGTCCGGAATAGAAATATATGAAAAGCCCTTTCCTGGGCAAAGTGCCAGTCGGGGTATGTAGCTAGATGTGGGGCTTGGTCTTCATCTTGGGCCTCATTACGACCCATGCGTTAAGGGTTAACGCCGTCGTTAATCCTTAACGCCTATTCTGATTTAAACGGCTGCTTTTAGCAGCCGTTAAAATCCATGGCGCTAACCTGCCATGATGCTAATTACGCCACCGTAATTTACAGTGGCGTAATTAGCGCCTTCCCCACTCCCATTATGCCCTATGGGGCAAAAATGGGAATGGGGAAGGGAAAATGGGAAATGGGGATGTACAGCCCCACTCGCCTTGGAATGGGGCGGTAAATCCGCCATCCACCATGGTGTAAACATAGTTTACACCATGGTGGTAAAGTTGGCGCAATTAGCGCCTGGGACGTAATGACCCCCCCTTGTCATGCCAACAGGGTCCAGCTGTCCAGTCTCCAGTACCATGTCGTCATGACCCAGAACCGTAGACTGGCCAGACACTCACGGATGCCAAAAGCGAATGCTGCACCCACAGCCCCTGAACCTCCCTGAAATGGACAAAGCCTAGGAGTTAGTGGGCCTAGCGGATTGTGGAACCCCAGAAACGGTTGCTGAATCGACAAGGGGTGTGGAGAGGGGGAGTTTGCATATCTATTCCTACCGCTACCACCAGAGCGATGGGAGTGGGGGAGGAGCCTCCAAGAACTTTACTTACACCTTGTTTTGCTCTCGTTCTGGAAACATTTACCTGCAAACGCTGGCTCTGGCAACTCGCTTGTGAATAATTAAACTCTCCTGCAAAGTGAATATTTGAAAATGGTGATCTTTGGGCACTAGGCCCCATTTCAGGGCAGGACTTAAGAACTTGGGACCTAAAACTAGGGTTTCTTGTGGGTGTTCTATTTTTGACATACGTTCTTCAACTGGTTCTAAAATGCTAACAGTTCTTTTTTCTTTACGTTACCAACTTTACCATGTACAGTTGCTTAGAACTGTTGCTTTCACAAGTCTTATGCCCAACAGTTTTAAAGGTAATGTACTGTTCTACTAGAAAAAGCCCTAATTGTGAATGTGTAGTATGTGCATAAGTATAGCTTTGTGACCATTACCTGAGATTTTCATTGCTTAGGAGTATACTCAAAAGGTCTAATAAATAATGGTATACTTTTGTACATATTTTGTCTAACAGGAATTATTGGATGGCTCGGTGTGCATCATTGTAGCCTTAGATCCCCGTTACACCCACTTTACTCTGCTACCCTACCTTAAAACGGTAAAATGCAGAAGTGCAAAGACAATAAAAAAACACTATGAAAAAGAGTTTCAAATGGATTGTGTCCATCAATGACATGTACTGTCCACAGTTGTGCTGCTTCGGAAATTTGTTCGGCAGAGGACAACCTGCGTCGATAGCATCGGGTCGATGTCCCTCAAAGGCCTCAATCGAGGGTGACTTCATCGGATGCACGTAGCCACCTCAGCTCAGTTTTTTCTGCAAACGTGTTTGCTTCGAGAACTCGGCACGCCTCGTTTTTCCTATTGATTCGGTATTATGTCTTCTTCTACACAGACGACCCCGCGGTCTGGTGTCAAGAATTTTCGGGGCTGCGGCCAGTGGCATAACACAAAATGTGGGGGCTCCCCTGGGAGCCCTGCTGAGGACCCCCCCCCACAAACTCGGCAAAAAATCATGGGTTGTGCTACACTCTGGGCCGGCCTAGATAATCACGCTTGCACAATACGCATGAACGTGCTGCTGAAGGGGTATGCAGCACACTGTACTAGGAGAAAGATATAAACACTCAAGAAGAGAGCACATATTGAAGCCCGGGTCTCTGTGGCCTCTAAGAACATGGCCAAACTCTTTAAAATCTGCACAGAACTGGTCAATCCTCTCCTGTTCTCTCCAGGGCCCTCTCTACCTCTCCTCCTCCTTTCTCCTCTCTCTCTGATAACACCTGACGAGGTTTCTAGACAAGTCTGGTTCATGAAAGTGTTGTCCAAACATGTGCTCCCCTGCTCCTTCAGAACCATCAAGGACCATATTGACACCCTTGCTGCAGCCTTGGCCGATTTCTGAAATCACTTTCACCACTGGAACGTTCCCCTCTTCCCTTAAGCACTCTCTTTTGCACCCACTCTTCAAGAAGCCGTCTGCCGATCCTACCAAACTATCGTCCAATCTGCATCACTCCTTTCATGGGCAAACTCCTGGAAAAAAGTTGGCCATCTCCCAGTTTACTCTCCACATTGAATCTGTTTGTTGTCTCCATGAACATCAGTCTGGCTTCAGGGCTGCCAGGGGCACGGAAACTGCTCTCCTGAACACCCGCGAAGATCTGCTCTCTAACTTCGATTCCAGCATTCCTTCTGTCCTAATCCTTCTTGATCTTTCCTTTACTTTCAGCACAGTCTACCATGCCATCCTGATCAATTGATTATGCGAGAACCTGGGCATCACGGATCAGGCCCTGGAGTTGTTGACCTCCTTCCTCTTGGACTGCCCCTCCCTGGTCCAACTTTGTCCCTTTATCTCCACCACCTCTCTCTCTACCTGTGGCATTCCCCATAGCTCTATCCTCTCACCCTGGTTTTTCAATCTCTACTCGGCCCCTTTGGCCCACCTGATCACTACCATCTCCTCTAACTATAGGTGTTATGCGGATGGCAGTCAGCTTTCCTTCAGACTTCTCTCCTCTCTCGCTCATTCCTGTCTGTCTATCCGTGATTCAGAATTGCGGTGCCGCCAACAATCTCTGCCTTAATGCCACTACGATGGAGATCCTTCTCATTGGGACCCTTGCCCCTGCTTTAACTCTCTGACTCTGGCCGCCCAACTTGGGCCCTCTTCCTTCGTCTTCCTGCGAGGCAAAAAACCTTTTGTCTCATCTTCGACTCCACTCGCCCTTTCTCTCCTTGCATCTTGGACGTCCCCAAGAAGTCCCACCACCTACCAGCTGCTCCTCCTCACAGTGACTCTTCCCTTTCTCACTTTCCCCCAGAAGCTCACTGTCTCTAGAGCTCTGTTTCCCTCTAGGCTGGACTACTGCAATAGCTTCTTTCTCAAGCTGCCTTCCACTACTCTCCACCCTCTGCAACTAATCGAGAACAGGACTGCAAGACTTATCCTTGGCCACAAGCCCAGGGATCATCTCTCCAGCCTTGAAATCGCTCTACTGGTTAGTGGTGGTTGCAAGAATCAAGTTCAAGACCCTTTGCTTTGTCCACAAGGCTTTCTGGGGTCGGGCCCACACTACATCCAACGCTCTCTTCCAAAATACCTTCTTTCTCGGGCCCTTCCCCCAGCTACCTCCAACTCTCCCAGGGATAGACGCTTCTTCAGGCAGAGAGTGGGGGGTAGATCTCTCTGCTCTGCAGATGCCTCCCTCTGGAATGGCCTCCCTGCCTCTCTCAAACTTTAGTGGACCACCTGATGTTCCGGGAGCAGCTCAAAATGTTCCTCTTCTCCTTTGCTTTCACTCTCTCCCTCCCCTGCTGACCTACCTGTCTGCTGTACCGACTGGTTGCAGAGTCTCACTGAGTGCAGGCTCTTTCTTGATCAGTCACTCTTGAACTGCCTCTGGCCTACCACGCACTTAGGGGATGTAACTGTAACCCTACATTCCCATGTTCTCCTTGCACTAACCAGAGCCTCACTGCCCTGTCTGCACTTACTCAGAGCATTACTGTTCTGTTTTCCCCTCCCTTGTAACTTGCAAATCTTCCCCACTTTCTCCTTGCATTTCTCATTCTCGCACTTGCACGATCTGAATGATACAAGGCCTAGTTAGATCATTTGTCTTGTCCTCCCTCCATCTTCCCTCCCTTGCTTGTCGCGTCTAGAAACACTTGTGTACAGTTGTGTTATAATAGATTTACATCATATCATTTTATCACAGATGCCCAAAAAATATACAATGCCGCATTAAGAAACGGCTAGACTGATAGTACCCAAATGCCAGTCTAGCCAGGTAATTACACTTAGCAGGACTGCTTTATCAGAAATGTGCAGTTAAAAGAAAGTCATACCAAACTGAGGAATAACTGGCTGCACCAAAATGCCTCTCTAGCCACTAATACCACATATAATTCCTGCTTAGCCTGGATATAGACAACCATTATGTTTTATCGCACAATCCCGTCCCCCACAAATCCCCTCTCTCCCCCATGCCCTACCCCAACCTCTAAAATCAGCTCCTTGGCCCAGAATTACCTTCACGTCCCTCTACCTTGTCCCAGAGCTTACGTTTGAGGCTCCTTGCCTCAAAGGTAAGTACTGGGATAAGGAAGAGTGGGATTAGGAGTAATGAAGATACAGGTAGCTAAGTCAGGCATTACCTCCATGTACCTCTACCTCATCCCAGTATTTGTGTATGAAGCATAGTGCCTCATACACAAGTACTACCTTAAACAGGTACAGGGACAAGGAAGAATAGGGCTAGGAGTAATGACGCTTACCCTTAAGTAATTAAGGCATTAAACAGAAGTAGGGGCTTAACAATATTGAGTTGACTGGGCTGCAGCACCCACCCTCAGAAATTTTGGGCTATGTTGACTCAACCTGGCTGACCTTCAGAGCAGTTGCCGGACAGAACAGGACACAATTGTTGAACGGCACTTGGGTTTCGCTGTTAACAAGGGCCAGCAATTACTAATGTAAAGCATTTCACTGTTAGCACCTGCATTCAAATTCTGAAAGGTTAAGATATAAGGATTGGGACCTCCCAGATGACATGATGGAGGTGTTGCTTTCGGCCAGACGGCCAGCAACAAAGTCCCTGTACCACTGCTGTTGGCGCAGGTTTTGCGACTGGTGCAGAGGGAAGAGTGTTCATCCTTTTCAGTGCTCAATTCCGGAGGTTCTCTCCTTTCTTTTGCTCACCGGGGTCTTCCGGTGGGAACCATTAAAGGTTACCTAGCAGCGCTTTCTATATTCAAGCGCTCGTCCGAGGAATGCTCTTATTTTAAGATTCCACTGGTCACTCCGTTTCTGAAAGGCCTTACGAATGTGTTCCCGCCGTTGCCTTTTCAGGTACTGGTCTGGGACCTTAATTTGATTTTGAAATTTCCGATGGGTGCTGCGTTTGAACCTTTGCATTCTTGTCTGTTTAGATTAACACTGTTTTCTTAATTGCAGTTACATCTGCTCGAAGAGGGAGCGAATTGCAGGCACTTTCTTCTAAGCAACCCTTTACATTGTTCCACAAGGACAGGGTCGTATTCAGAGCATGTCCATCCTTTCTACCCAAGGTAGTGTCAGAATTTCATTTAAGTCAGAAGGTGGTGCTTCCCGCTTTCCATCCTCCTCCTCATCCTAGTAAGGAAGAGGAAAGGCTCCATAGGTTTGATCCTAGGCAAGCTTTGAGCTTTTATCTCTCTAGAATGTCCAAAGTCAGAGTGGACTATCAGCTCTTTGTGGGGTATACTGGACACCGATCAGGCCAGGGTGTTTCTATACAGACCTTTCTAGGTGGATCATCCTCACGATTTCAGAATGCTACCGGTTGGCTGGCAAGGACCCTCCGGAGGGCTTGCAGGCTCATTCCACCAGGGGCATAGCTACATCGACAGCCCTGCAGAGTGGTGTACTGATGCTGCAACGTGGTTTTCTATACACACGTTTGTTAAACATTATTCGCTGGAGACTTCCCATGCTCCGGATGTGGCATTTGTTAAGGCAGTGCTTTACTCTGCCATTTAATTGGGTATATCTACATTATTTTCCCTCCTCCAAACATGGTTACTTCTTTGGGAGTCGGTCATAGATGAGGAATATGTTGGAGGACACAATCCATTCGAAGACAGGTTACTTACCAACTGGTAATGTACTTTCGACTGGATGTTCCTCAAACGTATTCCTCATCATCCTCCCAGCCTACCCCTCAAGAATTTCCCATGCCTTTACAGTTTACGTTCCATCAAGGCTAAGTGCAGTCGATGCTTTGTTCTTGGCATGTGTGCCTCACGTTGTGTGGGGGAAAATACATGAACTGAGGCTACGGGTGCAGTGTGTGCTACTTCTAACATCCGATGACGTCTCCCTCAACAGAGGCCTTCGAGGGACATCGACCCTACGCCACCGACGCAGGGCACCCTCTGCCAAAAAGAGTTACGAAGCAGCACATGTCAGATGAGGAATACATTGGAGGAACATCCAGTCGAAAGTACGTTACCAGTTGGTAAAGTAACTTGTTCTGCTGCCACCAACCAGTCATAGACACATCATGCAATTAGCCATAAAGCTATAGTTATAGGGGCACAAAGTATCGCTACTGCAACTCACTGTAAGATGAAGAGTGCAACGGAAAATAAACAGAATTTACCAATGGAGAACAGAGTTCTCCTGCAGACATCCAAAGGGACTGATCAGTGCCCTGAAAACCAGCAAGCTTAGCAAGGCAAGTGAAGTAAAAACGCTCCACTTCCCTCCAAAGGTTAGGAGAGGTAAAACAGCAGCAAAAAAGCTGGGGGCGTTCCACAGAGGTCTATGGAGGGAAAGCAGCAAGATGAAAGTCTATCCCACAGACAGGCATAAAACGGCTGTTGTGCACACATGGACTCACTAAGACCATCCATGAGCCCTCTAGTAGTTTTGTGCTAGTTTCAACCAGACCCTGTCTCTGACATGTGTAAAGACTGGTAGGGGGTGTCTGTACTTCCGCTCTCTATATGGTTGAGGAGAGACACAGAGGACCCCAGCCAAGATTCTCTATTGTGGTAGCAATGGACGAGCAATCAAGGCCTAGCTTCTCAGGGGGTGATGCGGGCTGGTTTTTAAGTACAGTGTAGTCCCCGAACCCCCACAAAGGAATGTCCACACACTGTATTACTGAAAACACAGTCTTTATATAATTAATATTCAAAGGTATGTACACGATCACAATAACGCACTTTGTACTCGGAAATCAACAATGATAAATATATACAATTCTAAAGTGGTACCACCAATGTTATCAAATCTCATTAAAGTGCATCAACTGTATGGTTAAAATGTCACACAGATCAATTAACGAGGGAACCAGCAATAGAGATAGGAAGGAACGCAAGATGGTTGAAACAATAGGCAGAATGCTGACCCGTACCCTTAGGCACAGTTCTGTGTGGAGATCCCCCCCCCCCCCCACCTGGGCAACCTGTAAAATAAAGCTATATAGCACAAGCCCAGTCCATATGTTCAATTTGTCTTACATCCTCCTATTAAGGTTTTAGCCTCCCAATGTACCTAATGGAGTAGAGTTCTCCGACAATGCGTCGACCGATCCTTCTTGAGTGACTCCCTTTAAGGTTGGAGCCACGGATCGTCGAGAGGTGTCGAGGAACTTGGCGTTCGGTGTCGGGGAATCGACGGCCCTTCTTGAGTGCCCTCCCTTTAAGGCATGAGTCACGGGTCGTCGAACGTCCGACAGTGAACAGGTGGAACTACGGCAGTGAAGTGGCAGCTTCGTTCCTAGCAGTGCTCGTCGACGACAGAACGTTGGCGTCCCCTGCAAGGAACAGGCATGCGGGGCACCTCAGTGATGATAGTTCTGGACCGCAAAGAGATGATGAAGAGGCGTCTCTATGGTCTTTAGGTGGTGGGAAAGCCACCGGCGGATGCTCCTCGGCGCGTCGACGGTCGGGCCTTCTCCAGCGGGAGAAAAGCGGGCGACGATGCACACGAGAGCGTCCGATGATCAATTGAAGTTCTTAGGCAAACGGGAGCACGGCGGCTCCGGTCGGCGACGGCGGTCGTCGACAGTGGCAGACAACAGTCCGAGTGCTTCTTTGAGATTCCACGGCAGTCCCCGTCTCGGGTCGGCAGCCTGTCGAAGGTCCGTCTACCAGGGAGCTTTGGCAAAGATCAGCTGTGCACGATGGTCCCTCGTAGCTCGGGAAGAGGGCGCCTTACCAGGTCCTCTCTGGGTCAGTCCTTGGAGGCACAGCAGCTTTCAGAATGTGAAGGAGAGCAACAGCACTTCTTCTCGTCCAGCAGGGCTTCAAGGTCAAGCTTCAGTTACTCCAGTTACTCGTCATAGTGGACTTCAGCTTCTGAACACGATTCCTAGCAGTGAGAGGTCCCCAGATATACTGTTGATCTCCCATTCATTCCAATGGGTCACACTCAAGCATCCAATCACGACTAAGGGCATTCATGCAGGCAGGCAGCTAATCAGGCACATGAGGTATTCAGGCCATTCACTTCTCTCCAGACACTCACAACAAGTTATGTGTATTGGGACAAGTACCGAGCCATTCAACACTCCAAGCTGCATTCATACCGGTTTCGGGCAGGGCTGTCTCAGTCATTGTGTCAACCACCAGATACTAGACATCCACAACACAGAATGCATATTCGTCACACACTCTATCCACCCAGGTCCTACCCACAGGAGGTACCCACAACATACATCACCGGGAAGGCTCCAGCTAGTCTGGCCGGGCCTTCACAACAACACCATATATGGCATTTCCACCCAGCAGCCAGTCAGGGGGAAGGGACAGAGTTAGAGCTTCCCAGGACTTTGGGAAAACAAGGTAATGGGTAATAGAAAGCAAGAGGCCACAGGGGCCAACTTGTTTTCCATCAGGAATCAACTGATCCCAATGGCAGGGCCGGGGTATCCCAAAATGGTGGATACTCCGCGCACCTGTCAATTTCAGCAGGGCGCTGCCACCAGCCCATACCCTGCTCTGTGGGCCACATAAGGGTATCCCACGGGTCCGTTCACCAAACCAAAAGAGAGAGCTGCACCGCAAGGAGTCCCACATTAACTACTGCGCGGACAGAACACACGATAAAAAGCAGTAAAGGACAAGGATACAGAGGCCCTGTCCCTCCGATGCATTTCCAGCATCACAACATGGCTATTCCACATCGTGTGAGGGTGTTCCTGTGTGTTTGGTGGTTTTTGGAGCCAACTGGATTGGCTGTTTGAAAACTATTCATTCAGTGAGAGTCTCTTGCATAAACTGATAATCCTTGTGCACCTTCCATCGTACATCTGCTTCTATGCATAATCCATCGACCCGCATCCCAATCACCCTCCCACCTGTTTACCAGCATCTTGCACACATCAGGTCCCTTTTTAAACTTCTGTATTAAGTGTCATGCATAGATGGTAGCCAGCAAAAAAATACAATCAAAATCTGCCTAAAATCTAATAAACAATGTTAGGTAAGATAGTCATAGAAATGGTAAATCTTATTGACCTGGGTCAACCCCAGAACTTTTTTGCTTTAGAAGTGGAATATTTTTTCCTTAATACCTCTGTGAGTGGGAACCTTTTCCCACACGAATAGAATCTTTTACTCTTTTTATGGGTGTCACTTTTGTTTGTTTATTTATTTATATAGCGCTCCAAACCCAGAGGTATCTGGGCACGTTACAAATTACTTAAGGTACTTTTTACATAATAATAGTTTCAGTTGCCAGAGTTAAATTACATAAAGAAAGCAAATACGATTTTGCAGGTTAAGTACAATATTTACATTATATACATATCTATGCGTCAGCAGCAAGAGAGGTCTAAGGGTACAAATGGCAAGAGGACAATCATCTCTCTAGTAAGGAGCCAGAATTTCGTTTTATGTCTGAAGCTAATGAAAGATGGGTCTGCTCTGAAATCTGTTGGCATAGAGTTACACAATCGTACGGCCATGACAGGGAAGCTACTTTCTCCTACCTTTTTAAGGTTAAATCTACGGACTTTAAGTGAATGAGAATATCTACACCTGGTTGATTGTGTGAAGATATTTTTGGTAAATATATCCACCAGGTATTTCGGTGCTGAATTGGCTAAGCATGTGTGGGTAAGGGTTAAAGCTTTAAGTTGTATTCGATGTTCCATCTAGCCACCGAGATATGTTGTGTTTTTTAGATGCTTAGTGCAGTTCTGAGAGCATTGTTCTGCAAGATTTGTAGCTTATTGATGTTTCGCTTACTGGACCTTAGATATAGTGCATTACAATAATCTAGTTTTGAGAGAACTAGAGCTCTGGCTAAAGTAATACAGCTATTAGTTGAAAGGAGAGGTTTGCAGGCGTGGATGAGTTTGCATGTGTATGCTGTCGCAGATGCGGCAGCGTTAACTTGTCTGTGTAGGTTTAAGGCTGAGTCAAGGTGGAAGGCCAAGGTTTTTATGCCTTTGGCCACTTTAATGTCTATTCCATCGATGTTGAATGATTTAAACTGGTTACTGAGCGTGGCTGGATCTCTTATGAGTAGGAGTTCCGTTTTTTAATCGTTCAGACACAGGCCATGTGAGGCCATCCAGGTCTGGATGAAGAGATAGGCCCTATTCAGTAGGGTGACGTCAGTGTCATAATTGGTTGACATGGGTATGAGGATCTGGGTGTCATCTGCATAGTTAGTGTAGATGACACCCAGATTGACAAGGTCGTCAAACAATGGCTTTGTGAAGATGTTGTACATTGTAGGCGATACATATGGTCCCTGCGGGACTTCACAGGTTATAGGTGTGGGTGCTGCTGATGCAGAAGGCGAGAAAACTCTTATGGATCAATTGTCTAGAAAGGATTTAATCCAGGCAGTCACTTCTGGAGAAAAATGGGCAGCTGTAGATAGAGGATTGCCGTGCACTTAATGGTCCACTAGGTCAAATGCGGCAGACAGGTCTAATAGAAGGAGGAGCACCAATTTCCCCTTTATCCTTTAGGTCATCTATTTGGTTTTTCAAATCTACCAGGGCAGTTTCCGTGCCATGTTTAGGCCGAAAACCCGAATGACAGAGCCTCAACAGATTGTGAGTTTCCAGGTAGGTTTGGATCTGGATTAAGCCGCTTTATCAATAATTTTTTACAGAAAAAGGGACCGTAGTGCTTGTTCTGTAATTAGTTGGGATATTAGGGTCCAGAGTTGGTTTCTTCAATAATGGTACTTGAACTCGCTTTGTTGATCCTATCATAGGTATCGCCTTTTGTGTGGATAATCTCAGATTTGTATTGGTGAGGTTTTGGCCAGATTATCCTCGTTTAGTATTGAAGGAGTTCTGCTTTCCTTTTTTCTGCTCGTAGGGCTTTGAGATTCGGGGTGAGCCAAGTGTTCAGGTGGGCTTTGGGCTTACCTTTGCATCATTTTAGAGGTGCAATGTTATAAATGGCTATATTCATTGTTGAATTGTATAACTCTACAAGGGCTGCCGGGTCAGTACTTGCTGGTCTAAGAGCAGTGATGGGATGGAGAAGTGGTAGAAGGTTGTCAACATTGATGTTCTGTTTATTTCTGGTGAGTAGGGGAAGTGCCAAAAGGTTGGTCCGAGAGAGTGGAGGGCTATCTAGGATTATAATATATAAGTAGATGATGGTTTGTCCATGCGCATGGTTCATTTGACAGTATGGTAGTTTCACAATTAAGGTCAGCCAGCCAGCCAGTCTAAGGTTCTACCTTTGGAGTGTGTTGGTTTGTTAATCCTCTGAGTAAAGCCTAATTCTGCAATAGTATTGGCCAATGGCAGTGCATGCTGATCATTTGGGTCACAGATTGAAATTTCCGAGTATTACAATTTGAGAAGAAGGTTTGGTGTTGGTAGAGAGTAGGTAGTAATGTCTTCTTCGAAAGAAGCAATGGGGCCTGGTGGCCTGTATATCAGATGCATGGTTATGGTCCTTGTAGCTGAAAGAGACAGTTGAACTGTCAGAAGTTACCCTGATAGCAAAGGTGGATGCATAGAGACCCTTAGATTTATACTAGTTTTGGCTATAAATGCGATGCCCCCACCTCTGGTAGTTTCTCTATCGAGTCTTAGAATGGTAAAATTGTTTGGAATCGCGAGTGCAGCAAGGGCAGGACCTGCAGCTGCATGGAGCCAGGTCTCTGTGACTGCAAGAAAGTCTAGTCGATTAGTCGTTATCAAATATGCAATGTCTAGAGCATGGGCCTCCATGGATCTCGCGTTGATGAGAGCACCTTTAATGTTGTCTGATACAGTGATAGGAGTTTGCTGTTCAGACAAATTGGTGATGTGGTTGATTTTAGGTTTCTTCTTTGGCCAGAGTTGATACGTTGGGTAGTTCTTGAGGGCAGGAGGGGTTGGAGGATATGTAGGCCGTCTGGATCCCAGCCTATAGTTTCTCAGGTTAGTGGGGCAAGTTTGGTTGGGTGTGGGACTAGAGGCAAACCGTTGAATCCATTGGTCGGGCGTTAAAGAACGTGGAGGCGTGGTTAGCCCATTCTGGGAGAAGTCGGTCGTTAGCTAGCAGGAATTGTTGAGGTAAATGTCTGGTTGGTTTGGTTTTTGTAGCCAAGGGCAATGTGTTAAGGGGGAATGTGGTTGGGCTTAGTGATGGCAGGAATAAGGTAGGTTTGAAGTCATGTCCTAGGGTCGGAGAGATAGTCATTCTGAGAAGGTAAAAGTTGAGAGCCTTGTTGCGATTGCCTGTGGTGAATGAAAGGCAGTCAACCTTGTAGCTAGCAGTACTTAAGGCTGTAGAAGGTAAGTGTCTACTAAATCGGTGGTAGTAGTAGTAGTAGTAATAGGCCTACCAGTAATAGGGTGATAAGAGTACATAGCTTCAGTCCGAAAGTTTAACAAGTCGAGTTTGATGTGCTGTGAGAGGTAATAGTATCCAAGGGTGGGCCTTTATGGTTATTTGGTAAAGCGAAGCTATCTTAAAGGTTACTGACAGCTCTAAAAAGAGGCCTAGTGTGGAAGCACGGTCTGTCAGAGTGTAGCTGGGTCCTAATAATGTTAATATATAATCGACTGCAATAAAGGATCAAAGCAGCAGCCTTATCCTAAATGCAGCAGTGAAAGTACAAATTTGCCTGATCAGTCAATACTTTTTGCATATATTCTACATAGACTGAACGTACGAACATCCTGGATGAACAAATATATGAGCAGGACTGTGACTTAGCGATGTAAATGGTAGTCATCATGTATAAATGCACACAACATAGTTTTAACATAGTGCTGTTCCAGATGGAATAATGGCAGATAGAAAGCCTAGCAATGACAACGTAATATAGGTCTTAGTATAGATGCATACATCTGTTAGCAGGAACAGCAGCAATTAAACGATGACTAGTCATTGTAACAGGCGTAATGCAAAGCAAAAGGCAGTGGAATGGTATAGATAAGAGTAGGTTAAGAATACAAAAGCCATGGGTGCCCCTTGAATAGTAAGGCATGCTTATAAGATCGCAGCACTAGTAGGGTAATGAGCATTATGAGAAGTGAGCAGCCTTGGATGGAGCACAGGCTAGTCAATGAGAGAGGGAGGACATAGCCAACATTGCAAATATTTATTGCGTAATAATACTCGTCAGTTGTTTGGTGACCATGACAAGGCATATTCTTACGTTATAGTCCAAGTGGTCCTTGGTGTTCGAGTGGGATCATGCGAACTGGTGTGCCGACAGACTTCTGGATTGTTAATATCTTGGTATTTGCAAGACGTTTCGGCTTGTGCTTCAGAGCGTCTGGGAACTATAGGCAGATATAGAGTAGGATGGCAATACTAACGTCAAGTGGTACGAACCACAGCTTTACAGGGTGTTGCAATTAGCATATGAGGGGAGTGGAACGTTCCTCACGTTCCTCCCGGCTGGCTTTTTAACTATCTTTTGCTAACCTTGAGAGAAATACAGTTCCCAAGGGTACAAAGGATCTTTGGATCCCTTTTACATTTTATTTTGTGAAACCAGCACACACTGTGGGGGAGATACAATGTATCCCCTTTCACACTAAAACGGTAACAATTTTGTTACAAGGACAAGCTTACCTTCAATGGTCGGTGGCACTGATAACTTGTATTAATTTGGTGCACCTTTACTGCAGGCTGTGTTCACAGCTGCAGTACAGGCACCTAAGGTTGCTCATTTGACCAAAATGAGCCAGTCTTCTTTTTTCACCATTTTAGTGTTTGTCCTTTCTTGTTCCTTCCCCTGACATCCAGGGTGGGAAATTAATTGGAGTGATATTTATCTTCTGCAGGAGTCCCCTGGACTTCCCGCCAAGCTCCAGTCTGTCTGAGGGCAGGGAGCGAGGGAGGAGTCCAAAACTCACAGCCCTTTGTCTTCCTCCTTGCCTGAAAGGGGACAAATCCCAGTGGGGGCTGGCTGTCCTGAGTGGACAATCAGATCGCCGCTTCTTGTAAAATGCAGGGAAATAATGCAGAAGTTGTGCTGCAGTTCCTGTTAAATACTGCGAACCTAGAAGATGAAGACAAGTCTACCACTGGAACCGAAACCGAAGAGGATGATGAAGGAAAAGCGGATGAAACGATTTCTAGTGACCGGAGAGTCTGCTGTGTAACTGGATCCTGCAGTAGCCCTTCTTTCCAATCGACCTGGGGACTCCGGAAACGACGACCCTGACCAAGAGCCTGGTGAGAAACAACAGACTCAAGAAGACTTGCATGTTGAGCCATCCCACGCGTTGATGCGACCTTGCGGTGCTGCAATACCCCTATACCCTAGGACCTCAAGCCACTGTGCAGTACACGGTCTTCCAAATGTCACTGAAACTTTGTGGGAATCCTGGTGGATCTCCAGAGACACGAATCAAGTCCGAAAAGTCCCCTCACCAGAGTGCTGGACCTTTGCAGCAATGAGAATTCAACTGCGATTTTCTGTCTTCTGTGCTCCTTCAAAAGGCGCCAAATCCGCAGACCCGCATTCTGCCGCGAGGGAAACTTTGTCTAGAGCCTTCTTCATCAATCCCTGCTGCAAAGTCCCTTCCAAGGTCCTGTTTTCAGTCACAACGACAAGGAATCCACTGACCGGGTTTTTGGCTGCAGATCCTGAAGTAGTCCTGCTGCAAAATCTTCAATGCTGAGGTACTGTGTTGGATTGGGTATGTACTTACCTTAAGTCTCTTAGGATTTCTGTGTAGCTGTGGGGTGTTTGTGATGGGGAGGCCTCTCATCCAGTGCACCCAGTCCCACTGCTAGAATCCTGCTAGGGTGTCTTCTGTGATGCCCCCGGACCCTCTTCTAGCTCAGAAGTAAAGTACTCACCTGTTTGCCCAGTCTTTAAGAACCGATAATGACACTGCCTGTTGGACACTAGATCCTAACAACCCCCCTTCTGCCACTGAGAACACTCATGCTCCAAGAATAAGGGAAAGACTTTTAAGGGATTAGGCCTTTTGCCTAGAAAAGAAAATAAGTGTTTAAAAGTTACTTACTTGTAAAAAGTGTTGGCTGGTAACTGTAACTATAACTCTAAGAGTGACTAGTTACAATAGTTCGGACTTACCTTGGATATGTGATGTACAATAAAAGTATGGTTAACATCTTTCTTTCCTTAGAAACCGTTTTGCCATTTTAATATAAAATAGATGTGAAGGTATATTATTCACCTGAGATTAGGTTGTGCCTCTTCCCAAAAGCAATGTGTTGGTTTCACCAGATTATTCCTGCAGGGTAATTGTATGAGTGTCCCCCAACTGGGTCTTGCTTCCCCTGACTTGCTGTTAGCCTGTCCAGAATAAGTCTGTATTAGGTTGTTGCCTACCTAGAATAACTTGAGTCATTCAGTAAAGTCTAACATTAGGGTTTACTTTCCCTGTGCTATCTAACCCAGAGTCTGTGGTTCTAACTGTCCCTTATAAGTCCTACATCTGTCACTTGTATAGTTGGGAAAGATCTAACCTTGACTCCTGGTGTGATTCAAAAAATATATGGGTTTTACTTACCTTGAGTTAGATGTGTGCCATCCAAAAATAAGTTAGAGTTACTGCTTATCTCAATCAGTGTTTCACTGATCTCAAAAGAACCTATAATTCAATATCACATCCTTAGGTTTTACTCACCTAGTAGAAGGAACAAGTTACTTATCTGTAACTGTTGTTCTCCAGCATGGGTCTGGCATGGATGCACATGCTCATGAATATTCCTCGTCGTCAGGCTGGGAATCCTCGATAAAAAAAAAAAAAAAAAAAAAAAAAAAAAAAACAGTTTCACTTCTGAACTCTCTTTCTCCTAACAACCAATCACTGGTCTCTGGGTCATACTGCCCCCAGCCAATGACTGCCCTCTACCTAAGCCCCTCCTCTGGCAGCCATCTTCAGATTTGGTAGCACATAAAGTGGCAGTAGGACCAAGAGATGAGCCGAAGAGGGGTAGGCTGGAGGGTTCACACGTGAATCCATGCCAAACCCATGCTGGAGAATAACAGTTACAGGTAAGTAACTGGTTTCTTCTCCAGCATGGGGTTTGGCATGGATTCACATGCTCATGAATAAAGAATACATAGCAGTACACACGTGCACAACCACGGGAGGTGGCAAGGCTCAACATTAAGCATCTCAACATTAAGAATCTCTTACCTTCAAGTGAACAGGTTGTGCAGCACTGCTTGGCCGACTGTGGATTCCTCCCTGGAATCCCTGTCGACGCAGTAGAACTTCGTGAAGGTGTGCGTCGACCTTCACGTAGCAGCCCTGCAGATGTCAAGCAGGGGGACACCAGAAAGGAATGCCATAGTTGCAGCGATCGCTCTGGTCGAATGGGCACTCACTGCCAGGCAACGGTCGGTTTGCCAACCAGTGAAATTGGTTATGCAGCTGGAGAGCCACCTGGAAATTGAAGCCTTCGAGAGTGCCTCCCCATGGTTCACAGGGCCAAAGCTCACAATAAGTTGTGACGTCTTCCGAAAACTCTTCGTGCGGTCCATATAGAACTTCAGCGCTCTAGCCACATCCAGCGAGTGCAAAGTCCTCTCAGCCAGCAACAAAGGTGTCGGGAAGAATACAGGTAACACCAAGGGCTCATTTAGATGAAAGTCCGATGGCACCTTGGGCATGAAGGAAGGGTGTGTCCGTAGCACCACCCTCGTCTCGTGGAATGTAAAGTAAGGAGGTTTACAAGAGGGCCTGGATCTCTCCCACTCGTGCCGAGGCGATGGCCACAAGAAAAGCTGTTTTGCACGACAAAAACTTCAGTGGCGCCGAATGCATAGGCTCGAACGGGGGACCCATAAGCCTAGTCAGCACCAAATTGAACTTCCATGCCGGGCCGGAGCCTTCACCAGCAGGAACAAGATAAATAATCCTTTGACAAACTCCTTGACCAAACAAAGCGACCATAAGGATGATCGTCCAGGAGATCTGGACTAGTGGGAAATAGCCGCCAGATGAACTTTGATGGAAGAATGGGCCACTCCTGCCTTGGCCAACGACAACAAATACGGGAGCACCTGCGCAGCAGTGACTCAGAGGGTCGATCTTCTCAATACGGCACCAAACGGCGGACCTCTTCCACATGCCCGTAGCATTTGAGAGCAGATGAAGCTCTGGCCTTGGCGAGCACCTTCTTACAATCCACTGGGAGATTGTAGCCCCCAAACTCTAGTGCTGCAGGAGCCAGGCCTTCAGGTTCAGTGATCCTGGGTCGTGGAGCAGAATCGCGCCTTCTTACCTGGCGAGAAGACATGCGTCCACCGGAAGCTTGACTGCAGGGGACGCTGATATGTCCAGAAGGTCCGGGTACCATATCTGTCTCGGCCATGCCGGTGCGACGAAGATCATCCTGCACTGGGACAGTCTGAGTTGATTGAATAGTCGAAGAAGCAACGGCAACGGAGGGAATGCATACAGAAACAGGCCGTCCCAGGGGAAAGAGAATGCGTTCCCCATGCTCCCCAGCTGGGGAAACCTGCTGGCGAACCTCCGGCACTTGATGTTAGTCGCCGTCACAAACAGATCGATCTGGGGATTGCCCCATCTGCGGAACAGATGATCCACTTGGTCCTGCCGAAGTTCCCACTCATGGAAAGAGCGCAGCTCCCTGCTGAAAGAGTCGGCAATGATGTTCGTCACTACTGCTAGATGAAAAGGGATGAGGAACATCCCCATGGCTACGGCCCAGTGCCAAAGGTCCTGCGCCTCTTTGGAGAGCACCAGGGATATGGTTCCCCCCTGCTTCCGGATGTAGAACACTGTGGTGGTGTTGTCCGTGAAGACCCGCACCACTTTGCCCTTGAGGGACAAATGGAAGGACTTGAGGGCCCAAAACACTGCCCGCAGCTCCAACACGATGTGCAACGACTCTCCTCTGGTAGCCACAGGCCTATTGCATGAAGACCTGGAGTGCGCTCCCCATCCTTCCAGGGAGGCGTCCGTTGTGACCGTCTCCTGATGAGGTGGGGTCTGGAAATCTGCGCCTGCGGACAGATGTGCACACACTCCCCACCACTGTATTGCTCGACGGAAACTCTCATTGACTTTGATCTTGTCCTCGAAGCTCCCCGACACTTGAATCGAGCGGGCGTCAAGGAAATCCTGCAGCAGACGCATCTGTAGCCTGCACAGCCAAATGAGGTATATGCATGACAAGATAATGCCAAGTAGGGACTTCATTGACCTTACCCTTGCGACCTTCAGGGCCAACAGCTGTTGTACCTTGCCCAAGATGGCCGCGATCCTCTCCTCTGATGGAGACGCCCGGCACGACACTGTGTTGAGTCGTGCTCCTAGAAACAGCGCGTCCTGCTATGGAGTCAAGCAGGACTTTGCAAAGTTTATCGAGAACCCCAGGTCCGTCAGGAGTTGGACTGTCTTCTTCGTGTGGTCGACAGCAATGTCCTTCGAGTTCGCCCAGATGAGCCAGTCATCCAGGTACGGGTACATGTGAATCCATCATAGACGCAGATGCGCCGCCACCAGGGCCAGGCACTTGGTGAATACCCGTGGCGCCGACTTCAACCCAAAGGGAAGGGCCTTGAACTGGTAATGTTGTCCTTGGACCACAAAGCGTAGGTACTTGCGGTGTCCCTTGTGTATGGGGATGTAAAAATAGGCATCTTCTAAGTCCAGCGACGATAGAAAATTCCCCTCTTCCAGCTGTCCTAGCACGTGCTAAAGTGTCACCATCTGAAACTTTTGGGACTTTATGTACTTGTTTAGCGTCTTCTTTCTGACGAGGAAGTAACGAGAGTACACTCCAGAGCCCCGGAGCCACTTCGCGATGAGCTCAATCGCCCCCTTTTTTAACATGGCCCGTACTTCCAGCAGCAGCTGAGGGATGTGGTTTTCCTGACGGGCCACTGGTGGTATCCTTGGACACTTACGTTGGAACTCTAGGATGTGTCTGTGTTGGCGAGAGCGTCCAGCACCCAACGGTCAGTGGAGATGGTCTTCCACACGCTGACTAAGCTCGGCAGCCGGCCTCCCACCTGGGTGCACGGGTGGGGGCCCGACTCCACGGCTGGTTTAATTTCGATGTCGAAGCGCCGCCTTGGGGGACTTGGCGACGACATCCACCTCCAGACTTGGCGCGGCCCCTGTAGGTCTCCTGGGCCGATGAGCGGGGGGGGCGACGGTAGGATGAGTCACCGCCTCGAATCCTTTTGAGGAACTTTGGGATTTCCCTCCAGAAGTCTGAAAGGACGGCCGTCGTTGCTGAAGCGTTCCCACGGCACAAGCTGTCTCACTGTCCGCTTTGAGGGCCTGGAGAGACTCGTCCAGTCTTTCCAAGCAAATTGTCCCCCTCGAAGGGCATGTCCAACACCTTCGACTGAACATCCTGGCGGAAATTAGTGGCCCTCAGCCAGCCTCGCCGACGAAGGCAAACGCTGTAGCCCGTTTGGCGGAATCCTGTGTCGGCAATGTCCGTGGCTACTGTAATGGCATGGTCCGAAGCCACCTCGCCTTCCGGTCGAATCTCCAACGCCTCAGCCAGTTTGTCGCCGGGCAGGAACTCCAGGAGAGGGGCCATCTTGAACCAAAGTTCCCTGTCGTAACGCACTAGGATGGCGAGGGAGTTAGCGGCCTTGATGGTCGTTGCTGCTGACGAGATCACTCTTCACCCCATGGCATCCAACTTCTTTCCCTCACCGTCCAGGGGGGAGGAGGCCGCCGACAAGGATGAGCCTGAAGACTTCTTGGCCGCCACAGAAACCATACAGTCTGGAGACAACTGGGACCGTAAGCACTTGGGCGCAGTCAGGCACTCTGTATTTCTTCTCGTAACTATCCCTATTCGCCAGAGCCAATGAAGGGTTCATCATGAGGGACAAATCCTCATCCCAAATGTCATCCAATAACAGGATCGAAAGTACGGTCTTCCTCTTTGCCTCCCAGCGCTGTTAAAGGAAACCTTCTTTCTTCTTCTCTGGGACGAGCTGGAAGAGCTCTGAGGCCCTTGAGATCGAGCCAATCTCGTCGCGCGGTGAAGATCTAGCCAGCGGAGACGGGAGATCGCCCAGGTCGTCGTCCGTGCCAGTGCCCGTCGTCACTGTCTCCGGTTCAGCGTCATCCCTCGGTGGGGGAGAGGGAGGCGAGGGGTGAAAAAGGCGGAGGGGGTGAACTCTCCTCCTCTTGGGTGGTGGTTCCTCCGCTGGCCTCGGTGCCGCGGGCCGGGCCGCCGGCTCAAGAGGCATCCTTGTTCGGATTTTCGAGCACAGGGTATGCAGAGCCGTAAGAATGTCCACTGAGATAGCCCCAGGTGGCTGCTGGGGTGGAGGCGACAGGCATCGGGGCGTTTGCAGCTTCAGCTGATCCGCTCCATCACCACCCTGTTGCTCCTCGTCGGGATCCCCCCATAGGGCCTTCTCTCGACGCGTCTCCCCTTCTGGAGGTCTGGGAGGCTGGTGAGCTCTTCCTCTGAGGAAATGTCCGTGCCCTGGAGGACTTCCGTGCGACCCCTCCTTCTCTGCAACAGGGGAGACTGTTTCGGTGAAATGATGAGCATCACCTTCTCCAGAGTCTTTTCTATGGGCTGGAAAGAGGACTCCCTCCTGGCAGGCAGGGATACCCTCACCTTAGGGGCCGTGCACTGCGAATCCGCCCCGGCGGCCTTCGCGAGGGACGCTGCTACTACTTCGAAGGAAGTGTGCTGGGCCTTAGTGATCCTGGCTGAGTCTGCGGCCTTCACCTTAGGGGGAGGGTCGGAGCCCCGCTCCCCCTTGGCCTTCTCCATCGGGCCAGGCTGGTTCTTCTCTAAAAGCTTACCCGGAAGGTGCTGGAGACGCTGAACTCGCCCTGGCCGCAGAGGAGCCTGTAGCAACGGTGCTCCCAGAGGAAGTGGACTTGTGGTGCTTAGCCTTATGTTTGGCCCCCGCGGGTGGGGCACCCTCAAAAGGTCTTAGAAGACCGCTCAGTTTTCTTCTTCTGGGCAGGGGCGGCATGCTGCTGGGACTCACCCGGAGCAGGGGCCTTGGCTTGCAGCCACTCGTTGAGGCGCATGCATCGGTCTCCCGACAAGCCACGCAGTCGTCATCCACATGCGACTGGTCCGAATGCAGGCAGTAGAGGCACAGGAAATGTCCATCATCTGAAAAGATGTTCCGTAGGTTGCAGCCAGGGCAAACCTTGAAGAAAGGTGCAGAGTCCTTCTCCTCCGCCATGACACGCAGTATGGGCCTTGAAGAAGCTTCTGGAATTCTCCAAGAAGAAACTATGAAAATCCGCCCTTGAGGGGCGCTGAAGAATCCGAAAACAGGTGCCCGTTAATCGGAAGGTTAATCGGTGGAGCTTGAGGCTCCATTGACTGAACAAATAGAGTAAAACACTTAGAAAAATCGCAAAACGCAGTCGAGAGCTATAGCACAAGGACTCCCAACACTTGAAAGTGTGGTAAAAATCTGAAGATGGCTGCCAGAGGAGGGGCTTAGGTAGAGGGCAGTCATTGGTTGGGGGCAGTATGACCCAGAGACCAGTGATTGGTTGTTAGGAGAAAGACAGTTCAGAAGTAAAACTGATTTTTTCTTTACCGAGGATTCCCAGCCTGACGACGGGGAATATTCATGAGCATGTGAATCCATGCCAGACCCAATGCCGGAGAACTGTACGTTATCACAAAAGTAGTTACAGGTTTTTGCTGTACCTGGATAAGTGTTCCACTATTCACAAAAAGTATATTGTCCAGTTGGCAGATGTGATTGTACTGAGAGTCGCTGTACAACTGGTAGGGTCTACAGCCCTTGCATTACTGAATGTAATTGTGAAAGTAAGCATTGGTTTTTACTCCCCAAGAATAGGTGTGACCTATACGAAATGTGTATGAAAAGGTTTTGACTTCCATAGAACTACTGTTAGGTGTTCCAAATAAGGTGTATAATTTGGTCTGTGTACCTTCAAGTATAGTGTTGTGTTTTTATAATTGTGATTACATATAATCTATGATAGTAAGTACTTACCCCCTAGATTTATCTGGGCCTACCTGTATTTAAATAAATCATTTATTTTTACATACATAGTGTTTCTTTGTATTACAATTTTATTTGTACTGATTCTACAGCCCCCTCTCCCTCCCAAGATAAGCCTGGCTGCTCGGTCTACGCTACCATGTACTCAGGTGGTACAGCCTTATACTAAGAGTGGAGTCTGGTACTGCCTCAGTTGAATGGTTTTACTAAGCCCTTAGTTGGTCTTCAGAAAAAATGTCCTAACAAAGAACAAAACTAAGGCTTAACCGAACTAGAAACAAAACTAGAATCAGCGAGAGAGCATAGAGCTATGCATACGATCAGCCTCCACCATCTGGGGTATCCAGTTCCGGTTGTCCTAAGTGTTATCAATAGGGCCTATCCTCCTCCCAAGTATTCCTCACTATTACACGGTAGTGATTGCCCCTAGTGGGAACCAGGAGCCCATGCGCAAGGGAGGGGCTCTCCCCGTCTCTCTCCAGCCTAGTTGAACGCCCCAGGGTATTCAGTGGAAATTACCTATTAGTCTTCCTGCTCTGATCCCCCTCAATCCAAAGTTAGATACTTACCCCATGTGCGCACTAGGAACAAGTTACTTACCTGTAACTGTTGTTCTCCAGCATGGGTCTGGCATGGATTCACATGCTCATGAATATTCCCCGTCGTCAGGCTGGGAATCCTCGGTAAAGAAAAAACCAGTATCAGTTTCGTTTCTGATCTGTCTTTCGTAGTAATAACCAATCACTGGTCTCTGCGTCATACTGACCACAGCCAATGACTGCCCTCTACCTAAGCACCGCCTCTGGCAGCCATCTTCAGATTTGGAAGCACGTGAAGTGGCAGTATGACCAAGTGAAGAGCCGCAGAGGGGTAGGCGGGAGGGTTCGCATGTGAATCCATGCCAGACCCATGCTGGAGAACAACAGTTACAGGTAAGTAACTTGTTCCTTCTCCAGCATGGGGTCTGGCATGGATTCACATGCTCATGAATAAAGAATACATAGCAGTACACACATGCACAACCACGGGAGGTGGCAAAGGCTCAACATTAAGCATCACATCAACTCAACATTAAGCATCTTACCTCCTCACCAGGCTCACCTCAGGCGAACAAGTTGCGCAGCACTGCTTGGCCGACCCTGGACTCCTCCCTGGAATCCCGGTCGACGCAGTAGAATTTCGTGAAGGTGTGCGTCGACCTCCACGTAGCAGCCCTGCATATGTCCAGCAGGGGCACACCAGATAGGAACGCCGTGGTAGCTGCGATCGCTCTGGTGGAATGGGCTCTCGGACGGCCAGGCAGCGGTCGGTTTGCCAACCGGTGACAGTACATGATACAGCCGGAGAGCCATCTGGAGATGGAAGCCTTCGAGAGAGCCTTCCCCTGATTGACAGGTCCAAAGTTCACAAAGAGTTGTGACGTCTTCCGAAAACCTTTCGTGCGGTCCACGTAGAACTTCAGCGCTCTAGCTACATCCAGCGAGTGCAAAGTCCTCTCAGCCGGCGACGAAGGCGACGGGAAGAACACAGGTAACACCAAGGGTTCGTTGAGATGAAAGTCCGACGGTACCTTGGGCATGAAGGATGGGTGCGTCCTGAGCACTACCCTCGTGTCGTGGAAAGTCAAGTACGGGGCCTTGCAGGAAAGGGCCTGGATCTCTCCCACTCGTCGTGCGGAGGTGATGGCCACGAGAAAAGCTGTTTTCCACGATAGAAACTTCAACGGGGCCGAGTGCAGAGGCTCGAAAGGAGGTCCCATGAGTTTGGTCAGCACCACGTTGAGCTCCCACGCCGGGGCCGGAGCCTTCACCGGCGGGAACGATCTGAACAGTCCCTTCATGAACTCTTTCACCAGACGATGAGACCACAAGGACGTCCGGCCCGTGGTTCTGGTGTATCGGGAGATCGCAGCAAGATGAATCTTGATGGACGCGTGTGCCAGACCAGCTTTGGCCAGCGTCAGCAGGTACGGCAGCACTTGGGGAGCCGTAATCCGTAGAGGGTTAATCTTCTGTGCGTGGCACCAGACAGAGAACCTCTTCCATTTGTGTCCGTAGCATTTAAGAGTCGAGGACGCCCTGGCCTTTGCAAGAACCTCTCTGCAATCGGCCGGTATGTCGTATCCTCCAAACTCTAGCGCTGCAGGAGCCAGGCCTGCAAGTTCAGCGACTTCGGGTCGTGGTGGAGGATGGCGCCTCCTTCCCTGGAGAGTAGATCCGCGTCCGCCGGCAGCTTGATTGGCGGGGACGCCGACAAGTCCAGAAGGTCCGGGAACCATATCTGCCTCGGCCACGCAGGTGCGACGAGAATCATCCTGCACCGTGACCTCTTGAGCTGGTTGACGAGCCGGATTAGCAGAGGCAAGGGAGGGAACGCGTAGAGGAACAGGCCCTCCCAGGGGAACGAGAAAGCATCGCCCATGCTCCTCGTCTGGGGAAACCTGCTGGCGAACCTCCGGCACTTGGTGTTCGTCGCCGTCGCGAACAGGTCGATCTGGGGTGTGCCCCACCGTCGGAAGAGGCGATCCACCAGATCCTGCCGTAGTTCCCACTCGTGGCACGAGCGCAGCTCCCTGCTGAGTGAGTCGGCGATGGTGTTTTTTATCCCTGCCAGATGAAACGGCACCAGAAGAATCCCTTGGGCGACGGCCCAATGCCACAGGTCCTGCGCCTCCTTGGACAGCGCTGGGGACCTGGTTCCGCCCTGTTTCCTGATGTAAAACATGGTGGTGGTGTTGTCGGTGAAGATCCTCACCACCTTGCCCTTGAGGGACGGAAGGAAGGACCTGACGGCCCAAAACACTGCACGGAGCTCCAGGACGTTGATATGCAGGGACTTCTCCGTCGGGAGCCAGAGTCCCCTTGCGTGCAGATTTTCGGTGTGCGCTCCCCACCCTTCTAGGGAGGCATCCGTGGTCACAGTCACCTGGTGGGCTGGGGTCTGGAAGTCCATGCCCGCCGTCAGATGCGCGCGGGTGCCCCACCACCGTATCGCTCGTCGGAAACTCTCGTCGAGCTTGATCCTTTCCTCGAAGCTGCCCGTCGTCTGGATCCAGCGCGCATCCAGGAACTCTTGCAACGGGCGCATCCGGAGCCTGCACATGGGAATGAGGTAGATGCAGGAAGACATCATCCCGAGGAGGGACTTGATGGACCTCACCTTGGCCGCGTCGGCCACCAACATCCGTTGCACCTTGCCCAAGATGGTCCTGGTCCTCTCCTCCGACGGGGAGGCCAGAAGGGACACTGTGTCGAGCCTCGCTCCCAGAAACAGTGCGACTTGCGCGGGCACCAGGTGGGATTTGGCGTAGTTCACGGAGAATCCCAGGTCCGTGAGGAGTTGGACGGTCCTTGCCGTGTGGACCACGGCGAGCTCCCTCGTCTTGGCGCGGATGAGCCAGTCGTCCAGGTAGGGGTAGACGTGAATCCCCTCGCGGCGCAGCTGCGCCGCCACCGGTGCGAGGCACTTGGTGAAAACCCTGGGTGCCGACCGTAGTCCGAAGGGAAGGGCTTTGAACTGGTAATGACGCCCTTGGACCACGAATCTGAGGAATTTTCGGTGCCCCTTCAGGATGGGAATGTGGAAGTAGGCATCCTCCAAATCCAACGACGATAGGAAGTCTCCTTCCTCCAGCTGACCCAGGACGTGCTGGAGGGTGACCATCCGGAACTTCTGCGCCTTGATGAACTTGTTCAGGCGTCGCAGGTCCAGGATGGGGCGCCATCCTCCCGTCTTCTTCCTCACGAGGAAGTAACGCGAGTAGACTCCGGAGCCCCGAAGCCTCTTTGGGACGAGTTCGATGGCGCCCTTTCTGAGCATCGCCTTTACCTCCAGGAGGAGTTGAGGGACGTGAAGTTCTTTCCTGACCACGGGGGGGACGCGCGGGCACCTTCTTTGAAACTCGAGCGCGTGGCCCCGGGCCAGGGCGTCCAGCACCCAACGGTCGGTGGAGATGGACTCCCACACGCTGACGAAGCCCGCCAGCCGGCCTCCCACCGGGGTGCTTCGGTGGGGGCCCGACCCCACGGCCGGTTCAATCCTGCTTGGACGCGGCCTTGCCGCCTTGGCCTCCTTGGCGACGACGGCGGGGTCCGCCAGCCTTGCCTCGTCCTCTGTAGGCCTCTTGCGACGACGAGCGGGCCGCTTGACGGTAGGAAGCGAAACCGCCGCCGGAACCTTTGGAGGCGCCCTTGCCTCCGCCGCTCCGAAAGGGCGTCCGCCGTTGCAGTACTCCAAGGGCCCGGGCCGTCTCAGTATCCGCCTTGATGGCCTGAAGGGAATCGTCCACTGTCTTCCCAAACAGGTTGTTCCCGTCGAAGGGCATGTCCAGGACCCTGGTCTGGACGTCCTGCCGAAAGTCCGTCGCCTTGAGCCATCCGCGACGTCGAAGGCAAACGCCGTTGCCCATCTGGCGGAACCCAGTGTCGGCGATGTCCGTCGCCACGGTGATGGCGTGGTCCGAGGCCACCTCACCTTCCTGCAGGATCTCAAGGGCCTCCGCCCTCTTGTCGTCCGGCAGAAAATCCAGCAGAGGAGCTATCTTGTACCAGAGTTCCCTGTCGTAGCGGGCCACGATAGCCAAGGCGTTGGCCGCTTTAATCGTCGTCGCCGCCGACGAGATGACTCTGCGTCCCATGGCATCCAATTTCTTTCCCTCGCCGTCTGGCGGGGAAGTCGACGTGGAGGCCGCACCCCCCCCCGCTTTCTTCCTGGCTGCCGCGGAGACGACGGAGTCCGGGGTAGGCTGCGCCCGGAGGCATAGGGGGGCCGAGTCCGGGACCCGGTACTTTTTCTCGTACCGGTCTCTTTTCGCTGGCGTCGTGGAAGGGTTCTTGAGGAGGGAAAGGCCCTCATCCCAAATGTCGTCTAACAGAGGCACTGCGAGGACCGTCTTCCTCTTGGCCTCGCGCCGTTGGTAAAGGAAGCCTTCCTTTTTCTTCTCCTCAGGGCAGAGTTGGAAAAGCTCGGATGCCCTGGTGATCATTGAGTGGAACGATCCAATCTCGTCGGGCGGAGAAGCCCTGGTGGGAGGCGACGACGGAAAATCCTCGTCGTATGCCTCGTCGTCCGTACCCGTCGCTGCCGTGTCAGTCCCCGTATCATCCCCTCGGGTGGACGGGGAGGAGGGCTGGGCGGGGCGCGACGGTTGAAAAGGAGGCGGTGGATGGATCCTTCTTTTCTTGGTAGGGGGAACACCAGAAGGTCCCGGTTCTGGATCCCCCGACGGGAGAGGTTCCTCCGTCGGTAACGGTAGTCTCGTCCTTATCTCGGAGCATAAGGACTGTATAGCCAACAAAATGGCCGCTGAGTTGTCTTGCGGCGCTGGCAGAGGGGAATCCGACAGGCGAGCAGGGGCCCCGTCGGTATCCTCGACGACGTCGTCGTCGTCACCTGCGTCGGGGCCCATTCCGACGGGCTGGTCTTGTTCCACGCCTAGGCCGTGGCTTAAGACCTCGACCAGTTCCTCTTCTGAGGTTGAGGCCGAATCTACGACGACGCCCTGCCCCCCCTTCTTCCCCACGGAGGGTTTCACGGGGGTCCTATCGATGGGCACGAAAGAAGACTCCCTCCGAGGAGGCAGGGAGATTCTGGGCCCCGAGGCCGCCACCACTGGTGCAGCCTCCACAGGCTGGGCCAGGGCCGCCGCGACCGTTTCGATAGAGGGCTTGGTCGAATGGATCAAGGCCTTCACCACCTTAGGTGCGCTCACCGCCTTATCCTTGAGGGAGGGGGCACTGCCACGCTCCTCCTCTGCCTTAGAGCTCGACCGGGGTCTCTCCAGGAGCTTCGCCGGGTGCTCGGCCTTCCTCTTACCCGACCCAGAGCGTTGGCTCGTGGTTGATGGTGCCGGGGAGGGTGCGCCCTGCCTGGCGCCCGTAGAGCCCGACCGTTCGGCGCTCCCGGTGCCAGCGGACTCGCGGTGCTTGGCCTTATGTTGGGCCCCCGTCGCCGGGGCGCCCTCAAAGGTCTTAGAAGACCGCTCAGATTTCCTCTTCTTCTCGCCAGACGGGCTCTTACCCTCCAGCCAGCTGGCGAGACGTTGATGGCGGTCCTTCATGGTCCGTTCCGACATGTTGCCGCAAAACGCACAGTCCTTCTCCACGTGCGTCTTGTCCCCATGAAGGCAGTAAAGGCAGAAAGAGTGTTCGTCCTCCTTGAAGACGTTCTGCAGCTGGCATCCAGGGCAGGCCCTGAACAGCTTTCCGGGCGTCGAGCTTCCCTTCTCCTGGGCCATCTCCGAGACCGGGCCTGAGAAGCTTCTGGAGTCCTCCGAAGTGTAGCTCGACGAAATCTTCACCCTTGAGGGGCACAGATGAATCCGACACGGGTCCCCGTTGATCGGATGTAGGATCGGTGGAGCTTGAGGCTCTTTTGACCGAAAGAATCGAAGTTTTTGTGAAAAAGCGCGAAAAAATAGCACTAACGCTCGAGAGCAATAGCACGAGGATCCCAACACATGAACGTGCGGTAAAAATCTGAAGATGGCTGCCAGAGGCGGTGCTTAGGTAGAGGGCAGTCATTGGCTGTGGTCAGTATGACGCAGAGACCAGTGATTGGTTATTACTACGAAAGACAGATCAGAAACGAAACTGATACTGGTTTTTTCTTTACCGAGGATTCCCAGCCTGACGACGGGGAATATTCATGAGCATGTGAATCCATGCCAGACCCCATGCTGGAGAAACTCTGCTTCCCTATCCTGCATTCTACATATCAATCTTTCATATGCCGCCATCCTCATCTCCGCCTCTCAGGCTTCTGCCAAGGACCGCTTTTCTTAAGTCCAAGGAAGGGCTTCATAAAACCATATCTGAGGCAGTACGAAACTCCACTCTTAGTATAAATCTGTACCACCTGAGAACATGCGGTAGTGTAGACAGAGCAGCAAGGCTTATCATAGTACCAAGCTACAGCCCTCTCTCCCTACATAACGCATTTAGAATGATGGCTTTCAACTATTCTTGGGGAGTAAAACCACAGTTAGTTACTTTTAGATTACCTTCAGTAAATCAAAGATAGTAGACCCTATTGGTTACAACATACAGTGTTATTCAGTTTCAGAATCTGTTACGCCAACACTTGTAACTTTCTTCTATCAAGATTGGATACAGTTACCAGACCAATGTCACTTATAAGAACACAGTTCAAAGGGAGCAACTTAACTTGTATATTACCTAGTACACTAAAGCTTCTGAAGGATGGGTATGAATATAGTTAACTACTTTATAGAAGTGCCCCAGAGCAGTTCAGGGAAAACACAACCCAGTAACAGTTTTAGAAGAGCAGCAGCTATTCAAGGTCAGTATAACCTATTGGTACATAAACCTTTACACTCTTACTAAGCATAGGAATAGATAGTTTAACCAAGGATACTTTTCAGAAGTGCAGAATACAATTGTAAGGCGAGTAAAAACTTGTATGACTATTTTAGAAGTGCTCTAAAGCACTGCAGGGAAAGCATAACCCAGTTATACATTTTTTAAAGATTTATACTTTTAAGAAGGGCAATAAGCGATTCATAGGTAAGTATTAAAAGGGGAAGTTCGCTCAGAAAGGTTATTATCCCAATCGATCGGGCATGTCTTTTTAAGCATACTGTAATTGAGCTTAAAAGTAATTTTCATGCATTTTACCTTAGTTTTCCTCACATTTAAACATGTGAAAACAAAGTTTTGGGCGCTGCCATCTTGTGCTAATCATCCGTTGATACATCACCCTAAGTTCAAGTGCCCTTGCAGCAATAATATAGATCGCCCGCCCCTCTAACTGACATCACTAGACGCTTATGCCACTTTTCAAAAGCCAATGGATGTCTCGTGTCAATGTCCTCTGTGTGCAAGCTATTGACGATCTCCATGGAAATGCCAAGACACCTCTTTCCTTGACCAATATAAACAAACCCTTTTCGATCTGGAGTTTTTTTCCTTCGTGCCAGTGCATTTCGTTTCGAGCCTCCGTGACTTGTTCCTGCTCTGTTCAGCTATCTTCCTAGTTCGACGCCCTGCAAACTGATACTATCTGAACTGATTAAACTCAGTAGTTGTTTTTTACTTAAACATCTTATATTATGTGCAAATGTCTTTGCCAAACCATATTTAAATGTTACTTTTACAAGGCTTGTTTATTTCATGTGTGAATGCGAAATTTCATAGTTTGTGCCTATTGTTCATGTTTTTGCACTTTGGGCTTTTGTAACATTGCAGTGCGTTCTCTTCTTTAAAAGTAGTTCTTGTATACAAACACATTCTTATTTTTCTGAGTGTTGATTTTCTAATTATTCAATATTCAGAAACTATGCCAAAAATACAGCCATACCAGTATGAGCCCGACTATTCAGAGGCGTATTAAATTCAAAGAGAAAGAAGCGGAAACAATGGGGAAATCGGGTGAGCATGGTGATCAACCACCAGAGCCTGAACCCAATCGCATAAAAGACGTTTCTACCTGGTGTACCTGCGATGGTTGCAAGCTCATGCCAACCGAGGTGGAGAACTGCTGCTGCCGAGAAACCTCTCGATGCTTGGCCTACACAGCCGGAGAAGACACCACTGCTGTGCGTTACCGAGCTGCACGACTTCAGGGCAGCCTGCCTCACAAGATCTGTGTTGCGGATGATGATGGTCCTTATGCACAAACCTTTAGCAACAGTTCACCCTCGTAATCCAAGTAATGAGTAGGTTTACTCTAGATCGGATCTATGTTTGACAAATGAGACGGACAACATTTGATGTTCTCCTACATCATTGTAACTTCCATAGATCACTGACAAAATGTTTTTTTTTCTGTAAATTGAATACATTTATCGTACTAATGTAAGACAAGAGTATTTATCACTAGACTTAACGTCTGAACAATTACATTTTTTTTCACCATGAACATAAAAATAATATTGCCCTAGGTCCCAAACTGTCCTGGCTTCAATGGGCGTTCACATTTGTAATTTTGAGATGCTTCAAATCACAAGTACTTTATCTTGAAAGCTACTTTTTAAGGGTAACAATGCCATTGAATTTAGGCGGCGTTTCAAACTAAAGTACAGTTATCTGGTACATTCTGGTAAGAAAGGTCTCTTTTACAGGTGGTACAGGCTGGTGGCCTATCGTGCGTTTGCATGATGGATTCATGGAAGGCTTGGATTGTGCATACCTGCCTGTGTCGTTCGAACCATTTGCATGAAATTCCCCAGTGACAACTGATTTTTACACACAGTACCACAACCACATAAATACAATTTGTAGTTTGTTTGTGCCATCAACATTACATTTTTTTTTTTTAAAGAGTTAATATGAATAGTCGTTTCAATTTTTCAGTAAGTCGGCAACACATCCAACCGTCTAGGAGGTTCATGAAAGAAGTATGGTGGAGTTTTGCGCTCGACTCATGCCCATCCATCCCCCTCCAGTATCAATGGCAGTTCGCACATAAGAACGTGCGCAGTTCGCACATAAGAATGTGCGCTCCCGAGGTGGCTGGATGGATGGGGACGCTCAAGGTGCTAAACACCATGTACACCTCAAAGGAATCACTGCAACCATTGTCGACATGGCCTCCCCAGACCTGGTGTCTCCAGACTACCCTTTGAAGACCCCGTCCCTGCGATCAACATATGTATGCATCCCTTGAACATTGTTCCGGACCTGTTAAAACAGTCTAAAATAAGACTGTTTTAGAAATGCACAAGGCATATCAGGGAAAGCAAGACCAATGGTACATTTTAAGAACTCACAGTTAAAATCAAGGTAGGTCAACCCTAATAAAATAGTACCAACACTATTACTTTTAAGAAGCGTGGAACACTAATCAAAGCAAGTAAGGCAACTTATATACTTTTTAAAGGAGCAACCAGCAACTAAAGAAGTAATAACGTTTAGACACTTTGAAACGTATTCCATTTCAGATACTAACAGCAACTCATTTACAAGAAAGTACTTTTACACTGGTTATATTTTCAAGACAGAAACCTTAACTTTTATAGTCCTTCCCCATTCTAAAGCATGAGTGATCTCAGGGACAAAAAAGGGACCACAGTGGTCTAGGAGTCAGCTGCAGGAAGGTCAGGATAGGGTTCAGGTACAGGAAAGTCAGAGTTCCAGAGGATATCTGCTTCAACAAGTCCCTATATGCGTTCCAGCATTAGGCCTGGGCGAATGGTATGGGCAAACTCCCAAGCACACGAAACACCCACTCCGCCTCACAGGATTCACACAAGGCTTAAGGTAAGTATTTCCCAAGCCAACAAAGTACCTTAGGAGAAATGAAGAGATTCTGGGTGGATGTAACAGCACAGGACCCGGTCCCTGGATTCTTGGTCTGGAGACCCAAGAAACGGACAACGGACTTGCAGCAGCATGCGCCAGAGGAGGCTTTCATCAAAGGATTCTTCATGGTTTCTTGCGGCTCTGTGGATTTGGCGCCTTTTTACAGAATCCAGATGAAGAACGAATAATGCTGGTCAGATTCTCTTTGCTCTCTTGGTCCTGCACTCTGGACTTCAGGGATTCAAATGGTGTCTATGGATGTCCAGCAGGAGTCCACCAAAGTTTCAGCAGAATTTGGATTTTGGAAGACCATGCACTCCACTCGAGGTCCCTGGGTATTGGTGGTTTGCAGCCCAGCAAGGTCGCAGCATGTCGAGGGATGGCTCAAAAATGCAGGTCTTCAAGACTATTCGATTCCACCAGCCTCTGGGTACGAGTTGTCGCATTCGGGACCCCCAGGTTGCTTGGAAGGGTCACATCACAATCCGGTTACTCAGCAGGCTCTCTGGAAATGGTTACAGATGTCGTTTCCACATCTTCCTATTCGGATTTGGTTCCAGTGGTGAACTTCTCAGCAGCTTCCAGAATGAGTATTTATCAGGAACAACAGCACAACTTCTGCAAACTCTGCCTGAAGTTTACAGAAAGGGGGCGGTCTGGCTGTCCTATCAGGACAGCCAGCCCCCAGTGGGGACTGGTTCCTTTCAGGCAAGGTGAAAGACAAAGGTCTGTAGAGTTTCGTAATCTTCCCTCGCTTCATGCCTTCTCAGACACTCTGGCGGGAATCCTTTATATTCTTTGCAGAGGCTAACTTCAACAAGGTCGGTCCCACCTAGAATGGCACACTACCTAGGAAACAAGAAAATTAGAAATGGTGAAAAAAAGAAGGAGCACACCATTCTTCAAGAATGGTGACCCTTCTGTGCACTGTGCATTACCACGGCTGATTTGACAGCCTGTGAGTAATAATGACTACAAGTCTTAAATGTAGTTTCACTCACACCAGCCACTGAGGTAAACTTGCGATTGTAACAAAAATGTTACCAGGTAAGTAAGCAAGGGATACATTGTATCCTCCCCAATCCCCCCCCAAGCACTCCGGACAAGTTGGGGTGTGCTGGCTCATTATATAAAATGTAAAGGGGATGGAAATCCCACTTTCCTTCTTGGGAACAGTAGTTCACCCAAGTAATAATAAGAATTAAAAAGGAAGCCACTGCAGTTAAAATGCTGTGTGCTGCCATAGTACTTTACAGTCAGTCCAAAGCTATAGGAAACTAGAAAGCCAATCACACACTATGTAGAGACATTAAAAGGTCACCCATAAAAAGAGTAAAAGACTAGGTGAGGTCGGGGGAGATTCCCACTCACCCAGGAATAAGGGAAAAATCATCACAAAGTCAAGCAAAAAGTTCTGGGGTTACACAGGTCAGGATAGCTTCAGGGTTAACAATGGTTTTATCCAGCATGGTCTACATTGAGCTATGTGTATCTGTCCAATACGTTGTCAACTTTGGGCAGGACCATAAAACATGCAAGATGTCTGCTTCTTGAGCGTCACACCGCCAACACTTGGCTTGCTGCCTAAGCCCCGCTGCCTGCAATCGCTTGGGGGTCCAGTACCACCCATGCAAAATTTTGAACTGTCAACTTGAGTCGTACTTCTCGGCTTCCTTTGGTATCATTTTCCAGACCACTTTTTGCCCAATCTTCACTCAGCGGTGCATTTAGCACCCCTTGCCACCTCTCCAATATTCACTGCCTGGTCCTGTCTCCATACATAGAAGCTCTGAGCGCAGTGTACAGAGCTCCTTTTGGGGCCTTTGCCCCGTTACGGTGCTCTGTAACTGCTGCCACTGGGTGCTTTTTGGTATTTGCCCAAGGTCACCTTGTGCTTTAGTGACACAATGTGAGCAACATGTACTGCCATTGCAAACTTAGACCCAGATTAAATGTCGCCGCTAGAAATTCATAACCAAGTAGCCTGTCTCCATCCCAGATATATTGGAGTTGTCGTACTCCCTTGGCAGCCCACCCCGTCCACAGTATGCACTTCCCTCCAATTTCAATAGCCTTATTGTTCCAGATTGGGGCTGATCGGTGCCAGTGACAATCCACATAAGGAGTATGCTCGCTCCCAGGCCCTTACGACCTAGGGATTGGGTGCTTCTTGTTCCCAACCTTTTCATATGCCATTGCCACCCGCTCTCTATTGCTTAGGCTCCGTTCCAGCTTGGCCCAAGTCAGCATCGCCTCTAGTTCCCCATAAAAGGCTGTCGCCTGAGAGATCTGCTGAGCCAGGTAATATTCTACATTGGGCAAATTAAGACCTTCCGCCTCTGAGGGGCATATCATTTCTCCAGCTTCAGCCTCGATCTCATGCTTCCCCACACCAAATCTCATATATATATATATAAAATTTAGTCTTGCTGTTATCACCAGTTTCACAATTTCCACTTGGCCTTCTCTAGATTGATGTTCCATATTTTCTCAATGTTGTCTTTTACCATGCCCACAAAGCCTTCATTCAGGTCCATCCCAAGATATCATGCCCCTTTCCACCCACCGAAGGTTATGATCCAACCAACTAGCCTTTGTGGTGTTCTTATTCAGTGGCTTTACCTCACATTTGTCCCAATTTATCTTGTAACCTGAAAAGGTGGAGAAGGCTTTTACAGCATTTGCTAAAGTTGCTATGGAATAGCAGGGGTGACTTAGCGAGAGCATAATATCGTCTGCATATAATAAGGCTTTTATTTCCCCTATTGGCGTCTGTATCCCAGTGAAGCCGTTGCTCTCCCATATCGCTGTAGACAGGTGGTCCAATGCTAGCGTGAACAGCAGCGGCGAGAGCAGAGAGTTTTGCTGCGTCCCTCTCGTGATCCTGAATGGTTCTGTGATGTGCCCACCCATGTTCACTCTCACACTAGGTTGAGAGTATAATAGTTTGTCTTTCCTTACATACTCCTCTCCTAAGCCAAAGCGTGCTAGCTTCCGGAATAAGTTACCCCACTCCAACCTGTCAAACGCTTTTTCTGCATCGACAGAAAGTGCCACCCCAGGGTTACCCATTCTTTCCTGCCATAATGTGTGCAACAGCAGTGTCATATTATCGCTCGCTGAACTGCCAGGCATGTATCCCACCTGGGTCTTCTGCACCAGCTTTGCTATAACTTTTTGAAGTCGTGTTGCTAGTACCTTTGCCAAAACCTTAATATCAGCATTGATCAGTGATATTGGTTGGTAACTGCTACAGCGTGTTGGGTCTCGCCCTGGCTTAAGTGGCACTGTTATTAATGCCCTATTGAATTCCACCGCTTCATTGTAGAGCCTCATCAGCATTTCAGCACCACCAGTTTCATAAAATTCTACAAGAAACCTATCTTCCATGGAGTACTTACTTGCATTCATTTCTTTAATAGCTTCCTGAACTTCCTCTAAGAACGGGCCTCCCAATAAATGCCAATCCTCGCTACTTAAGTTGGGAAGAGTTACAGGACTCATGAATCCATCCTCTTCCTGCTGATCCAGGGGAGCTTTTAATATCCTGTACGTTCTCAAAAAGGCTCTTACTTTTGTTTGAGTAGTAGGGGTGGCCCAATCTTGTACAGCTTGTACCGAAAAAAAAAGTCCAGACACTAGAGCGTTGTTGTCCACACTTTATGATAAATCAACAGACATAACTGTTATGTCCATGCCTCAACCAAACTAAAAGATCCAATAGTAACTCACTGGATAGTAGTCCACATAAGTCCAGTAAGTGAACAGAAGCCTCTCACACTCCGAGCGACTGGCCACAGATAAACAGTACTACGGGAGATCAAGCACTGTCTGACAGAACTACAGTAGCCCCTAGACATACTCTGCCTTGGATGCTAGGCAACAGTGGCATCAGGTGTTCTCAGCCCCCTCTGCCTGGTGGTGGCCTCTGGGGAAATTGGGGCACGGAGAAAGAACACTAAGAATTGTCCCTAAAACGACATGCTCAGTAGTGAGTGCTTATTGCAACTGTTCTCTTCAAGAGGATAGATCTAAATATGGTTTCTATGAATTCCCCCCACCAAAAGTAGGAATAGAAAGTTTTGGTTGACCTACAAGCAGATATTACTCTCCTTGAGGATATTTGTCTCTTACCTAAGGGTCCTCATAGGCTATGATCAAAAACAAACCCTTCCATTCCCCCCCTCAGAGTTCAAGACGATTACAGTCGCAAGTTTGTTAATCAAAAATCTTGGTTTCAGTTGGCATCAAGTGCCGAGACCTACAGGACAGTTAACTGGGTTTACATTTAACATTACATGAACATTTCTGAACATGGACCCAATTAGTACAGGCATACATTATACAAAATGCATTCCCTATGATATCTCAGTTTCAAAAGGCAGACTTAATTATGGGAAGACCTCAACATGGTCTTAGACCAAAACTCCCGATCACTCATAAGCCTTGCCCAGGGTTTGGCTCAAGAAAGATACTGAACAAAGCTCAGAAGCAGATGGCACTCTGAGAACTGCAAGAGGCACGCTGGTAATTATGAGCAGGGGGCACAGCTTAAAGCCTTCAAGTCAAAGTAATTCCATCTTAAAAAGTCTGACAAAAGCTAATTGTTTATTAGTCTACAAATAAAAAAAGCAGTGCTCCCATAATAGAATAGCTTCTTCAAGGGACGATCAGAGTGCCACTTACCATTCAGAAAAAACAAAAACTAGGCATCTTAACTTATAACTTTGGATCTCTCTTTATAACCCAACCACTTAATCATAAGCCTATGGCTCGTCACTTAGGCAAGGTTGATCTGCTATTCCTTTCCAGTGTAGATATTTGCTACTCATACAGACCAATTATAATTAACAAACACAAACAACTACCTTTAAATTATGCTCTGGGTCTGGATGAATACACAACATTATTTAAAATAATTATCTTGCATGCTAGTGTTAGGGGAGTTTTCATAAAGTCTACCTGGAGGGGAGACACTATAAAACTATTCCTTGGTGTACAGGCCGCACCTCTTAGTACAAGTCTGTACTACCCAAAGGTTTGGTAGAAACGCAGAGGAGCCAGGCTTATCTTATGAGGATGTGAGCTGTAGGTCAGCACAGAGCACCTAGTAAATACATTAGTCCAAAGAAGCTCTCACACACTTGTCGTTATAGTAAATATAGATTTATTTTAAATACACAAGGCAAAGTTAAATAAATACTATTTAGACTAACCAACACAAATAGAAAAAATTAGCAACTCTTTTTCAGGTAAATACTTAACTAGTAGTGGCTTGCACCAGCAATGAACAGTCAAATGACAGTTCAGTTACAAGGAGGAAAAGGGGTTATTCAACACTAGTATCAACGGGTTATACTTTCGTAAGACTTATCAAGGATTCTAGCATTTTAGCAGTCCATTCCCTAACTATTTTCAGAGTTCCAAACTCAGTTGAGGAGGGATGCAAAAGTCATGTAACAGTAGAAAAGATAAAGGTTCCTAGACAGCAGTGGTCTTTTCGCGATTACTGGAAGGGTCTACTGGCATCTCTGGTCGTCTTCCGCTTCAGATCTTCTATTCCAGTCGTCGACTTGCCTTCTGCCTCAGGGACCTCACCTCATGAATTCCCATTCATTCCTCAGCAAACTCTCCCTGCAGTTTACAGAAAGGGGCGGGTTACTGTCCAATCAGGACAGCCAGCACCTCAGTGGGAATGGATTCCATTCAGGCACGCCAACAGACAAAATACAGGGGTTTCGGGCTCCTCCCCTGCTTCCTGCCTTCAGAGACACTGGTGCCTTGGCAGATACACAAAGGGGGTCCTGCCAAAGGCAAAACTCCCATTCAGACAGCCCCCCTTCCAGAATGGTAGAAGAAGGGCTACTAAAGGACAACTCAACAAGAAATGATGAAAAAAGAAAGGAGCCACCATGTTGGAACATAAGTGACCCTTTTGTGCATAAACAGGGCTTTGGGTATAGCCTGCGGTAGAAAAGTGCACAAAAGTTGGTAGAACACGTCCACTGTCACCAGCCATAACTTTAGGGTTGTCACTGTGACCAAAATGTCACAGGAGCAGAGCGAAGGGGGATACTAGGTATCCCCTTGGCACTCCACAAAAGGTCGGATGTACAAATCTCTCATAAGCTAAAGTTTTAGGAAGGATACAAAGTATCCCTCTTTCCTTAAAAACAGTAGTTCTGGGTCTCTTGGGGTTCCCTTCCCCAAGCTTTGCTCCTTCCAGTTCCAAACAAAAAAGACAGTTCTGTTGGGCCTCTCGGGGCTCCCTTCCCCAAGTCTAAGCCTCTTTTCACAAAGTTCAACACACAAAAAAAGTTGATATTGATATTTTATTTCTATCGCAATCGTACACAATTGTTTCAGAGCGTAATAAATTTTCTCACCAGGATGTATTTACCAATGTACAGTTCTTTCATGGCGGTAGTATCAGAGATCGATAACGCCGGGCTCTTTGTTCCTCCCAGGCATGGCCACTCTGATCCCTCTAGACCTCTCCTTTTTGGTGCAGGTCCATCTCTTTACAGGTGCCTCTTGCACCCCTTTTTATTTCAAATGTTTTCCTTTTACACACTTTCCATTTTATCGTGCACACTTGCACCTTCTTGCTTTCTTCTGGTTGCACCTCTTGCACACCTCGCGTTGTTGTGCACACTTGCACCTTTCCCTTTTTGCTTCATTGTCGCTTGCACCACCTTTTTTGCCTTCAAGTCGCTTGCACCCCTTTCCTTTTCTTCTATTCTTTAAAGTTCACTTTCCTCTTATCTTTCTACTTCTGCAGCCGCTAGGGCATCTTTTATGTTCACTCTTACTTTCCTTTTACTTTATCTCTTGCTTGCTGCTTTCTTTACCTTTGTGCCGCTTGGACATCTCGTCGGTTCCTACTCCTGCTCTAGTCACCCGCACGCTCCAGAGTTTCTTCACTTGCACGAAACTTACCAGGTAACTCAGCGCTGGCAAGCAGTCTCCTCAGGATACACTGGGTCGAGGTCAGGTCCCACCACCTGCCCCTCAGATACCCTTGGGACCATGACACGTCCCAAGGGAAGGAGCATTTTTCTGGACTCGGCCAGCAAGTCGCAGTCTGCCTCACTCCGGCTCACTGGAGACATGACTCTCTAGCCAGGCTGCAAGCCCCTCGAACACACCGGGCCAGCGTCTCGACAGGCCGCTCATCTCTGCACTCTCCAGGCCTCTCTTGCAGCTGCCAGTTCCTAGGCTCTCCTGTTCCCATCCGCAACCCCAGCTCGCTCTCTGCTTCTGGCAGAACCACCCTTTTTATAATGCAGTTAAGCGTCAATTGGAGTCAGGTGTGCACTGTTGGAGTAAAGTGCCTTACCGTACCTGACTATTAGTGGGACAATTCAAAGGTGTTACATGGTAGGCCTCACTTTGTATTCCTATGTTTCTATGGGTAATCTGCATTGCTCCGGATCACCTCTTCCTCATCCCAGTATTTATTGTAAATGGGGAGGGGGAGATGGGGTGTGATAGGAAATACCCCCATTAAGGCAGAGGGAGAGTGGGTTGGTGTCTCATGTCTCACCCTTTGGTATTCTCCTCCCAATCCCCAGTGACCCTCCATTCAGGTGATCCTCCCTCGCTTGTCCATCCTCAGGGTCGGGATCCAAAAGCAATGGCCCTTACCTGGCCACCTGAATGAAAGATACCGGGGAGTAGGTGGGAGAATACCATCAGGTTTCTTACAGGGTCTCACTAGGCGAGGGGATCAAGCATAAAACTGATAAATCTCCCTAAGAGCTAGCACATAGGATGGTCTGTTAAGTTTTCTTACCATGAGAGAAATAACCTCCTATGATTAATCAATCCATGGCTTATTAAATAAACCTGATAAAAGATCCCTTGCTTTATACATTTTATTGGCCCCTCGCTGTACTCCATTAGGATTCTCATTCATTCCAAAACGAGTATACACGGGCTAAAGTGCAGGTTTTATTAACACAGGACCACTTTCTAGCCTAAGCCTACAGCTCCCTCTAGCGGTGACAACAAGCAAAGCTACTCCATTGGACAAACATACATCTGGCCTCCTTTTATTGTATTGTTAGATTAGATAGATACTGGCATCTAGACTGGCAGTCTTATTGCCTTCCCTGGTGGAGGCTGACCACACTGGCTTTACAATAGGCCAAAGAATGAAGACAATATCCAGAGCTTCGTGAATACTGGATCATATGTACAGAAAAGCTATGCTTCGGTAGATCCCGAAAAATAATTTGGCCACTTCCATTCAAAAAGGTATTAGATACATTTTACTCCAGTTTACAGAAGATTTTCACAAGCTAGAAATAAATCTACCACAATAACTCTAATGGTATGCTTTACTGTACGATTCCAATTTGTAGAGGGACAAGTCCAGGGTGGCCGCTCTCCAACAGTGGCTTGACGCCATGGCAACGAAACCTCATCCTCAGTCTAGTCTCCGGAATGGAAATGCCCAGAATGATTAGTCAAAAACAAGCCTTATTCACTGACATTATCTTTATTATGCAATACTCTTCTGCATCCCTCAAGAGCAATTATTGTGAAGTCTCAGGCTTAAAGATCAATCCTTCCAAATGAAAATCCGAGGCCCGTGTCACAGTCCAGGCAATCCAATTCTCCAGTGGGAGAAGCACCAAGTATATTTTTGACAGAACGTATTGATCACGCTTTTGTAACAACAAACCAGAAAAAATGCCATCTTGTTTCCATAATCTTGGAAGATCCAGTAAGTTAAGTTTTTGTGTGTTTAACATTGGCTACTTAACATTTTGATCCCTCCCTCATCAATCCTTGAATAAACTATTACATCGATTCTGCAAACAATATTTCGAGTCACCTGTCAAATACTTACAACCTCCTTTGCGAAAGGGAATCCAGTGTCTTCAACCTTGCTAATTAATCATTTACAGCTGAATCACTCTGCTGCATTGGACTGGTCGACAGAAGAACACTACACATTGGTTTCAATGGAGCACTCTGGTCTCCCTATCCCAATGAAAGATGCTACAGGCTTGTTCCTTGCCTTTGAATACAGGTAAAGCAATCCTACCAATCTTCACTATTGGTCCCAGGCCATCATAAAACATCAGGTTTCCACTTTTCCATTTCCACTAACCCCAATTTGGAATAACAGATTGCTCGCTGGTTTTGAGATGCTTCGGTTTGCCACCTGTAAAGAGGGGACAACTGTACAGCTAGGGCAAATCACTTCACTTTGTAAACCAGCATTACAGCTGCAGGAATCAGATGTGCATAATTTAATACTTTAAACTTTGTTGTGCCTTGAAACACTGTGTATAGGCGCATTTTAAATGCCATATCATATCATGACATTGAATCACTCAACCTTCTATTAAATCCCTTGCGGGCCAGAAACACATTAAAGGCTTGTTACTTTCTGGAGATTTAAGGTTTTCGCAGGTGAGCCTAGTAGCTGTAATTGCAGGGCCATGATCGTAGTACAACCGGAGGCCCATGTAACAAAGCAAACTGAGGGACAGGAGGAAGGAGACTCCCTGTGGTTGAGGCCGGACAGGAGACACCCATGCTGCAGAGGGGTGGGGGTCCCAAGAGTGCCTAAAGTAGTAACAAAAGGAGAAGAAGGCGGGAAGTGGAAGGAGCCGGTGAGTGAAGCTCCATGTGCAGGTTCACTTTGAAAATCTTGCCGGTAACGATTACCAGCTCTATATTAACTGGCGCAAGAGTGGGAGCAAGTAGAACTTGTTAGTCGTTGAGAAGAGTCCTGCTGACAATGGAAATGTATCAAGTGCACTTTTAATACAAGCTAGAATGCTCACGTGTAAAGAAAAAAACTCCATTGTTCAACTGTTTAACGTTACCGGAGTGGTCGCCTGTCTCCAATTAGGAAGGCAAACGTTTTTCAAAACACTTCGAAACCTAAAGTTGACTTTCACAAATTGTTGCAAGGCATATTACATCAAAGAGGTTGCTTGTGAACAATTGTGGTTCCCGACAGTAGTCAGAAGATAACTCTGTATTAATAAAAGGGAATACAATTTCTTATGGGTCTTTAAAGGTAAAGATCCTCCTTCAAGAGAAATCGCGTGTACCTAAATCTGTTTCTCTTTTGAAAATTCAACCTTGTAACATCCAGAACAAGTATTTTAGAACTGTAGAAGTTGCTGAACTGACGAGAACAAGCATTACCCAAGCCAGTAGGTGAATCCTTTCTATAGTGAAAACAGCCCTTTTGAAATCAATCCTCCTGCATTCTGAGTTTATTAAAGTTGTTAAAGGTCCAGTGTCCTCTGATACAAGTATGACATTGTTATCCAAATCTGGAAGAGTAGCTTCAGGGTAGCTACTGGAACCAAGAATAGTGAATGAAGGTGGGTGCTTGTAAGAAGATTAGGTCAACAATCTGGAATGCCAAGTCTAATGAAGTTGAGAGAAAGGCAGTCTGGAGGCAGGTTATACTGGCAGCAATAAGACAGAAGAGACAAAGAGGCTGCCCTTTTCTTACAGCATAGAAGAGAAGAGTGCCCTGCCTACCTGTGGAGGTTGAAAAGTGGTCTTTAAATTGCCTGAGAATCATAAAGTACATGGTTGAAGCAGAATTACCAGAACTGTGGTTGTATATAATACTGTCAGTAGATGTTACACTGAAGGTGGTTGAAGTAGTGGCATACTGTGGAACAAAGGAGCATGTTCCCATAGTAACAGTAGTAGAAGGGGGTTGTCAAGAGGGAAGAAAACCCTAAGAAGAAGCATCCTCACAATTATACCAAAGACACTGCAGAGGTCGGAAATGCATTAAAGTTGTTGAAGCAGAAGTTTTATCTTTATCCTTTGAACTGTGGCAAAACAATCCTGGAAAGAGGATATCCAGGACTACCATTGGTGCAGTTTTCCTGGCTGGAATTAGAAGGGACCTTTTCAACAGAAAGCTGAAGAACTGTTACCAGTGGATTTTTATTTGGTGAACTTTTGTTTCCTTTGGAACTTACAAGAACTGGTTCAAGGCTTTACTTTCTGAACATTTGGAGAAATTTACTTTGAACAATCCTGGGGAAGGGATTTACCCAGGACAAGTGATGGTCATCTGGTTATTTACTCATTTACTCATATATGTTGTTTATGATTTACTTTGAATGTTAAAGAACCCACATGAACACATTATTCAATCTTCCTGGAATCAATGTTCTGGGAACAAACACAGGGTATGTTCCTCTGTGCCTGGGTTGGTGGGTTATTCAAAATACTTTTGCTGAGGAGTCCCAATGGTCTGATGGTGAGACTATTTGCAGGCCAGTTACAACCACATTTTCTCATTGGTTTCCATTGAGGCTTTTCCTGTTGTGATGCATCTTCTGGCACTATGTGCTCAACCCTGCATCTGAATCCCTTCATTGGGGACCCCGCTGGTCCTTCCTGGGGTTGTTTTCTGCCAAATCCACAACGGGGCGATAGAACTAAGACTTGCATGCCTTTTCCCCACACACACATTTCTTATTGACTATCCTGTTGATTTCTGGGGGAAAATGTCACCGATCCAAAACTCTGTGCTTACCAGCCCCTGGACATTTTTCTTGCATCATGTTTGGGTCCATTAAGTTTTAGGCCAAATACCAGAATTACAGCTTGGACCACCAGTGGATGTTAAGTCATCTATTCCGCTTCTGCTAAAGTGCATGCCTGATTATAATGCAACTAATTCTGGTAACAATATTTTTTATTCCCTGAAGTTGAATACCTTGGTGCTCTCAGAATACATTTCTCTTGGTGAGCTCTGTCTGCGTTTCAGTAATGTTTCACTCTAGGCCCATCATTTACTATGACATGAGCATTTGTAGTTTCCAAATACTATGTTCTAGAAGTCTGTAATCACTGCAACTTTGTTTGCAACAGGTAGTATAGCTTAGTGGCAACACGCTCGTCTTGGAAGCAAGACAACGCAGATCAACACAGGTTCGAATCCCAAATCTGCACTTCGAAAACCTCTTCGGTATTAAGCGTGTTATAAAAAAAACAATTATAGTTATAAAAAAACAATTACAAAGTGCTGGCAAAGGTATCATGTAATGACTATTCTAACTGTTTTGATGTCTGGTTCACTCATCTTCCCACCCTTTGTCTTTTTATGTAATGTGCTCATCACCAAGTAGTGCACCTACAACAGAATATACAAGTGGGAGTGGTTTAGGACATACTTTTGCAATTGGTATAAGTTTACTGCGTGTGGTTTACTAAATAAAAAGGTGTATATTTTTAGATATGCTAGCATGCTACATGTTCTATGGATAAGTGTTTGACCTACTTGTCCCTTTGCATCAGCCTACTTTCCCGTACCTGGGAGGAATGCCTGACGGTTCTGCCACAATACTTATTCTAAGAGCCGTTTGGCTTCCCTTTTGGGCTGGGCGTTATACAGCCCTCAAAGATTTGTGTAGAAACAGCCTTAACAAGGGCTATACACACACAAGTTATCACCAGACACTTCAGTTGCATCGGACGAGATGAAAGTGACATACTAGCACATGTTTTCCAAGATGGAGCTCCCAATGCCTGCGATTCTACAGGCTACCCTTGTGGTAGAAGGAAAGGGAGCTGGTGGTTAAGTATGTAAGGGAAAGACTCCAGTATATGGATACATAGGATACAAAGACTAAGCCTTCCATTATTGCAGCCAGCGGATAGCAGTATGGAGAAAAAAAAACTATACAGGGAGCCTGGAAATTCGGATGAGTGCACACCAGCTACAGAGGGGATAATATAATTGCAAACTGCTCACCTCAATTGCCTGGTTCTGTGTAAAGTTCACCTTTAAAACAAAGATGAAGTAGTAAAGGTAGACGAGGGGAAGCAAATGGTGCCCTAGACGAAATTGTGTCGGCTGTAAGGCGTGCATTGATCTTTAACCGCCCAGGTGAGGTGGTAGAGATCACTCTTGCCCAGGAGGTCCTCGGTTACTCCTGCACTGCAGTAACTTCTTTCCAGCGAGGGCAGCAGTGAATGAAAAAGGGCATCATCCCAATTCCTTGTGATTTAACTGCAGTGTAATCCTGAGCAACCCACAGAAATGTATTCCTCAGCTTTCATGGTGCATTGCCCAGCTGGTGGGAACCCTGGTCACTTGGCTCCTCTGTTAACACTGCTCTGCAAAAATATTCTAAGTGTTGGCTATTGAATCATTGATCGCTGAATAGGGCCATCTGTAAGACATATTGCCTGAATCATCAGACTAGCACAGCCAACCTTACCAGCTTGGTAACATCAACATTCACCATTTGAGATGGGTCAAGCCATCTATTGCAAACACTTTTGTTGTTATTCCACCTACTCCCCCTTGCCCCTTACCGTTTGAAGCCAGCCATTTCGGTCACCAGTCTATCCAGTTCTTCCACCTGTAGGGAAAATAAAATTTAGGGTAAATTCCTCATTTGTAGCTTTGAAGGAACAGGTTTGTAAAAAAGTTGCTCTGCCGACATGAAGAAGCTACAAGAAGTCCAATGCATAACACACATACCTGTATGTGTTATGCTCCTAAACGGTTCTCATCTTGAGTGGATAAAAGGTTTATATGCCCATTCCATCCTAGAACTCTCTGAAGTTCCCACATATATAATGTAGAGGAGCAAGTAGACGCTATCTTGCCAGTTCCCGCCCCCTCACTGCTGTCGTATTGGAACAGTCGAAGAATAGCAATAAATGGAACCTCCTGTATTGTTCCTATACCGCATCAAGTGTATGAGAGACGTTATGCACTCAGCCATCCATTCAGAATGTACCCTCGCACTGAAAGGATGTTGTATGGTAGACTGTTATATGGAAAGTTGTTATAAGGAAGGATTTTGCCTGCCAAGATGTCGGAATGCATCAATGAATACTATGGACAGACGTCAAATCAAAATCTGACTAGGACAAAGGGATGTTATAAAGAGGATAAATGAACTGATGCTGAAACGATATGAAAATATTGAGAAGTAACGATGTAACTGAAGCACTAAGAGTAATCATGGATCTAAAGAAGATGAAGTAACTTACTTACAACTGTAAATACAGAGTAATACAAGGTAGAAAAATAACGTATAGAAGCTTGCTATAGAAGAATAAATAACGTGGCAATGACGGCCATAGTAGGAAACTAGACGCTGGCTCACTTTGAACTTAACCAAGCTACCTCAGAAACCGTCCAAAGCTGTAGAATCAGGAGAAGCAGAAAGACAGCTCTGTGTGCAGAGCAGACGATGAGTTAAGGTTGGCCCCGAATTAAGGATGCTGTTTTTAAAGGAAAAGCACAGAGCAAGTACATGGAAAAGCTCTGAATGTGGGACATTCTTCATGAATGAAGGAAGAAGACGACAACATTTGTGAGAGCCAACTGCTAGTCAATTAAAAGCATACAAAGTTCATATGAGATAGAATGAGCATGTGCCTATAGGCCAAGAGGAGCAACAACACCCTGCATAATTAAATCAAATAGCAGTAAATAAAAGGCTGAAATTGACAAATTCGTGGTCTCTTCACAAGTGACTCAGAAGTCGAAAACAAAGGCTATTCATTAGAGCCGTAAGCTAAAATAGTGGTGTGCTTACACTCCCTTGAATATGCCAGCACAATGAGCAGCACAAGGTCAAACTACAAATTGAAGACTTTGGATGATAGCCTACCAATGAGAGATGGACTAATTGGGAAAATGGGGGAGTAGTTTGTTGGGATTCAAACACCTAGGTTTTGTTTCACGTACGTGCTACTAAAGAGACAAATGTCAAAAATTGGGATAGTATGCCAACCAATCAGTGGGGTTGAGGGACAACCTAACATGCAAAGTAGCATAGACCAATCCACTGCTTCGTCTGCTATAATCAGTACTATATGTATTTAGAGGTAGTTCAAAGCGGGCCCTTACAGGGAATCATACAAACATGTCGACTCCAGTACTGTGCCCCCGCAGTTACTGCGACTTTCGGTGTGCACAAAATCCTGACTCCCATTACGGAGCCCAAGCACAGCGTGGGTTGCGGGGTGTCCCCCGCTCCGCTTGGGTGCAGTAACAGGAGTTGCGGGGTAAGAGGTTACAAACATACACATTTTAAAAAGGCCCTGCTGTGTCAGTATCGACCGACGCAACTTGTGCTGCAGGAAGAGAGACAGCGGCACTCTTCACGGTGTGCCACCGAAACCGTATGTGGATAGAGGGTAGAGGCGGGTATGGGGATGCAGGGCACAGTGATCTATATGATCACTGCGCCGCACCATAATGGGAGTCTGCAATTTAATAGTCGACATTATGGGGGCGCAGTGATCACAGATTCCCCAACAGACAAGGGGTAGCCAATGATGCACTAATCCTTATATGCTCTATAAGTAGGTATGTTCCCTTAAATCAATCCCATCCCTCGATAGGTTTTGTATTTTGTCACGTAGAATGACGTCATATATGTGCATATTGGGGTACAAGACCTTCATGTAATCAAGGTCCTATGCAACAGCCCGATGTCTGAGATCACCCCACTTTATTAAATTGATAATAAAGTAGTACTTTGCCATATTCTTTGAGTCTGTCCGATTATTTGGTCTGAGATTATTGTAATTCCATCTAGTACAAAAGACGCTTCAAGGTGCTAGAGAACAATAGTGTGGCTCTCAACGTGCACATATGTTGGAGGATGCGAGGGACTGACTGTATAATATAGCCTGGTTGACAGACTTTAGGAGGCCACCCTAGATCTAGTCAACAGGGAACTCCAATCAAGGTAGCAATGGAAAGCAGTTGAGGCTTATTCTCAGGAGAGAATGAGTGGTGTCGGGGCCCTCAATCAATCAATCCACACAGTATGGCACACAATAATTCAATGTAGACAGTCAAGTATAACAATAGTTTATTATAGGTCTTCTGACCACACTGGAAAAATGTAGTATTATCACACAACACTGATACAAAAGTACATATAGCCACCATAGGTTCAAATATACATCAAAACCTATTGCGCAAAGCAGAGAAGTATTTTAGATGCAGTAAATGATGGATCCAAATCCCAACACAATAACCCAACATAAGAAGTCCAACCCCTAAGATGAATGCAGTCTCTGTAGGTAGGTTTCAATAGGCTTGTGTAGTTATTGTTTTAAAGTTCTGCAACAATTATAACAGATACATTTCCTTTCTTCCAATCCCAAGGCTAACCCAGGGGCAGGATACACGAGAAGGGGAATGGAAGGAGGAGAGAAATTGACTTCTTTTCAATATTACCTTATGGAGGACATGGGTGGGGGTGTGGGAGAGAAGGCGGGCACAATACTTTTACTTTACCCCCAGCTTCGATCTTCCCAGGTGATTGTGGGTCGTCTGGGAGTCACTGGGTGATCGAACTTCTGCGGTTTGTTACAGTGAGGTGCCCAGGAGTTGCAGGTTCGAGGATTATTCCGAGTGAATGGAAATGCAATATGCAACCCTTTTCCAGTCAGTCATCATGCTTTTATTCGGTATCAGACCATCAAGTCATTACATAATTTCACATACATAGCGTAATGTGATTTAAGATCCATCTAAACACAATGCGCCAGTTTACAATCCTCAATAAAGACTAAGATCGTTAGATTCTAAAGGTATTTATTATACCTTAAACGGCAATGATGCGTTTTCCAGAATAAATAGGACTACACAGGTCTCTTAGTACATACTAGTTCCTTCAATGGTCATATTCAACTAGAACCATTGTCAGCCTATACCAACTCTTGCCAACACGTGTTTCGACCATTCTGGTATTAGGCAAAACTAATAGTATCTCAAATTCTTGATAGTATCCCAAATGCTTACTAGTTTAACCATAAATCATCAACTCCTGACTATCTTTGTCAGTCGACCAAAAACGTAAAATATGTATCTGATCATGCCAATGATACCTAAACATTATTTCGAGGCAGAGAGAGTGATTTACAGAGAGCAATATAATCACCATAACACATGGTTAGATCACAAAATCAATGACATTTTGTAACATTAGGGTTATGAAATAAAAACAGAAGCATAAACCTTATCATCGAAAACATAAAGAGATAAAAATAAAAAGAATCAACCATTAGTCAACCTATTGTAATTTAACAATTTGTTTATCAATACAGCATGCTTCCTTATCCAAACAGAATTTTCCATTGCATAAGATGCATTGAAACATTCCAATTTATGTTGTTAGCAATTCACACAGCCTCTTTTTTGCCCGATTTCCTTTTTTTCCTCCGGGAGCCCCGTTGCTTATATACATACAAATATTCTAACCGGATCAATACATCTCAAACTATAACCCTTGTTATGCTAATGTGCCTTAGAATTGGACATCTAGCTGAATCTTCACAGGTGCTTAAAGTTAATATACTTTCAACAAAAGTTTGATCATCTAACTTGCTAATAGTTCATGTTCTACTGATAACCTAGTCAAAATGAGATCCCACATTAAGATAATCTTAATGATCTAGTTTTGCGACGTTCTTACTGCTCGTGATAAACCAAACTGAACATTGGCCTCATTTGCTTAGCTTTTAGTCATTTAAATTGTCACCTCCCTTCTAATTGTTACACTAAAAACAATATTATTGTGTGCTATACACATAGCATTTCAGTTTAAAGCCTGCAAACAATCTACTATACCATATCACTCTAGCGTGCACATACTCATTGGCTCACCTACAAATGCAGTGCATCGACTAGCCTGTGTAGTGAAACCCAAAATGTTCCATTGCCAAAGCCCCTCAACATCCCTCTGGTCATCTCCTGAGAAGGGAAAGATGACTGACTTTTCTCCATTGACCCTAAAGCCTGAAAAAAGCCCATACTCCTCAATAGTTGCTAGGGCTGTCAGGGTTGAGCTCATTGGGTGCAACAGGGCGTCTGCATAAAGCCTGACCTTTAAATTCCTCTCCCAGACTATAATGCCCTCCACCTCGGGGGCCCTCCTGAGCCGCTCTTCAAACACCTCCATCGTGAGCACAAACAGGAGAGGCAAGAGAGGGCAGCCCTCACTAGTGCACCTCCTCAAGTCAAAAGGCCTGGAGAGCCTTCCATTGACCATCACATAAGCTACCCGAGAAGTACACAATGCAAGCAATTCCCTTCAAGATCCAGTCGCCAAGTCCATATTTACAGAGCACCCCAAAGAGAAAACCCCAGTTCATGCGACTGAACACTTTCTCAGCATCCAAGGCAACAAATAGTGTGTTTCGCTGCTGACTCAAATGTAGCATTTTACACAATGTATCACAATCTCCACAATCTACACAATGCATCAGCCCCCTGCCTGCCCTGGATAAACCCCACCTGGTGGTAGTGGACCAATTTCGGGATGCACCCCTCCATTCTCGTGGCCAGAATCTTGGTAAAGATCTTGGCATCAATGTTTAAAAGAGATCGGGCGGTACGACTTTCAACTCTTGGGGTCCCTCCCTGGCTTGGGTATAAAACAGTTATAAAGGTTCTACCAAATAGGGGGGGTGCCGTTCCCGAGGACAGGATATTATTCAACAATTTTGCCCCCTGGAGTCTAACTACCGATACCCACCTATCCCTCTGTCCCCTGTGCCTTGACGCAAGCAAGGCATCTGCCTCGTCTCCCGTCTCATAATATCGCTGTTTAAGGAACTGTACGCCAAAGATCACTTTCTCAACCGCCAATTGTTTCAACTCCCGGTATTTTCCATGTGCCATTCGTAAATTATTCTCTTCTCTCCCTCCCCCATCCGAATCGGATCGCCTCCCACCCACAGATCTCACTCCTCAGCTTCTCTATCCTGTGGGTCCTAACCCTCTTCTTGGCTGTTTCCCCTCTTATCAGGAGGCCTCTCAAGGTCACCTTGGCAACCTCCCAGACCATACCCAGTTCCACCTCCCCTGTGCCTTTGAAGCAAAAGTAATCGTCTATCACCTCCCTTGTTTCCTTGACAAAGGCAACATCCTTCAGTAGCATATCATTACATCACCATAGGGATTCCCGAGTTGAAGGCCTGTCAGTACTATGCCCATATCTACCATGTCGTGACCCGACCAGCTAATAGGGACAAGATCACTAGTGGAAACCCTTTGAATGTGCTGCTGATGAACGAACCAATAATCTATCCTTGTTCTGGTCTCATGGGCTGGGGGAAAGAAGCTAACGCCCTAACCACAGGGTGGCCCTCCATCCACACGTCAATCAGGCTCTGACCCGTCATATAACCAGTGAGGCCCCTTTTGTATGGGTCTCCCCGCCTCCAGCTTGACCTTGGCCACCACTGTGGTCCATGGATCGGTCTGCCCACATATTAAAGTCTTCCCCAACAAAAGCAATCCCACTGTTCAGGCAAGTATTTCCACCATGACCTCTTGTAAGAATTGTGTTGTCCCGTGCTTGGAGAATATACTGTGGAGACGGTCACCTGAACTCCCTCCAGGGTTCCGGAGACCACAAGGGCCCTCCCATCCACCTTCCTCCAGACCAGAGGTTCACCGAGGCGAACCCTCCGATAAAGGAGGATGCTGACTCCGCCCTTCTTGATGGGGACCGAGGTCCAGAAGACCTGCCCAATTTGAGCCCATGGGATGCGCCATTTCCTCTCTGCGAGTTAACATTGTCTCCTGTACCACAATTATATCTAGACCCCCTGTTGCGAAATTCCCTCCCAAGTAGCAATCGCTTAGTGGGTGAGTTCCAACCCTTAATGTTTAAGGTCCCCATCTTGAGTACGTCGGCCCGCCCCCATTATCATTGTGGAACATGCAGGAGATTAAACACATGCCCAGACCACTCTAATTCAGATAAGGCCCCTGACGTCCAACTTCTCACAAACTGTCTCCTGACTAACCCCATGCCTCCTGTGGTACCATTGGGGTTTGCAACATCTCGTTTACGAGGACAGACGCGCTACCCCTCTGCATGGAACTTTCTCACCCAGCTCCCTCCTTCTCCCATTCCTCTGCTTCCTGCCCAATCCCCCCCCCCCCGGACCACCATCTTCCTTCAGAGATGCCTACCTTGTGATGGGCCACCAAGGGTGACTGGTGCCTCGCCCACCGTCTCACCTAGAATCTCCCTCCCCCCCTGAACACTGCTAAATATCACAGGCCAACTGGGGCCTATGGCCACATCAGTCAGTACATTTCGGCAAACTTATGTCCTTATTTCGTTGTTGGAGGGGTATTAAGCTTCTTGTATATTCTGCCTCCAGGCATCCTCTTGTGCGAAACCTGCCCTCCCGACTCGGTTCCATCAGCGCCGCACCAACGTCTCCTCCGGAAGGGTCCACGTTAGAAGTCTCCTCCTTCAAGACATGTAAAACCTGTTGTGCCTCCTGGTAATTCTGTAATCTTCTTCCGAAATACCCTGGAAGCCAGTACTGCGTGCCTGCCGTCCGGTGAAGGGGTATTTGTGAGTCCCGAAGATGGCATGACATCTGATCACTTATTTCCGCCAGAGAAGATCCAGGGTCGCTGTGTGCAGTGGAGTGTCCACTGGTGGGTTTTCCGCCACCAAAATCCAAAGACGACGTCCCGAGGGTCCGGTCCACAGTTCAGTAGTTGAGTACATGTCGCCAGAAGCCATCCTGAGACCCGTGCTGGAGCTGCAGCACTGAAGAGCCGAAGTCGGTAAACTACAAAGTCTCCAAACCAGACACCTACATCTCCCCCTGCTCCAGTTGCCCCCAAAAGTCATCCTTGGTCCCCAAGGGTTTTATCTTCTTCAGCCAGGCCTTGCTGGGGTCCACAGCACGTTTTACCTTCATGGGACAGCTGGAGTAACGACCCGCCAATGGAGACCACTGCGAAGACCGAAAGTGCTGCCTTTCCGACACTGCTTGTTTCCTACTTTTCTCTTGACCGCAGAATCCCAGCGACTCCTTCCAAAGGGGGTCCATCCTCAGGGGGTCACTCTGAATAAAGCAAATAAACTCCACCACTTTGCCTGCCAAGGCACCAACGGTACTGTGACGAGGAAGAGCATCTTCCAGCCTCAAGAATTATCCAGAGGTCCCAGAGCCATCTTGGATCCTGTTCCCTTGTGGCATCTCAAGTACTTTGGGGCCTCAAAGAAAAGCAGAGCATTAGTGAACATGTATGGACTGGGCTGTAATAAGCAAGATAAACTACACCTTAACTTTTCCTTTACAGGCTGCCCAGGTGGGGGGGATCCTCACACAGACTTGCAGATCTACTTTAAAGAAAGCATTCTGCCAATGTTCCTAACCTAAACAGTCTTTCTACATTGATCTATGAAGTTACACCTTGCTTAGAAATTCCTATCCTTTTTAAAAACTGTCAATAATTGGTGCATTTTTACTGAATCCAGGTATGGTGTAGTACCAGAGTAGATCAATTGTTGCATTATTAGAATAGTGTTGCCAGAGTACAAAGTGTGTTATTTAGGCCCATCCGCCCCCCCTCCCCCTCCCACTGGGGCATGAAAGCTATATTTTGTCTGTAGCCCTTTAACCATTCAACTGAATCTCTATATAAACCTTCTGAAACAGAATAATGAGGACCACAACATTGCTTTTGTAGCTTACAAAAACCGACCTTGTCCTGTGAGGGGTCAGTCATGTGAGGCGGACAACTGCTTGTGGTTATCTCAGCGTTTTACATTTTATTGACAATAAGTGCAAAGAAAACCTACACTACCAAGGAGTTCCCTACCTAGTCTAGGTTCTAAGGGGAATTCTCCAAGCATACACAAAGCTGGCCCTCACATTAATCATCAAAACATTCAAAGTAAATCAAACAAACGATTACCAAATAACAAGTGACTTGGAAGACGTCGACTAGTCCTGGGTAGATCCCTTTCCCAAGAATGTCCAAAGTCAATCTCTTCAAGTATTCACAAAGAAAAGTAAAGTCTTGAATCAGTTCTTGACTGTTCCAAAAGAAACAAAAATTCACCCAAACAAAAACCCTTTGGTAACTGTTCTTTATCCATCCGTTGAAAAGTTCCCTTTCCAATTTCAGCAAAGAATACAGCACCAATGGGAATCCTGGATAACCTCCTTCCAGGACAGACTTGACAGAAGTATCTACTTCAGCAACTGTCCATATGCGTGTAACATTTGCAGTGTCTTAAGTATAACTTTTCAGGAGGCTTCTTAGGGGGTTGCTTTCCTCTTGGCAACTCCCTTCAGCTACTGGCACTGTGGAGGCAGGCTCCTTTGCTTCACAGTGTACTACTACTTCAGCCACTTTCAATATAATGTTCCCTGACAATATTATAGACAACCACAGTTCTGTTAGCTCTGCTGCAACTCAGTACTTTTAGGATTTATTAAGCAACTTAAAGACAAGACTCTTCGGCCTCCACAGGTAGCCATGGCACTCTTCCTGCCTATGCCATAAGAAAGGGGCAGCCACTTTGCCTCTTCTGTCGGTCTTACTGGTATCAATATAATCTGCCTTTGCTTGCAGACTGCTTCAACAGTCTCAGCATTACAGATTGTAAATGTGGCCTTTGCAAGCACCCATCTTTATGTACACCTTGGTTCGAACAGATGCATCAAAGCTGTATTGCCACTCTTCCAGCTCTTGATAACCTGGTCACCTTTTTATCAGAGGACACTGGAATTGTAATAACTTTTGACAACTTCAAAATATAGGTGGTTATATCCTAATAGGGCTGGTTTCACTTAAGAAAGGATTTGCCTACTGGATTGGGTAATGCTTGCTCTTCTCTTCTCTTTACTTCAGCAACGTCTACAATTACAAAATACTTGTTCTGGATGTTACAAGATTCCGATTTCACAAAGGAAGCAAATTTAGGTACGCGCGACCACTCTTTGATGTAGACTTTTTACTTCAAAGAACTGTAAGGACTTTCGTTCCCTTTCATTCATACAGAGTGTTACTTTAAATTGGATCGGAATCAAAATCATCCATACGCGCCCTTTCTTTGATGTAATTGTTGTTGTAACAATTTGTGAAAGTCGGCTTCCACCTTTCGAGTGATTGAATCCAGCGCTCTCCCTCTTAACTGGAGACACGAAACCACTCAGTTATTTAGTGCAATAATGGAAAATAGAAATCTTTTCTTATACCTGAGCACTTTCACTTGTATTAAACGTGCATGTAATACATTTCCTTTGATGTTAAGACTTCCCATGGCAACAAACAACTTTTACTCGCTCCCACTTCTACGAGAGTTCTAATTCAGCTGGTTACAGTTACCGGCAAGGAGTTTTCAGTTAATTGGAGTACGGAGCTTCACTCACCAGCTAGAAAAACACTGTGGTTGCAAGCGACTTCCACCTCCAAACTTTTCTTCCTGCTACTACTACTACTTCAGGCACTTGGGACACAAACCCCTGCTGCAGGTGTCTCTCCCATCTGGCTTCGACCACAGGGAGTCTCCTTTACTCCTCTGTCGCTCGGTTTGCTTCTGCACACGGGCCTCGGGTTGCAGAACGACCCACGCTCTGCAGTCACAGCTAGAGGCACACCTGGGGAAACCTTTCTCTTTGCTAAGTCTCTCTCTATGCAGCCATAGCCAGACAGGGTGTGTGAACACATGACCAATTCAGAACTTGCAGGTAAATCTGCTCTTCTCCTGTCCTGGCGTCCCTTAAGTGATCACACTTCCTCATGAACTGTCAGCCTCATGCTCTTCTCCTTCCGCTACCGTTTGTGGTCCGACCTGACAATGAATCTTTTCCCCCACAAAAAATATTTAAAGTGACTCACAGCCCAAAACATTGCTAACGTTTCTCTTTCTATAAACAGAGTACTTATACTCCGCCCCCCCACCCCCCCGAGTGCTCTAGAGGCAAATGCAATGACTCTTTCTGCGTTGTCCCCGTCATATTGTACCAAAGTCACGCCCAAACCCAACATGCTCGCATCCACCACCAAGACAATCCTGTCCTTGGGGGTCGAACCTTCCAATTGAGGGTGCATCACTCACCGCCTGCTTAATACAATCAAAGGCTGCATCACACTCTGGAATCCACTCAAACCTTGCACCCTTCTTAAGCAGCATTCTGAGAGGTGTGGACACCTTGGCAAAGTCCTTCACAAATCTATGATAAAATTCGGCCAATCCAAAAAAATGATCTAACTTGATCTCCATCTACTGGCACGAGAGCACATTTCACCGCCTCCACTATCTTACATTTACTCCTCCCCACAGTTAACCCAGCCTCACTCAATCTGCTTAACACTTGTCTCAAAATCAGATCATGTTCTCTGATGGAACTCGCATATATCAACATATCATCTTGAAACACAATAATGTTGTTTACTCCATTCATTACAGTCTCCATTGCTCTTTGGAATACGGCCGCTGCCGAGGCATGCCCGAACGATTGTTATGAATGCTGTTAAATGTTGCCAGTCTTCCTTCAGAGGAATCTGATATGCCTGAGAAAGATCAATTACTGAAAATACTTTGGCATCAGTTAGGACTGACAACGTGTCCCCAATTATCGGCAAGGGATGTCCATCTATTAAAATGTTCCTATTAACGTGCTGCAGATCTACAGAGCCTAATGCCTCCTTTTGACTTTGCAGCTACCACCACCGGTGACAACCATTCTGAACTCTCACTCTTCTCTATGATTCCTTTCTGCAACAATGACTCAATTTCCAATTTCAGTTTCTCACTCAGATCGTGAGGCACTAGCCTCACCTTGTGCACCTTAGGACTAGCACCAGCCTTTAACCGTATCTCATGTTCAAATCCCTTCAGAATCCCTAATTCTTCTTGAAACACCATCGGAAATTCCTTCTCCCATTTGTCTCTCAGCTCAGCCACAGCAATAGGTTCTTCGGCATTCTTTGTATTCTGATTCCCAATTTACACTGTTCACCCCACCCCAGGAGACACAAACCTTCTTGAGTGACATACATTTCTGACAAACAGCTTCTCCCTTTGTATTAAATGGAAGCTTGGAACTTCCCCAAAACTCCAATTCTCACATTACCATAAGAATATGGTTCTATTAGGTGCTCCTTTAATAGTTTCACATCGCCCTGCATACAATCTTCAAATGTCGCCTTCGACATGAGGATCCAAGGCGAACAACTGTCCACCTTCATTATTACCACTCTACCATTGACCATGAATACATCCGTTGGTGCACCTCTTTTATGTAAAACTTCGGATACTTCCAGCACGTGTTTGGCCTGACTGTTTTGCAACGTCGCTGAATTCGCCTCCTGTTCAGGTACCCTTCCGTCAGACTCAATGTTTTGCACCAGTCCCGATTCCCGACAGACTCTCACGAAGTGTCCCTTCTTTTTGCACTTCAAACATGAAATGTTTCTCGCAGGACAGAAGAAACTAGTAGATATGTGGCGGTTGCTCCCGCATTTATAGCATTTAACTTCCTCGTTAGAGATTCCCTTGCGGAATCCTCTTACAGCAGCTACTTCACCTTCCTGTTTGTCGCCTTTCATAGAAGACATATACTTGTGGGTCTGTTCCATAATTCTTGCCGTTTCTACAGCTGTCTCCAGTGACACATCTTTTAACAACAATCTCTCCTGTATTTTCATGCTATTGGTACACCGGACTAGTTGGTCCCGTATAAGTGAGTCTGTTAGCGGTCCAAACTCATGTGTGGCTGAGGGACCTTAAGGCTGCAATAACATTTTCCACTGGTTCCTGTGGATCTTGTGCCCTCTGGAAAAATGTGCGTCTCTCGAATGTAATTTTTTTTATCTCTGCCACAGAATACTGATCCAAGTCCCCCTGGCCCTCTTGTGGAGGTTCAAGTAGTCCGTCATAAACGCTTTGACCTTCAGTACCCAGATTGTGGAGCAATATGGCCTCCTTTCTTGCTGGAGCAAACTTTCCCCCCCTATGGCAATCAGGTAAGTGTCAAACAGCCTTTTCCATCCGTCCCATCTTATTGCCGGAGTGCCCGGTTCTGATAGAAAAGGCGGTGGTGGGGACATGCCTGCTGCAGCCATTGTCAATGAGGGAATTTTTCTGTTAGTTTTCTGCTAGTTCTCTGTGGTGAATAACGAATTCTCCAGCACTTTTATGTGTCTTCCTGTATTAAATGTTCCTTATCCAGTACATATATTTGTACAAACTTCTGTTTATCACCAGGCCAAGTGTCTACAGAATCTGTTGTCTTTTGAATCTTTTTATTCGTTACAGCCAATTTGCAGGTGCCCTTTGCTTGACCTGCTATTGCTGAAACAGCTTTCTCTGGCAATTAGGCCTGTTTTCTTAATACCTTGACTCTTATTCAATGAGACCGGTTGCTAGGACAATGAGTGGACCTCCCCCTCTGGGTGTGCCCAGCTCTATTCCCTCTTATCTGCTCCTCACCTCGATATCCAATGAGAGCTGGGTGGGCGGGTCCCAAAACAGGATAGGTTGCACTTTGTTCGCTTATAGCAGGGCTTCGGAGGCTTGGAGCAGGGCTAGGGAGACTGTCTCCCTGCAGAGCCACCTCGCACTCCTGGCAGCGCGGCCCCAATCAGTTACGGTCCGATCAGGCCACACTGCAAAGGCGGCTGTTCTGCTGCTGCTGTTCGGCCCCCGCTCCGCTTCGTTGGCGGTTCCGCTCTGAAGGTAGAGGCCCCTGCTGCCTGTACTCTGTGGGGGCTCCCTGTTCTCCTCGTAGCCAGTAAAGGGAAGTTGCGCACACACAGCCAGGTAAATCCAAATCTGTTTATTTAGAGAGCCCCCAGAGAGCCAACACCTGCCTCTCCCGCCATTTTCCAACCGCCTCACTGCGGTCCCGCGACAGCCCTGCTTGGACAGAAACAAGGCTTGCGTGACCTCAGTGAGGCGCAGAGCGTGAGCGAACACGTAATTCTCTACAGGGTGTTTTCCTAAAGTCCTGCTTGGAGGTAACACTTTACTAAGCTATCCCATTGGTTTGTAGATCCCCCCAACTCTGTATCAGTCTGTACTATTCAGGAACCTTTGTAGAGGTGGCAGAGAGCTGTAGTCAAGTACACTGAACCTAGTTAGCAATGCACATCAAAGAAACACATACATTAATAAAATGGATGTATATTTACAGAAGATACACTTTTAAGTACTTAGCACAAAACTAAAACACATAGGACTACTTATATATACACTTTCAAAAGGCCGCTGCTTAGTTGGTAGTTGCTGAACGGTTACAATTGTTAGTTATCGGTAATAACGCGCACCCATAAAGTAATACAGTAACTGAAATAGGTTAGCGAAACCATACAATATGGTGATTTTTAGGAAGGAAAACAGTTGGGTAGTGTAATACTAGCAGAGCATAATGTTCTAGAGGCAGTTTCTTCGTACAACAAGGTTTTTAAAGTCCAAAACGCAACCCTGCTAAAAGGCAGTTCAGAGGCTTAACGTCTTGTAAAGCAGCAGAAGTCAAAAGTCCTGTGGATACTTGTGAGGGAGAATTCCGATTTCTGTGCTAATTCCCTTCAACCTTAGAGACCCCTTGCTCTTTTGCTGGACTTTAGGACTTCATTTTTATCCTGGAGTGAGCGAGACCTTTTTCTCACTCGCTCATGTATTTTGATCTGATTTGAATTCTGTATTCTCTTTGTTTTTGGAGTCTGACAAACTCCATATGCAGCAGTTTCTCTTGTTTGTTAAATAAATAAACTCCACAGGCATCCACTTTTGTGTTGCAACACACAACACCTTCAGTGCAGTGTCGCAGTCCTTGGGAATTCTCATAAGGTTTAAATACCTTCTCTTGGATAAACTACTATTTCCAAGAGTGGTAAAGTGAAATTAACTTTACTTATCTTTTCTCTCTGTAGACCCAGCACACACCATCTTATGTGGAGTGCTGAGGGTGGGGGGGGGTTTACTTAGTAGCCCCTTTGTCTACTTACTCATGTAAAAAAATGTATGTTACACTCACAACATTTAATGGCTGGTGGCAGTGGTTTAATTTTCCTCCCAATGTGCGTTTTTACTGCAGGCTGAATCCTCAGCTGCAGTATTGCACCCATGGATGCTAATTTTGTCAAAATGGCTACGGTCGTCCATTTCTTGCTTGAGGTCTTTCTTGGGTTTTACTCTGTGCCAAACCATGTTTAAAACTTTTGTTCGTTTTTGCCTTTGGCAGGCTTCAGTGCTGAAACCCGCCTCTGGTTCCAGTGTGTCTGGCAGGGCAGGAAGCGAGGGAGATGCCCAAAACACCCTGCCCTTTGTCTCCTTAATGCATCCAAAGCCAATTGGCTGGCTGGCTGGCTGTCCTTGAAGGACAGCCACCCTGCTTGTTGAGTGTCAGCTAGGCTGTATATGAATGGGAGAAACCTGCATAAAAGGTGAGGTTTCTTGAACAGAAGGCAGAGTCGACCACTGGACAAAACCTCTGATGAAGAAACTGGAAGAGAAGCTTGCTGTAACCTCCTGGACCCTTGAAGTGCCCGGTGAAACCCTGCTGCAGTGCTGAAGATCCAATTTCACATTGACTAGAGAAGCCCAGAACGGACGACTTCTTCGCTTGGGTTGGTGGGACCTACTGACCCCAAAACCAACTTTACTGGAATCCCTCTCCCTGCTGGCTGTACTTCCTAGCTGCTGCTGGAACCAAAAGCCAGGGGTCAGAAACACCAGAAATGAGTGCATCGTCTTTAAGCCAGAACCAAGCTCCAGAAGATCCAGAGGACCCTCCCGAAGCAGGACGACCCAAGCCGGAGTCTCGTCACCAGAGTGCTGTACTCCAGAAGCAAGGGGAGCCCTCCAAGTGTCCAAGAACCACAGTGGTGCTATTGACAGACAGCTGAAACCGCAAGAGCTGCTGATTGGAAAGAGCCTATAGCTGCCGCCGACCTTCCAACCGCAGTGTAAGAGTCCCCAGACTTCCTCCCTCTTGTCCCCATGACTGAGGCCCAGGAACCCAGGATCTGCAGGACTGCAGCAAGAACAGAAGCCAGCTGGATCCTCTTCTTCCAATCTAAGTACTGTCTTGACTAAAGGGGTACTTACCTTTTTGGTACGTAGCTTGTTTGTTCTAAGTGGAGACTTACAGAAGCTGCTTTTTCTGCAGAGTTGTTTGCAGCTTTGCCCTTCACAAGCTTAACAGCTTGTGGCCCTACCGCGATACTTTTTCTACAAACTCTTAAAACATTGTGCAAGACTTTTGTGCTATCCGAAGAAGTGTCTCGGCTCTTAAAACAATGTGCAAAGTGACTTTGGCTGTCCTAGCTCCCTGCAGACTCTTCTGTCCCATTGACTTTGGTTTTGACTGTCCCTCATAGATGGTGCATAAGTTTAACTTGTATTGCTGGGAAAGGACTAACCTACACTTCATTGGGAAAGATTGGAAAGTATTCACATGTTATGAGAAACTGTTAACCCTTTATCCTTCCCCAACCTTTTCCACAAGCTCAGTATTGCATTAAGTGTAAAAAGTGATATATCAATGTCCACAGTGTCCTAGCAATTGAAGTCCCCTCAGGGTGTAGGAAGTGTTTTGTGTGACATCCCAAAAGGGTATCTACTTGCTCATCTTCATCTGAGGAAGTGTTGACGCATATTTGTGATTATTGCATATTGCCCTTCTAAATAAGGCTCATTTAAAACTGACCGTTAACTAAATAATTATTTTACTAGAAAACCTTGAGGATAAGTGTTATTTGGATACTTGTCACTGTGAATCTCTATGTTACATCTCTACAGCTAACATTTGCCCCTCTTGAGATAAGTCTGGCTGCTCAGTCACTCTACCAACTTGTGTAGTACAGACCTATACCAATAGATGGATCACCTATTACCAAGAGGGCAAGGCTGGTGTAGTCTCCCACAGGGTTACTACATACAATCTTGCCTAACCATACTTTCTAGTCGCTAGGATTAAATATGCAAGAAGATACAATCAATGTTGGAGCCCCTGTTAAAGGACTCATTAAAAAAGGGACACACGCAGCAGTTTGGGTCGGAGGTAAGAGGGGGTTGCCCCGGACACCTCTACATGCACTCCAACGCTCTGGAGTGAATTTCTGGAATAAGGTAAGTAATACATTTTTCAATTTTCTTTTAACCTTTGTTTAGAAGAAAACGTTTGTGGCTGGATGCTCTTCAATGTTGCAGCTCTGGACCCGACCTCTGGATTCTTTGGTCGGATGATGAAAGGCAGGACAATGGACGGAATCACTCAGAAGCAGTCTCGAGGGAGGACATCTGGCACAGTTTACATCAAATGATCTGGTTTCTCTGGTCACTCTGCAGTTTTGGCACCTTTTCTGCAGCACCAACAAAAGGATGCGGTTCGCCCGGTCAATCTTCTGCAGTCCTGCACTCTATTGAGGGGACTTGGACGAATTGGATTGTTTCTCTGAAGTGTCCTCGAAGGGCTCAGCAAAGACTTGGACAAATTCAGCCTTTCCACGATGATGCTCTTAAAATGGGTTGCCGGGGGAGGGCACCAGTAGGCGCACAGATGTGAGCAACTACTACATGACCCTCTCCCGGACCGCCAAAAGAGGACTGAACCCCCGTTTTTTGAAGAGTACACATGCAAAGTCAAAGGAGACTGAGTGAGGTGATGGGAGGCTTCTGAGGGTAAGAGGCCAACCATAAGAACACACGTCCACATGAAGAGGAGGTGCCCCCCAGACGCACAGGGGGGCCTCCGTTCCTGAAGCCGCAATACACTGGGGGTGGAGGACATGCTCCGGAGCCTGGGAGGTGAACCTTATTGAGTGGCCACAGTGGAGGCTGCACCCCCCCCCAGTGAGAAGGAACCCATTGGGGACACCCGAAACGAATGACTTGCCGGAGTCCGGGGGTCTCCCACTCCACCTGTAACTGGGGGGCTGAGGAAGGCCCGGAAGGTGAAAGGAGGCCTGACAGCAAGGGCAGGAGGAAAGGTAATTTGCCTGGGGAGAGACAGGACGAGGAGCAAAGGGACCCTGAGAGCCTACCACCATCAGGGGAGAACCTGCGAAGGTGTAGGCCTCTGGTGCCCTGTCAGGGGCGCGTGCCTGCCTTGCAGAAGACCCCTCCTAATGATACCTACGAAATGGGGGCGCATAGACCACGGGGCAGAAAGCAGAAAACACCACAGAGGAGGCGGACAATAACCCGCCCTCCCCCAACCTGCCAGGGGGGTTACAGCACCACGAAGTGAGCCTGGTCAAGGTGAGGGCCCCCAAGGCATTTACTTGGGGCGTCTGCCCGCCTCGGTGTGGGGACTCATCAATAGGGAGGCAAACGGAGGGGGAACTGCGCTAGAGACACACTCAGATGATATACAACCGTGCCGCACCCCATCCATGGGCTGGAAGTCGAAACTTGGACGATTTGAATATGAAACACCAGGGCAGGGAAGTGCAATGTCTAACTCCAACATGACGGAAAAGGGGAACGCCATGTCCACCAAGAGAGATATCGCCTCCCTTTTGGAAGAACTTTGTGGGATGCGGGCGGACATTGGCAGTAAAGTGGACAGGATTAATGTTCGGATTGACGGCATGGACGAGATGCTTCAGGCAGTGGAACACAACTGGACCTCCTTCGAAACACTGGAAACACAGATGGATATGCGGCTGGTGGAGCTGGAGTGAGAGCTAGGTAGCCCTAAAGAAGGATGACTTTGAAAATTGGGAGAGGAGAACCAACCTGCGTTCCTTTGGAATTCCAGAGAAAGGCGGCAAAACGGAAGCAGACCTTCGGAGAATCATTCACAAGGTGGTGGAACACTATTCAGTGTTGAGAACATGGACAAAACCAAGCTTGAGGGGGTCCATAGGGCTGGGGCCACAGGGAGGGGCCAGCGTTAGGTGCTTGCACATTTCCACAACTACCACGACAGACAAAAAATACTTGAGAAGGTAAGGGGGCTGAGCTTGGTGTCCCTGGGAAACGCTATGGTGGCTATCTACCAAGCTCTGTCGGCACTAATGATAGTGAAGAGGCAAATGTGCGCCCCTCTTACGAAATGGCTCAGTGAGAAGGGCGTGCGGTATCGTTGGGGATTCCCCTTCTCCATCTCATTCGAAGTTGAGGGGTACAATTATAAACTTTTAACCGAGGAAGACATCAGAAGGGTTATGGAGGAGCTACGGGGAGGCAACAGGCAACAACCAGATAACGAAGGAAAAGGCCAAGAAGACGGGCGATGGTGCATTAAGGGTCCAAACAGATGCAAAGTCCCAGGTTCCAGAAAATTCAGGAAGCTGGGATCGCCCACGGCAGGCCCCTCCTGAGTAGGGAGAAATATCGGAGACTACAGTGTGGTGTTGTAATGCTTATGATGATGGGGGTGATTGTATTGGGATAATCTGTGTGGATGTGAGAGGGAACAAACCAGTGAAGGTGTTGGCAAGTTAGTGTGTTTGTATTGAGCCGGTCCAAGCAAGGGGAGAACCACTGGTTATTTAATCTAGTCAAGGGATAGGACTCCAGGCGGGGTTGGATACCGAGCGGGTTGGGGGGAGGCAGGGTGGGGAGAGCGGGGGCGGGGGGGCTCTTTGTTCATGGAGTGAAAGTGTTCACTCAATGGTGTGAAGTAGGGACCCAGTTAGAAGTGTCCCGATCACGGAATGGTCCCATGGGAGGGGGAAACAAAGCGCTCCTTTGGGTTCATGGCGATGTCCGGCCAGGGTGAGATGAAAATGGGATCCTTAAATGTCTGGGGCCTGAACACACACTCCGAAAGGTCAATGGTGCTACGTGAGTCAAAAGGTCCAAACTCGACTGGTTGTGCCAACAGGAAACCCATTGGAAGAAAGGGGGGGGGGGCCCAGACTCCGGTCCCGGGAGGTGGGGGAAGTGATTATGGCGTCCAATGTGTAAAAGAGACGTGGGGGGGTCGTACTGATCTCAACCCGGATGAGCTTTGTGATAGAAGCGGTACTAGCCGACCGTAATGGGAGGTATGCGTTTGCGAAACGTCGTTTACAGGGGACTGTTTATAGGGCACTAAGTTAACGATGGCCTCAATATACGCCCCGAACATGCAGCAATGTTAATTCTGGGAGAAGGTCAGAGATGAGTTAATTCAATTCGTGGAAGGTCAGTTGGTGGTGGGCGGGGACTTTAATATGGTATTGGACCTACTGAGAGACCGTAAGAGGATGGTGATAACAAATGAGGATTAACCCGGGTGACTCAGAGCGGTTTAAAGGGGTAAACCAGGTCTTAGGTATATGAGACTCCCTCATCCCAGTCCCAGTGGGTGATATGCCATTCACTTATTATTCGGCGGTCCATGACTCCTTCTCCCGTATTGATTTAATCCTGGTGGATGTGACCCTAAAACACCAGATACTGCAGTCTTGAGTAGAGCTGATCCAGTGGTCGGACCAGGGGGAGGGGGGATGGAAAGGCCACCAGGGAACGTGGAAATATAATGACTTCCTGCTAAAAGATAAAGGAGGTGCAACAGAAATTGATTGGGGGAAATAAAGGAGTATTTCCTCTTTAATGACACGGGGGGGGTCAGGATCCAATCTATTTGGGATGGCTTTAAGGTGACCATATGGGGGCTAGGCTCCTGGGAAAAGAGGGAGGTTAAGGAGGTTTGGCTCTGCAGGAATCCAGGGGGTACTCACAGGCAATACCTTTCGCCCACCAAAGTGGCACAGCTATGGAGGTAGAAGACACAATTGAAAGCTATATTGAGTGAGGACATGGAGGAAAGGAAACTCCTGTTCCTGAAACAGAAATATCATGAGCAGAGGGAACAAATGTGTAGAGTCCCTCTACTTCTCAGAATGGGCAGGAGATGGGACTCCCAAATTGATGAGTTCTTGGACAAGCTACTGATCCCGGCAATCTCTGAAACTATGGCAGAAGCCCTAGAGAATCCCAGAACAGTAGAAGAAGTCACGCAGGCCATTGGGGGAATGCAGTCAGGGACTGTCCCGGGGACGACGGATTTATGATTAAATTCTACAAACTGTACAAGTCACTGTTAGCCCCGCACTTAGCGAAGGTGTTTAACTGTTGTCTTGAGGGTGAACCCCCTCCCCCCCACGATGATGGCAGCGACCATTGTTGCGATTCCGAAGTAAGGGAAGGGTCCCACTAGATGCTCCTCCTACAGGCCTATTTCCCTCCTTAATAGTGATGTGAAGACATTGGCTAAAGTCCTGAGGAGTAGAGTGGAAGAAGGTATGCTGCTTCTAGTCCATGGGGACCAGGTGGGGTTTATTAGGGGACGGCAGGGGTCAGACAACATTAGGAAGACTACCAACCTGATCCACGGGCGCAGACGCCGGTCTAGTGACATTGGACTCAAGGCCTTTGTTAGGGTAGAGTGGCCGTTCATGATGAAGGTGTTGGCAAGGATGGGACTGGGGGTTGATTTCCAGCAGTGGGTGTCTGCACTATACAACAGGCCAATAGCTAAGGTCAGGATAAATGAGGGGCTTAGAGGCTTTCAAACTTTCAAGAGGGACCAGGCAGGGATATCCTTTCCCCGCTCATGTACACCCTAGCCATGGAGCCGCTGGCAATCGCAATCAGAGTTAACAAAGGGATTAAGGGTATAGTGGGGGATGGGGGGAGCTTGAATGTATAATGTCACTGTTTGCCGATGATATACTGGCCTGACGAATGTACAAGTTTCCCTCCCAGCGTTTATGGCACAAATAAAGGAGTATGGTCACCTTTCAGGTCTCAAAATTAATGTGGGCAAGTCTGCGATCTTACCGCTACTGGCACAGAGCCCCTATTAGGCACTGAGAGCTACAAGGGTATGAAGGTTGATCAGAGGCATCTGATACCTGGGCATACTGGTAACAAGGGATTTGGGCGAGATGGTGGAGGACAACTATAATCCCTTCTGGGAACAACTCATGGCGGATCTAAACAGATGGCTCCCGTTAATTTTTACCTAGTATGGGAGGATGACCACCATGAAAATGAATGTGCTTCCCAGGCTGCTATACCCATTTGCATCAATCCCGAGCCAACTCCCGGAAAAGTTTTTATTATTTTTAAAAACATTTTTTTTTTTTAGAAGTCACATGGGAGCTCTGCAGATTTATATGGGGGAACAAGACCCCCAAAGTAACAGTGAAAACCCTTACACTACCAAAGGATAAGGGGGTGGGGGGATTTGGGTTCCCGGATATCCTCCTATATTATAAAGTGGCACAAATCAGGGGAATGCTGGAACACATGAGGAAAGATCGGAGGACCTATTCAACCTACCTGGGAGATCTTATAGCGCAGCTACTGAAGGTCAGGGACTACTTCTGGTCTCCGAACAGAGCAATACCGGAACGCTTGAGGTCCCACCCCACATTAGGAGTTTTTTGGTCGGTTTGGCAGGACTCTGGGGACGCACGTAGCTATACTTCATGGCCCCCTCCCATTTCTTCAATATGGGGACCGCTGTTCGAGTTGGGGTGCAGGGGATTCCCGAACACGCAAAGGTGGTCGGATTCTGGGCTTGAGAGGGTGGGAGAATTTTTTGAGGATGGGAACTTGAAACACTTGTGTATAGGCAAGTTATAAATGCTATATCACATCATATCATATCAACTTCCATGACTGAGAAAAGGTGCGGCATATACTGGGAGGGGACTCCATATCTATATTCAAATTTCTTCACATTAAGGGTATCTTGACGGATCCAAAGTGGGGGGTGGGAGTGGCAAAGGATCCAACACCTGTGGAAAAAGTCCTGGATCAATCCGCAACGAGAAAGGGGATATTGTCCAAGCTATACATAGCAATGAACAAAACCAACCTAGAGGGGAGGCAAACCTTCCAGAGATATTGGGTGGAGTTAGCAGGTGAGGAAATTGCGGAGGAGAAATGGGCTCACATTTATAAGGTGGTCTTCCAGGGTGGGCTGTTCACCTCCTCAATAGAACACTAATAAGATGGCACAGGGACCCGGTGCAACTGTCAAAGATGTTTTTGGGAACATCTCTGCTGTGCCCCAGGGGCTGTGGAAACCGTGGGACCCTGGCCCACATGTGGTGGCGATGCCCCAAGGTGCAAATGTTTTGGAAAGAGGTACTGAGTTGAATGGAAGAGGTGACAGGAATTGGGCTGGCATTAGACCCGCTGCAGCTGCTGCTTGGGCTCCCGCAAAAAGATAGGAAAGAGTATAGAGGATGTGGGAAACCATGTTGAGGGCGGGGAGACTGGCCATTGCCCAATGCTGGAAGAAAGAGATGCTTCCCATGAAAGTGATGTGGGAAGGGAAGGTTCAAAACATGGTCATGGAAAAACTCACTGCAGTGGTGAACGATACCATGGAGAGATTCCAGATTGAGTGGTCTGCCCTACAGGTTAAACAGGGGATGAGGTGGGCAACCAGTAGAGTAATCTCCAGTGTGCTTAGAGTGGAAATGGAAAGTGTGTGAGGGGAGGCGGAGAGAGGGCCTCGGAGAGGAGTCGAAAAGGGAAGCCTACGGACAATATGAGTGCCCTCGAGTCGGAGACAAAGACATAGGAGACACACCATTGAATAAAATTTCATTGGGACATTAGTGGGGATGACTTGACTTTCTGCTAATAGGGCGCATAAGTGCTTTGTAATATGTTGTAAAAGTTTTTTCTTAATAAATGTTAATAAAATGAAGTTTAAAAAATAAAATGGGTTGCCGGTCACCTGGTATTGGCGTTCTGCAGCTCTGGAAAGTCAATGACATTGGGTGATGGCTCAAATTTAAGTTAGTCTTGTGACTGGTTGTTCCCACCAGTCAAAGGGAAGGAGTCATCCATCCTCTTCCGAGTTCCTCTGTCGCATAGATAACAGGGTTAGGACAGCAGTGGTCTCTTAACAGCATTGGAAAGGGTCTGCAAGCGTCTCCGGCAGTCGTCTTCTTCAGTTTCCAGTGGCCGACTTGCATTTCACTCCAGGGGCCTCAACTTATATACAGTTCCAGCACACACTCATCTGCAATTCTCTCCAGCAATTTACAGAAAGGGGCGTATGGCTGTCCAATCAGAACAGCCAGACCCCCAAGGATTCACTGCACTGTAAAAAGAACAGGTCAGATACAAAAATAAAAGTAAAGTAGAATCTTTTCCAACACAAGCCATAACTAGGAAGTTGTCTATGTGACTAAAAAGTCACAGGATCAGAGAGAAGGGGGGATACTAAGTATCCCCTTGGCACTCCACATCAGGTGGTGTGTGCCAATCTCACGGAATATTAAATTTTAGAAGAGCTAGAACTGTAGTTACTCTACGATATAGAAAATAATCTCTAAGGAGGACGCAAAGGGTCCCCAGGAACACTGCCCCTAAAGAGCAGTGTGCTGCAATAGTAAAATACAGATGCTTTAAAGGAGGTAAGTAGACTTCCAAAAGACAGAGTCCATAAGAATGAATGGATGGATGGAAAAAGGCCCCACTCATTCAGGATTTTCCGAAATGTTCCAGAGGTCCAGCAAAACGTGGAGAGTCTCACTAGGAGAGAGGATGAAGCATAACAATGATACATCTCCCTAACTAACACACACACACAGACACACACACACACACACACACACTTTAATTTCTGAAAAGCCTCTGTGATCAAATGGGCTTGTGCGATACATAAATGTTTATTTTGACCGTGGCAGCCCCTTTGATGTGAATTGTTTTAAAAAATATACTACAAATAAAACAAGCATTGGCAAGGCCTACAGTTTGGGATTTTGGGTCAGTATGGGATAAGCATTTGCTAGGCACTGCTATAATGGTACTAACTGGTCATTAATGGCAACAGCTGCAAAATGGGCTTATAATGGCAGCGAACTGTTGGCTTTGCCAATACGGATTTTGAACAGGACTTCAGTGAAGGACACACATACCTCCTATAAATCAAGTGGCCGAAGCCAGACCGGGTTAAGACAGGTTTATTACCTCCGTGATAATTTCAGCTCCAATTAAATCATGAACTCTCAGAGGACTGCTTTGAAAAAGCACCGACAGGAAATTTGAGTGCAATGTTTGATGGCAAAGACTAGATAAAGCTAGCTCAAAAAGATCCCAATAGGTTATGTTTTGGGCAGGAAGTTGGTGGACATGGCCAAAGGGATAAGCAGGGCAGGGGAAGTCAATGGCTGGGTATACAACCAAACAATACCTACAAGCACTTTGTCCCGCCTCATATGCCTTCTCCCTGTATCTGTACTCTTATCGGATTATAGGTGGTGCTTAAGTGCCACCTAATAGCATAAACTAAAAAGGAATCGCTATGACACTTTATGCCCAACTTCCTTATGTGGCGCAAATCGTCAGCGGTTTTCACAGTGCGCGTGTCCAATCACAGCACCTTTTTCTCTATGGGGGAATGAATGGAGTAGGCCAAATAGCTTTTTTCCCCCTTTTAACTTTTAAAACTTATTTTTTCCCAAAAATGTCCAGTTTGAAGGGGCCTGTCCCAGAAATGTTTACAGGAAATGTCCTTCAGCTCTGTCCAGTGAGTCGAAAATGAGCATGCTCACACCTGTGAGATAATTTTCCAGAATATTTATCATCAACTAAATCTTATCTTTTCAGCGTTTGGTATTTTACTCGCTCAAAAGCCATGTGGCGTAACAAAGGGAGACCAAGATGGAAAGGCTAAGCCCTAACAAATAGGGCATTGCATTTCCATCATTTGGTAAATAGATGAACACTTGATGCAGAGGTAGCTTTTGGTGCCAGGACGGGGAGGGGTGGTAGATCCCTCCTGAAGAGGCACCAAGATTATAAATGATTCATGGGTAAGCCCTCACGGGGTGTTCAAAGTTTTCAGTGGAGGGTACTAAATATTTCCTCAATTATCACGGGTGACCAATCGTAGTGCAAAAGAATTAAGGAGTTCATGCCCCCAAGCCCTGTGATTTTTTTAAATCTATGCACTGAAAATATTTGCAGCACAATGTATGAGCAAAACAGGATAGACTCATAACTTACAATTGCCCTCAGGCCCCGCGAACCCCATGAAAATGTTCTAAAATAATGTGCTGAAATGTTGCATTTCTCAGCACAATTTGACAAAAAATGAGGTATGTACAGTTGGTTTTCTAGGTAAACACCTGGAAATATCCAGTAAATGTCCCAAAAGGTACACTATATTGGAGCATCTTCATAAGGCTGCATTCCCAACCCATCTATACCAGTAATGGACACTTTGAATCCTATGCATGAAGTGACTGCCGTAAACCCCATTGGTGTGGCAACAGCTTCCTTCATGCATGCGATTTAAATGTAATGGTACCTTTACATCACATGCAAGAAGCTGCTGCCACAACCCATCCATGCCAGTAAAAGTGTTAAAGGATGCTCCATGACATTCCATGTAAGTGGCTCTTCAGTTCCATTATTGTAACTCCATCAGGTTTGTTTTAAGTAGCTCCATAGGAACCCACTGGCTCCCATGACACAGGTTTACATTCTCCAACTCCCTGGGCTGGAACCTCACTCATACCAAAACATTCTAATCTCTCACAGCATTCTCATTGACCTCACATATTCCATACATTCTTTCAGACACCATATAACGCAACTCTCCTCTTACACACAAAAACTGCATACATCCTTCTAGGCACAACACTCCTTCCCTCTTTCAACACACCCACCATGCACATCTCATACGGGAACTCGCTCATACAAACATACAGGTGAGAAAGCACACCACGAGAAGATCACCTCATAGAAAGAGAAATCTCACAACCAGTCCTAACCTGCTGGCCAACAAGGTCCAACTCCGATAAGCAAGACAAATCAAAGCCTCATCCTTTGCAATCATCTGTGTGGACACTGTATGTAAAGGTTGGCTAGACCAACTCCACCAAGTATGGTACCTCGGGAGCCATCCATATATCCCACCTTTGCGCTTTTAGTACTAGAGCACGTAGAAGAATGGTCCGTCCGTGAGAACATCCTGGATACTCATCAGTAAGGATTTAGAAAAAAAATACGGGAACGGATGGCAGAGGCCTCTTACTATGCTCTTTGCAGTAGTTAGCTTGGAAAGAAAAAGCCTTTCTATATGTGGCTTTGATAGATTTGTCATTGGTGTTCGATTTAGTGGATAGGAACATATTATAAAACTAAATAATTTAGGATTGCTGCGTGGACTACTAAGCATACTGATATACTATACTATAATTCTGAGTTACAAGTAAGATTGAACAATGACTGGCTCCTAACAAAATCTAGTCCAACTACAAACGGCCTTAGACAATGCTGTATTTTGGCACCTTGTCTGTTCAACCTTTAGGTTACAGACGTAGGCAACATACTCTAGCAATCTCATTTGCTCCACACAAGATAGGGGGTTTGAAAACATGCTGGGTGCCATATGCTGACTATTTCATTCTATTGGACCAAACTCCTGTAAGATTGCAAAGGTTATTAGAAGCCTTTAATCAATACACGAAAAGGAATAATCTACATGTATGAGTAAACCAAAAACCCATATTAAATTCACATGGTTCCTCAACCACACAAAACTCTGTATGAAAATGACAATGACCTATTAAGGCTTTCCAATTATTTCCTCTTCGACAAAACGCTTCTTTTGGAATTACTTGAAAGAAACATCGCTAAAACTAATTGTACAGATGAAAAAGATAGACAATAAATATGGTACATTTTCTTCAACTCCTGTGCTAAAATTCTATACTGCTGAAGTGATTGCTCGACTGTTATGGAGTGGAATTATTTCCGGGATAGTGAATACCTTGCAATATGAATTGGGGCTATAGTCTAAATTGTAGAATGGAAGAAATGTCACTTTAGAATATTTTATGTTTGCCGTGAGAAAAGCATATCCATATAAAAACGAGCACAATCAGCAGCATTCACGAGAGACGGTACCCAAATCCCAGTCTTAACCTCAGTAAAAATGCTTGACGTCTCCCTGAATGCCTCCCTCACCCTTTCCAGACAAGTAGCAATTACATCTTCCGCTGCATATACAAAACTCTTAACACAGCCAGGCAATTCCTCACGCCGTCTAGCTGCCTCATCATCGCCAGAGCCATCATAGGAGCGAGACTCGATTACTGTAATGCTCTCTTTGCAGGGACCTCAAAACAAAATCTCAACAAGCTTCAAATAATCAAAAACAATGCCCTACGTGCAACATTGAACTAAAAAAGAAGCACATATCAGCAACAAGAAAAGAGGTACACTTGCTCCGAATCAGAGAAAGAATAATCTTCAAAACTGTATCCAATACTCATAAATGCTTGGCCAATGTGGCCATGAAATGTGTACGATCCAAATCCACCAGACCCTTTTAAGCATTCCACTCTCACCGCCTGGTGCCACCAACAGTCAAGAAAATCAAAGGAAGAGGCTCTAGCTTTGCGGCAATGGCAGTGCATCACAGGCACACACCCACCTCCCCCGCCGTCCTAAGGGCGGAAGAATCCTACTGGCCTTTCCGTAAGGCACTAAAGACATGGCTATTTGTCTAACAAATGTTTATGTTCATGACCGTTTCCTAATTGTCCAAATATGCAAGGGATGCCTTCTGCCCCTCTCACTGGGGCTGCCTATGTCTCTGCATGTAACTAGTTCCGCAACAGTGTCCTGATGGCTTAGGCGCTTTAAAAACGTAAAAAATAAAAGTAAAAGAGTCCTTGCAGGAGGGGTATGTATATAACCTACACATGGAATGTGTAGGTATAGATACATTAGGTACCACCTTGGAAATGCTATTGCGCAATCCGATAAAAGTTAAGAAAATGGTGCAAAGAAATGATTGGGTTCACACTAGTGATACCGTTTTAAGCTCTCATTTGAAAGCACAGATTATCTGCACCCATAAAGTATTGGACACAAGGGAACGTTACCTGGAATGAGAAAACGGAATGTGCTTCAGGCTAAATATTTTACTGAAAGTGAAATTCTGTCCGTCATAGGCGGTATTGGGACAGGCTTCTTGTCGATTTTGTAATTGCGCATATGAAAAAGAAACCATTTCCCATTTGATCCTATTGTAGTTGATTAAGACAGCAGAGGATAGAATATTTCAGTACATTCATGAATGTATATTGGGTGCTACTGGATAGGAGTAATAAATCTGTCCCCTTAAATCTTGCAGTGCAGAGATTTTTAAAAGGATACATGCAAGCTGGTTTAATTTTAAGATGTTTGCTTTTTTTAGGATTAGTAATGCAAATTTTGATTAGATGATTGATGTATTGTCACTACTTGGTGCATTTGATATATTTAATGTTTGGGGTGTTACATTTTAAGGAATTGTTGTAAATTATATTTATGGAAAGGACATCTGTAATATGTTTGTCACAGGTTTCCCCCTTTCTCACCTGTTTTCGATGCTTGATGGATGCCGTTGCAGAAGTTTTCTTCCTTATGTTTCGGGTCTTGTACAAGCCCGCTCGGCCGTCTTCGGCTTCCAGTGTTCGCTCAGCTTCTTGTCCGGGATCGATAGTAAACTCCAGGAAATCCAGGAAAAAAATAAGGAAAGCACTCGGAGGCGGGTGCACGTATTCCGGGAGAAGGTTGGGTAAGAAGGAGAAGGGATAGAATGAAGCAAGGGTCCGGGAACCAGGAAGGCAACAAAGTTCTGAGAAAGCGAACTACGGAGCACACGTCTAGCCACAGCTAACAGTAGCGTTGAGACGCGCGGAAGCGCAGGGGTGTGGCTAATGTATCGAGCGTGCTACAATGAACGTGAAGGCTGGCAGGCAGCGTTCACTGTTTGCGGCCATGTTGGTAGTACAACAGAGTGCAAGCCCCGACGTGACAGGGACCAGGAGGCCCACAAGGGCCGTGTCTGAAGGTTCATGACAATGTTTTTGTAAAGGTTTGGGGAAAAAACCACAAACAATATATCCCACATTCCCTAGATGTTAGGTCATGATGCCTAAATACGTACATAAATACTTGCCATCTACCAATATGACTAAAATGTATATAATGAATAGAAAATATGACTAAACACAAGGAGAATAAAACATTTAATTAACTACGCATTCATTACATCTCTATGGTGCAAGCAACTTGCGTGTAGAAATTACAATTTCAACCGCCAACTTTAGTGTTTAGCCTTGCCCACCTAAACCCAGTCAGGATACTTTCCAATTTATTTGAACGATTGGGCAACTTTAAGTAGTACACGCCTCAAGAGAATGTGTGTGGTATGCATTCTGTTACGATATAGAAGAACAAGTTACTTCTTACCTTGTAACGTTCTTTCGACGGGATGTTACTCCAACGTATTCCTTATCTTTGATAATACGTTTCCAGCTTGCTGGCCTCGTAAATTTTTTTCAGTAGAGGGCGCAGCGCGTCTCTGCCGAGTCGATGTCCCTCGACGGCCACCGTATCGGTGCCGACGTCACCATGACCATAAATAGCCACGCGCTGTGTCCATTTCTCAGTTCCGTTTTGTAGCATAAGAAAAGTCATGCCTGAAGTGGTTATTGACCTTGAAGGAGCTTAAGCTGCAACCACAAGGGAAGTATTACTGCGGGGATGGATGGGAGGGGCGATAAGGAATACGTCGGAGGAACATCCCGTCGAAAGAACGTTACAAGGTAAGAAGTAACTTGTTCTTCGAAGGGATTGTGTCCTCCGACGTGTTCCTTATCTTTGATAGACTCCCATAGCAATGGCATGTAATCAGAGGTAGAATTAAATGTATCCCTTTACGCATGAACCGAATGTAATACGGCCTTGCCAAATCTGGTCTCTTGTGAATGTATGTGCGGACGACCATGTGGCAGCCGCACATATGTCTCGGACCGGTACCCCTCTTTGGAGAGCCGAAGAGGCTGCGATACCCCTGGTTGAATGAGCCCTAAGATTTTGGGGTGGCTCTTTCCCTGCCAGTTTGTAACATTCCAGAATGGCCAAAATAATCCATCTGGAAATGGTTTGTTTTGTTATGGGTAGTCCAAACTTGTGACCTGAGTATCCTACAAACAGTTGGTCTGCTTGCCTGATCCTAGCCATTCTGCTGATGTAAAAGCCCCGGATGGGGAGGAGGGTAGAACGAAGGTAAGGTAATTTTCTGAGTGATATGAAATTCAGAAACCACCTTTGGGAGGAAATTAGGCTTCACCTGTAGGACAACTTTGTCCTTGTGGAAAATTGTATGTGGGGGGTTTACAAGAGAGAGCTTGTAGCTCGCTCACCCTCCTAGCAGATGTTAGTGCTACCAATAGGACAGTTTTAAGCGTGAGAAATCTCAGCGCACAAGAGTGAAGTGGTTCGAATGGAGTGCCCATTAGGAAGTTTAAGACTAAATTTAAGTCCCATAAGGGAACCTGGAATGGTTTTCGAGGATAGACATTAGTTAATCCCTTGAGAAATTGTATCACTAGAGGTAGTTTGAAATATGATGGTTCCTCCGCAGTGCGCTTGAAGATAGAAAGCGCTGCGAGATAGCCTTTTACAGTGCCAACTTGAAGGCCCGAGTTTGCCAAGTAGAGTAGAAACGATAATACCGTTGGTGTACCACATGAAAAAGGGTTGATATTCTCATCCCTACACCAGCTGCAAAATTTGTTCCAACGGCAGCAGTATAAAGACTTTGTTGCTGGCCTTCTGGCCGAAAGCAACACCTCCATGACGTCATCAGGGAGGTCCCAATCCTTGTACCTCACCCTTTCAGAAGCCAAGCGTGAAGGTTGAGGGTTCTGGTGTCTGGATGGAGAACCTGACCTCCCTTCTGCGAGAGAAGATTCTCTTTGAGTGGAAGACGGATTGGAGGGCAGATGGACATATCTAGAAGGTCCGGGTACCACATTCTCCTGGCCCAGTCCGGGGCAATTAGGATTGTGGTTTTCTGGAATCTTCTCAACCTCCTGATCATTTGAGGAATAACAGGGACTGGTGGGAACGCGTAAAGGAGTGGAAACTCCCAGTCCACTACGAACGCGTCTCCTAGAGCTCCTCTCGGGGGAAATTCCCTTGAACAGAACAGATCGCACTTCTTGTTGGTGTTTGTGGCGAACAGATCCACCTGAGGGGTTCCCCAAAGGGCGAAGATCTCTTGAAGGACTTCCTGAGCTAGCTCTCACTCGTGGGAGACTGTGCTCTGCCTGCTCAGAGCGTCCGCTGTCAAGTTCTTCTCTCCGGCTAGGTGGACTGCCGATAGAGCGATTCCTTCCCGAATTGCCCAAAACCAGAGCTGCATTGCCTCTCTGCACAGTGGCAGTGATCCTATGCCTCCTCTTTTGTTGAGGTAGTGCATGGCCACCGTGTTGTCCGCCATTATCAGGACATTTCTCCCCTGTACTGATGGCAGGAAAGCTTTCTCAGCTCCAATAGGTTGATGTGTAGTCTGGACTCCGATGGAGACCAACGACCGCTGATGGTCAAGTCGTTAGCGTGGGATCCCCACCCCATGAGTGAGGCGTCTGTGACTACTGTTATCTCCGGCCATGGTTGCCAAAACAGTTCTCCTTTCAAGATGTTCTCTGGATAGGCCCACCATTGAAGGTCGCGGGCTACTTTGTCCAGAATCCAGAGGAGATCTGTCATTCTCCCTGAGAATTGTGACCACTGAGTTCTCAGTGCCCACTGAAGAGATCTCATTCTCAGGCGAGCCTCTGGCACAAGGAAGATGCAGGATGCCATGAGGCCTAGCAACCTCAAAAAGTCGAAGGCTGGGAGACGTTGGGCATTTTGGAACTTGTTGACCATCTGCAGAATATCTTGAGCCCTCGCCTCTGGTGGCGAGGCTTTTCCCAGGGAAGTGTCCAGGACCGGTCCAATGAACTGGAGTCTCTGTGATGGTATCATCTCTGACTTCTTTAAATTGAGGGAGAAGCCCAGTTTGTGAAGGGAGTGGCAGACATAATCTAGCTGGACCTGGGCTTGTTTCGAAGATACAGCGCTGATCAGCCAATCGTCCAGGTAGGGGTAGACGTGGATCCCTTCCCTCCTTAGACTCGCTGCCACTACTGACATTAGCTTGGTGAAGACCCTCGGGCGGAGGTCAGCCCAAATGGCAGAACTCAAAATTGATAATGAAAGTCGCCAATTGCGAACCTCAGGTATTTCCCGTGTTTGAGATGTATTGGCACATGTAAATAAGCATCCTGAAGGTCCAGAGATACCAGCCCGTCCTGGAGCTGGAGGGCCTGAAGGATCTGATCTGAGAGAGAGTTACCATCTTGAACTTGTCCATCCTGAGGAACTTGTTCAATTCTCTTAAGTCCAGGATGGGTCTCAGTCCTCCATCTTTCTTTGGTATGAGAAAGTATGGGGGGGGAGGGGAGGGGAGGGGGGGAGGGGGGGGGGGGGGGAGTACCAGCCCTTGTTCCTGTCCGCTACAGGTACCGGTTCTATGGCACCTTTCTCTAGCAGGTCTATGATCTCCTGCAAGAGGCGCGGATCTGGAACTTTTAGAGAGCTGTGCCCCGGTGGATGACAATGAGGGATGTGTAGAATGGGTAGACCGTAACCCTGGGCAACTGTCTCCAATGCCCAAGCATCTGACGTTATAGCCTGCCATTCCGTCAGATGGTGAGTTAACCTGCCCCCTACATGTGTTTTGTGTGGAGAGACCTCAGAGTGGTTTGGGGGCGGCTGATGCAGATGCAGAGGGTAAAGAGGCACCTGCTGCTGCAGCTTTAATACTTTTGACCCGTCCACCTTGGGTAGGTCTCCTTTGGCCTCTTTGAGCCGGCTGTCCTCTGCCTTTCCCGAATGCGGAATAATAGCGAAAGGACTTTCCTCTTCCAGAGGCTCCTGAGGGGCGAAAAGGAGTTTGGCGGATTGCAGCTCCTAACGATTTTGCTGCTGCTTTAGATGTTTGCAACTTTTCCAGACTGTCATCAGCCTTCTTTCCGAATAACGAAGAGCCGTCAAAGGGCATATTCAAAAGTCTGGCCGCCTGTACATCTGGAGCAAAGCCAGACTTTCGCAACCACGCATGCCTGCGGATTGTTGTACTTGTAACGCTCACCTGGTTCCCACGGAGGCGCAGGTCTGGCTTCGAGTGCTGATGCTTCTTCAATGGTGAAGCGCAGGACTCTGAAGATGGACAGGAAGGGCCCTCTACTCTGGCTTCTCCGGCTCGTAGGAATATACCCCTGTGCGTGAAAAGGGAGTATTACCTACCGACAGAGTTATGCTCAAGCCTCCCACTCTCTTCCAACCCTCCACGATACCCTTCCACGATTCCCCGTGAAGTCTCACCTTAGGGTCTGAAAGGACGAGCTCTCCATCCTGCTTCTGACGCAGGGGCGTGTTGAACCCAGTTACTTCACTGGATTGAGGTTGGATGGGAGTTCAGGTAAGCTTGATTATACTGGTAAGGCGCTGTAAAAGTTCTGTTGCAAGTTCAAAAGTTCAAGCTTTAATTAATAATGTTCATTGTCTTTTTTCAGGTGATGAATGAAGATTCCTTTGGAGACTTCTTGCAACAAAGCGCTAAGGTTGATGTATTTTCCCCATAGGGGCCGGGGTTTGGAATGCCGGAGATATGGCGCCGACCCAAAGTGAAACGTGCAGTTCCAGTAAAGATCTGGTAAGTCCTAGATGAGCGCTCAGGTAATGTTTTTGCATTCGCTCATCTAATGTCTTTGTCTTTTTTCCCCATAGGGGCCGGGGTCCGGAAAATGCTTGGAAGCAGCAAGACCCGAAATGAAATGGGAATGACCCAACAGGTAAGTATTAGAAGGAAACTGAGATTTTCCTATTCCCTTCCTTCTCTCACCTCTTATTCTTGTCTTTTTCTCTAGGCTCTGGGAAGTGGCTGTGTATCCGGATGATCGCTGCTGAAGATGGAGGAACCCAGGAAAGGTGAGTGAAATGCAGCGCTGCAGCGATCGTAACGAAATGTTTTAAAAAAATGATGTCTTCCCTTTCAGGATCGTTGGTGATGTCTCCGTGGTTCAGATTAGCTGGTAGGTCTCTTGTCTCCCTTTGCAGGTGACCCAGGATGCTGACTGGCGTGGCTGAAGTCCAGATGCAGGAGCTGACACGGTGAGCGTCCAGCTGCGAGGAGCAGAACAACGCGAAGCGTGAGTTGCTGATCGGGTGTGGTTTAAATAGCTTTGGAAGAAGTTCCAAGTGTGTATCCTTCCTCCGATCAGGTATGTATCCTTCCCCGACCACACCCGGGTGGAAAGTAGTCCCACAGGTAAAGTAGTTCCTATTCAGGCCTCAAGAGGGCCTGGATGTGGCAGCATGGTCTGCATCAGGTAAGTGCACATTAAAACACTTGAACACATGTCATGCTTTATGAGCCTGGCGCCTAAGGCGCCAGGACAGAGATCCAACATGAGCCTGGCGCCTAAGGCGCCAGGACTGCGTCCAAAGGGCCCCAGCTTGGGCCCGCTGGCACTCCCCTGGGGGAAATGATGCCTGCCTCTGGGGTTGCTGGGTCGGACCTGGCTCCTTGGAGGTAGGTATCATGACAGTACTTGCCGCCATGGCCCTGCTCATACTGTTAGCGGACTCAATGCCAGTTTGAAGTGACTCGCACATGGCATCTTTGCCATCTTTAATAATGTTAAGGAAGGCTTCCTTTTCCTCTCCTTCGGGTATGCAGTCAGCCGCTGATGAAGCACACTTCCACAGTGTGTGACTGAACCTGGCGAACGTACAGGTGGCGTTGATGGACTTCAATGCCATACTACAAGCAGAGAAGACTTTCTTCGCCATAGAATCGTACCTCTTGTCATCTCTATCCTGTGGGACAATAGGGTAAGCGGTCCTACTGCTAGATGAAGTTGCCGCTTGGACCACCAGGCTCTCTGGAGTCGGGTGTTTTGATAAGTATTCAGGGTCAGCAGCCGCTACCCTATACTTGGCTGACAATCTTTTATTGACCGCAGGGATAACTTCAGGAGTTTCCCAATTAGATGTCATTTTCCTTTGTAAGGCTGCATGGAAGGGGACCACAGGGTCCTCCTGTGGACCTTTGTCTAATATGTCTGTCAGGTCATCCTGTTGAAAAAACAGGCAAAGGCGCAGACCAACCCATAAATTCAATAATTCTTGCCATAAGGGTTCTATAGGGTGTTTCGGCATGTTCCCCTGGGTCTGGCTTAACAAATTCCACATCTGGGGAAGTGTCCAGCCCTCATGTAGTGACTCCTGTAGGTCCTTCAACCTTCTTTCCTCAGAGGTGAAATCCTCTGAAATAGGCAGTGTGGTCCTCTGCAACCCAAATGTTTTCTGGTCAGAATCTTCTTCCCCCTCTTCATAAATTGAAGATAGTCCAGGGTACTCTGACCTCTGAAATGGTGTAAAACCCATCTCTAAGGCAGAAGGAGCCAAACTCGTCATTATTAGGCGAGAAAACGTCGATGTCGTCGACGCCGATGTGACCGGCTTCGAAGGCGCCAAGAACGGCGTCGAGAAACTGGAAGAGGTCTCGAAGAACTCCAGAGGATCAGGATCCTGCTCAAGGATGACGACGGTCTCGGCGTCGTGCCGAAGGCACTTGGAATCACTGTTGGCTGTGGACTAGCTTTGGTCTTCTCTTTCATCAGCGTCGATGTGGGCGTCGACGATGGCGTCGAGTCGATCGACCGATGCGTTGAAGAACCCTTCGACAACGGCGTTGATAGCGCCGATCCATGCGTCGAAGGTTTCTTCGACGACTGCTTCGAAGATGGTGCCTTCTGACCTGATGGCTCGTGGCGCTCTCGGGTGTAATGTTTCGCCGGGTACAGTGACTTGCGGCGTTTTGATTTTTTGGGTTTTTCACCCGGGGCATCACCTTCAGCTGTCTTCGAGGGGGTCGAGGCCGCTTTCTCGAAGACGCTTAACATTTTCTTTCTGAATTCCTCCCACTCAGCCTGAGAGCTGTGTTTTGTGGGACAGGAGACCCTTTCTGGGGAAACAGAAGACGACGAGGAAGGGGATCTTTGACGTCTCTTTGAGTGTCTTGATCTCGACGAATGGTAGGAGCCACTTCGAGATCTAGAATGGGAATGTTTGACGGCGAGGAGACAAATGCCTCGACTCAGCCGAAGAAACCTTTGAGGAGGTTTTGACTGACTTACCTCTATCGAGCTTCCCCTTGCGCTCCTTCAAGGCTTTCGCCGTCATGGACATGCAGTCCTCACACTCCGAATAATGATGCTCGGCTCCCAAGCACCACAAGCAGATCCTGTGTGGATCCGTTACCGACATCTTTTTACCGCAGTCTCGACATTTCTTGAAGCCGGATCGCGGCGTCGTCGGTTCCGATGAAGATGCCATCGAGAACGAGTTGGTATTTATTCGAGTAGATATAGAGGGTTATCCTGACTGAACTGAGCAACGACGTTCCGAGGCCCCACGAAGCGCGGAAAAACGGAACTGAGCAACGGACGCAGCGCGTGGCTATTTATGGACATGGTGACGTCGGCGCCGATACAGTGGTCATCGAGGGACATCGACTCGGCGGACGTCGACGCGCAGCGCCCTCTACAGAAAAAATGTCCGAGGCCAGCAAGCTGGAAACAAATTATCAAAGATAAGGAATACGTCGGAGGACACAATCCCTTCGAATTAAAGTGTACTGAAAATCGATGTTAACAGACTAGAATTAGCAGCCAGGCACCCAGCAGAGAATGCTTTTAAGAGTTACCAGGCCGGAAAAAAGGAGGAAAGAAATCAGTGGGGAAAATGTGAAAGGAGAAGAAAAGCCGAATGACTTGGTGTCATTAGAGGTCTTTTGGGGGGGGGGGGCAGCGGTTAAAAAGGGAACACACTTTGCTTCCTCTAATAATGGAGTGTGACAAGGGAGAGACATTGCTGATGCACATGTAGGAAGTCGACATGACTAATCATTGGATAATGTCACTTCTCCCCAGGAGGGAGACATTCCCTATAACGCTTGGGTTTTGCGGCAGCTAACCAATAATCCCCCTAGGGGTGGTAACATGGGTAGGACCTTGCAGGGGAGGATTCCGCTCTTGGGGATGGAGACGTTCATTCTATGGTTCCCTTCCCTGTCCCCCTTCCATGTGACTGTAAACATGTATGAAGTGTCCTATATAAAGACTCTCCCGTCCCACGCACACCAAAATACTGTGAACAGTCAAAATTCGCAGTCCGTATATTAACAGATTCATCAAAAGTAGGCCTTCTCTTTCATCTGTGGCAGCGTCGACATCGGGAGGGCTGGAGCCCAGTATCTGGACTTTTCATCGAATTCAATTGCATCTAAGTCGCTTCCATCGAATTTTATTCATTGAAAATCATTTCCATCAAACTGCCTTTTCTTTGAATAAAATTCGATGGATTTCAATGCTATTTTGAATGTATAGATTTAGGGTTAGGGCAAGGGTTAGAATTAGGATAAAGGGTAGGGCAAGGGTTAAGTTAGGGCAAGGGTTAGGTCAGGGGTTGGGGTTAGAATTAGGGTTAGGGGTTAGATTAAGGGTTAGAGTTTAGGGGGTGGACATGGGGGTTGGGGGCAGAACTCCCCCTTTCCCCCCAATATACAAAAAAAAAAAGAAAAGACATTTCAGCACTGGACAGCTCCATGTAACCTTTGAAGTAGAAAGTATATGCATTGAAATGCTATATTTTGTATTTAAGAGTACATATCCATGGAAATTGTCCATTGCTATTTTTGGTAAACTAGTTTCGATGGATATGTACTTTTAATGTAAAACATAGAATTCCAATGCATTTATTTTCGATTAATAGTTTACGATGCATTGTCTTTTCGATGCATATTTTTCAATGCAATGACCATAAACCCTGGAGCCCTCTCCCTCATCAGCCGACCTACACTGCAGAGAAGCCCTCATCAACAAAGTATTTTTTGTGAAGGTATCTAATCCTTCTGATGCCCATGTGCATCTGCCTCCTCTCTGCCTTTGTCCCTCATGCTAACGAGCAGTTTCATGTAGCCTTACAGTGAAACTGCAAGAATCACTGAGCTACGTGGCAAGCGTTAAGATGGCCGCCGCTGTATTTTTGTTTACTGGGTGCTAGGCAACCCCAGCAGCTGACCCCAAACGCTGCATGCGCCGATTGGCCCGAAGGCCCACTTCCCCCGGCCTGCAACACCAGAAGGCGCGAGCCGACCCACCCACTCAAGGCCCAACACATAATGCTGGAGTCTGTCTCTGCCGGTCTCGCCGCTCTCGAGCCGCGAGGTGCGACCTGATGCCAGTCACATCGACCTCTGGTAAACCGAGCTGTTGCTCTATTGTACTTATTTCAATCTGTTTCGTCACTGCTTGTGTATTCCACCCACTGCGTACCTATAAAACGCTATTATATGCTATATAGTTGCTGCCATAAACCTACCTACACCCCCCAAGGTTATCGAACATTGGCATCTACTGGGCCTCATAACATCTGCTTGCTTCTAATTGACCTTTGCACCGTAATCACCCTGCGAGTGCCAGCCAATCTGCATCCTCTGGCAGTTACCGTTAAACCACCTGGGGCACATGCGCGCCCAATAACAGCCCGCCCTGGCCTTCCTAAGGTGACCAAAGCCATCATCATAGTGCACTGTGCCACTGCGACGCCTACAGGCCCTGTACTCACTGGCCAATTCCTAGATGCAGTTGTCTCCATACCCTTTAAAACTACATACATTGATGTTCACTTGACTCATCTGTATTGCCTGAAACTCTGGAGAATGTCTGCCCATTTTGACGTCCAATTTGTTGAGCCATTGCTTGACCTGCATTTGCATCGTTATTGAATTGTGCATCAAACGAGACGGTTCATCCTAGGCACTGCCCGACCATCAAATGGGCTGCTTCTCGCCCAACTAACGCACGGCCAGGTAATTTTGCCTATACAGACAGTGGGACTATTACTCACCTGTGCCTCAGTTAATAACGGTGGCCGTCTACCTGCACTATGCATGCTGCTTCCCCTCTGTTGATATACTGTATTCTATGTGCTATGTGTGCCCTACTAATCTGAATAGTGTCCCATTGTATTCTAGGGGGCTTTACGGTTCTGAAATGCACCCAATGCTTTGTTTGCTTCGAATTTTACCCATGGCATTTTACGTGTGCCCCTTACTGATTTGATCCAATGCCTTCTTTGCATGCCTACTGATTGGACTCACACCCCATTGTACTATTCATGTGCCCTACTTATCAGAATAGCACCCCCATTGCACGCTATATGTGCTTAGTGATTTCAATTACGCCTAAATACATTATTTGAGGAGAATTGCACCATTTCCAGTGTGTCTATTGATTAGAACTGCAAAGCCCCAATGCTTTCTCTATGTGCCTTACTGATTTAATCTGCACCCCGCTGTAGTCTTTGTGTACCCTACCAACTGGAATAGCGCCCCACAGTTTCCTGGGTGTGCATTACTAACTTGGATTGCGCACACTGCATTCTGATGCATCTTTATTGATCTGAATTGCACCCCAGGCATTTTGACATATGATTTGACATGATTCATAGAGCATTCACACACCACCTTATTATGTACATGTTCTCCATAATACGTTATATACTACCTCTTTGTTGCTATCTACTAATGCCAATTATGACCACATCCAACACCAGCATACTTACCCAACCTACGTTACCATTGAATAACTTACTGAAAATGACATGCCTACCAGGAGTAATTGGCTACCCCAGCAAACCGCATGCCACCCTCAACCTTCCTGCCATCAGTACATTAATCCATCACTAATACTACACCCCTGTCTGCAATTCTACCACATAACCCCTAATTAAATTCACCAGCTCTATGGCTAGAACATTTTGATACCAAACCCACACCAAATCTACCATGCGCTCTGAATCTTAGAAACTCTAGACTAGGCTCTAGATTCCTACCAGGAGCCCCGCTAGCATTCAAATCCACCCCCTCTCCAATAAAACTCAACACAGCTATCAACCCAGCCAACATGCCTAAAATAAGACCCACCAAATGCATCCTGCCCAAGGAACTCTCAACCACCACTCAAAAAGCTACCAATATTAAGGGTGCTCTAATCAATGCAAGGTCCTTCCCAGCACATGCATTAAATATTGCAGACCTTCTCACAATGCAAGACCTTGATTATTTAGCTATTACTGAGACATGGCTACATGCTGCAGCAGGATCATCCCTTTCACTCACCATCCCCAATGACTACACCATTACCAGATGCGACAGAAACGCCAACCAATCTGAAGGCAGAGGCTTTACATTCATCTCTAGAAGCTCCTTAGACCTCAGACCTATACCCAGTCAGTATCTACCCTCAGCCAAGCTCTTATCCGTCAAAATCCCCATCTCCACTACCCAAACTTTAACCATGCACCTCATCTACAGACCACTGGGTCCAGTCTCCACGTTCGCAGAAGACATTACTACCCTCCTATCTGCCAACACCAAGCCAAACTCACAAATCATTCTACTAGGTGACCTCAATCTCGGATTCCAAGATGTCAAAGATCATAAAGCTCTTGACATTGCCAAAACCATCACAGAACTTGGCTTCACCCACCGCAACCATGAACCTACCCACATCAAAGAGAGGACCCTCGATTGGATTGTAGACCTTAATTGCAGCATCAACATCATGTCCAATACTCCCTCTGCATTGTCAGATCACCAACTGATCACTTTCACCATTAACGCCGATAAAGCCAGTTCCAAACAGGACAATGCCCCACCTACTTGCACCAGAAATAAAAATGACATAACTAGTGAGAAGCTGCTTCCACTAATATTACCCATCATAAACAATGCCACAGAGTCACATGCTGACCCCACGGCGCTAGTCGAGATATACAATCAAACCATTCTCAAAGCCATTAATAACATTGCCCCACTTAAACTACGGAAATCCAAAAAACATGCTCATCTTAATTCCTGGTTTACTCCATATTTTAGAACATTACGTAAGGAAAAAAAACATGCAGAGTCCCGTTGGAAAAGCCTTCCGACGGATGCCAACAAGACCAGCCTTCTAATAGCATCCTTCACTTACAAAGAGGCAATTTTCCAAACCAAAAAAGATGCTTACAACAATAGGATCTCTCAAGCAAAATCGAGTACGAAAGAACTCTTTAAGCTACTCAAAGAACTTGAATCTCCAGCAGTGCCCATCGATACCTGTACTAAAGACAGTACTTGGTGCGCTAACATCCAAAAAGCTTTACTTGATAAAGTTACCAGTCTCCAAAATAAAATCAACGATAAAAAAAATAAACTTGGCAACAGACTCACACCATAGCACACCAGTTAGCATCTCAGACCCCACCCAACACACGCACAAGCCTTTCAATTTTTCACCACTTTCGATCAAAGAGGTAGAAAGTATTCTAAAACTTAAACCCTCCAACCGTCAGGGAGACACATACCCAGCCCGTATCATTAAGGAGGCGATGAAGGGTGGTGCTGTGGGACGCCGACTAATATGGCAGCCCGAGTGAGAAGCTGCGCCGGTGTCAGAAGATCCCTGCTGATATCCTATGAATTTTGGGTGACAGACTACTGAAGCTGGCGTGGGCTGTGTGTCTAATTTCCTGTTGCGCCGCTTGTTTCATCTTCGGCGGCTCAGTGCTGGACGGCTGCAGAGATTCATCATCCTGAAGTGGCAGCGGGCTCCCTGTGAGCGGGCTGCGGCCTTACTGGGTCTCCTGCCCCTCCGGGTCCTGTCTGCGTGGCCACGGATGATTTAGAAATCTGCCCTGGTTTCTGGTGTCGGCCCCGGGCTGCTGAGGGATTAAGGGGGCCTCTGCTGGCAGCGAGTTGAATCCCTGTAGTGAATTCGGGCAGACATTACGGACCTCCCGCCCCCGATTGTGAGCGGGCAGGTGGGACTGCATCTCTATTGTCCTGCGGTTCAGCGCCTTCCTCCCGGGGGAGAGTTGGAGTGTGGGTGCTGTGTTGATCGGCCGGCGCCGGTTGGTGAATCCCCTCCAGAGCATACGGGAAGCGGTGTGGACGCCCGGCGGCTCCCGTCTGGAGAGCTGGCGCTGCGGTGGCCTGCCCCACCCACTTTCCTTCTGGTCCTATTGCGGAGGCGGGGGCCTGTGGCCTTTGCTGCTGGCTGCTGGCTGCGGCATCGGCCGGATTTGCTGCTGTCTGTGACTTGGGGCTCTACTTGGGGCGGCCCTGATCCTCCCGGATACCCGGGAAACACCAACACAGGAGAGCACGATTCGAGCATGGACTTCATCCTGCCCTGAGGGGGTCGAGTGGCTTGCTGCATGGGGGAGGACCCCCTGCGGGCCTTCTTGTTGTGTCTGGATTAGAGATTTTGCCCCCCAGGCTGCGGGCAGGCCTGCTGGGTGCGCTGAGTGCCCCCCCCTCACCCCAGACGCCTGTCTCAGGCTGCTGTTCAGGTAGGAGGAATTTCTACATGAAAGGACTTGGTACACAGCCCACCTGTATACTCAACTAGTTGCTCTGACCTTCAATCGAGTGGGGAGTTCGCCCATCGGTGGTCGCCGCTATTGAGAACTGCGCTGTGCAAAGTGTGCTTAGGAGATTGGTTAGTGTTGGGAGCATGTAGACCCTGCAACCACTACCTGCCATTACCAGTCTTCCTCCCATATAGGCACAGACGTGTGTTTGGGTCGCGGGAAGCCATATTCTCCCCATCGCCGGGACGCGGCTTGAGTCCTGCTGCCGAGCTTCCGGGGCACCAGCGCAGAGGGTATGACCAGGGTTAGTAGGGCCAACAGGAAAGGCCCTATGGATGCCTTTACCAACGCAACGCAGGAGGGCAGGAGCGAGGAAAACATACAGGATGGTCGTTCGGGGCTCCCGGGCCCGGCAGATGGTACACCTGACTCGTACATGGTAGCCCTCCAAGCTGGGTTTGCAACAGTAAACTCCAAGCTGGATGACATGGAGACCACAATGGCATTCATCAAGGCTGACCTGCACAAAGTGAGCACACAAATGTCTGAAGCTGAGAATCGAGTTGGTGTACTAGAGGATGTGACAGCGAGCCACAGTAAGGAGACTCCCTAGAGAAGAGCCTTTTGCAGGTGCCAATGAAATGTGATGACCTTGAATCGAGGTCCCGCCGCAATAATGTAAGAGTAGTCGGTCTGGCTGAAAAGCAGATAAACACCTCAAGGGAAGTGTACCTCGAAGAGGTGATTCGATCGGTCTTCCCAGAGGCCCAATTCTTACAACACTTCTGAATTGAGAGGGCTCATCGATCTATGACTGTACCTCCTAAGTCTGGGGCCCCGCATTATTTCTCGGTTCCTAAATTATCGCGACATAGACATGATTCTTCGCCTCTCTAGAGAGAAGGGCACGTTGCTGTTCGATTCAAGTAGGGTACACATATATCCTGATTTTTCAAACAGTGTGCAAGCAGCGCGTCGCACCTTTGACCATGTCAAGAAAGTGTTAAGAGCTTGCTCCGTCCCATATGTAATGCTTTTTCCTGCCAAATTGCGTCTACAGTACCAGGGCAAGACTCTGAAGCACCGGAGGATGCCATGAAGTATATAGAACTTAATATTCCGCAAACACAGGGAGACAAAAATGCCCAGTCCAGCTTAGATACTTGAGAAATTGTCAACTATATTCGGACGATAATGGCGCAGTGACCACCAGACTGGTCGGGTCGGTGGGGGGACAGAGATAAACCCACCAACTAGTGCCGCCCTGATACGTGTTGCAAATGTTGCAGTTAAGTTTGGGGTTTACACTGTCCAGTTGGGGGGATAGTGAGGGAGGGGGGCGGGGATACTATTGGGCCTGTTGCCTACGAGTTCTGATGCATGTGGCACAATGGCGCAGAATGAGTGACTCTGAACTTATTAGCGTGCAGTATGATTCATGTCAAGTATATGATCTCAGCACTATGAGCATGGATACCAGTAATATCTATAACTTATTGCTAGATTCAAGTGTCTTCAATCCTATGTTGCTCCCAGTCACTGTCCCAGATGGCGACTAAAGATCAAGTAATTAAATTGCTCACTTGGAACATTAGGGGACTGGCCCACCTAATTAAGGCTAGAAAGGTATTCGCATACGCTAATAGCAATAAGGTGGACGTTCTCCTTTTGCAAGAGACTCATGCCACAAAAAAGATCGCCGACACATTTGCGCGGAACTGGGGGCCTCTGCAGGTGGCCACGAACTACTCCACAGTGGCCAGGGGAGTACTTACAATTGTGCACAAACGCCTCAGTTTTCGGATGACCAAGTCCGTTGCAGATGATGAAGGGCGTTATGTGATTATTTGGGGGCAATTAAATTATCAGGAGGTTATCATTGTTAGTACCTATGCCCTAATTTAGATACCCCGACTTCTTACCAGCGGATAGTAGAGCATCTATCCCCTTTGGGCACCGCAACTGTGATGTGGGGAGGGGATTTGAACTTAATTTTTGATCGGAGTCTTGATCACTCTACGGGTCATCGTAGGCACCATACAAAAATGGCTTTGACACTGAAGCAGGCGATGGCTACTCTACCACTGGTTGACACTTGGCGTGAAATGCACCCACTAGAGCGTGAGTTTACGTTCTACTCCTGAGCTCATGGCTCCAGTTCGAGAATTGATTATTGGCTATGGTCACCAGGGTTGATTGCTGATGTGGAACGTTGTGTAATCCTTCCCAGAACATTGTCAGACCATTCTCCGGTTCTTTTATGGCTGAGTCCAAAGAATGTAACTCATTCAATGAGAGCCTGGCGTAAGCCCCCTGATATGCTGAGGGATGATTCAGTTATAGAACCTCTCCGACTCGAAATCGAAGACTTTTTTCTTCGTAACCAAGGATCAGTGCAATCCTTGCAATCTGTCTGGGAGGCGTTCAAAGTGTGGCTTAGAGGTCAGTTGATGGGAACATCCTATGGTATGTTGAGGGACATAAGGCACAAACTCACACAGGCTGAGATAGAACTCCGTAATCTCGAGGTCCAGCAGTCTACCAATGTAGGGAGAGAGCACCTACTCAAAATTCAAGCCCAAATGGACTTATTCAAATCTCTAGCCGATAGAGAACTGCTGTTCATTTCTCAACCCATTCGGGCACGAAGATATGGAGAAGGGAATAAGTCCAGCAAATCCATGGCGGCTCTAATTAAAGCCGAGATGGGTGCGAGACATATCACCAGTATCGTGGACTCTACTGGTCTGGTTCACACAGCCCCCTAAGCAATTAATGAGGTGTTCAAACTGTTCTACACTTCACTATACGCCAATGCAGACTCAGTCGAGGTGGAAAGCCTCAAGACCTATGTCGATTCTATACCGATGCTGGGTCTAGATGAGGAAGATAGGGCGAAGCTGGACCTCCCCCTTACGATTGAAGAAATAGAGCAGGCTATTGCCGACTTGCGAGCTGGGAAAGCTCCGGGATCGGACAGGATTCCAGTTGATTTCTACAAAACATACAAGGCAGAGGTTGCCCCTAGGCTTCTTGCAGTCTGGGAGGATGCGTTGGAGAGAGGCATACTACCTACCACAATGCAGGAAGCTGTGATTTCTGTTTTGCTTAAACCTCACAAGCCCCCTCAGGATCCCTCATCTTACCGCCCGTTATCCCTCATTAATGCTGACACGAAGATCTATGCCAAAGCCATAGCTAACCGCCTGACCCCATTCATTAACAAATTGATTCACACTGAACAGTCGGGTTTTATTCCAACACGTTCAACTGCGCTGAATCTGCGAAGATTTTTTGCCATTACCTCACTATTGGATCCCAAAGCTAAAGCTGCAGCAATCACACTCCATGCCGAAAAGGCATTTGACTCTGTTTCATGGAACTATATGTTCTTGATTTTAGCCAAACTTGGTTTTGGTCCTTCATTTTTAGGGTATGTACGAGTCCTTTACAATCAGCCGACTGCAAGGGTAAGAACAAACAATACTATATCTTCCCCCTTCCTATTATAGAGAGGCACTCGCCAAGGTTGTCCGCTCTCCCCTCTTATTTTTGCCCTCACTATTGAAGGTATGGCGGCCAAGATCAGACATGAACATACATGGAGGGGTGTCCGTATCAGAGGTTCCCCACAGCTACTCTCCTTATATGCAGATGATACCATGATTTTTGTACAATACCCTGAAACACACCTTCCCCCTATTATGAATACGATCTCCACCTTTTCCACCTACTCGGGCTATAAAATAAATCGAGCTAAGTCTGAGGTAATCCTGCTGACTCCAGCCACCGTTCAGTCCCCTGCGTTAACCAGTAAATGGTCCCCCAACACTGCGCGCTATCTGGGTATAGTATTATCTACTGATAGACTAACACTGCTTACAAATAACCACGAAGCCTACCTACATGCCCTGGAACACAAACTTAAAATTTGGGGAGCTTTGCCAATATCTATATATGGCCGAGTTGCCCTGCTTAAAATGGTTGTGGTTCCTAAATTGCTCCATTTGTTTTGTGGTTTCCCTGTGTGGCCGGGAAGGGATATCTTTCAAAAACTGCAAAAACTCTCCACCGCTTTTGTTTGGGGGGGGGGGTGGGGGTGGTTAGGCTAAATTGGCCCAAAATATGTGAAAGGTATGAAACTGGTGGTCTGAATGCCCCTGATTATTTGTTATACTATCACGCGGCGCAGGCGCATTATGCGCGTTACTGGGCTACCACAGCTGAACCACATGCCCAGTGCGTGCTGAAAAGTTTGCAGCGGCCCCTTCCAATATTCAGGCGATGCCGTTTACCATGGCTAAAGGTAAAATTACGGATATAGATCCGGTTGCCTCTACTGTCCGAGCCTGGTCATCCCTGTTTTCTAAAGTAGGGTGTGAAACCCCTTTTTGGCCGTTTCCTCCCTGTGACATTACCCTGGACTGGAACCCTCGTTTGACACTGCTCTCCAAAAAAGATGGGACCCTGGTAAGGAGATGAGGCTAGGAGATCTTTACTGCGGGGGAAGTTTGCTACGTTACAGTTTGTGCAGGACAGACTGGGTGCCGGGCTGGTCATTACTCTACAATACTATCGGCTAAAAGCTGCACGCAAGAAAATGTGGCCCACATTTCCTGATGTCCCAGAACCTCACCAATTCATTACGGCTACAATGACACAAGAGGGGTTTACAGGCACGCTATCTAGTCTTTACAGGGCAGCATAGGTATATACCCCCTCAAAGAATCATATGAAACAAAGATGGCAACAGGACTTGGGAATTGGCATTGATGAGGCTAAATGGTCCAAATATTGTCAATTCACTAAAGACATCTCGCTCAATGCCAACTTTCGATTAATACAATTTAAGATCCTGAATCATCTGCACATCACGCCTCACAAGGCCTCCAAATGTGACCCGACATTGCAAGCTAGGTTCCCCAAATGTAATTCCTGTATGGCAAACTCTATACATATGTACTGGAACTGTCCCCCGGTCAGAGCATTTTGGGAAGAAGTTGCCAAGACAGTTAGAGACATTGTTGGCCTTTCCATACCTGCAACGCCGCTTAAATACTTGCTGGGAGACATAGGTAAGACATCAGTGAGGACCCGTCGCTTTGTAGCTGTTGCAGGTGCAGTGGCTAAGAGGACCATTCTTCGGGTCTGAAAAGCTAAAACAGCCCCAAATCATGAGACTTGGCTGAAAGACTTACTGTATGTGCAAGAGTCCGAGGAACAATACATTCGATCTGTGCCTGCGACAAGCAGACCCAAAGACATTTGGGCCCCACAGCGTAATTACCTATTAACTACCCGAGACAGCGATGACGAATCCATCTCCTGAGCCCGTCCCTTCCCTGCCTGTTGGGCGAGTCTGTAAAACTCTTAATGTATCCATTACGCTGCTTATAGGATTATGTTGACAAACTTAATGATGGAGGCCTATCTGCACAAATGTTATGTATCAATCTTACTGTGCCATTTGTGTTATTGTGTTTGGGGGGGGGGGGGTGGAGGGTTCCAGTTTTTGGGGAGGTAACTCTTTAGAACGAATGAGGAATTGCTCATGTTTAAGTGTATTTAATGACTGTACAGTAGGACTGCTGGATTGTTTTTGTTTTAGAAGCCAATATTTAATATATGATAGTCATATCCAAGCCTGACCTGCCGCTGTAGAGGAGGATTCCTGCTATATAATTTCTGTACATACTCGAGCTTCCTTTTTTTTTTGGTGTCTATTGGTATGTTAGCCTAAAATGTCAATAAAAAGATGTTAAAAAAAACAAAAGAGGCGACGACAGAACTAGCACCATTCATTACTACCTTAATAAATGCCTCATTAAAACTGGCATCGTGACAAACAACCTCAAAGACGCCTGGGTTCTACCACTACTGAAAAAACCATCACTAGACCCAAACACCCTCTCCAACTATAGGCCGATCACCACCGTCCCATTCCTGCTCAAAATCCTGGACAGAGCAGTTTACCTGCAGATCCAGGACTACTTCGAATCTAACAACATCCTTGGCCTGAGACAATCAGGTTTTAGACCAAGGCATGGAACTGAAACGGCTCCGATATATCTGAAAACTCAAATTGAAAACCTAAAAGACATGGGCAAGCTGTCCCTCCTCCTACTGCTTGACTTATCGCCAGCATTTGATCAATCATCAAATACTCTTTAACTATCTTAAATGCTCAGCTCATTTCCCAGTCAAAGCCACCTCCTGGATTAGTTCCTTCTTTGAGAATAGATCAATGAGGGTCTTCTCCCCAAAGGCCTCAGCTGAACCATCACCAGTATGATTCGGAGTACCACAAGGATCGTGTGAATCTTCAACACTCTACAATGTGTTCACAAAACCCCTTTTCGATATGCTTGACTATTTGGGTGTCATCTACACAAATTACTCGGATGACACCCAAATACTCCTCCCCATCACTGGAAAACACAAAGTAGATTCCAAAGCTTTGAATTATATCTATCTGGTCATTCAGGCCTGGATGGTCCAACACAGGCTTTGTCTGGACGACGACAAAACAGAGTTACTACTCCTTGGGTCTCAACCGAGACTCGACAAGTTGGATTCTGCTTTTGACTCACTCATCATTTATCATCATTTATGGAAACACCATTAAGGTATCTAACAACACTAAAACACTGGGCATATAGCTAGATTCCACACTGTCTTTAACTAGACAACTAAAGCCATAATCTCCTCCAGAGCATACACTTGCAAACTCATCACCACCTGTCGACTATTCCTTACCTCCACCAACTGCACCACCCTAGCTAGAACCCTTGTACTGTCGAAACTCGACTATTGCAACACGCTCTATATAGGGACTAGCCAACGGAATATAAACAAACTACAAGTAACACAAAATAAAGCCATTAGGGCAGCTCTGAACATCCCCAAAAACCACCATATCTCGGATATCAGACGTAACTTGCATTGGCTCTCTGTCTCCCAAAGAATTGCGTTTAAATCATTGTCACTCACGCATAAATGCCGCTCCAGCCAAGCAGGCTCCGATATACTTGTCTAACCTATTCACACGCAACACCTCAGATTGGCCCCATAGAGCAGCCCAAGCACACTGCCTCCTATTACCGAGGTTCAAGCTTCAGAAGGCGGGGGCAGTAGCTTCCGGGGACTTGCCGCAAGGCTATGGAACTCTCTTCCTAGCCCACTCAGAACTAAACCCTTCTACCATGCCTTCAGAAGTAAAGTTAAAAATTGGCTCGTAGTGCAGGACCACCACATACTTGCCTAACCAACTTTTAGCTATGCACCGTTTGGTTATACTGCTGTAAATATCACCTGTATTCAACCATCTATGCCTTATGCAACGCTTAGGTAAGATGCAACATCTATGTAATACTCTGTAATATAGGCAATTGTTCTGTCTCTGGAACATTATGTAAATACATGTAACTGTAAATATATTTAATTTTTTGTCTCTGTAACATTATGTAAATATATGTAACTGTAACCCTCCTAAGAAATGCGCCCAGATGCCCCCGGGCCAGGTGCGCTATACTATTAAAATAAATACAAATACATACAAGTCAAATCTCAAAAAAATGAAAAGTAAATGAGCTTGACGCGTTTCGGGATATACCCTCTCTCAAGAGCAAAAGTTTCTAATTAAATCTGCAGAACAGAAAATATAAAGACATTCAAAGATAGATTATTTGTAAACATACCAATCTTTAAGTGAAATATCCATGATTCTCCTAACCAAGAATAGACATCAGACTGACTGTACATAGATTTAAAAATGATTTTACTTACGAGCTGTGTAGGATTACCTGTGTGTTTAATAGTAGATTTTTGTACTTCCCTGCGTGGATCTCTGTTCCTTAATAGAGTTTGATCTTGTTACCTGTACTTCACGCCAAGCCTACCCTCCTCCCGAATCCAAGTCGAACTGGCTCAGCCATGTTAACTTTAACATTGCAAACAGTTTACATTGGAGTCTTTGACCAATCTCTCAGACACCCTTACCAGTTTATGCTCTGAAACCCCTCTTAAACGGTCATTAATGTGCTTCTCGTGGAGTTATGCATATAGGCCAAAGGTCTCGGCCCTGTGTCATGCATTGTCCTCGTTATGTTATGTTGATTTATACCACGCACCGATACCACCCAAGGGCAGTCTCCAGGCGCTAAAGAAACCTCATCACAATTGGCAGGATTACTCTTCATGGAAGGTAAGTAGTAAATGCATAACTCCTGAACCATAGTTTTGTTTTTTAAGAACTTGCTCGAGCTATGTATAGGAAAGATCTTCAATACCGCCCAAGACTACAGCAACTACCTAGGACAAAATTAAAGCACTCCTTTGAACACTGGCACAGACTACCAGTAGAAACAACAATGCCTGCATAAGGAAATGTTCCCACCCTGCCCAATATAGTCGGACAGAAGCACTTGAAGTCGCATTCTAGTTCTGTAATGTAAGGCGTGTGGGTAATAGTGGGCTGGCTGTGCACGCACAATTAAGGGACAGGCACCGATTTAAGGGTGCTATGGTTAAGCAATAGGATAAACTTGCATGAAATTACTGTAATTGTTCAAAGTTCCAAGTGCACATGTTTGTATATTGCCTCGAAAAATACTGGAGACCATCGACAAGGAGGGGCTTGGTCAGAGAAGCTGTGCTGCACTTAGTAGGATTGATTTTTCCCCTTCATCTACAATTATTAAAAAAAGCACCAACAAACTTTTTTAAATGTAAACTACAGTGAAAGAGAATTTCTGGGAATCTTAGAGATGTAAATACAAATACAGTTCATTCTCCAACGCTTGTTTTTACCAGGGAGGCAGGTTCTCTTACCTTGTCGTGGTCTCCGTCGAAGAGCTGCAGGAAACTAGCCTGTGTGCCGGTGGTACCCTTCACCCCTCTGAATCGTAAGTCGCCACGCATGCGCTCCAGGTTATGCAGGTCCATGCACAGATCCTGTATCCAGAGGCAGCATCGTTTCCCCACCGTGGTTAGCTGGGCTGGCCTAACAAGGGACAAAAACAATTTCAGCAACACAAAATCATTCATTCATTCCCATTATTTAATGTACATCTTTAGCTACCAGGCACGCAGTTTGACAGAACATACACATTGATAGAAGAACATGTATTTTAGCATAATATCATCAAAATATACAGATTCTTACAAGCTAAAAGAATAAATAGATGTTAAAAACATCCTAGTATATGCTTCTGTTTAACAAACGATACAATTAAAAAATTACAAAGTCAGCAGTAGAAAAAGGAGAAGTGAAGTTTTCATTACTATTAATTGCTCTAATCCGTCTCTACCATGCTCGATGGATGTGTTTGGCCACCCAATATACCGCTTCGAGATTATCCGTTGACTTACAGAATTCCAAAGCAGCCGCAGTACTGCAGATGCCCCAGAGTTTGAGTATAGGTTTTAGATAAGCTCTTCTCATAACCCTCAATTCATCACAAACTAACAAGAAGTGGAGCACAGATTCCTCATTATTACCACAGAGTGGGCATAAGCCAGTACTCCCATTGCGCCAAGATAGTAATGGAAGCAACCTTAAGCATGCCCAGTATAAATTCTAGGTACATGGTCCGTGCAAGTGGATGAGGGATCAAATCCAGATAGACCTCGAACCCAAAATCAGATTTGCACTCAAGATAACCCATACCCGAGAGCAGTCCCAAGCAAGACTCTTCCATTTTTCTTCAGGATAATAGCAGTGCTGCATTTTTTTACCAAAATGGGTGCAGCTTTACCAATAGCATTTGGGCTGGTCCAAATGCTAATCTGTCCACAGGCTAGACAGATTAAGATATGCTAGTGTGTTCTTCACATGTGCAACCAGGGCACATTTTTGCCACCTTTATGTGGCGGTATACGAGCCACAGCCTCAGTGATGAATCTGACCCTTCCCCCTGACTGGCTGTTGGGTGGAAGTTCCATATATGGTGTTGTGGGGAAGTCCAGGCCAGACTGGCTGGAGCCTTCCCAATGACTATGTTGTATGTACGCCCGAGGGGTGGGACCTGGGTGAATGGAGTGTGTGACGAATATGCATTCTGTGTTATGGCTGTCTAGTATCTGGTGGTTGACACAATGACTGAGGCAGTCCTGCCCGAAACTGGTATGAATGCAGTATGTAGTGCTGAATGGCAGAGTGCTTGTCCGAATCCACATTCTGTGTGGAGTGTCTGGATGGAGAAGAATGGCCTGAATGCACTGTGCGCCTGATTGACTGACTAACTGCCTGAATGCCCTTCTGAGTGATTTGTTGTCCAAGTGTGACCCAGCAGAATGAATGGGAAATAAACAGTATATCTGGAGGCCTCTCACTGCTAGAAATCTTTCAGAAGCTGAAGTGAATACTTGATGCTTACTCTCGAAGCCGAGTCAGAAGAAGAAGGTGAACCGGTGTTCCCTTCCGTGTTATCTGAAGGCTGCTGTGCCTTCAAGAACTGATCCAAGAGAGGACCTGGTAAGGAGACCTCTTCCCGAGCTACGAGGGACCATCGTGCACCCGCTGATCTTTGCCAAAGCTCCCTGGAAGACAGACCTACGAAAGGCTGCCGACCGGAGAAGGGGACCGTCGAGGAGAACGAAGAGAAGCACCAGACCGCCGTCGCCGACCAGAGCCACTGTGCTGCCTTTGCCCAAGAACATTTTGATTCAAGGACTCTCTTGTTCATCATTTGTCGACCGCTTTTGTCCTGCCGGAGAAAGTCAAGGCCGTCGATGACCGAGGAGAATCCGCTGGTGGGTTTCCCGCCACCCGAAGACCTCAGAGACGCTGATGAAGCTAATGAAGCCATCCGTGTCCACGTCCCGTTCGCCGATGCCCTTGCTGGGCCAAAGTTCTTCACTAACTCTTTGCAGTAACAAATCATTGTCGTCGAGGTGCACCGCACGCCTACCCTGTTGCAGGACGTTTTCGATCACTCGTCTACGAGCACCGCAAGGACCGAAGCTGCTGCCTCAACGACAACATTCACCCTTTCTTCATCTCGGAAATTCGACGACCCGTGACTCCTGCCTGAAAGGGAGTGCACTCAAGAAGGGCCGTCGATTCCCCGAAGAAGAAGAACTCTACAACGCAAGGTACATTTGGGTTGCAGAACTATAGAAGAAGATAATACTCTAATAGACAATATATGGACTGGGCTGCATCTTCCTTTACAGGTTTCCCGGGTGGGGGGATCCTCATACATAACTGTGCCTAGGTATACAGGGCCAGTATTCTGCCAATTGTCTAACTTGTTTTCCTCCTAAGTCTATGATTGATCTTGTTTTGCTGTGTTGATTCGTATGCTATTTGAACTCAGTACAGTTGATGCATTTTAATGGAATCAGAGTAATAGTGGTACCACCTAGAACTGTATATATTTACCATTTTAGAATTGTCGGAGCACAAAGTGAATTATTGTGATAGTGTATATAACATTGAACCTTATTTATATAAAGACTGTTTTAACTAATACAGTGTGTGGAAATTCCCTTGTGAGTCCTTGGGGACTACACTGTACTTATGAACCAGCCTGCATCACCTCCTGAGAAGCTAGGCCTTGATTGCTCGTCCATTGCTACCAACAATAAAAAATCTTGGCTGGGATCCTCTATGCCTCTCCTCTGCCTTACAGAGAGCAGGAGTACAGACACCCCCCCCCCTCCCGTGGGCCCTTTACACTGGGTAGGCCAGAAGGCAGTGCAGGGTGAATGGGCAAAGGGGGAGGGGCAGCGTGCACCCGGTGTGAATCGGAGGGCAACCACGCCACCAGTCAGGAGGAGCAGGCAGGCAGATTAGCAGAGGAGAGGGAGAGAGAAGGGAGAAGAGGACAGGAGGGTCTTGGGCAGCTTCCGGAACTTCAGGTGATACAGCTCAAGTCAGAGAGGGGCAGGGAGGCCATCCCAGAGTTTACCCACAGAGTTTGAGGTAGCTAAGCAGAGGGCTCTAGCAGGAAGGTATTTATGAAAAGTGTTGGATATAGAGGAGATCCACGGAACGAGAAAGCCTTGTGGCATGCCCGAATAGCCTACTGTAATACTTTCAATCTTTCCCCAAGAGGATAGTGTGAATCTGTTACATTCCAAAGGCCAACTCTTAGAATCCAACTGGCCTTGTAAAACTGCTAGAGACTTTTCCCAGTCCTACATACTCTTCCCTTCAACCCTAGTTTGCCTTCAAAACCCATAGCAAACACTCATACACCATTTCTGGAAAGGGACTGCTAGTTCCACAATCCCCACAACACTGGGACGAAGAAAAGGAGTGGAGTAATGCAGAGCATGGGAATTCACAAGCATGGGCAGCACTCTAGTGGCAGTGAGCGCACACCTGTGCCCGCAACCTTTAAAATCACTGAAGCAAGAAACACAGGAGGCTGCTGGCAGGAGCGTGTTGCTCCTCTGTCTCTGTGTGAGAAGTCTGTGGAGCCAACCGGTCCGGAGTCCTCAGGGGAGAAGGCTGCTGGAAACAGGTGACACGCGGCAGGAATGCCAGAAGCACGCAGAGTGCTCCTGGGTGTTCATCGGCGTCAGAGAACAGCATTTTGCTCACCGGAATCCAATGCAACGCAGACTAGCACAGTGGAAGCCTCAAGAAGCAGGAAACCAGTGAAGGAATGGTCAAGATACGGAAAACAGCAGTCGACAGTCGCCGGCAGACCATAGAAAAACAGAAAATGCCATTAAGAACCAACAAGTCCACAAAGGAAAGGAACAAACACCGGAGAGTGTCGGTGACTAGGCCAAACTGAAATAAATATAACTAGTGAAACCATGAGAGAAAAGCAACGGTTTGTAAAACTATAAAGAGAAAGACTGAAAAGGCGAGACGTTCACATTTGTCCATGTACGTTATGAGTATATGAAAGACTAAAAAGCCCAATTTAAAAGAAGCCAAGACAGCTACAAGACAGACCCTCAAAAGATGGGAGCAGGGGCTCACACCCGAAAAGTCCTGGCAAAAGAATATACCCGGCACTATGGGTTTGCGCACTTCAGAGAAGCCTTGGCAGGTTGAGAATACCAGACAGTTTCAAGTACAAGATTACAGAAAGCCCTGGTAGGAGAGTAATCCATGCAGTTCCAAACATGGAAAGGAAGTCCTGGTAAGGGAACATCCCAGGCAAGTTGAAAGTGAATAAAATACAAGAAATAGCCAGTAGGCAGTGTTGGTCTAAGAGGCTGGAGAACCAAAATTTCTGACAGGAGAGTACACTAGGTAGGTACTCCAACCACACATGAAAGAAAGACAATCAGCCTAAAGATAACTTTTGTTTTTGACCCAAGGGAACGTCAAGAACTGTTATAGAACACAAGAAAGCGATGAAAAATCCAAGGGAAGGGAAAAAAACCTATGGAGCAAGGATAACTATCAATGAGAGACTTCTTTTGTGGAAATTATACACATTTCATTTGAACATTTACAAAACACTTAAGGGCCAAGACCTTATCCTTTTCACTTTGAGGGTCAGAATAGTACTTAAACACAGGACTGTTTTGTTTTGGACGTGGACACGACAGAGCATTCATTTTGAGGTTTTGGCAGGGAAACAACTATAGTGCAGGGACTGCAAGGTCTTTTTACCAACCCAGTTTGTGTTAAAGTCTTTAGCCAAACTCATGTGTAACTTGTGTCCGAATATCATACCAGTCTCCTCACGCCTCTCTATATATTTAACATTGTATTGAACTGGTCTTAATTTGGCGTCATCCACAAAATGGTGCAAGTCAACCTCCATTGGTAGACCGGCATTAGGCGTCCTTGTTGGCAGAGCAAGCACATTAAAAAAATATATATATTATATATGTTTTCTGCAATTTGTAGTGTCCAATGGTTTGTGTAGCCCCAAATGTCTGCACCATGGAGGGCTCAGGCTTTTGCCTGCATTTTATACATTTCTAAAGCAGGAGAAATTGCACCCTTGCTATGTCTCCCAAAGAAGCATCTAATACTACCACTATATATTTTTCCAAACGTATTAGACTTTTCAATCTGAAATACCCTCGAACCAGTCTTGGAAAATCGAATACCCAAATAATTATTTATTTCCACTTGCTGTAGCCTAATGTCGTCTGCTGTAACACAGTGCTCGTGTCTTGGCGTTTTTAGGTTAAAAACAAAATGTTTTCCCAGGATTTAGCGCTGGACCCAGTTTTTTTTACATTTAAACAGGAAACACCCTGGAGTCTGTTTTAACCCCATGGAAGTGGCAGAGAGGAGAACTGAGTCACCCACATAGAACAAGGCGGGAAAACTAACTTTGCCCATTTTAGGGGAATCTAGAGAATAAAGCAGCAAGTCCTAAGTAGCGGGGTAAGGACACAGCCCAGTCAGACACATCTATCAACCCTAAAAGGGAGTGTGACTTCCCTGCCAATCGGAAGTCAACACCTGCCTGGTGGTCATGATAAAGGGCCTGCACTGCTGTGAGCAAGTGACTGAGTACTTTCTTCCTCTCAAGTACTTGCCACAGCGAGTCCAGAGGGATTCCATCGATTGTGGTCTTTAAATCAACAAAGACGGCGTGCAATTTCATTTTCTTAGGAACTGTATATTTGTGCACCAGGAGGAACAGACGGAACCCTTGATCCAAGGTACTTTTCCCAGGCTGCAACGTGGCTTGGGGATTACTAAGGATTTCTTTTTCAGCAACCCAGTCCTGCAAATGCCCCAATAGAACTTTGGCAAAAATGTAGCCATAAATCCAAGAATTTCCCGGATAGTCCCCATCTCTCTTCTTAAATATAGTGACAATCTCAGCTTTAGCCATCAAACAGGAACAACCTTCTCATGGATAGCTGCATTAAATAACGTACTAGCACCCGCGCCCAAACAGTAGGTTCCTCTTTTAAGAGATCAATAGGAATTCCGTCTGGACCCGTCCCACTCTTCTGTGAATTAATGGCCTCCAAAATTTATCTACATTTAGAATAAGCCCTCAACCCCCACTTTCTTTGATCCAGCAGTGGACGGACACATATATGACAGTCCATCCGATTGCTCAGAAGTGGAACCGTAAAGTTAAGAACAGTGACTGAACAAACTATCGGAGCGGATACTACATTGGAGAGTATTGCTGTCATTACATTCTTTGCCAGTCTGAGCCTGCCATCTATCAGAGCAGTTGTAACGTGTCTACAATGCATCATGAGGAGCCGACGTGGCAACAGAGTATGCGTCAGCCGACAGCCTTGAAAATCCACTGTACTGAACAGCCATGTAAGCGGTCAATGCAGAGTATCAGAATAGCTATGGTGAATTAGGTAATCATGACAAATAAAAGGGGGTTACCAAGTAGCACAAAAGAACAGCATTACTACACAATTTCACAGACCATCATTGTGCATCTCAAAATGTTTCATTTGTAAAGTCCATTTATATATATATATACATACATACACATATATATATATATATATATATATATATACATATACACACGAAGTGAAATGAAGCTTTTTTTTCAAATGAAAATTTAAAAATACATACAAAGAATTTTGGGATGAGCAGTAAAAAGATGTACAGTGATCATATAGATCCCTAAAGAACCATACTAAGTGCGCATTTTTGTAGACTGTTCCTCAGCAGTTCAGTAATACCACTACCCAAGTCATGCAGCATGGAAAACCCTACAATAAAGTCTGCTGCCGACCTAGAAATACTTCCACAGTAAAGATACCAGAACAAAGAAAGCCTCACAATCCCCAGCAGGTGTAGCTAAGCTAGTTTAATTAACAGATTTCAGGAGCTGCTCAAATGGCAACACCAATATCTTTCACGCACAATATAAGGCAAGGATCCAGTCCATTGCTCAGCTGCCCCAGAAAAATAGAACAGCGTCAAAGCCAGCCAAGGCACTGGTTTGCCAAAAACAGCCCCCCATTGCAATATCAAAACAGCTACACCTCAAACACCAAAAACTCTCAGTGGCGATCTGGGTTGGTCTGGCAACAGGTCTAAACAGTGCAAAGACTGCCAAGTGCATCACAATCTTCCCTCCCAAAATGTTGGGATGTATTGATTTGCCTGATGATCTAGGTGGTCCTTCTGGCATTGGAGCTTGTATAGCAGAGGAAATCAGGCCCAACCCCAGGAAACCTGTGCCGAGTGAACAGGTATCCATGTACCCATGGATGTTTAGAAACACGGGCATCGGACATGCCCCTGCGCAGTACTCTGCTGCACTGGTTTCATGCCTCTTGGGAAGTTAGCATTGCATTGTGGCTGGCCATTAAACACGGTCAGTCACTATGTAAACACAAATTCCTTCCCCCTTAGTCAGCCACCAATTTACAATTGATGTAGATACTGTGGGTGGGTGGGAAGGAGTCCGACACGTTGAGGGCATTCTGTACTCTCTTCAATAAAAATGAGAATAAGGCCCATCTCTTCCTATTGCTAGAGGGAATACCCTGCCTATCTAAAGGAACTCAAAAGGTGCTCGTCAGATGTCGGAAAGTGCCAAAAAAATAGGTCCTCGGTCCAAACGAACTATCTGACCCTGATAGGACACGAGAATGTCTCTTCTTAGCCTGGTCTTTTCTTCTTATTTGATAGTCTTTTTTACATATAGGTTTCTTTTTGGTTCATATAAGTCTTGGCGCACTCTCCTTTCATAGGCTCTCTTATCAAGTCTTGTAGTTCGTATTACTTTGGGTCTTGTGCGTTCTGTGGCCCTGGCTTTGTGAGTAACTGCTGGAAGGAAAAGTACTCCACTCTTGTTATCACATATTTTCTACCCACTCTCTTAGCTCAGGTTTTCCCGAATTCGGTTTGCCTTGGCTCCAACTTTAGGTTGTCTTTGTCAAGATTTCGCTCTCGCTGTTCCTTTATCTTGTTCACTGGCAAGCTTTATATCGTCTTTCTCGGTATGTGTTTCTGGGTTTAACTTTCTCCAGACTTCAACTCGCCCTCTTCCCCTTCCTCCTCCAAGCCCGCCCCCCTCCCCTGACAGGTTAGTTTCATCCAAACTTGCCGGGCCTACTGGCCGGCACTACTCCCTGTTGGTTTTCCTGCCTCCCAGGCCCTCAGGTGAGGGTGTCGTGTTGCAGACCCTCCTGGGCCTAGTTCACTTTATAAAAAATATATATATTTGAGCCCAACCCCGGGCCACGCACTGGCTTGCCCAATCCTCTCCATCCCCCTGCCCTGATAGGTCAGACCAGCGCTCTGAACCCAGCTTCCCAGGGCAGCCCTCTGCTTGTGCAGCCCCTGTTGCCAAGGACCCCAAGGCAAAGGGCAGCTCCCACAGTAGCGGCTCCAGACAGCGTCTGCAGGCGCAAGCAGGGAAGCCAGTGGCCAGCCGTCAACCAGCAGTGACTACCGACGTAGATGTGGCCCGGGCAACGAGTACAGCAATCACTGTACTCTGGAAGCCCTGCCACTCTACTTACCCTCAAAACATATCAGGCCAGGATGTTTTAATACTAACCAGCTTAACTAGACAGGATTGTGAATGTTAGCCAGTGCCGCCTGTAGTTCTAACTGCGATTATTAGCTTGCGTCACATCTAGACAGGATTTGAATGTTAACCAGTGCCACATCTTGGTTATATCTTGTGGATATTAGCTTACGTCACATCTAGAGGGGATTGTGAATTTTAGCCTGAGCCACATTCTAGCTATATCTTCTGAATATTAGCTTATTTCATATCTAGACCAGACTGTGAATGTTAGCCAGTGCCACATGTAGTTCCAACTATGAATATTAGCTTGCGTCACATCTAGACAGGATTTGAATGTTAACCAGTGCCATATCTTGGTTAGATCTTGTGAATATTTAGCTTGCGTCAGGTTTTGAATTTCAGCCAGTGCCACATTTTGGAACTGTAAATATCATTCAGGACGGCTATGGTACTTATAACCAGACTATGGTAAGTATACCTCACACCACATCTGTGGACACAGGCTGCAGGCACGGCCAAGCATCCATGCACCGTAGAATGCAGCTATGGCTAAGCTTTCCTGTCTAGCAGCACACATTGCCGCCCAGACTGAAACACCTGACGTACCTCAACACCTCTGCCACTAGCATACAGCGACTACCTATGAAAGAAATTTGGTATAGCTGGTCACACATCGACTCTCCCAACAATAGCAATCTATTGCAAACCCCCCCCAACAGCACCCAGCCACGTGCCTGGCCTTGCTCTGGGCAGCTTAGTCAAGCCTAGCCAGCCACCTAAGTCCTAGACCGGCAAAACGCACACAGGCATCTCCTAATCTAAACCCTTTAGAACTTTCCAGCACACGGACTACTGTCACTGAGGGCGTTCCAACCTAATAAGTGCATTGAGGCCACACAAGTGGGGCAGGGGCGCTATATGAATAACCAAATACAATACAAGATATAGGGTGGTTGCCCTTCCTCTCAGGGTTTTAGTTCCCAGTCTCTGTTGGCTCCCCACCTGGGTTGGTTAAATCTCATATATACGGGTCACATCCCTTGTAAACTACTTTCTTCGATACAATCACGGCCTAAGTATTGGGACAAGTCTTCCCCTACCGGATTATATTTCGTTTTTCTCTTGTTTTTACAGTTCCAATAATTCAATTTTATATTGTAGTTCTCATCCTTAGAACTGGGATGAGTTTCTTCATGCAATGATTCCCCAACGGCTTCGCACTGTTCCAGATTCCCCCAGGTACCTTTCTGCTGGCTATCAGATGCTGTGCAGGCTTCCCCTCTCGGCAGTCTCAGTGCTGTTTCTCGGGCGTCCTGTCCACCAGTCTGTGAGCGTGGTCATGCCATTACCAGTTACTCCTCTCTGTTCCTTCGTGTACTACTTCCTTTGTGATTGCGGGCCGGGCCTACGGCACCTCACACGGTTTCTCGCGCTCTTCGAATATGTGTAGGATTCGGGAACACACCTGAGTTGCAGGACTACTTAGTATAGTGCCAAGGGGTAAACATGGTACAGCAGTCATTGCTAAGCTCTCAAGATGGGAACAGGGTGTAGGGGGGCAAGGAAGCATACCACAACACACAATTGGGAATGTCCATGTGGTACATGTATTAATACACACTCCTAATATGGCTTTGACAGAAAGGTAATGCAGTAGGTTACATGCCATTCGTTCTTCCTCTGCCTATCGCAGGTGCATATTTACAGAGACCGCAGCGGATATGTCAAGCACATCAATCTAAAAGCTCTGTTCCATCAGTAGCCATTTTCAAGAGCCAATTGAGCTTTTCAAGCAGGGGAGAGCTTTGTGAAACAAGCCAGTAACCTCATACTTTGCAATGCTGCACAAAAGTAGAAAACAATGTACTAAGCAGTAGGGAAACAATGTGCCTGTTGGCATGCACCAGTGGAAGAGGTTCGTTTGTGCGCACACATTTACTTGGCAGATGAGGGAGGAACCACATTGGCAGCATCAATTAATGTGTCTGGCATATTTCACGTTAATCAATCATCATGAAAGTATTTACATGGGCATAATTGAAGTGATGCCACCAATCAGTGTATCCACGCAAGGAGCAGAGTAGGTGACTTGCACAAGGAAAGAGTACCATTGGGGTACCTAGACCTGGGAGTCCCAAGACAGATGCATACCAGACACAGGCCTCAAAACATGCACTTGCCACTAGCTGGTGATAATGGACTCTTGCGAAGTGTTAAAAACAGGATTTTCAGATGTGGGCTTACTCCGAGATGCCACCATACCTATAAAAACGAATCTGTATGCAAACTACCAAGGTAGTTAGCATAGACTTTAGGAGAGCATGGGTGTTGCTGGTGGTGAAGAATTCAGTCAAGCACAGAGAGCACTATTTAAGTTAGGCAGAATGTATATGCATACAGAAATATCTCGAAGTCCCTCAACAAACTTACCAATGAAACCATTGGTAAGCAAAACCTACCTTACCCAAACACTTTAGTTTTCAAACAGTTAAATCAGTTGACAGATCAGTTGATAAAAATACATCTATAGTAAAGCAAGTGAAGAAAACGATGAAATAATAAAGCAGCTAGGAATCAGGCAAGTAAATAAAAGCAGAAACACACACTTACGCTGACTTTAAAAAAAATAAGGCCCTACACAAAAGGTCTTTCCCTTGCTAAAGTAGACTGGGCCTAAAGATGCAAGCTAGGAGTCTTAAGAAAGCTAGTGTGGCAAAACCAACATGCAGGTGTAAGTGTTCAAGGCAGTGAAGAACAAAGCAAAGTTTGCCACGGGTCCGCTCCGAATCTCACCACCTTAGGGGAAGCCCAGAAGGAGTGGGATCCTTGGTCAGAACTCCACTGATCACAACCAGGCAAAGGAGAAATAGGGTTAGGGCTTTGTGTCTGCCAAAACCTATAAAAAGGGAGGCTAGAAACCGAAATGTAAACTCAACCCCTGATATGAAAGATTTCTCTTCATGCAACTTTCCCCCCCCCTCCCCCCCCAAACCGTTTTGCTTTTGAACCTGCCCAGACTTTTTACAGGGAAGTGAAGTCACCAGCTTCAGCCTTTTCCTCATTTTGTTATGAGGAAACTGATCAGTCCTTCAGGCTATCAGTACTGGGAAACTAGGTTTCCCCTTTCTCTTTTTACCTTTTACGTCAAGTTTTAACAGTGCACACAGCACCTTACAATGCACTGCAGTGAGGATGCTTTTCCATCACCATAGTCTTTTACACTTGGGATTTCTGGTTACTTTTATATGTGCCAAAGAGAAGTTGGTGGCAGCAATTAGATTTGTACGATTTTTGCGTTATTTCTAGTTTGTACATTCGTGTTTACCGCATATGGCTACTCAACGTGGCTAGTGTCCCCAAAATGGCCACGCCACAGGATTTTCACTTATACGTTGGCCATATTGTTGTTTGGCATTCTTCCTGCCTTCTCGGTCTTGGTCAGAAATCCCATATAAGGTCATGCACGTTAGGGCAGTTTTCTTAAAGTCCACCTGGAGGTAAGAATCTATAAAACGGTCTTGGTGTACTAGTATAAATCGGTATTACCCAAAGGATCCGGTAGACTGGCTTATCTTGGGAGGAGGATGTGAGCTGTAGTTAAGTACACAGAACCCAGTAAAGACAATAGTCCAAAGAAACTCTTACACAGTGAAATTAAATATATATGTCGTTTATTCACACAAGGTAGGTAAGAAGAACAAGTTACTTTCTTACCTGGTAACGTTCTTTCGATGGGATGTTCCTCCGACCTATTCCACATATTTGACAGTGATTACAACAACTGTGCTACTTCGGAAAACTTTTTCGGCGTAGGCGTCCTGCTTCGATACGCTCCTTCGAGGACCTCCTCCGACGGCCGACGTCACTAGATGTTATATGGAGGACGCACAACGCCTGTAGACTCAGTTGTAGTTTTTCCCCCAGAATGTATGGCACCAATCTTCTGCCAGCCTTACCACAGAAAGCCTTGCAGAAACGGAAGCTGCAATCGCAAAAGAAATTCTGTAGCGGGGCAGGTAGGGAGGGTACAATGTGGAATACGTCGGAGGAACATCCCATCGAAAGAACGTTACCAGGTAAGAAAGTAACTTGTTCTTCGAGGGGATTGTGTCCTCCGACGTATTCCACATCTTTGACAGACTCCCAAAGCAGTACCAACATAAGGAGGTGGGAAAAGAATTTAGAGATTTCAGAATGCCCAATTAAATTGCAGAATAGAGGACTGCTTTGCCAAAGGCCAAAACTTGCCCATGGATAGAGTTCCAGGGAATAATGTTTCACAAAAGTATGAACAGAGGCCCATGTGGCCGCTTCGCAAATATTGCAAAACGGAACACCCCTCTGTAGTGCAATGGAGGCAGCCATACCTCTAGTAGAATGGGCCCGTAAACCTACAGGAGGGTCCTTCCCCGCCAAACGATAACATTCAGAGATCGTCAAAATGATACATCTAGACAAGGTCTGCTCAGAAACAGCCTGACCTAAACGCCTTCCAGCGTAACCAATAAAGAGTTGATCATCCTCTCTGACCCGGGACATCCGTGAGAGATAGAAACTCAAAACCTCTCCTAGGATCCAACCTATGGAGCCTCTCCTCTTTCTTACCACAATGTGGAGGAGGCTAGAATGCCGGAAGAATTACCTTCTGGCTCAGATGGAATTCCGACACAACCTTCGAAAGAAAGGAAGCCCGTACCCTAAGGTCAACCCTGTCCTTATGGAACACAGTGAATGGTGGTTTGGCGGAAAGTGCCTGCAACTCACTCACTCTGCGTGCGGAAGTAACCACAACTAAAAATACAGTTTTAAAGGACAACAATCTCAATGAACAAGAATGTAAGGGCTCAAACGGAGCTCCCATCAGGAACTTTAAAACCAAATTCAAATCCCATCCCGGCACCTGGAAAGGCTGCGGTGGAAACACATGAGTTAGCCCTTTCGAAGGGATTTTAAAATAAGAACATTCCTCAAACGAGTGCTTAAATATGGACAGCGCGCCTAGGGTGGGAGCCAGACTTTTGATGGCACCGAAGAGTGAGGGAGGGCTTGCAATGCCGAATTTTCGACGATATTACGAGGCAACTCAGCTGCAAATTATTAGGGAATGGTTGAAGGGGAGGAAGGAACGCGGGACAAATTGTGGGTACGGATGTATAGGGCCGTGGCGCATCGAAACCTAGCAGAAGTACTGTGGCTCCCGAAACAACACAGACCTGGCCACCTCTACGAGAGTTCCATCACCAAACTGATGGCTGACGTTTGGGATAGGCTGGTGGGTTCTGAAGGGATCACCACATTCCCGTCTCCCTTCACCCCCATCTTTGGCAACGGGGACTTCTCCCCGGGCGTGGAGAGAGGAGCCTTCACGAATTGGCAGGAGGGTGGCTGTCGGAAACTATGCGATATGTTTTCTGGAGGGGAATTGTTATCGTTTAATGATTGTAAGAGGCATTTTGCAGTGCAAGAAAAAGAGAGGTTGAGGTATGCCCAGATTCGCCATTGGGTTCTCCACCCAGGGGTCAAGAAGGCTGCCACAAGGGACCCAACGCCCTTTGAAAAATTCCTGCTCACGAATGACGGGGCGAGAAGCCTCATCTCCAACATCTATAAGATTCTGACTGGCTCTAACGCGGAGGTCCAATGGGCATACATCCGGGAATGGGAGCGGGTCTTGGGATGCAGGGTCAGTAGGACGGACTGGGGAAAATTGTGCAGGAGAATTCCTAAACTGGTCAAGGCACCCCATCTACAAGAGGCATGGTATAAGATTATGTTTAGGTGGCATTATACCCCTGTTCGGCTTAATAGGTATTACCCTACTGTGTCGGGGATTTGCTGGAGGGGCTGTGGGATGGCGGGCTCCGCTGAGCACATCTGGTGGAATTGCCCAAAGCTTGCATCGTTCTGGGGGGAGGAGCGGGAGGCACAGGGGCTGGCCTTCGGGCTGGGAGATGGGAGGACTCCAGGGCAAATTCTCTTGGCCGTCCGGGAGGAATCTGGGGCAGGTGAACCTAGAGGAAGGGAAAAAGCTATTGCTATTACGACTCTTGCCGCTATGCAGTTAATAGCCCAGAGATGGAAAGGCCCAGAGGTACCCATGATTCAAGACTGGTTCCGAAAGCTGTGGGAGATAGTGGCCCTGGAATGGGCGACTTACGCCATGGATAACAAGGCCCAGAGCTTCGCGCCAGACTGAGGGGAATTACTGAAGGTTCTTAAAGACGATTTTAAGGTGATGTGGTGCCCACAGCGACTGAGGTTGCTGGATTTGCAATGACTGTAGAATCTTACTAGAATGGTCGATGGGTGAAGGGGATTAGCTCTTTGCCGGAAGGGAGGGATATGGGTGGGGAAGGGAATGTTTGCTTGTTATGTTGTGAAAATCAATAAAAAGAGTTTAAAAAAAATATATGGACAGCGCCACCAGGTAACCCTTAATGGTTCCTACTTGCAGGCCCTTGTGAGCTAAAGAAAGCAAAAAAGACAAAACCAAAGGAATGGAACATTGGAAAGGATCCACATTCTGTACCCTGCACCAGTCGCAGAAATTCGTCCAACGGCAACGGTACAGGGATTTTTTTGCGGGCCTACTGGCCGAAAAAAACACCTCCATCACGTCTTTAGGGAGGTCCCAATCCTTATATCTTAGCCTTTCATATACCAAGCATGAAGGCTGAGAGACTTGACCTCTGGATGGAGAACTCGACCCCCCCTCTCGTGAGAGCAGATCGTCTCAGTAGGGAAGACGGCGTGGAGAGCAGATGGACAGGTCTAGAAGGTCCAGGTACCATGCTCTCCTGGCCCATGCCGGGGCAGTGAGGATCAATCGGGAACCGAACCTCCGTAACCTCAGCAACACTTGCGGAATGACGGGGACTGGAGGAAACGTGTACAGCAGTGGGAAGGACCACTCCACTACGAACGCGTCCCCTAAGGCTCCTCTTAGAGGAAATTCCCGCAAGCAGAATCTTTCGCACTTGTGGTTCACACTGGTGGTGAAGAGATCCACTTGTGGGGTCCCCCAAAGAGCGAGGATCTCCAAAAGAACTTCCTGAGCCAGCTCCCACTCGTGGGAGACCGTGCTCTGCCAGCTCAGAGCGTCCGTTCCGCGTTTTCATCTCTGGCCAGATGAACTGCCGAGATCGAAATTTCCTGCTGGATGGCCCAGAACCAGAGCTGCATCACCTCTCTGCACAGTGGGAGTGACCCTGCCCCCTCCCCCATTTTTGTTGAGGTGGTGCATGGCCACTGTATTGTCCATCATAATCAGGACATTCTTCCCCCGCACAGACGGCAGAAAAGCCTTCAGGGCTAGCCTGACAGCCCGCAGCTCTAACAGATTGATGTGGAGTCTGGACTCTGACGGAGGCCAACGACCGCTGGCCGTCAGCTTGTTGGCATGAGCTCCCCACCACAGAAGGTCCTGGCTGACCAAGGGAGGAATCTGAACGGGGTCCGACATCCTGCCGGAAAACTGCGACCACTGCGTCTTGAGTGCCCACTGCAGAGATCTCATCCGCAGCCTGGCTTCTGGCACCAGTAGAATGCAGGATGCCATGAGGCCGAGCAATCTCAAGAACTTGAACGCCGGGAGACTCTGGGCACATTGAAATTCGTCCACCATCTGCAGAATGTGGTGAGCCCTCACCTGGGCTCACCTCACTGCCCCAGGGATGTGTCGAGCACTGCTCCGATGTACTGGAGCTCCTGGGTAGGTGTCAAATGGGACTTCTTTAAGTTGAGGGAGAAGCCCAGCCTGTGAAGGGAGTGGCAGGTGACTGACAGATGATCCAGGACTAACTCAGGAGAGCGTGCCCTGATCAACCAATCGTCCAGGTAGGGGTAGACGTGAATCCCCCTTTCCTGACATACGCGGTCATAAAACACTTCACTCCCGTCCAAATCTGAGCCCCTCTCCTTCTCCTCACCTGATGTACTGGAATCCGTGCTGTATCCGACGATCTCGCGATACCGTTGTGTAGACTGGAACCGACCTTGGCATGAAGCCACAGTTGCCACTGGTGAGCTGTAGCCACCTGTGGCCCCAGTACCGAAGCAAGTAATGTCTGGGGAAAAAGCCTTTGGCGAAGCAAGTATGTCAGCAAACGGGTGGAGTCACTTCTCCGGAGAAGACAGATGTGGGAAGCCGGTGTAGAATGATGATCCAGGGATAGTGGTGGAAGAACTCCTGGGCCACTCTTCGGGATTGAGAGAGGAAGAATGGCAGTAGTTGCCGCGGCTGATGGGGGAGGAGAGAGAGAGAGAGAGAGAGAGAGAGAGAGAGAGAGAGAGAGAGAGAGAGAGAGAGAGAGAGAGAGAGAGAGAGAGAGAGAGAATAAAGAAACAGCAGGGAGGCTCGAACGAACGAGCGGGGCGATGACACCAAGCAAAGCACTCTAGTCGAGAAACTCTGACGTTGCAACGCCAGAAGTGATGACAGTAAATGCCGTCGGGCAATCCGCACGTTGGACGGAGCGGAAAAAAAGATTAGACCACCACCTCGAGAAACAAAAAGAAACGTGCGAGGAAGCTAATGGCTGCTCAACCTATACCTGTGCCATAGCTTCCACGGGCAGGCACAGGTATAGGTACCCATGACAGTATGCCCCCTTCTCCTGCTTACTCCCCCAGGCTTTCCCGGATGGTTTCTATGGATTTGTTTAGCAATTTGGGAGCGTGGATGCGTGTTAATGGTTCCCAGGTATCTTCCGATCTGGGAAACCCCTTCCATCCAATAAGGTATTCCAATCTCCCTTTGCAATATCTGGAGTCATAAATAGTTGACACCTCATATTCTTCTTCAGATTCTTCTCTTAAGTGTTTAAAATTGGGGGTTGAACAGCCAGGAGCCTGGAAGAGAAAAGCTTGAGCAAAGAAGAGTGAAAGACCGGATGAATCCGCTTCATATTATGTGATAATTTAAGCTTATACGTTACAGGGTTAAGTTTAGCTAGAATAGGGAAAGGACCCAGAAACCTAGGAGATAGTTTAGAAGGGTGTGCCCATTTGGGCAGGAATTTGGTAGAAAGCCAAACTCGGGATCCTACATTCCATGCAGGTCCTTCTTGGCGATGTCGATCCGCCTGCTTCTTATAAGTTTGAGTAGAGGTTTGTAAAGTGGAGTATGCTGTTTTATGAGCTTCTTTTATCTTGTCAATAATCCTTTCAATAGCAGGCATGTTGGTTGAACTCCTGATTGATGGAAGGTGACGTGGGTTTAAACCATAAGTGCAATAGAAAGGATACATGCCGATCGCAGAGTGTTTAGCGTTGTTATATGCAAATTTGGCAGTTGGCAGGAGTTTTACCCAGTTGTCTTGCTGCCGATTACAATAACATTGGAGGTATTGTTCCAGGGTGGCATTCACCCGTTCTGTCGGTCCATTGGTTTGAGGGTGAAAACCAAATGAAAGCGCCCTCTCAATTCCCAGTTGGTGGCAGACATTCTTCCAAAACCTTGAGGTATATTGAGCTCCTCTGTCCGATATTATCTTTTCGGGTAGTCCGTGCAAGTGGAATATATCCCGAAGAAACACATTCGCCATTTCTTCTGCCGTGGGAAGCTTAGGCAATGGCGAGAAATGGGCCATCTTGGAGTATCGATCGTTACCATTATACAAGTACATGCGTCAGAAGGAGGTAGATCTACGATAAAGTCGGTGGAAATGATGCTCCAAGGTATCGTGAGCAGAGTTTGTTGGTCAAGAAGACCGATGGGCTTGCCAGAAGGGTATTTGCTCATGGCGCAGGTGGAACAGTTTCTTACATAGTCGGTAGCTTCCCTTCTGAGATTTGGCCAAAAATAGGAGCGTTGTAACAAGTCTAATGTTCCAGATACTCCTCGATGTCCGGCCGAGGGGATATTATGGCACCATTTAAACACTTGTTTGCGTAGTGAGCCTTCTGGGATGTAAAGGAGACCATTATTAAAAAAGAGAGTCCATTTTCATTAATTAAACTGGAGGGAAAGGACTTGTGCTCTCTGAGTTCCCTAGCAGTGGCTCGTCTCACCTGCTGTAAAAAGGTATCCACGGTAGCAATCACCTTCTTGGGAAACATGATCTCCGGCGCAAGCTTGGGCAAGTCTTCTAGAGATTCTCTCCTGGATAAAGCATTGGCCAGGATGTTAGCTTTCCCTGGTTGATAACAAATGTGAAAGTCATTCTGCACAAAAAATTGTGCCCATGTGGCCTGTCGTGAGTTGATGCACTCCATAGATTCCAACACCTTGAGGTTGCGGTGGTCGGTGCGGATGGTAAACGGCTGAGCACCTCCTTGTAGTAAGTGTCACCACTCCTCACATGCCTGTTTCATGGCTAGCAGCTCTCTTTCTATTACTGAATAATTCTTTTGACTGGGAGTCAAAGTTTTTGATAAGTAGGCTATGGGGTATTCACACCCCTTATCCTCTTGAAGAACAGCTCCAATGGCTGCGGCAGAGGCGTCCGTCTCAATGATGAACGGTTTAGACTGGTCCGGTTACCGTAGAATGGGTGCGGAGCAAAAGAGGAATTTGAGGTGTTTGAAGCCGTCTTCAGCTTCCACTGTCCATTTAAAAGGCCCAGAGGACTTCTTCAACAAGGAGGTAATAGGCAGAACCACTTCTGAAAATTCAGGAATGAACCTCCTATAGAAATTTGCCAGACCAAGGAATTTTTGGATTTCCTTCACAGAAGTGGGTGTATTCCAATCCAAGATCGCAGCTACCTTCCTTTTGTCCATGGCGATACCCTGTTCAGATAGGACGTATCCCAAGTAACGTATTTCTGTGACACTGAATTCACACTTTTCCAGTTTAGCCAACAGATGATGTGACTGGTGCCGATGGAGAACCTCTGAAACGTGTTGGCAATGCTGTGAAGGGTCCTTAGAATAGATCAATATATCATCTAAATAGATGATCACATTTATGAACATTAGATCAGAGAATATTCTGTCCATAAATCTTTGAAATACAGCCGGGGCATTGACTAAGCCAAAGGGCATAACCTTATATTCGTATAGACCGCAGGGGGTCCTGAACGCCGTCTTCCACTCATCTCCCTGCCTCGAGTATGTCCGTGATAAGCGGCATCGGATAACGGTCTCTAATGGTCACCTGGTTTAACCCCCGGAAGTCTATACATGGTCTTAGTTCGTCAGAATCCCTTTTTGGTATAAAAAATAGGGAAGCGCCAGCTGGTGATTTCGACGGTTGAATAAGTCCATTTTGCAGATTGCTGTCCAGGTAAGAGCGAAGAGCTTCCTTTTCAAGCTGAGATAACGAGAACATGCGACAAAAAGGGACTAAAGCCCCGGGTACCAAATCAATGGCGCAATCTTCTGGTCTGTGTGGAGGAAGTTCCAAAAAGGGATGGTTAGAGAACACACTTTGAAATCGGGAGTATTCGTTGGGTAGAGCATGGATTCCAGTGGGACCTTCTGGAAGTGTGGCAGAGGCTTGTATCTTAACCACGTTCGTGGTAGGAAGACAATGGTTGGTACAAAATTCTGACACAAACGTTAACTGGTTGTGAGTCCAATCAACCAGGGGGTTGTGTCTGCCGAGCCAAGTAATTCCTAATATAATCGGAAAGTGAGCGGCTCGAATTAAATCGAACGTAATAAGTTCAGCATGTTGTATGATTCGCATGTGGAGTGGCTCGGTCATGTGGGTTATGGGTCCAGAGGATAATGGCGTCCCGTCTACCCCTTCCACCTTTTGATCTTCCGCCTTCTCAACTCTCGGAATGCCCAGACTTTCTGCCCAATGGATGGCAACAAAGTTGCCTGCCGCTCCGCAATTCAATAAGGCTATGGCTTCCGTCCATCTTTCCTCGTTCCTGATTTGAACAGCAATGACCATGAGTCTTGAATCCACTGCCTTAACTTGCTCCGAAGGAGAAATAGACATTGAAACATAGGGACTTGAGACATCCGCAGCCCCTCGGATACTAGTACCTTTCAGTTCCGAGGTCTTTCGTTTCCCTGACTTTCTGGAGGGAAGTTTGTTGCAGTCTTGAATAGAGTGATTCTCGGATGCACAATATGCACACAATCCCTTTTCTCGACTGCGTCTCCTTTCCTGTGCAGACAGGGGTCCTCTGGTAGCACCTATCGGCATAGGTTCGTCTGAACGTGTAGGAGAGGAGGGAGTTGGAGAGTAGCTCATTGGACCTAGCGGAGTCTTATTTCGAATCCGTCTCCATTCGTTTCGTCTTTCTTGGATACGATATTCGATCTACAGAACCACGGACAATAATTCAGAAAAAGTGGGAGGTAGAGGTAGTCTAGCAAATTCATCTTTGATCTCTTCCTTAAGACTACGCATAAATATGGCATACTGGGCCTGCTCAGGCCATCCCGCCTGGGCGGGTAGAGTCTTAAACTCTGAGATATAAGATAGCACGTCCATGGTGCCTTGATGGGCGTCTAATAGTTCTTCGCATGCCGTAAATGTGATTTCAGATCTTTCAAAGGTTTGTTTTACTAGAGTTCGGAATCCGTCATAGTCATGTAGAATGGGGTTGTCCCCTGTCACTAGAGGGGTAGCCCAAGCCAGTGCATTTCCTGTCATATTTGAGATGAGAAACTCCACCTTGGCTTGGTTTGTGGAGAATAGGCTGGGTCGAAATGTAAAGTAGATCTTGCAGGCATCTAAGAATTGTTTTACCTTCTTAGAAGAGCCATCGAATTTCCCTGATGACAAAGGTATAGGGGGTAGTTCAGGTGCGGGTATAGGCTCTCTGTGTGTGGCCATCTGTTTAAGCACAACATTCTCAGCCTTCAGATTCTGAACCTCTTGAGAGATTTGTTGAAGCATGCGATTTTCATTCTTTAAGGTTTGTACCTCATGTGACAGCGCTTCACTCTCGTCCAAATCTGAGCCCCCTTCCTCCTCCTCATCTGATGTACTGGAATCCGTGCTGTATCCGACGAACTTGCGATACTGTTGTGTAGACTGGAACCGACCTCGGCATGATGCCACAGTTGCCACCGGTGAGCTGTACCCACCTGTGGCCCCAGTACCGAAGCAGGTAATGTCTGGGGAAAGCCTTTGGCGACAAAAAACCCCACAGTTGATTGCAGTTTGTCTTGTAATCTCTGGCGACCGGTCTCTGAAGCAAGTATGTCAGCAAACGAGTGGAGTCACTTCTCCGGAGAAGACAGATGTGGGAAGCCGGTGTAGAATGATGATCCAGGGATAGGGGTGGAAGAACTCCTGGGCCACTCTTCGGGATTGAGAGAGGAACAATGGCAGTAGCGGCCCGGGTGATGGAGAGAGAGCGAGAGAGAGAGACCTGAAAAACGCCAGGAGGAAAGCTTCGAGGAAGGGAGTCCCCGGCAGGTAAGGAAGGGAGAAAGCCCTGGGGGGAAACCAGCGTAGAGACGAGGAGAGGGACGGCAGATAGGCTGCAGTCCGGAGACGAAGGAAAAATAACAAAGAAACAGCAAGGAGGCTCGAATGAACGAGCAGGGCAATGACTCGAGTAGAGAAACTCCGACGTTGCAACGCGCGGAACGCCGGAAGTGAGGACAGTAAATGCCGTCCGGCAATCCGCACGTTGGACGGAATGGAAAAAAAGACTAGACCGCCACCTCGAGAAACAAAAAGAAACGTGAGAGGAAGCTAATGGCTGCTCAACCTATACCTGTGCCATAGCTTCCACGGGCAGGCACCCATGACATACGCTGCCACCACCACCACCACCATCAGCTTGGCGAAGACCCTCAGGGTGGAGGTCCATCTAAACGGCAGGACCCGAACAAAAAGCAGAGTCGCCAACCGTGAACCTCAGATACTTCCTGTGCTTGGGAGGAATCGGCACATGAAAGTAAGCATCCTTGAGGTGGAGAGACACCAACCAGTCCTGAAGTTGAAGTGCCTGGAGGACTTGAGAGAGAGTAACCATCTTGAACTTTTCCTTCCGGAGGAGCTTGTTCAAACCACACAAGTCCATGATGGGTCTCAATCCCCCGTCTTTTTTCGGGATTAAAAAATATGGGGAATGCCATCCCTTGTTCCTCTCCGCTACAGGCACCAGTTCTATGGCACCTTTCTCCAGCAGGGATTTGATTTGCTGCGCAAGGAGCGGATCCAGACTCTTCAAAGAGAGCTTCCCCGGTGGATTGTCGTGAGGCCTCTGCCGGAAAGGAAGACAGTAGCCGTGGGCTATGATCTCCAGAATCCACACATCTGAAGTAATGGCACGCCATTTTACAAGCTGCTGCGCGAGCCTTCTCCCAACCGGCGAACCATGGGATATGGCCTCATGACTGAGCGGAAGCGGCTGCGGCAGTGCCTGAGGGGAGAGGGCAACTGCCCGAGCGGCTTTGGGACCTCGAGTACCTTGTTTTCCACCTCTGGTACTCCTACGTTGGCCCCTTTGACTGGCATCTCCCCTCGATCTAACAAAGGAAGAGTAGTATCGAAAGGAACCTCCCCTCCATTGCTGTCCACTAGGACGAAAAGGCGGAGGTTGATGTACTGCAGTGCTCAACGACTTTGCTGCAGCTTTGGAGGTCTGCAACCTCTCAAGGTTCTCGTCAGCCTTGCTGCCAAAAAGATGGACACCATCAAAGGGCATGTTGAGAAGCCGGGACTGTACATCAGGAGCAAACCCCAACTTCCGCAACCACGTAAACCTGCGCATCACGGTGCTCGCCGCCATGGACTGGCTGACACGTCCAGACCCAACTGAACGGATTCACACATGGTATCCTTGCCATCCTGAACGAGGCCAAGAAAACCATCCCGTTCCTCCCCTTCGGGAATATGTTCAGCCGCCAAAGATACACAATTCCACAGAATGTGCGTGAATCTTGCAAGGGCACAAACAGAGTTGGCTGCTTTTAAAGCCATGCCCCCAGAAGAAAATACCTTCTTCACCCAACCGTCAAAGCGTTTGTCGTCTCTATCAGGAGGGATTGTAGGGCATGCCGCCTGCTTCTCTGGGGCCGTAGCCGCCTGTACCACCAAACTCTCCGGAGTGGGGTGCATGGACAAGTAGCAGGGTTCGCCACTGGCTGGACGGTATTTTTTCGGCAATGACTTATGTACTGCCGGAAGACTCTCCGGAGCAGTCCAAGCCGAAGCCACCCTTCTTTGTAAGGCCATATGAAATGGCAACACCGGGTCAGTGGGTGGACCTTGGTCAAGGATATCTGTCAGGTCATCCTGCAGAAAATCCACAGGTGGAGCAGACCACCCGAGATTCTCCGTCACCCTCGACATGAGGCGCCTGTACGAGGAGTCAGCATGCGTACCAGGCTCAGGCCTGCCAAACTCAACCTCCGGGGAGGTATCAAGACCACTTGCGTCATGTAATGATTGACGAAGGTCTTCCAATTGGCTATGCCCTGACAACAGGTCATCAGGAACCTCAGGAGGCACCTCTTCCTCAGACCCTTCCTCAACCTCTGAAATGAACTCCAAGGGTTGGTACAAGTCCACCCTGGGAGGAGGAACAGAGTATGGGTTGGGTATAGGCCGCACAGGCTTGCTGAGCGCCTGGGTTGAGTATAGGCCGCACAGACTTGCTGAGCGCCTTCCTAGGAGCTTCCACAGCTCTCCAGAGTACCTCCGGCAAAAATTCTTCAAAAAGGCGTTGAGGGTGCCGATGGGAGTTGCGTCGACGTCGACCGAGGCCCCGGCGACTTTGACAGCGGCTTCGAGGCCGGAGCCCCGAGCGCATCCTTCGACGGCCTCAGCGTCCATGGCTTCCTCGGAGCCTCGAGAAATTCCCTTGACGGACATGGCGCCGACGGCATTGATGCCTTCTTTGAAGGCCACACAGGCGCCTTCAGTCTCAACGGCGTCGAGGACCGGGACCTGGAGCGGGCACGATGGCGATCCTCCTTTTCCGACCGTGACCTCGAAGGTTTCCAGTGATCGTGCCGACCACCCGAGCCCGAAGGCATGCGAGCGGTGGTTCTAGAGCGTTCCTTGCCGGCTTCTCTTGAAGGCGCGGATGGAACGGTGCCCTTCAACTCAAAAATCCCCATCATCTCCTTGCGGAAGGTGTCCCATTCCGCCAGAGATGAATGCTTGGTGGGACAAGCAACCCGCCGTCTGGCGGAGTCCTCAGATGAGGACGGGGAAGGCGACTGATGACGGCGCTTCCGTGCATGCCTCGAAGAGGCCGAGGAATGGCGGGACCCACTCCTGGAACAAGACCCCCTGGACTTATGCCGACGCGGAAAGTCGCCCCTCGAATCGTCGGTCGAAAGTCCAGCCCGCCGACATTTTCTTCTTCTGATCCCGCATGGCCTTCGACATCAAAGACTGGCATTCGTCGCAGTCATCAGTGGTGTGGCTCTCACTGAGGTACCAAAGGCAGACGTCGTGCGGGTCCGTCAGAGACATCTTGGAGCTGCTGTCCCGACACTTCTTGAAGCCCGACTTTGGGGTAGCAGAAGACAGACATATTTTCGTTTAACACAATGATATTCGAAGAACCGATTCGCAAGAGAGAACCGAGGCGCGCCGAGATTTCGAAGCGAACACGTTCACGGAAAAAAATTGAACTGAGGCTATGGGCGTCGTGCGTCCTACAAATAACATCTGGTGACGTCGGCCATCGGAGGAGGTCCTCGAGGGAGCGTATCAACGTCATCGACGCAGGATACCTAAAAAGTTTTCCGAAGCAGCACAGCTGTGGTAATCACCGTCAAAGATGTGGACTACGTCGGAGGACACAATCCCCTCGAAATACTATTTTTGATAGGAAATATCAACTATACTTTTCAATGGTGACTGCTTCAATATTACTTGCGCTTACAATAGTTACAGAAAATAGCACTAATGACAGCTCTACTGTATAACTTGTAGTGCCGCGCACCAACATTTGAGAGATAAAATGGATAGGTTCATTCATTTATAAAGTCACAAAGACAAAAGTCTATAGGAAGGAAAAGAAGGGTTATTAAACAATATTAGCAGCAAGATATTTCTCAGCAAAGCTTTTCAAGGCTTCTAATGCTTTGCAAGTCCAATCCCCAACTATCTGGTGAACAAAAGTCTTATGCAGCAGCAGGAAAAGTAAGGATCCTCAGGATACCTAAATAAAAATACTTTAGCAAGATAACACAATGTTTAGGGACCCTGCAAGGGACACACTAGTAGGATACAAGCTGGGAAGCCTGGGCCAGAGGTATGGGTGGACACCCAAACTCCTTGTAATGCACTCGAGTCAGGCTAGAGCGTCTATTCGGCTTGAGTTAAGTTCTACCTTGAGCCCCACAGTACCTTCGGTTAGAAGAAGCAAATGCACCTAGATTATTTCCTGTGCAGCAGCGACACACCCGGTCTTCTGATTCCTCTGTCTGGTGACGAAAGGAAGGACGCTGAATGGGATGTCACAGCAACAGCCGCGAGAAAGGACACTCAGCATAGATTTCTTCAGTCTCCCATGTCGGTCTGCAAATATTAGTGCGTTTTTATCAGCTCCAACAAAGGATGGTTATTGCCCGGTCGATCTTCCTCGGTTCTTCAGTCCTGCAGTGTGTTGAGGGGCCTTCGATGAGTGGGGTCGTACCTCTGGAGGTCCAACTGGAGCTCACCAAAGTTCTGGGCGGATTCGGCCTGGCAAAGCACTGCAAATGGCTCAGAGGTCCCCTGGTATTCACAGTTTGCAGTCCTGGAAGGTCACAGCACCTCGGGGGAATGGCTCGATCTGCAGTTAGTCTTGGGGCTAGTTGGTCCCACCAGCCAAAGGGAAGCAAGAGTCCTCTTCGGAGCTCCTCTGTCATAAGAAAATTAGTCAGGACAGCAGTAGCCGCTTCACGGTCACTGGAAGGGTCTGCAGGCGTCTCTTGCCGTCTTCAGCTTCGGTTCTTCTGTTCCAGTGGTCGACTGGTCTTCTGACTCAAGAAGACCACCTTTTATTGGGATTTCCCATTCACTCCTTTTCAAACTCTCCCAGCAGTTTACAGAAAGGGGCGGGTGGGTGTCCAATCAAGACAGCCAGCCCCTCAGTGGGAACTGGTTCCATTTAGGCACTCTGGCAGACAAAGGACAGTGGAGTGTTGACCTCGCCCCCCACTTACTGCTTTCACAGACACACTGAAGCCTATGCGGGGACACCCAAAGTGTTCCACCAAAGACAAGACCCACATTCAGACCTCCAGACCTCCCAGAATGGGAGAAGCAGGGCTAACAAAGGACAACCATGCAAGAAATGGTGAAAAAAGAAAGGAGCCGCCATGTTAGGACATAGGTGACCCTTTGTTGCTTAACGAAGTCTGAATACAGTCTGCGGTAGAAAATAGCACAAAAGAAGGTAGAACATGTCCACGGTCACCAGCCTTCACTTTATGGTCGTCCCTGACTAGAAAGTCAGAAGGAGGAGGATCGTAGGTATCCCCTTAGCAGTCCACATAGGGTGGGGTTTGCTATGCTCTTATAAGTAAACTTATCCCTCTTTCCTTAAGAACAAAAGTTCTTAAGGAAAATGAAAGAATTTAAAAGAGAACCCAAAGGCTCCCCAGCAACACTGCACACAGGGTGCTGTGTGCTGCAAAAGTGCAACACAAATGCCTTTAAGAGATATGTAGGAAAACAGACTCCATAGAATAAGGTGAAACAAAAGAACAGAGTTCCCAAAAGTGAGAGCAAATAAAAAATGTATGAAGCGGTAAAGACTCCCCTCGGTCAGCATAGAAAGAAAAAGGTCCAGAAGTCCAGCAAAAAGAGATGGGGGCCTCACTAGGAGAGGGGATTAAGCATACAACTGAAAAATCTTGCTAACAGTGCTCTTGCCCAGGAAAGCTGCTGCTTTCGCAAGCTAGTGATGTGTGCTTGGCCAAGGAAGGAGGTGGGACTGTCAGGTCCCACTACACATCCGTGGTGGAGGAAAGTCGGAGGGTGGGACATGAGGCAAACCCACAGTGGTCCCCGATTGAACCACTGCTGGCTGTTTGAATGGTGCATGTTGGGGAGATTTTTCATTTTTTTGCTTCATCCCCGTTAGGACTACTAGATTACTCTTTACTGCACCTTTCCTTTCTTCTTTTTTAACGCCCAAACCTTTTGCTTTTATTTTTGATGCCAACCTGCTCTTTTTGCAGTACAGTGAAGCTTTATGCTTCACTGCACTGGCATTTGCTCATATGTTATGGGGAAACCGACATGTCCTTCAGGCTGTCAGTACTGGGAAACATTGTTTCCCTTAGTCGTGTTACTGTGTTAATACCTTTGGTTACGTGTTACTACTTTCGATTACTTTGCATCACTTGTGGTAACTTATCATTGTACAAAGCAGATTACACTGCAGTACAATGGGGTACACTTTTTGTTTTTCCCTAAACTAACACTCAAAGTATTTTTAGTTACTGTAGTTGTGCTAAAAGGATAAGCTGGTGGCAGCAGTGACTTTTCCCCGTTTTTTTTTACTTTTAGTTTTAGCTTTACTGCGTTGGCTACTAACTGTGGCTACTGGTCAAACATGGCTGTGCCATGAGTTTTGTCGCTTGTCCTTTGGCCATCTTCCTGGCCTTTGAGGCCGGAAAATCATTACAAGGACTTCCAGTGCCCCGGAAAGCAGAAGCGTGTGGTGGGCTACTGGAGGGCTGTGTGTGTTTGATGGCAGGATGTGTGTGTGTGTGTGTGTGTGTGTTTGATGGCAGGATGTGTGTGTTTGATGGTAGGATGTGTGTGAGTGTGTGTGATGTGAGAGAGAGAGAGAGAGAGAGAGAGAGAGAGAGAGAGAGAGAGAGAGAGAGAGAGAGAGGGTGAGAGAGAGAGGGTGTGTCATGATTCCTGCCCCTCATGTCCCCAGCCCTCCAAGATGTCAGGCTGGAGCCAGGCCACAATCACCTACATGGCCCTCAAGGGCCTCTCCATCCCTCCAAAGACCCACTTTGAGTCTGCTGCCACAAGCGCCAAGTCTGACTCCCTCACGCCCATAGTATAACATTTGGGATTGGACTTGTAGTGCATTGATGGGGACAAGATGGATGCCCCCACATATTTCGGTTCTCAGAACTGCATGTGCAGGCTAGTCTTTTGGGTGTGGTTTAGCCCAGAGACACCTGGGATACCCAGAGACCATTTAAGCCACGGCCAGGCTGAGAAACATGCTTTGTGTTTTCTGCACCTGCAGCGTGACACTCACCGTGTTCGGATCGGTCTCCAGTAGGCCTGCATCTTTCTTCTGCGCTCAGCTCCTGCAAGAACAAGAACACTGTTAGGAACAGCCTTACCTTGCGGCGCTTCTGCCCATCATTCATCGCTCCTTCTCTTCTGCAGGCATCTTCAGCAGTGTCATTCCCATCCCGGCACGCCGCTTCCTAAGGAAAAGGGAAAAGAACAGAAAAAAGGCATTAGTAAGCATTCAGCAAATCTTCGCTTATTTTTAAAGACTGTACAAGCTTCAAATGCTTACCTGAATCCCAGACGCTCTGGGGGAACTCTGTGTCCGGAACTTCTCATCCATCTGCAAGAGGGAAAAGACACTCCAGGTTAGCGTGGAAACATCTAGAGGCGCCGCATACCACGCTCACTCACCGCATTTCTTCTTCATAACTGGCATCCACGCTGAAAACGTCGCGGCACCTAAAAGACACAGAAAAAGAACTCAGTTCAATACAAATACGAAAGGGTCGCATCGCGCTCTCACTCACCTTCAGCGCTACTCATCTCAGCAGCACATCGCCATCCCCGGACGCCGGCCATCATCTAAGGAAGCAAAGGAACGAAGTTAGAGAACTGTTCAAAAGACTCATTATACTTACCTGTCAGACTCTTGCCAGTGAAGTAACTAGGCAGCAACGACCCCGCATCAATCAACGCGCCCCTGCGCTGAAAGCAGGACGGAGAGCACACTTTCCAAGAAAACAAGGTGAGCTGTGGATCAAAAGGAAGGGTTGGACCCCGGAGAAGAAAGGGTTCAAGCACACAGAGACAATAAACTCTACCAATCCTGTGTTTCAGGCCCAGTCTCCAGTCGAGTAGACTCCAGGGAAGGGTTTGAGGTCGTAAGAGGTCAGAACAGGCTGAGTGACGTCCCTGTGGATACCAGGTGAGCGTTACAGAGTGTGAGAGTGTGTGAGAGAGTGAGTGTGAGAGAGAGTGTGTGAGAGAGAGAGCAAAAGAGTGTGAGAGATTGTGTGTGTGAGAGAGAGTGTGAGAGTGTGCGAGTGTGTGTCTTCTGTCATTAGCTAGTGAGGGCAGATGCGCTTACCTGGCACTTAGGATCAGAAGGGTACCCCTGCACCCACTCTTCAGGAGATCCTGGACAAATCCTGAAGGAGCCAAAACTCCTATCCAGCTGCGAGACCTGGAGAGAAACTGGAGAACCGTCAGAAGGAGGTCTGGCTACCAACTTCTGCTGCTGTCCTGCTGGAGCCCAGTCTTGCTGAAGCATTTTAGAAGAGCTGCGACCATGGGAGTGGAGGGAACATCCATTCCTGACGTATTCTCGGTACCCTGCAAAGAAGAGCCTTCGGAAGCGTCCCAGGACCACCCTTTGACTAAACTGCTCTGAGTTTAGGCTACCATTCTGCTGACAACACTGTTCCGAGTTTCGACGTGGAACTTTGAGGATACTCAGCTGGCCCTGCAAGACTCGCCTCTGCGGAATTTTGGCGCCCTAGCATCATGGGGACTTGAGATAGGATGGAAAGTCTGACCGTGGCAGTGGAGTCCATTTGTGTCGCCATGCTGCGGTGACCACTGTCAGAAATTGCTTATCTGCATCGATGTCAGTCCTGGGAGGGGTGCTGCATCGTTCTTCATTTGCGAGTCCTTGCACCAGCGAAAGACAATAACCGGAGCAGAGAGCTGCTAGAACCTGCAACCCCAGAGAATCGAGAGCTATGGCTGACGGCGGGAAAAGCGAGTTTGGACCTTCTTCTAACGACCCGGCAAGTCTTGGGAAGAATCGGGGTAAGGGCGGTAAATTACTGTCACGACCCTCAGCCCTGATCCCCACTGGCAAGCCCATTGGCCAGGTGGAAACAGGGCTTGGATCACTAATAAGGCCTGGCATCCACTTCTCAGGCCCTCTTGGGGCCAGTCCTGGCGCCTTTGGCGCCAAGCTCATCATTAAGGAAAGACATCTGCTGAGGAACTACTTTATTTAGGCTTTCAGCGAACATGGAGGCATCCACGTAGCTTGGTTCCTAGAACCAAGCTATGCGGTCTAGTGTTTTGGGTGTGGTGGCCTAGGGACTACTTTACCTGGACTACTTTACAGTGGCTATTTAAACCACACCCGAACAAGACAACACGCTTCGCGTTCCTTTGCTTCTAGCAACGTGACGCTCACTGTGTCCAGCTCTCTCACGAGCCTGGTGAATTCCGGACCTGCAGAAAAACCAAGAACATCGTTAGCAGCAGAATCTTACCTGCATTCATCATCCTTCACTGATCGCAGCTCCTGGGCAGCTCTGTTGATGGAGTTCACCGCCCGGATCGAAGGACCTGAGAAAAGGAGAAAGACATCATTTAAGGAGGTAGTGGAGACATTACAACCACAAAGCGCTTAAAGACTTACCTGGTTGGTTGCTTTTAGGCCAGCATAGCTCCGGAACTCCATCTGCGCTGGGAACTCACCTCGACCTACGAAAAGAGAAAAGCACAGGTCAGTGAGGACAAGACATTGCTGCGCTACGCAAAGCGCCTCCTTACCGCATCATTCCGCTATAGCGCGCCATCATCTCCCGGTGAGAACCAACATAGCCAGTTCTCCAAGCGGACACTCCGCGCTCCTAGGGAGATAAAAAAAAGAGACATTTAGAACAGAGAAAAGGCATGCAAGAATTACGACACCATCAATCGCAATAAGACCTACCTGAAAGACACTATAAGGGTAGCAGTCAGTGAAGTAACTGGACCGCCCACGCCCACAAAAGACAACGCGCCCCTGCCCAGAGAGCAGGACGGAGAGCCCACTGATTCAGACAACCAAGTGAGAAGAGAACCTGGAGGGGCTGGAAACACAAGGGAGGTGGGGGAAAACTTACCTTGGTCGCCCAGTCCTAATATAGTCTTCATTTCCAGGCGGAATCCCATCGACACCAAGACCACACCAGGGAATCATTGGGAAGGGCACCAACGACCAACTGGCTGGGTGGCGTCCCCGTGGATACCAGGTTAGCGTAACAGTTACAGTGGTTCTAACCTACTCCTAAACTCCCATTATAAGTCTATGGGATTATAATAAAACTTTATTCTAACAATATTGGCTTTGCTGTGGCTTGCTCGCGCAAGACTTCTGAAAGTTGGGTTAGCTAGTTTAACTTGTACTCTGACAATTACAAACCTTCACTGGACCCCAGAGACCCTACCTGCATTTGTTCCTGCCTTACAGAATCTGTGGAACTTTAGCTGAAATATTGGGAAAAAGGCCCCAGACAATTTAGGGCTGGACTTATTTTTTAGTTGGGGAACATTCTCTGTGGACCTAAAGTGCAAAATATAACCTTACCTTTCCAGGAATTGTGATGTATATTATGCTCTATGATAAGTGAATGTATAGGTAATCTATTTTGCTAGTGTTGTGTGATGAACTTTACCTGCCAGTAGTCCTTTTTCTATAGTCTGATGGCCAATAAATGATACATTGTATTTTTATACATCCTCTCTAAGTGTAATCTGTGATTCCCATTGTGTGATTGTGGACCCTTTACAAGCTCGCCACCTTTGAAGAACTTAGCCTAGACCACCTGTCACTGCTACCTGAACTGGTTTGGCTACAGCTCCCCAGCGTTGTCCCTGTCACAATATAGGTTGGCCATCTATACATCTGTCCACCAGGCCAGAGTATAGAAAAAAACAGTCCTAACAATCCCCTCTTCTAGTGAAACCCCCAGCACTTTTTGCTTGACGTCTGGACCTTTTTCTTTAAATCCTGAATGGGTGGAGCCTTTTTCCACCAATTCATTCTTATGGGCTCTGTCTTTTGGAACTCTATTCTTTGTATTCTACTTGTACTATGGAGTCTGTCTACTCCATAGCTCTTAAAAGGCATCTGTGTTTTATTATTGCAGCACACAGCTCCTTATGGACAGTGTTGCTGGCGACCCATCGGGTCCTCCTTTGGGATTCTTTTTGTAGATCCTCAAGTAACTACAGTTCTTAAGGATAGAGAGATACTTCTCTCTCCCAAAAGTTTAAAGTCAGAGATTGCACACACCACCTTAGGTGGAGTGCGAAAGGGATACCTGGTATCCCCCTTCTCTCTGCTCCTGTGACTTTATAGTCATATACAATCTCCTATTTATGGTTGGTGGCAGTGGACGTGTTCTACCAACTATTGTGTCATTTTTATACCGCAGGCTATGCCGATAGTCTCAGTAGTGCACAATAAGGGCACCCAAGTACCAACTTGGTGCCCCCTTTCTGTTTTCGCCATTTCTAGCGTGGTTGTTCTTTGTCAGCCTTCCTCTACCATTCTGGGAGAGGTGTGTGTGTGTCTGGGCAGGCAGGCAGTGGGGGAGGAGTTTTCCACCCCCCTGTCCTTTGTCTGCCAGAGTGCCTGAATAGGACCGGCTCCCACAGGGGACAGCCAACCAACCCCTTCTGTAAAATGCTGAGAGAGATTGCAGAAGAGTGTGTGCTGGAACTGTATAAAGTGAGCCTTCTGGAGTGAAAAGCAATTTGACCACTGGAAGCTGAAGTAACAGAAGAAGACTACCAGAGACGCCTGCAGACCCTTTGTAAAACCGTGACGCAACCACTGAGGTCCTGACCCAGTTTTCTATGCAACAGAGGAGCTCATAAGAGGACTCCTCCTTCCATTTGGCTGGTGGGAACAACCAGTCCCAAGACGGACTTTGAATTGAGTAATCGAGTTTGCAGAGCTGCGGAACCCAATACCAGGAGACCTGCTGCCCATTTGGAGCGCATCGTCGTAGAAAGACCGAATCTGTCCAAATCCATACTGAGACCTCAAGGACACTCCAGAGATCCGATCCAACTCAACCAGGCCCCCTCAGAGTACGGGACTGCAGGAAGCGAAGAAGACTGACCGCGCAATCCATGTCCTTTTTTGGTGCTGCAGAAAAGGCGCCAAAACCACAGAGTGAACCAAGAAGTTGTTGAAAGTTGCACCCCAGGTTCTCCCTCGAGACTGCTGCTGAGAGACCCAGTCCATTGTCCTGCTTCAGTCATCATACCAAGGAACCCAGAGGTCGGGTCCAGAGCTGTAACATTGCGAGGCATCCAGCAAGAATATTTTCTTCTAGCCAAAAAAGTACTGTGTGGAAAGTTATTGCTTACCCGATTCCATTAAGTCACTCCAGAGCATTGGAGTGCATGTAGAGGTGCCCCTCTCCACCCCCCGCCCCAGGCCGCTGCTTGTGTCTCTTTATAGAGTCCTTTAGCACGGTCTCCACATTGGTTAAGCCTTTGATTTCTTCTGCTTTGCAAGACTTTGAACCAATACGATCTGCCTTTTAGCTAGGGTTGCGTTTTTGACATTAAACGACTTGCTGTGCTGCAAATCTGCCTCTAGAACCTGAAGCTCTACTAGGATAACACTAACCAATTGTTTTCCTTCCCAAAAATCATTATTTTATATATGTGTATGCAGACTAAATACAATTACTGCATTATATTGTGGGTGCGCAGTATTACTGATTGTCAAACTCCTATAACAATTGTATACGTTCAGCAACTACCAACTAAGAAGGGACTATTTGAAAGTATATCTATGTGTGATGGTTTATAGTGCTAAATATTTAACAGTAACTCATGTAAATATAATAAACATATATTTTAATATACATTTAAGTGTTTCTTTGATGTACCTTATTTACTAGATGGGTTCAGTGTACTTAACAGCTCACATCTTCCTCTTAAGATAAGCCTGATTGCTCTGCCACTGTACCAAGGTCCTGAGTTAGTACATACTGATATTAAGGTCCAGAGTTAGTACAGATTGATACCAAGAGTTGCGGATCTGCAAACCACTGGGATAGCTTACTAAAGTCTTACTATCAAGTAGGACTTCAGGAAAACTCCACCAACAGGGCAGATCATTACCATTTGTGGGCTTGGACTTGCTTCCAGCTAGAATTTAGGATAAGAAGGGAACTCCTGCGCCCATTTTTTTCAGATCCGCGTTGGCGCCAAGTGCAGCCAAGCTTCCTTTTTGTTGAGTAAGTTGAATGTATTGCTAAGATTTATTTAGTGTTGTGTAATACATCACCTGCTGATTTCATTTCCTGCTGTGTGTTTTGGGCCTTGAATATAGCATTTATGTACTTTGTTTACATTTAATTAATGTGTGCTTTACTGTGTGGACTCCTTGAGGACCGCTGAGCCCACTCTCACGAGAATAGCCTCGACTGCTCTCCACGCTTACCTTGATTGGGTTTGGCCAACCTCTCAGTTTCCCTGTTCACTATACCTAGGGTGCCCTCCTAAAATCAATCCACCCGGGCGGATTCTAGAAATGCATCTTAACACACTCTGTACACAGATTCCATCAGAAGCCACTTCTAGGCTCCCTTACTTTATGCCTTGGTTCCATTGGAGGTGGTATGAAAGGTGGGGAATCATTGGTGTAGAGGTCACTTTTGGTGGCTCTGCACGGGCGAGAGGGTATGCAAGACTGGACTGCTGAACAAACCCGTAATGAAGAGGAGACCACCACAATACAGACAACCTCAGGAGATTCCCCAAGATACAATGCAGGCAGGGCACCGCGATGAACACCGCAATCAGGCAGAAGACAACTCCCATGTGGGAAACAAAGAAGGTGGTCCTGCAAGGCCCTTTTTTGTGAGAGCATCAACTGCATGGGAAGGCTTCTGGTCTCAAGTCGAGGGACAGTGACCAATGCAGCGAAGTAGCCCATGTTGGAGTTGGTCAATCCACAGGATGCTCCCAAGACACTTTCAAAAGCTTCCAAGGGCAGGATCCTCGAGCAGGGGTGGATACTGGGTGTTCACCCCGGTCTAGAGGTTGAAGCACAGATGAAGGCCTACAGAAGATCAGGCTTGGCTCCAATGACGATCTGAAAAATTGATGTAGGAGTCTAGCTTTTATCCCAAATTTGAGGTTGAGTCACCAGAGAGCCCACCAATGGTAAGTACCTGCACCATTCAAACTGTCAGGAGCTGTCCAATTATAGACTGCCTCTGGACAACATATCTGCCCAGCAACAGACACTCTGTCCAGGATCTGGACTGGGACCACACAGTCCCAGCTCCCACATATGGCACAACACATACTGCCACTTTGTCCAAGAAAGGACTTGCCTTATATGGAACATCCGGCCCAGAGAAGCCAGGAAAAAGGCAAAAAGACAAGATGGCCAAAGGAGAAGGCAAAATCTAGAGGCACCTCCTTTTTAGAGTAAAATGTACTCAACAGTATTATGCAGTAAAAATACAAAATAAGCATGCGAGGAAAGGAAAAGAAAAAAAAAATAGTAGAAAAATATCTGCTGTCAGCCAGTACTGGCCATTTTCAAATAAACATAATGTTACAAAGAGTGACATTTGTGCAGTTTAACTGTACTTCTAGCCAAAGGGGTTGATCATTGCATGCATTATAGATGAGCTAAGCAAGCGAATCAAACATTTATTTTACTTCAACACAAAAGCAAAACATTGGGAGTGCTTTAGCGGTCTAGGGAGGAAAAGCAGAAATAAAAGAAAATATTTTCCAGCAGAGAGTAAGACTAGGAGAGGGAAGGTAGCAGCAGTAGTAGAGTTTGCCAAGCAAGAGTGGAGGGCAAGAAAGGGGCACATACAAGTAGCAGAGGTGGTGTTTGATGAATTCTTGCAGTCGGATGTTGCTATCAAGAGGACCCCAAGGCTGAGGGAGCAAAAACCAGAGTATAAGGATTGCTTTGAAAGCAGACTTTCCTGTTTAAAGCGTTCATCACTAGACCGCCATCCAGTGAGGCAGTTGGCAATCAGTTTCAAGATGGTAGGTTAAAGGAGTAAAAGCCGAAAAAGATTGTGTTGTCAGCAAAGTGGTGGTAGTGAATGTCAAAGGATGAGTTAAGTCTACCTAGAACAGAGTTATAGAGGGTGAAGGGCAGAGGTCCAAGGATGGATCCTCGATGGACACCAATAGGGTGAGGGGTTAAGTCAGAGGTTTACGAGCTCCAGGAGATGTTAAAAGAGCTACCTTTTAAGTAGCAGGCAATCCAGATAGAGTAGATTTGCTAAACACAAGGACCTTGAGAGTGAGTGGTGAAGGTAGTGAGGAGTGGTAGAGAGTCAAAAGCAGAGAGAGCCAAAAGGTGCTGTACAGAGAAAAGTTTTAGAGATGCACGAGTGAAGCCAGATTGAAGTGGATTCAAAAAGGCAGTTATCCTCAAGTTACTTCCTCATCTGGTTCAAGGCAATTCCGCTCAAGACATTTTTTATTTTCTTTATTTACTTGACTTAGTTGTGTATTTTACAATTTTTACAAGAAATCTTTACATCATATGTTTCAAGTTATGAAGTTATGGGTCCAAAACTGTCAATTCAGTTAAAAAGACGAGGTGAGATTTCATTCTCAGTTCATTTAGGTCTTGTCCACTTCCTGCTCCAAACCAATGTTCTGAAAAATAGTGCTACCGCTATGACCAGGGATGTTTTGTCACTGCTCATTATTCGAGACCACCAGACCTTTTCCTCGTAGATTTGTGAGGCTTTCGAAGGATGTCCCAGGTAGGTGATTCTCGCTTTAGTTTTGCCAGAGCACAACAACAGAAGATATCTAACTGTTTCTACCTGGTCTTTTTTATTGCAGTAACTGCAGGTGTTGGAGTTTGATTTTATCCGGATAGCCAGGATCTCATTGGTTTTTGAAAGGTTCAGGCGGGCTCTTAAAATTGTGGAGCTTAGTACTCTGTTGGGGAATTTTACCAGGTATCTCATCACTTGGTTGAATTTTTGTGCATTTATCAGGAGGTTTAAGGTTAGCTTGTTCCTGGACGCCACCTCTAGTGACTGTATCCAGTCCAATTCTTTTAATCTTTGTTTTACTTTAGATTGTTTGCGCTCCAGTTCTTCTCCAGTGTACTTCCAATCTCGTCTAAGAGGGTTTTGTTCTCGATTGCCCAGTTAGTTAGCATCTTGTTTTTCCCTCCCTCCATTTCTCTATATATCTCAAAAGGATGCTGGACGAGGGACCAGCTGGATCTTCCTGTAAAGCATCAAGCCGTTCAAGTCGACCAGACTTGGTACTCTTCTGATGGAGACTATTGGTGTCGATGGTGGGCTATTGGTGTCGATGGTGGCAGTCTCAACACTTTTCGCCAGTAGTATCCTTCCAGTTTTTGCCAAGTTTTCGTGGGGATATATGGCATCGCCTTGACTCTGTAGGAGATGGCTGTTGCCTTTGCCTTATAAAAGTTGATCGGGATGAGTGAAACACGCCCACATTTTTTGGCTATAGCCTTTGTTTGTAGAGAGTCGTTGGCAGTGGGGTTTCTACAGGGATGCCATCGAGTATAATGCCCAAGTATTTGAAATCTTTTACTGTTTCGAGCCGCTCTCCCTCAAGAAACCACTGTTTTTCTGTCCGCTTAGATGTTTTTTCTAGGATCATGATTTTCATTTTGTCTGTGTTAAAGTTTCCAGATCATTTTCTTTTATTTACGATGACGGGATGTTTAGCTGACGTTGGAGCCTAATTTCGGTCTAATCCAGTAGGATAATATCAGCCTATAGGAGACTTTTGTATTGTCTCTTCTCCTATCGTTGGTGGGAAAGATCTTATGTTTTCCTCTAGCTCTTGGAGGTCTCCCATGTATGCATTATAAAGTGCTGGTGCCAGCGAGTACCCTTGTTTGACCCCTCTAGTGGTCTCGATCTCTTCCAAAAGTTGCCCCGCTCCGTTGAGCCCCACTCTCATCGATGTTCCAGAGTTCATGGATTTGATGGGGTCCATGAGTGAGTTTGGGCAGTTCCACTTTAGGTCAATTTTAGCCATAGTCTCTTCCGATTGATCCGGTCAAACGCCTGGACCAGGTCCATGAAAGCAATAAAGACTCTTGGGCGACCCTCCATTATCTTAGCCTTCAGTGTGCTTAACAGCATTAGGTTTGCTGTTGTGCCCAGGTTTTTGACAAAACCAGTTGCCCATTATTGCCCACACTAAGAACTTGTCCAGAAGTAACGAACCAAAAAGCTTGCCAACAACATCCAGTAGAGCTATTGGGAGATAGTTCTTTGGGTTGCTATTTTAGCCCTTGTGGGACTACGTTCACTGTTTTCCAGGACCCTGGTATTGATTTTGTTGCTACACACCTTTTTATGACTTTGCAGATGAAGTAGGGCCATTCACCCGGGTGGGTTTTCAAGTCGATTTTTGATATCCCGCCCGGACATGGGGCTCTCGATCTGTCGAGCTTAGCTATTTTCCTCAGGATCAGCTCTTTATCGTATTGGATGTCCCAAGGCTTTGATGGTAGTTGTTGACTGGCACAATGTTCCCCTGGTGGTTGTTGAAAAAGGTCTGAAGTGGGTCATCCGTTTGTGCTCACCAATATTGTTTTGTAAGGCATCATTGATTTTTTTTATGTAGATTTTATTAGTGACCAAAAGTCCTTTGATTGCCTTCCACACACTGCTCAGAGCATTGTTTCTGAGTCCTTTTGGTAATTTGTTATCCGATTCTTCATGTTTTGTAGACATTCATTGCTATTTTTACATTCTCCTGATTTTCTGAAAGTCAGTTGTTTTTTCCCCCATCTTTTTGATTGGCGCATGTCTTTTCTCTTTTCCATCAGGACCGATTTAAATGTGTGAAAGTGCTGCTCTGGGAGATTTTTCCAGTTTTTTCTTTGTAGCTGGTAAGGGATATCTAATGGACGACAGTCATCCATTGATAGGTCTGAATAAGTTCCTTCTGGTTCGGTCGCTTCCCGATACAACGTGGTTATTTTACATATTGATTCTTTAGTCAGTCTTAAGCGAGTGCCATGGCTACAAGTTTATATTGATGCCTTCATTAATTGGCTTACAGGTCTTGGAGCTGTCCATGAGGTTATCAATTTGTTATGATCACTGTTTAAGGTTCTCGTAACTTTAAATGAAGATGTGTGAGAGAGAGAGAGAAGTTCTTTTGACACGTATATATGGTCAATTGTGACCCCTTGTCCGTCACGTTCCCAAGTTGGCACTCAGGGCTTGTTTGCGTTAGCCACAGTGTAAATTGTAAAGGTCACTGGCTTCCATTAGGTCTGACCACTGGGTGCCTCTTTTTTGTCATTTGAACAATGAGGTAGGAGGGAAACTGCACAATGGCTCACTGGGACGCTTGGGACAGCAGAGGATATCTTCAAAATAGTTAAGACAGATGCAGATTGGAAGAAGGCAGGGAAGAATCGAGTGTGGAAGAGAGGTTGAGGGCAAGTGATGGGACCACGGGTTGATGGGAGAGCAAAGTGTGTTGTCGCCAAGGAGGATGCAAACCAATTTAGAAGAGAACGGAAACGTAGTTGATAGTAAGAATTAGGGATGAGTTTGGAGAGGGAGCATGGCCGAGTGTGTCACATTTTAGAGGAAAGGGTTGTGAGCAAAGTCATTGTCAGAGAGGGAGGATGAAAAGGATAAGAGTTGGGAGAGGAGAGCAAGAGAAAGAAGACTGCTACATATCCCACCAGTGTGTGGATTTCGATCAGGAGGCAGGGGTTGTGCAGTGGGGCATAATCCCTGCCTGCTGGAGTCATCAGCACTGTACTGGCTCCCAGAGCAGAGGACTCCTCCAACACCCCTGGAAGATGCTAGGATTCAGCCTGTGAGGACACCTTCTCCATCCTGGCCAGTTAGGATTGCCCTTGGGGAGCACCCAAAGGTAAGCAGTGCCAAGAGGGAACTCTTCAATGCCTCCCATACCCCCAAGATTCCAATGGAAATCAATGAACTCCATGGAACTTTCTGGACTTGCAGGCTCGTCAAAGAGGATCTCTCAAACCCCCTCACAAATGCCCCCAGAAACTAAGATCAGCCAGCAAATATAGGTAAGTGGAAGACTATTCACATGGCAGGTGGTACCAGGGATAGGACTGCACACTGACTGCCCAAACAGTATGCAGCCTTTCCATCGAAACTTATGCAATGTAAAAAGTGCATCAAATGCATATTTGTGTGGGGTAGAGGGTTCATTTTGTTTGGGGTGGGTTAAGGGTAAAAAAAAAAATAGAATGCATTCGATGCACATTTTTTCGTTGGATAACTACTGATGCATTTTAATTTCGTTGGAAAGTTTTCGATGTAAAGACATGTAACTTGCCCAAACTAATCTATGTACTTCGGTTAGGGAATTCTCTTTTTTGCAGCTTTGCCACCCTTGATTTCCGTTGGAGCACTAGCATATTTCTCTATGACCTGGAATCCTGCCTAACAGGACATGACATAAAAGCATTTTTTTTTTGCTCCACTTACCTGCACAATTCTTTTGTGCCATTGTTCAGGCCATAAGGCATCCAATGCAAAGAGACTGTTTTCTTGCATTTTCAGAAGCAGCACGCACCACCTTAAGTGGACTGTTACAAGGTACTTTGAATCGATTTTATTTCAACTTTGTATGTCATTTTGATGTGGTTTGGGACAGACTGGTGGCGGTGAACCGTGTTTTACAACTCTTCCAGGGCTCTACCTTTTCACAGCAGAATGCTTTCGAGTACTGTATACTCAATAGTATCCCATGTGGTTTTAGCCCAGTCTTTGGCTAACTTGCTTTTTGGAAGTCTACCTGCCCTCTCGTCATAAACCTTGTGCAGTCCAGAGCTGGACTCCCGGGAAAGTGCTTTGCATGACTCAACTGGTTGAAACTGGGCCTTGCAAGGAGCTGATAGGCTGCTGGCTTGCCACTGTGAACAACCACAAGGTTTCACAGTCTTCTGAATCTTCCTGAAAAGCATCTGGCACCCTCAACCACGGCCCCATCTTTCACATCAGCCCTATACTTCAAAGTGTAGAAACCGAAACATCAGGACCAGAATCCTGCTGAGTCAATCAAAAGCCAGGATGTTACACTCTCATTTCTCTGAAAAAGAAGAACCTGGTTGAGCAAATAAAAAGGTGCCAAGCGCCCATGAGTAATACCGCACAAACTTGGTAACCAAGGCTCAGTTTGACTTTGGACACTGCCGGTGACCCAAAAGGGTAGCATTACGACCCTGAATGAGATGTTTCCTTACCTGGAATCTACATCTGATTTTACTTAAAAGTGACAGAAGATGAAGAACCGGTTTTACCAGCAAGTTATTACAGATCATCTTGAAAGCACTGTGCTCTCGCCCTCAAGAGAGGGCTGCTACCTAGAATTGCAACAGAGAAAGCTTAAATCATGCCGTCTAGCTGCTAGTCAGTGGCTCACACCGTGAATAAGAGGTGTTAAGAAAACCATCCCAACCAGAAATATTCAGTGTGGAAGGTCAAATCATCTCCATTTCAGGCAGTTAGAAACCAAACCTCCCTAGGTCATACCATTAACTTTCAGCATTGCAAGTGACAGGAGTATTCATTCCCCTTTAAAAATGTAAGGATGGTGGTTGATGCTCGCATGGGTGGAACAAGAGTAAATATATTTATCATAATGGTGGTCTCAATTAGTTTCTTCCATTCTAGACGATTACCCCAAGGTGCAGAATCGTCCTTTAAGAATGCATGTGCATGCTGTGAGGAACATCGTTGTTGCTGCACGGTTCCAGAACTCTGCACCTCCGACGTAAAGCTGAAAAGGCTTTACTGATCTCAAATGCCAGCCAGATTGTAATAAACCTTCTTAACATCTGTCCTGCAATGTGGCCTGGTGAATAGAATGCCACCCGAGGTCGGGAGAACATTAATACTCTGAGAGGTTAGACAAACCCAATGAAGGTAAGCATGAGAGTGGTGGGGCCCTAGTATCGGGAGACATTGAGTGGGGTTAGTGGTCCACAATGAGTCCACACAGTGAAGCACACAATTCTACTTAGACAGGTAAGTACAGATATGACAATGCATTACTTACCGTAAAAGCATTTCTGATGGTTGTATCTGCTTAGATTCGCATGCTGTGCATAGGTCCGACATCCAGTGGTCACTGCAGAGTATTGCATTTTGTTTTTCGTAGTCGAAAAGGGGACGGCGACAAGGCGTGTCTGTAACACTATCCCTATAGTGACGTGCGTTGTACCCACAATCCCTCACGCGTCGAGGTCCCTCTGTTTGTATTTTTTCTGCCCTGAGGGAGCCTTCTATACGTGAGTGAGTGAGTACAGAAAAGAGAGAGATGTAGAAAGAGGTCTATGTTCCTTCCATCCGAGCGGGGAGGAAGGGTGGGCGCATGTGAATCTAAGCAGATACAACCATCAGAAATGCTTTTACGGTAAGTAATGCATTGTCTTCTGATGTTTGTTAATCTGCTTAGAATCCCATGCTGTGCATAGACTAGCGAGCAGTACCCGGAGTTGGCGGTGGGTTATGAGAAGGAACAGTAGAGAAAAGATGTCTTAATACTGCCTGTCCCACCTGGGAGTCAGATCTAGAGTGTGCGTCTAAACAGTAGTGTTTTGTAAAGGTGTGCACCGAACTCCAGGTTGCCGCCTTGCAGATGGACTCAAGGGGAACATTTGCAATGAAAGCTTTGGATGCCCCGTGCCTCGAGTAGAATGTGCTCTTGGCTTGAAGGGTAGTTCTCCCTTGTGTAACAGAGTGTAACAGAGAGTGATGCATTGAACAATCCATCTAGATATAGTGGACTTTGAAACTGCATCTCCTTCTCTTCCTGCTGCCACCGAGACGAAGAACTGATTAGTCTTTCTCAGTGGTCTGGTTCTTTCCATGTAAAACACGACAGCTCTGCGCACATCGAGTGTATGCAGACTTTTTTTCTCCCAGATCTGAAGGGTTTTGAAAGAACGTTGGTAGTTCTATTGACGGGTTCACATGGAATTTTGAGATGAATTTCGGTGCAAACCTTGGGTGTGTGCGTAGAACCACCTTGTCTTTGTGAACTGTTACAAAGGGGTCTAGAACTGAAAGAGCCTGTAGTTCACTTACTCTCCTAATGGAGGTGATAGCTATTAGGAAAGCAGTCTTAAGAGTGAGGTGCTTAAGAGTTGCCTTGTGCATGGGTTCAAAGGGCGAGCCAATGAGTCTGGTAAGTACCACATTTAGGTCCCATCCGGGAGCTGGGTTAGCTATCGGAGGGTGTATTCTCTTTACCCCCTCCATGAAGGCTTTGATAACTGGGATTTTCCACCTCGACACTTTAAGTTGGGAAGTGGTGTATGCAGAAAGTGCCGCTAGGTGGTCTTTAATAGAATTGAACACCAGACCTGAGTCCAATAGGTGGGTCAGGTACAGAACAAATTGTGTGGGTGAGCAGTCAACCGGGTTGATGCTTTTCCCTCTACACCAGATGACAAATCTTTTCCACTTACTAGAATAGCAGTGACGAGTGTTAGGCTTTCTAGCTTCCCTGAGGATGTCCATACATCTCTGCGGGAGTTCTAGATGTCCAAACTCTATGATCTCAGGAGCCAGGCTGCTAAGTTCATGTTCTGAGGGCATGGATGCAATGTCCTGCCCTTGTTCTGTGACAGCATGTTGTACGGGCAGGGAAGTTTCACTGGGGGAGATAGGGACATCTCCATCAAGTGAGCGAACCATGGCTGCCGGGCCCACATAGGGGCCACTAGTATCATGGTGACTTGTTCCTGGTGCATCTTGTGCACAATCTTGTTGAGAAGGGGAGTCGGGGGGGGAAAAAGCGTAAACAAATCTCCCTGACCATGGAATCGACAGACCGTTTCCCTTGGACTGGTTCTGGGGGTATCTGGAGGCGTACCTTTGGCATTGCGAGTTCTCCAGAGTTGCGAACAGGTCTATTTCCGGGAATCCCCATTGTGTGAAGACGTTGAAAACGATGTCTTTTTGCAACTGCCATTCGTACTCTGAGGGAAGAGGGAAGTCTCTGCTGAGCTTGTCTGCTAGCAGATTGAGTTCCCCTGGTACATGTTGTGACAGTAGGAACATGTTGTGTCTGCGAGCCCACTTCCATATATTCTGGGACAGCTTGGACAGTCCTGGAGAGTGGGTGCCCCCCTGCTTGTTGATGTAGTACATGGCTGTGGTGCTGTCCGTAAGGACCATCACTGTCTTCCCTTGTAGGTGTTCTTGGAAGGCTTTTAGTGCTTTGAACACTGCCAGTAGCTCCAGTAGGTTTATGTGCTTGGATGCTACGCTCGGAGTCCACACTCCGTGAGCAGTCTGATGGGATAGGTGAACCCCCCCATCCTGTGAGGGATGCGTCTGTGGTTAGAGTGGCTTCCACTGCGGGTGTGGCAAAAGGTTTCCCTATTACCAGGTTTTCCTTTGTCCACCACCGCAGCGAGAGAACCAAGGCCTGCGAGACCACCACTATATCGTCCCATTGTCCGCTGGCCTACCACCACTGGCTGTTGAGCCACTCTTGCATTGGGCGCATGCGCAGGAGCGCGTGAGGTACCAAATAAATACACGACGCCATCATACCTAGCAAGTGCATCGCTTTACGCACCGTCACCTCTCGACCTGCCACATATTGGGGGGTCTGAAACAGCATGTTTTGGACCCTCTCGTTGGAGGGGAAGACGAGGCCGTCCTTTGTTCAAATTAGGAATTGTTTGACTTGGCTGGGGTCTAAGCTGGACTTCTTCTCGTTGATGGAGAAGCCCAGTTGGAACAAAAGGTCTACAGTCTTTTGGGTGTTTGAGAAGCATGTCTCGTAAGAATCCCCTGTTATGAGCCAGTCGTCGAGGTAAGGGTATACTGGGATGGATAACCTGCGCAGGTGGGCCGCTGCCACTGCCAGTACTTTCGTGAATACCCTTGGTGCAGATGCTATGCCGAAGGGCAGCACTCTGAACTGGTAGTGTTTGCCCTCTATCATGAACCTGAGGTATTTTCTGTGCACTGGCAACATTAAAATATGAAAGTATGCATCTTTCATGTCCAGTGTTGTCATGTAATCTCCCTGTGATAGCAGTGGGATCACTTCCTGTAAGGTCACCATACGAAACTTTTGGGGTTTGACAAACTTGTTCGCTGGGCGCAGATCTAATACAGGGCGCATGGTTAGATCCTTTTTGGGTACAAGGAAGTACACTGAATAAATACCTTCCGTTACCTGAGATAGAGACACAACCTCTATAGCTCCTTTTTCCAGTAGCTGATCCACTTCTTGGAGAAGGATGGCGAGGTGTTCTGGTGTCATGCGTCGTCCCCTCGGGGGTCTGTATGTTGGGGAACTGTTGAACTCTATACAGTAGCCGCGGGCTACGGTGGATAGTACCCAGCGGTCTGATGTTATTCCCTCCCATGCTGGAAGAAAGGATGTTAACCGGCCCCCGACCGGCGATGCATGGGAGGGGACCCGAATCTTCGCGTCACTTGGTGTTGTTGGTGGCTTGGGAGCCTCTAGGGGTGGAACCCCGGCCTCTTCCCCTTGCCACGGCGTTGGCCTCTCCGATTGTACTGGCCACTATTACCTTGGTAGTTGTTGGCAGAATACTGTTGTTGCTGGTTTTGTTGCTGGCGTTGGCCACGAAAAAAGCGCTTGTTACCAAATCCCCGTCTGCTAGGGGGCTTTGAGATTTGGTCCAAGGTCTTTATGGTGTCAAATTCTTTTTTCGCATTCTCCAGAGCGTCGTCAACTGCCTTACCAAAGAGGTTAGACTCTTCAATGGGCTTATTAATGAGGGACGCTTGCGTTTCTGCCTTAAACCCGGAATTGCGAAGCCAGACGTGACGGTTCAGCAAAATTCCCTGTACCAAAGTACGGCCAGCCGTCTCTGCTGCATCGAGTGTATTCTTAACGATGCTTTGGTTGACCAGAGAGCCTTCATTAATTGTAGCCAATAATCGAGTTTTAAGGGGTTCAGGGGCCTCTTCGATGTCCTGCTTAAGCTTTCCCCATTGAGCATCTGCGTAGCTTGCCAATAATGTATTATTATTGGCAATTCTGGTTGAGAATGCTGCAGAGGTGGTGATTCTCTTGGCCAGGGCATAAAGCTTCTTCCCCTCTTTATCTGGGGGTGCCTCGCTGGTAGACAGTGGGACCCCAGCCCTCTTCCTAGTTTTGGTCACCACTAAGGAGTCCGGGATTGAATGACCCCTAATATATAGGGGGTCTGACTGAGAGGGTGAGAACAATTTCTCAATTCTCAGATTGACCCCTCTCACCAGTGCCGGAGTGAACAGTGAGGGGGTAATACGTCTTTTAACTGAGGCGAGGATTGGGAATTGTTTGGCTAGTGGGAGGTTTTTTCTTGATAATCCTTTCCACGAAGTCAGTATCTGGGGTGACCTCCCCAGTTTCGAGTTCGAAATGTGCTGCTGCCTTCTTCAGTAGCGTATTGAAGGTGGGCTGATCATCAACAGGCGAAGGGTTCCCGACTGGTGTAGCTTCAGTAGACCTGATGACTATACTCTCTGTGTCTGTAGACCTAGCTGGTGACTGCCAGGGATTTGGGTCACCCTCGCCTGTGTCCACCTCGTACCCCTCCTCACCTATGTTAGTGTCCTCATGAAACCCTTCTTCTTGTTGGTCTTCATCATTAATGAACTCATCTTCCTGCTGGAAGTGAGTGTCCTCCTCAGTGAGGTCGTAAGAGTCCATGTCTTCGTGTATGGGGTTATAGAACCTTGGGTGTTTAACCATTGGACTCTCCAGGGGTGCCTCCCTTGGTCTCTTGGGTGCCCTATTTTCTGGGATGGCCATGAACCGGTCTATTTTATCCATACAGGACTGGAACTTCTCTAAGGTCCACTGAGGTAGGCCAGAGCGGTCTGGGAATGAAAAAGGATTTTCTTCTCCCTGTAGTTGCCTGGTTCTGTCCCATAACGTTGAAGAAAGTGAACCTTCGCCTTCTGAGAAGCCTTCTGGCAGGCTTGGGCTTTCCGTCGACGGCGGGAGCTGTCCTGACCTGTTTTCCTGCACCTTCGGCGTTTCTTTGGCCTTGTGCGCGGTTTTCGGTGTATCGCTCGCCGTCCGTCTCTGGGCGTCTCTAGTGGATATACACGCGAGGCTTTCGGCGATCATTCTCTCTGCTGAGGGATCGGTCGCCGTCGCGCTAGGTAACGTTGAGTCCTTACTGGTAACGTGAGCACTCTTACGAGGCGCGTCGCCGGAGGATTTGGTGTTAGCGCCCTTATCTTTAGAATGCCTGGACGACTGTCGCGGAAGCGGTGGCGGGGAGGGCTGACGACCCTTACGGTCGGCGGAGGACGCCGGTGGACCAGACGCCCCCGTTGGCGCCATGGCTGCCTTCGTCTTCGACGAATGCGTGCCGGGGGGGTATGTGTTTTTGTGCTTTTTTGTGTGCGTCCTTGTCGCCGGGGTGATCATCCCCATAAGCTGGGCGTGAGCCGGGCTTGTCGGGGCCGGGGACGGACGACGAGGAGCGTGAACGCTCCTTTGAGAGGTCTACAACCTCCGTTACGGGGGCCGTGTAATCACAGTCCTCATCACATTCGGCGGCAGCGGGCGAGGAGTCAGGCCTAGGCCTAGACCTGGCGTAGGCCGCCCACCTTTTGACCTTGCGGTCCTTTAACATTTTGGGCTTCAATAACTTACAGGCCGCACAGCCGTCCTCCTTGTGATCGAGGGGCAAGCAAAGCGGGCAAAACCTAAAGGGCGTCCTCTCCATAGCTGAGGGCCAGAAGTGTGATTACGACCTCGGAAGAGAGTGAGGGGAACGAGAAAGGCATTCTCAAAGAGAAAAGAAAGACCACACAACCCCACTCTCCCTACTGTGTAAGGCCGGCGAGACCAGGCCACGTGTTCGGCAGCGCCGAAGGATCTCCTCCGCTCGTCCTTCCGTCGAAGATCTTGTTAGGCGAATAACTCAGTCAACACAAAAGAAGGTAAGTAGTGATGCAGTAGAATAAAACCAGTTCACAAGAATACCACCCTATGTAAGTCTAATCCCTATGATGTATGGGGCTTTGTGCCCAAATGTCACAACGCTGCTTCTTAGGAGAGAGGACAGATGTAGGAACATTTCTTGTGGTGATGAAAAATGTTACAGAAGATACTTCAACAATGTTACAGGTCAGGAAAATGATTTCCCCCCCATCTTTAGTTAAAGCTTTTAGATCAAACTATCAAAAAGATGATGGAATGGAATGACATGCATTACTCACCGTAATAGCATTTCTAACAATTGTATCTGCTTATAGCTGTGCATATAGTCCGACATCTAGTGGAAATCACAGAGTATTGCATCTTTCTTTCAAAGATCGAAACGGGACGTCAACATGGGAGTGACTGTAACCACTATCCGTATAGTGTACCCAAAAACCTTGCCCGTCGAGGTCCCTCTGGTTGTGTTTTTTTCTGCTGTGCGGTAGCCTTACAGTCAGCGTGAGCGAGTACAGAAGAGAGAAGATGTAAGAGGTACATGTTCCTTCTACTCCACGCAGGAAGGAAGGGTGGGCGCATGTGAATCTAAGCTTTAGGGTGAGTAATGCAGGTCTTCTGATGCTTGTGAATCTGCTTAGAATCACATGCTGTGCATAGATTAGCAAGTAGTACCAGAGATGGTGGTGGGATGTGAGAAGGAACAGTAGCAAAGATGTCTTAGAATCACTTGTCCCACCTGAGATTCAGACCTAGAATGTGTTTCTAGGCAGTAGTGTTGTGTAAAGGTGTGTACAGAACTCCAGGTTACTTCTTTACAAATGGAATCAAGAGGAACATTTGCAATGAATGCTATGGTAGCCCATGTGCCCAGAGTAGTGTGCTCTAGTCATGAAAGGTAAATCTCTCTTGGCAAGAGTGTAACAGTGTGGTGCAGTTTACAATCCACTTGGAGCTGATTTAGAGACCGGGTCCCCTTCTCAACCAGCTGCCACCGAAATGAAGAAATTATTTGTTTTTGTTAGTGGCCATGTTTTTTCCAGATAGTAGATAATCGCTCACCTTACATCCAGTGAGTGGAGGCTTCTTTCCTCCAGGTTAGTGGGGTTCTGGAAAAAAGGTGCACTGGTTTACATGGAACTTCAAGATAAATGTAGGTGCAAAACGAGGGTGTGTGCGCAAAACCACCTTATGTTTGTGAATTGTGACGAATGGGTCCTGAATTGAAAGGTTTTTAAAGATGTGAAGGCAGACGCTCTGTTACCAGTCTTTAGCTTCTCCTCCTAACGCACGTTTTCATGACTTAATCAATCTTCAGGGAGGCTGAGTTTCTTTGTTTTGTCAGGCGGGTCTGCATTTGTTTCAGGTATGACAAGTTAATTAGCTCTGAGGATTCTGGTACTTGTATTTTTCGCACTGGATTTTGCTGGAGGGGTGACTGGAAACAACTCCCTCCATAGCACAAATCTTCCCCTTGATGGGGTAGGGGGAAAGCCATGGTTGTGGCTTTCCAATGTAAGGCAAGATGGCCCTGCTGCACTGCCTTGTGAGCCCGGGACTCCTGGAACAATGAATTGAAAGGGCCTGCAGTTCATCAACTCTCCTTATAGGAGGTGATAGCCACGAGGAAGGCAGTCTTGTAGGCCAGTGCTTTAAGGCTAGTCTTGTGCATTGGTTCAAAGGAAGGCCCCATTAGCCTGGTAAGAACATTCAGGTCCCACCCGGGACCTGGGGTGGAAATAGAGGGGGATGAAGCCTCTTTACCCCTTCCATAAAGGAGTTTTCCACCATGAAACCTTGCCCTGGGACGTGGACCTTCAGAGAACTGAAAGCCAGTCCTGAATCTAACAGGAGGGTTAGGTACCGGACAATATCTTTAGGTGAGCATTCAACAGGATTGATGCCCTTGCCATTACACGAGATGACAAAGCGCTTCCATTTTCCGAAGTAGCAATGCCTGGTGTTAGGTTTCCGTGCTTCTCGGCGTATGTCCCTGCATCTTTGAGGGAGCTGGAGGGGCCCGAACTCTAGGATCTCAGGAGCCAGGCTGCTAAGTTGAGAGTTTGAGGGCATGGATGTGTTTCCCCCTGGTCTTGAGACAGCATGTTGTATGGGCACACCAGCTTCCTGGGAGGGGAGACTGACATTGCCATGAGATAGAAGAACCAAGGCTGGCAGGCCCACATAGGGGCCACGAGAATCATCCAGATTCGCTCTTGGTGCATCTTGTGCACTATTCTGTTGAGAGCAGGGGAATAGCAGGTGTGGGGGGAGGGGCAGGGTGCGTAGACATTTCCTGGAGCATGTTATTCAAAGACCGTGCCCCTTCGAGCGGTTCTGAGGGTACCCTAAAGGCGTTATCTGGGATTGGGCGTTCTCCAGAGTGGGGAACAAGTCGATCTCTGGGAAGCCCCTTTCCGCGAAGACGTTGAGTACAATGTGCTCCTATAGCCGCCACTCGTGCTCTACAGATAGGGGGAAGTCTCTGCGGAGTATGCCTGCCAGAAGATGGAGTTCCCCTGGAACATGTTGTGAAAAGAGGAACATTTTGGGTTCGAGAGCCCACTTCCATACGTTCTGGGATAGTTTGGACAGCCCTAGAGAGGGAGTGCCCCCCTGTTTAAGTAATACATGGCCGTAGCACTGTCCCTGAGGACTAGAACGGTTTTCTCCCTTGAGGTGTGTCTAGAAGGCCTTCAGAGTCTTGAACACTGCAAGCAGTTCCAACAGGTTGATGTGATTGGATGCTACCGCTGGGGACCACACGTCGTGCGCCGTCTATTGAAGAAGATGAGCCCCCCACCCCGTCAGAGATGAGTCTGTGGTGAGAGTGGCTTCTACTGCGGGGGTGGTGAAGGTTTTCCCCTGCAGAAGGTTTCCCTTGACCACCACTGCAGAGACTGAACGAGGGCTACCGAGACAAACACTAGATCATGCTGCTGGCATGACACCATTCGCTCAAGAGCCACGCTTGCATGGGGCACATGCGCAGACAACCGTGAGGAACTAGGTAGACGCAGGAAGCCATCATCACCAACAGTCTCATGGCTTTGCGTACGTAAACTGGTGACTGGCTACATACTGAGGGATCTGGAACAGCATGTTTTGAACCCTCTCTTTGGAGGGAAAGACGAGGCTGTCTTTGATCTGAGTTGGAGCCCCCAGAAATTGTTTGACTTGATTGGGGTTTAGACTGGATTTTTTCTCGTTGATAGAGAAAACTAGGTTGAAGACCAGATCTACCGTCTTCTGGGTATTGTTTGGCATGTTCCGTACGAATCACCCGTTATGAGCCAGTCGTCGAGTTAAGGATAGACTGGGATGGAAAGCCTGCGCAGGCGAGCAGCTACTACTGCCAGTACCAGCTAGTACTGAAAGTGGATGTCCTCCATCAGGAACCCGAGGTACTTTCTGTGCGCTGGTAACATTGAAATAATGTGGGATTAGCCCCTGCAGTATTGTCATCCTGAATTATTGAGGTTTGACATACTTGTTCGACGGGTGCAGGTCTAACACAGGGCGCATGCTGAGATCCTTTTTGGGTACAAGGAAGTACACCGAATATCTTGGTTGCCCCGTATTCCCCTCATCCCTTTATCCTCCTCCTGTCTAAAGTCTGGCTATACCCAAATTGCCATCAGGCATAGTAATTCGTAGCGCCTGCTTTTCACAGCCCCCCCCTCTTCTTACCCTTCTCCTGGCTATAGGCTGGCATTACCCCAATTGCTGTCAGGCATAGTAAGTCATAGTCGCATGTCTATCAGCCACTTGCCCCTCCCCCTGCCCCCTCTCCTTCACCCCGTCCTCCTCTCCTGCAGCCACTTCTCTTTCTCATAGCACTTCCTACCATCATTGCCCCCCCAACTTCTGATAGCAGCTTGTCTGACCCGCCTTTCCCTCCTCTCTCCCCTCCCTAGACTACTCTGAATTGTCGTCCGACCTTCTTGATAGTCTCTGGTTTGTTTCCTCTCCTCTTCACTCTCTGCACTTCTCCCCTCCATCTACCCGTCCTCTTGTAACTCTTGCAGTGCAACAATTGTCGGCAGGCATAGTATTGCTACGGCTTTTTTTTTGTCTCCTTTTCCCTTCCCTTTCTCCCCCTAACTGTTCTTGCTCTTATACTATCAAAAATGATTACGATAGTTCTACTTTTCACATTCTAATTTGTTTCAAGGACCTGTAAGAATGTAACTGTCTTCTCCCTTGTTCCCTCCCTCCTTGAAGCGCTTTGAAACACATTGTGTATAGGCGCTATACAAATAAACAATCAATAAATACCCTAGTTTACCTGGAGAATGGGGACGACTTCTATGGCGCCCTTTTCCAGCAGGACCTGAACTACTTCCAGTAGGATGCGCAGGTTTTCTGACAACAGGCGTCTGCTTTTCGGTGGTTGGTATCGAGGTGGGCAGTGAAACTCTATGCAGTAGCTGTGAGCAATGGTTTTTCACACCTACTTGTCTGATATGATCCCCTCCCAGGCGTGGGTGAATGACAAGCAACCCCCGACACATGGGAAGCGTGGGAGGGGACCCGAACCGGCGAGTCACTTTGAGGTGGAGGCTGGGGAGCCTCTAGGAGTAGAGTTCCTGCCTCTACAAGGGTCTTTTTGTTCATACTGGTTGTTACTAGAAGAGGCTTGGCCGGAGGACCAGGGGGTACTCTCTCATATCCCTGCTGTCAGGGCCAGTTCAACAGTCGCTGAGTAGGTGTAGATGTCTTCGGTGGCAGGAAACCCACGAGGCAGTCGACCAGAAGATAAGTCGGCAGACTAGACGACAGAAGGTCGTGGGACAAAGTTAGCAACATAAATCTCTTGCGAGCTCTGCATAGGCGACCAACTAGGTTAACGGAAAAAATCAATCTGAGGGACCTCAACGCACGAGGGATTTTGGGTACACTACACGTCGTATAGTGTTACTGTCACACCCATCTTGACGTCCCATTTCGATCTTCGAAAGAAAGATGCAATACTCTGCGATTTGCACTAGATGTCAGACTATATGCACAGCATGTGATTCTAAGCAGATTCACAAGCATCAGAAAAAACGAAGTTTATTCTAAGGTTAATTTTAGGGGAGACTGGGGTGGCGGGATTACAAGTTCGACGATTTCTCTGGTTGGCTGCTGGTGCAGGTTGCAACCCCTTGCGAAGAAGGCAAACAGGATTCGCCAATTCCGGACTCTTCTGCACACCTCACATGACAAAAGGAAGCAACCTCCACTGGTGGTCACCGCTATGGCGAACCAATGGTATTCGCCCCTACTCCCAAAGCGGGAGCCACACTCTGAGGCTAGGGAGGTGAGCCCACTCCACGATACCCTCCCTAGGGGTATGGACAAGTGGGACCTCACGGGAGTGACACCCCGTTAGGGGGCAAGGACTCGTTTTCCTATGAAGAACTCCCTAGATTGCCCAACATATTGGAATACATGGACTGCATGCTGAGAAGAAGAATGTAACCTTGTTCGATTTATCAGAAAGAAGAGACGTATACTTAATTGACACGAGTGAAAGAAGGAGGAGAGTGTATGTATGCAGCCCCCTGACGTGATCGCGCCTTGCAGGAGCAGAGCCAAGCCGCAGAGCATGAGACCTTGAACAGCAAAAACGCCACAGTCAGACCAGCAAGAGTAGCAACAGGGAAACCACTGCCCAAGCAGAAAATAGTATCCAGGAGCTGATGATGGAGTGACCATGATCGTCCCGTGGTGGACGAGACACTTCCTGAACAGTGCTGAGACCATCACAGCTGGAAGCATGAGAAGCTCCCAGTCCCCTGCAACGTTCCCCCATGCAGAAAAAGGTAACGGGGAGAACAGAAAAGTACAACTCATTCCAGTCAGAGACGAGATACAAGGAATAAGGTTGCCAATGTGAAATTAAAAAAAAGTAACAAATAACCCTGTGAGAAGAATGTAGACAGACTGGAGACAACTAACCGGGGAAGAAGGGAAAAGGTCTTGTGAGCAGAGACCAAGACTGGTTAAAGAAAAGCCCCAGCACAGCTTTTAAGGAATAGAAGATGATCAAGAGAACCAGATGACAGAAGAAAGAGTATAACAGATTGAACACAGAAGTTGGTGAATAAAGAAGGGGATCAAGTCCCATGAAAAGTAGCCAAGGATGCATTCAGAGACTGTAAAAGAGTCCTAAGTGAAGACAAGAGTATAAAAACAAGCTGTAGGCAGCAGAAGCATAAAGACTAGCAAGCCCACAAGTGCTGTCATGGAGGAGATAACAAGAGCTTACCAAAAAAGATTGTATAAAGAAACTCCAAGAGAGACATTTCCATACAGAGACAATCAGGAACTAGGAGGAGGAGGAGACCACCAGGTGAAGAAAGACTTTCTCTTGGCTGAGCTTGAGTTGGTTAAACTAGTGGTAGGGTCAGCTAGAGTTTGCTTTGGACGGAGGACATTTTTACTTTGGGACTTCCTGATGACAAACGCCCTTTGTTTCTGTAGATAGGCAGGGTGATCAATTTAGCAACAGGGAAACATACGCTTTTTTAAAAGAGTTATAATGTCCTTAATGAGTCCGACTCCTCCTTCCGATCCGACACACCGCGACAATGGCAGGCATCTCTCCAGTCGCTGTTGAAGACGACCTTCCAGGACAGGATTCCTTGATGCCTGGAAGCAGAAAATTGGCAGGAAGACGACTTTTGGCACAAGCTAGCGACCACCGAAGTTCAGCCCAAAAATAATGAATGGCGATGCTTTTGTCTAGGTAACCCACTGGAGAGGTGGTCTGTCCACCGGGTGGTCTAGGGGCACTTCTGAAGGCTCACGACGGCTAGATCATTGAAAAGGCGTTGAGACTGGTTGTTCCCACTAGTCCAAGGGTTGAAGCACTGCCGAGGGTCTTCACAGAACTGGTAGTCCAGCAGGGTTTCACCAGGTCAAATGCAGGAAGGGATGCCAGGCCTCTTCGGGAGTCGTCCATGGATATTTAGTCTGCTCTTCTACACAGGATACTTGGATCGAATGCGGAACTTAAGAAATGGCTGCAGGAGTCCCCTTCTTATCCTAAATCCTGGCTGAAAGCAAGTTCAAACCCACCAATGGTAAGGAATGGCACCATTCAAACAGCCAGCAATGGTCCAATTAGAATCCACTGTGGTTTCACTTAGCCCCAAACCTAGATTTTCAGGCACCACAGATGTGGAGCAGGACCAGACAGTCCCACCTACTTTCTGGATTCTTACACACCAGGCCAGCAGTAGCTCGCGAAAGCAAAAGCTCTCCCGGGTGAATGTGTGACCATATAAGGGATTTCCTGACCTTAGAAGGCCAAACAACATTATGGCCAAAGGACAAGCATATAATGTAGTGGTATGGCTATTTCATGGCTCTAGCCATGTTTAGTCGCCAATGTGCACACTGAAAAGGGGAACAAAGATGATAATGTATCACCTAACCCAAAATCCCAAGTGCAAAAGACTAGGGTGTTACAAAGCACTGCATTGTAAGACGCTGTGTGCACTATTACAATGTTACCCAAACAGGTAAAAGGTAAAAAGACAAAATGGAAACAGTTTCCCGGTACTACTGATCGTCTGAAGGATTGATCAGTTTCCCCAAGACAAAATAAGGTCAGGGAGAGCAGCTGAAGACTTCACTTCCCTGTAAAACATCAGGGAGGGGGGGGTCCATATAATATGGAGGGAAAGTTGCCTAAAGAGAAATCTTTCCTAACACTCGTCTAGCCACTCTTCCCCCACCCCCCTCCAGACAATGGACAGGAAGGGAAAGGGGGACCTAATCCACCCCTGGATCGGTCTACTGTTGCAGTCAGTTATACATTCAGGCTGTAAAGACTGGAGGGGGGGGGTATCTATACTTCTCCCCTCTATATGGCAGAGTAGAGGCACAGAGCACCCTAGCCAAGGTTCTCAATATGGTAGCTATCGACGAGCAACCAAGCTCCCAGGAGGTGATGCTGGCTGGTCCTTAAGTACATTGAGTCCCCAAGCCCCCACAAAGGAATGTCCACACACTATGTTATGTGCCAACACAGTTCTTTATATAAAATTCAAGTGTATGCACTATACACAGATGTGTCATTCTAGGAGATATATATATATATATATATATATTACATGGCCACGGTAGTGGCCATGTAGTTATGGTTAAGTTGCTGTTTCCATAGGAAGAGCACTTTTTGGGTGGCTTATAACTTCGCTCTCCCTGGACGGATCCTCACCAAACTTTGCAAAAAAAGTATTTGGGTCACTCTGAATTTGTTTGCAAAGTTTGGTGAGGATTCGTCCGGGGGGGCAAAGTTATAGGGGGGGGGGGTCCCAAAACTTTTTTTTCCCATAGACAATGGGAAAAATGTTTTGCTCGCGCCTACAGCCCAAACCGCTGGACGGATTTCCACCAAATTTGGACCAGGAGCAGCGGCTTGGTCCCGGAAGCGTGCTTTTACAAATTTGGTGAAAATCCGTCCAGTAGTTTTTTTTTAAAATGACCAAAAAGTAGGTAAAAAAAATGTGTGATATCTGTGTTCGGTTTCGCGGACACACTTCCCTGTTCGCACCGCAGAGAGTTTCTGATTGGCCAATCGTCTTGCGTGATGTTCGCGGACATGCAACGTGTTCGCTGATTGGACGGCGTGGAGCGTGAAGCGCGGCAGATTTTTCGGTAGCGCCCGCCATCTTGGATTCGCGGACGTCCGCGGACAGCGCGGTAAAACTTTGTTCAAAATGTGTATTTTGTAGAGTGTGTTGGTGTGTAGGAGTGTTTGGGGAGGGTGGGAGTGTATGAGATAGGATGAAAGTTGTGTTTTTTATGTGTTAGAAGTCTTTTTGTGTTCGATTTGTTTGCGGACATCACGGGTGTTCTGAAATGTTCTAAATAAACTGACTGGGGGGTGTTCTAAGGACTCAATATGTGTCCGTTTTGTTCGCAAGAAAAGTGAAACTGTTCTAAGAACACTCGCGGTGTCCGGGGAGTGTTCATAGGGGGTGTCCTGAGGACGCTGTCCGTATTGTTCTCTGTCAAGTTGAATGTGTTCTAAGAACACCCGCGGTGTCCTGAAATGTTCGCAAATAAACAAAATGGGGGTGTTCTGAAGACGTTTTTGAGAACACTCCCGGTGTCCTGAAATGTTTGTAGGGGGTGTCCTGAGGACGCTGTCCGTATTGTTCTCTGTCAAGTTGAATGTGTCCTAAGAACACTCGCGGTGTCCTGAAATGTTCGCAAACAAACAAAATGGGGGTGTTCTGAAGACGCTTCTAAGAACACTCGCGGTGTCCGGGGAGTGTTCGTAGGGGGTGTCCTGAGGACGCTGTCCGTATTGTTCTCTGTCAAGTTGAATGTGTTCTAAGTACACCCCGGTGTCCTGAAATGTTTGCAAATAAACAAGATGGTGGTGTTCTGAAGACGTTTTTGAGAACACTCCCGGTGTCCTGGAATGTTCGTAGGGGGTGTCCTTAGGACGCTGTCCGTATTGTTCGTTGTTAAGTTGAAAGTGTTCTAAGAACTATCGCGTTGTTCTGAAATGTTCGTAGGGGGTGTCCTGAAAACGGTGTCCGTATTGTTCGCTGGCAAGTTCAAAGTGTTCTAAGAACACTCACATTGTTCGCGGACATTAAACGTTTCCCATAGATCATAGTTGAAATGTTTGACTCTATGGATGTGATATGCTGCGGTGGTTGTTGCCAGGGCATAGAGTCTTGGGTGCATGGCCATTTGGCCATGCACCCAAGACTCTATGCCCTGGCAACAACCACCGCAGCATATCACATTCATATTTGCTTATAAGTTTGGGTGAAAAACAAATGTATAAGGAACAAAGGTATTAGATACTATGGATGTGATATGCTGCTATGGTTGTCCTTATTATTGTATACTGACTGTTTGGTCTAGTAATGGGAGTCCATGTTTTTCTTCTTCATTTCTGTGATAAAAGAAAATAGCATGTTAGTATTAGTATTTTGTAATGACTTATTACATTGTATAAGCAATATACTTTTATTTTTTTCGACCCTCATATTTAGTAGAGTACAAATCAGAGTACTGTGCAATTTGCTCAGTTTCTGTATTTGTTGCTAAAATCATTAGGTCTGTGGGAGAAAAAAAAACCATGCTGGATTAAAAAAAAAAAACCTTTTTCTGTTATGCTACAGTTTATTTGTTTGTTTGTTTTCAGTGTTCACTTGTTGTTTCTGGCTAATGCGTTATACTTTGCTTTGTTGTATTTTTTTTGGAGCAGTAACAGATTCTTCATTTGTTTTGATATTATAAAATTTTGGAGCAGTTAGATACCAATTGGCGTATTCTAACTGTCTATTTTTTTAATATATTTTAGTGGTTTTGATTCATCTATTTGGATATTGTTAAATTTTGGGACAGTTCGATACCAATTGGCGTATTCTAACTGTGTATTTTTTGGCCTAATTTAGTGGTATTCATTTATCTGATTAGTTGTTGTAGAATCTTTGAGCATTTAGATAGCTTTTGGAGTATTCTAACAGTTTATATTTTTTTAACACAAATTTACTTAAAGGTTTAAATACAGTTTATTTATCAAATTTTGGTTTTAAGAACATCAAATAAGCGTTTGTAAGATTTGCTGGTAATCTCTGCTTTAGAGTAATGGTACTATCATTACATTCAAACCATCCACATTTCTTTTTTATATATGCAGTGTAGTGCCCTGAATTGGTTGTGGCTCCTGCGTGGTAGATTATACCTATTGTTGTGAAGGTTTTCTTACCAAGTGATATTTGACCATGTGTGAATCCAGTCAGCTTGCAGTTGTTTTTGGTACCATCTGCAGTGTAACGTAGAAGCATTAGTATTACGTATTCACTATGTGTTTGTATTACTAACGTGGAGCGATTATCTGAATTGCAGGTAGAGCATAATCTACCATGGTTTGCATTTTGTACAAGTTGCTGAAATGGAATGGATTCACAATTTGGTATTGATATATATATGAAGCGTTCATTGGGAATTTCTTCTTGTGTCACATTGTTGCAGAGTGCATGTATGTTTCCACATGTATGAAATCTGAAAGATTTCATTTATAGGTATGTTTTTGTTTTCCAGTACTTATAGTAAGTACATTAGAAATTCTTGTGGATCTTCCTGTGAGTTTATAGTGAATTTCACCATTCCAGCACAGTAGTCCAACTGTCGTCTTATTCCAAAAACACTATATGTGTTGTCAGGATTGTTTGCTGCATTTCTGTGAAGTACTAACATTTGCAAACACAATGGGTCTGTACCGTGTAAGTAAATGTTGTCAACAATTGGTGGTAATTGAAATAGAATATTCATTGCTACATTTGCATAGCAACTTACACCAACTATATTTGAGAATTTAAATGGTCCAGGTAGTTCTGTATCTAACTGCTTTTTTTGGAGTTTGTCTTCCTTCTTTAAAGAAGTACCTGGTTTACTTTCTCTAATTGATTCTTTTTTGTTTGTGGTACTTGATGAAGTAGTAGTTTCTTTTACTCTCTTTGGATGATTTGCAGTGACGTCCTGTTGCATTTCTGTTTGATTTAGTTTTCTTTTACAACGTTTTAGTGGAACAGAATATGTGTTTAGATGGGGAGTGTATAGTGAGTGAAGTCTATTATATTCTAAAATGCAAGGAATATCAGTGTTTACTTTACTTGCATCAAAGTTGATTAGAAATAGACCGTCAAGTGTACGTAAGCGTGATAGTGCTACGTAGCTCATGCCTTCTTTAAAGACTGTGTTACCAATATCTATCATTGCTTTGTCTAGGGTAAGACCTTGTGATTTATGAATCGTGACTGCGTATGCAAGAGTTAGAGAAAATTGTTCTCTGCGTACATACATATCTTTGAAGAGAAGGAATCTAGCTGTTGAGCGTCCTATCCGTTTTACTTCTGAAAGTTTGTCAAAGAGTATATTGACAAACTGAATTTTGTTGTCACGTGGGTATGTTTGAAAGCCAACAACTGTACCCAGTGCTCCATTAACTAGTCCTTGGTCCATGTCAAGGTTACGTTTAAGCATTACTCTGCAATTTAAGGATAATTTTAACATCTTTTCTAAGCCTGCTGTGTTTGAGATTGATTTTTCTAAATTATTTAGTCTTGTTGTGGCTTGGTCACACATGGGTAGTGTCATACCATGTACATCTAGTTTGTCTGTGGCGCTAATTTCCATTATTGGTTGCATTTCTTTACTTAACATTATTTCATTGAATTTGAGACAGCTTGCAAGAGTTGGCATTAAGGCCATACAATTGACATTTTTGTGGGCTAATTGTTCCATAACATCTGTAGCACATGCATTATCGCCATAAAGTGCATTAATGTGCCGGGTTTTCAATGTTGCTTCTGCTTCTTTAGAAAGAATACCAACTCTCAAACTTTTTAAAATGTTGGCATAAGTTAGATCTGCAGATTGGCGCATGTTTTCTGTTAATTCTCTGTATTGGAAATGTTGCCAAAGGTTGACATTTCCAATGCTGCCAACAGTTTTATGGCAGAGTTTGTGCCCTAATGTTTTAAAAAATAGGTTCACCTTTTACTGGTATTAATTGAAGCAGATCTCCAAAAACAATAATGTGTTTTCCTGCAAAGAGCTCTTCATAGTCTGTTTTGAGTACTTCTTGTAATCTGAGTTGAATCAAAGCTAACATCAGGTTGGAAACCATGCTCACTTCATCTATTAGTAGCATTTTCATTTGTTTCAATACTCTGCGTAATTCCATTGCAGCTTCTGCAGAAAGTTTGTAATAGTCTAATTTGTTCTGGTGTTCTACTGGTAATAGTAGTAATCGGTGTAATGTAACACCACCTATGTTGTAGGCAGCTAAACATGTGGGGGCAGTGACAACAGCTGACAGTTTGTTGTTTGTCAATTGTTGAAGGAACTTACTAATGATTTTGATTAGGAATGTTTTGCCAGAACCAGCTTCACCACGGATGTACAGTAGTATAGGTTTATAATTATGGCAGGAACATTCTTTATTTTCATGTTTTACACCATGTGCAATTTGTTTTGTTACTTCTTGAAAAATGCTACTTTGCTCATTGTTTAGTTTTGATTGTAGTATAGTTAAGTCTTCCTTATCTTCATACTGACACATGGTGTTTTTTACTTCTATCATAGCTAATTCTGCCTCATTTGTTATTAGTGGTTCTCCTAGTGGTTCTTGGCTTCCTGTTACAGAAGGTTGACTACTGTCAGGAGTATCCTTATCTAGTTGGGCTTGGAGTTCTTCTTCATGTTGCTGTTCATTGTGCAACATTGTTTTGTACTGTGTAAAGTTTACATCAGTTATAGTGCTTTCATTTGCTTTGAAAGCATCCTCATATGAGTCATAGTTATCTAGTAATTGTTCTTCTTTTCTCCATGGTTTGAAGAGTTGTAGCAGGGACATGTAATATACTTCTTTATGTTGAGGTGTCTTCAATGAAAATTTGATATGATTAATTAAATTTGGTTTAGTGAGTTTAACTAAGCTGCCTTCACAGTCTGTTACTCTATATTTACCTTTTATTTCCATCAGGTTTTATATTATTTTTGTATGTGTAGTTTTGGGCTATTTGGTATAGACACATGTTTTCCAAAGTATTACTTCTGTTTGGGTAGTATGTGTCCAATACATTGTTTTTAAAATGTCTTGGCTGTTGGGATCATGTTTGGCTATTGTTTCTATATCTTCATATGATTTTAGAACTCTTTTTCTAGATTTAGCTGGACCAAGACTTAGCCATTCTATATTTTCAGATTTACCATACAATGAAGTACCAGTTAAACTATCAGCTGCTTCATAAAATCCACATTTTCTATGGGTGAGCATTTTTATGCCCAAGCTGTATAATTTCTGAGATACTGTTTTATCGGATGACGGGTCATTCCAGAGGTCTTGGAGCTCTGTCTTTTCTGCTTTAGTTAAGTATGCTGTGACATATCGTGCAACTGCAGTAGAATTGTCTGCAATGTACTGCACATCTATGTTTGCATTCCATAAGTGGGCAATGATTGCATTATAATCATCGATATATTTTTCTTCTTTTCTTTTTATGTAATATGTATTTTTAGGTGACTTACCTTTAACACTATGTCTAACTGAAGACATGAGGTTGTTTACTTGACCTGTATTTGAAACTGGTCTAGGGAAACCAAATCGGCATTTGGTGTAGTATTTGCCTTTGTTTTTGTATTTGCGACGACAATATTTTCCACATTTGTGTCTTTGAAATTGTAAAATGTGTGCACGAAGATCACTATTTGTGGCTTCTGATGGAATTTCACAAGTGACATATTTTTCAATAAACTGTAAAACAGTGGCATCACTGTCTTGACCAAATTTAGGAGCATCTTTAATCCATAAAAGCATGTGGATATGTGGTTCTCCTCTGGCTTGGTATTCTTTTCTCCAAAAGAAGTGTTGCACTTCTCCAAGGGGAGGAACAGTTTTATTACAAATAAAATGTAGCATAGCAATGAAGCGATGGTGAAAATATCTTGAAACATTAACAGGATCCAAAGAACAAAGTTCTCCAGGTGTTAGAATATCTATGTTTGTTTTGTTTTTATTTGATATGCGTAGGAAATCATGTAAATCTTCCCATGCATATTCTGCACAACTTAATGTAACAAACCAAGTGGGTGGGCCAAGGTTTCTGATCATACAACGTACATCTTCATGATGTCGAAACCAGTACTCTTTAGTACCACGCATATTTGCTAATATTTGATTGTAAAATCTCATCCTTTTGTTGCACTTTCTCTAATAATTGTGTAGCTGTCATATTTTGAAAGTGTGATCCTGATTTTAATATGTGTGCAACTCCGTAACATAAAGTTGCTAGTTCACTTTCAAAGAGTAGGTGGAATATGTATTCCACATTTTGTCTAAATCTGGGATCTTCAGAATACATCCGTAATGAGCGGTATTCTGAAGCTGATATTTGAATAGGTCTATCATCATACCTTCCTCCTTTGCCAGTAGGAAAGAGTAGAGGAAAAGCACCTGCTTCTATACTTTTTTCCCATATACTGATTGGCGATCCTTTTGTTTGACGCATTTGGTAAGTTTCCAGTACATCTTGTACAGTGTCATTACAGTGCAAAGGATGAATTGTATAATGGTCTAAAGTATTTGATATTGTAGCAGGATCTAGTAGCTCAAATTGACCAGCTTCTTGTGTTTCTTGAATTATTTCAGTTGTATCTTTCAAGTTTTCTTCAATATTAATTTCTTTGTAATATTCATTATTCTCTTTAAGATATTGGAAGGCTTATCTAACGTTATATAAATCTACCAGCTGTTGCCATATTTTTTTGTCTTTTGTAGGTACTCCATTTACTAATATAATTAAAGATTGCTGCATTGGACGTTGCACTCGTAGAGTATGCACATTTTCTTTTAGATTTAATTGTAAATAAACTAAACTACTTTTCCACAAATGCCTTTTACCAATTCAGAGGGAGGTAATTTTGCTGTTTTTGGTTGAAGGCATATTATTGCTTGAAATGGGTGTACTGTTTGAATTATGATGCTCTCATATAAATTAAGTTGTTGTAGAGGTTTTGGTACGGGGTATAATTCCAAATTATTTGTGATAGAACGTGAAGGAGTTTGCAGTTATTGCACTACAAAACTTGACTACAAACAAAGTATTAAGGGCTCAGTTATTTCATATTTGTTTTCTGCTACAAGGTAGAGAGCTAATTCAAACCATTTAGAATCTTCACTGTCTTCTATTTTGTATGATAGGTCCACAGTTTTTGTGTTACTTTTATAAAATATTCTACAGCAACATACACATACATGGTTTGGTACTTCAGCTGATGTACTTTTAAATTTTAGTATTTCTTTTGTGTATGTGTTTAGCAAAAGGTTGCCATGTGTAGAATTGTTGCTTAATTGGTTTAAAGCTATTTCATTCTGTAAATGGCTTTCACTTCCAAAATATTTTTTCTGGATATAGTGAATTTCTTCAAGTAGGTCTTTTGCTGTACCATGTAGAAGGATGTTATTTAACTTTGCTAGTGCTAAAGCAGGACTTTTAGCATAGTACAGTTTATAGACTAGATTTCTTATAGTTGAATGTGTTGATATCCTTTTGATATCACGGAAAGTAGTTTTACAAGTAGGTCCTGTAATGCAGGCCAATGAATGTCCTTGTAGTCCTGTGTACTTGCGCACTGGACAGGTATCTATATTTTGCAGTAATTTAATTTTGATTTTGTGTTTGCTTTTTACATATTTATTGAGGAATCGCCGTAAAGATTTGAAACATTGTTTGGGAATGTTACACATTGACGTGCATGGCCATTTGTACACTAGACGTTCTGATTCAGTTGAATGGAGGGGTAATTCTAAGTTTTCAGGGCATATTTTTGTAAGAAGTACTTCTTGTTCCATTATGGTATTATTCACTTTTTCATAACCTCAACCACTGCTATGTATGGCAATTATATTAGTTTGCTTTTGTTTGTACGCTTCTTCATTAAAATATGGTTCTGTGCTTGTAGTGTAATTCCATTCATCTCCGCTGATACTGAAGTTCTTTCTGTTGATATTTCGCTTATTGAGAAGTCTTTTGTAATTTAGTTATTAGTTTTGTTAGTGGTTTCATTTTGTTTAACAGTAAAATGACAATGCATTACTTACCGTAAAAGCATTTCTGATGGTTGTATCTGCTTAGATTCACATGCTGTGCATAGGTCCGACATCCAGTGGTCACTGCGGAGTATTGCATTTTGTTTTTCGTAGTCGAAAAGGGGACGTCGACAAGGCGTGTCTGTAACACTATCCCTATAGTGACGTGCGTTGTACCCACAATCCCTCACGCGTCGAGGTCCCTCTGTATTTTTCTGCCCTGAGGGAGCCTTCTAGACGTGAGTGAGTACAGAAAAGAGAGAAATATAGAAAAAGGATGTCTATGTTCCTTCCATCCGAGCGGGGAGGAAGGGTGGGCGCATGTGAATCTAAGCAGATACAACCATCAGAAATGCTTTTACGGTAAGTAATGCATTGTCTTCTGATGTTTGTTAATCTGCTTAGAATCACATGCTGTGCATAGACTAGCGAGCAGTACCCGGAGTTGGCGGTGGGTTATGAGAAGGAACAGTAGAGAAAAGATGTCTTAATACTGCCTGTCCCACCTGGGAGTCAGATCTAGAGTGTGCATCTAGACAGTAGTGTTTTGTAAAGGTGTGCACAGAACTCCAGGTAGCCGCTTTGCAGATGGACTCAAGGGGAACATTTGCAATGAATGCTATGGACGCCCCCGTGCCTCGAGTAGAATGTGCTCTTGGCCTAAAGGGCAGTTCTCTCTTAGCAAGAGTATAGCAGAGAGTGATGCATTGAACAATCCATCTAGAAATAGTGGACTTTGAAACTGCATCCCCTTCTCTTCCTGCTGCCGAGATGAAGAACTGATTAGTCTTCCTCAGTGGTCTGGTTCTTTCCATGTAGAACATGACCGCTCTGCGGACATCTAGTGTGTGCAGAGTCCTTTCTCCCAAGTTGGAAGGATTTTGAAAGAACGCTGGTAGTTCTATAGACTGGTTTACGTGGAATTTTGAGATGAATTTCGGAGCAAACCTTGGGTGAGTGTGTAGAACCACTTTATCTCTGTGAACTGTAACAAAGGGGTCTAGAACAGAAAGAGCCTGTAGTTCACTTACTCTCCTGATGGAGGTGATAGCTATTAGAAAAGCAGTCTTAAGAGTGAGGTCTTTAAGAGATGCTTTGTGCATGGGTTCAAATGCTGAGCCCATGAGTCTGGTAAGTACCACGTTAAGGTCCCATCCGGGAGCTGGGTCAGCTATCGGGGGGTGTATTCTCTTTACTCCCTCCATGAAGGCCTTTATAACAGGGATCTTCCACCACGACACTGAGTTGGGAAGTGGTGTATGCAGAAAGTGCCGCTAGGTGGACTTTAATGGAATTGAACACTAGACCTCAATCCAATCAATGGGTCAGGTATAGAACAATATGTGTGGGAGAGCAGTCAATTGGGTTGATGCTCTTTCCTCTGCACCAGATGACAAATCTCTTCCATTTGCTAGAATAGCAGTGGCGAGTGTTAGGTTTTCTGGCTTCCCTGAGGATGTCCATGCATCTCTGCGGGAGCTGTAGATGTCCAAATTCTATGATTTCAGGAGCCAGGCTGCTAAGTTCATGTTCTGGGGGCATGGATGCAGAGTCCTGCCCCTGTCTTGTGACAGCATGTTGTACGGGCAGGGGAGTTTCACTGGGGGAGATACAGACATCTCCATCAAGTGAGCGAACAATGGCTGTTGGGCCCACATTGGGGCCACCAGTATCATGGTTACTTGTTCCTGGTGCATCTTGTGCACCACCTTGTTGAGAAGGGGAGTCGGGGGAAAAGCGTAAACAAATTTCCCTGACCATTGAATCGACAGACCGTTCCCCTTGGATTGGTTCTGGGGGTACCTGGAGGCGTAACTTTGGCATTGTGAGTTCTCCAGGGTTGCGAACAGGTCTATTTCTGGGAATCCCCATTGCGTGAAGACGTCGAAGACGATGTCTTCGTGCAGTCGCCATTCGTACTCTTCGGGCAGGAGGAAATCCCTGCTGAGTTTGTCTGCCAGCAGATTGAGTTCCCCTGGTACATGTTGTGACAGAAGGAACATATTCTGTTTGAGAGCCCACTTCCATATGTTTTGGGCCAGTTTGGACAGTCCTGGAGAGTGGGTTCCCCCCTGCTTGTTGATGTAATACATGGCTGTGGTGCTGTCTGTAAGGACCATCACTGTCCTGCCTTGTAGGTGTTCCTGGAAGGCTTTTAGCGCCTTGAACACCGCTAGTAGCTCCAGAAGATTGATGTGTTTGGATGCTACGTTCGGAGTCCACTCTCCGTGAGCAGTCTGATGGGATAGGTGAGCCCCCCATCCTGTGAGGGATGCGTCTGTGGTTAGAGTGGCTTCCGCCGCGGGTGTGGCAAAGGGTTTCCCTTTTTCCAGGTTTTCCTTTGTCCACCACCGTAGCGAGAGAACTAGGGCCTGCGAGACCACCACTAGATCGTCCCATAGTCCGCTGGCCTGACACCACTGGCTGTTGAGCCACTCTTGCATTGGCGCATGCGCAGGCGCGCGTGAGGTACCAAATAAATACACAACGCCATCATGCCTAGCAAGCGCATTGCTTTGCGTACCGTCACCTCTCGACCGGTCACATATTGAGGGATCTGAAACAGCATGTTTTGGACCCTCTCTTTGGAGGGGAAGACGAGGCCGTCCTTTGTTTGAATTAGAGCCCCTAGGAATTGTTTGATTTGGCTGGGGTCTATGCTGGACTTCTTTTCGTTGATGGAGAAGCCCAACTGGAACAAAAGGTCTACAGTCTTTTGGGTATTGGAGAAGCATGTTTCGTAAGAATCCCCTGTTATGAGCCAGTCGTCGAGGTAAGGGTAAACTGGGATGGACAACCTGCGCAGGTGGGCCGCTGCCAATGCCAGCACCTTCGTGAATACCCTCGGTGCTGATGCTATGCCGAAGGGTAGCACTCTGAACTGGTAGTGTTTGCCCTCTATCATGAACCAGAGGTATTTTCTGTGCGCTAGCAACATTAAAATATGAAAGTATGCATCTTTCATGTCCAATGTTGTCATGTAATCTCCCTGTGATAGCAGTGGGATCACTTCCTGTAAGGTCACCATACGAAACTTTTGGGGTTTGATGAACTTGTTCGCTGGGCGCAGATCTAATACAGGGCGCATGGTTAGATCCTTTTTGGGTACAAGGAAGTACACTGAATAAATACCTTCCGTTACCTGAGATAAAGGCACGACCTCTATGGCTCCTTTTTCCAGCAGTTGTTGTACTTCTTGTAGAAGGATGGCAAGGTGACATGCGTCGTCCCCTCGGGGGTTTGTATGTTGGGGAACTGTTGAATTCGATGCAGTATCCGTGGGCTACGGTGGAAAGTACCCAGCGGTCTGACGTTATACCCTCCCATGCTGGAAGAAAGGATGTTATCCGGCCCCCGACCGGTGTTGCATGGGAGGGGACGCGAATCTTCGCGTCACTTGGTGTTGTTAGGGGCTTGGGAGCCTCTGGGGGTGGACCCCCGCCCTCTTCCTTTGCCCCGGCGCTGTCCTCTTTGGCTGTACTGGCCACTATTGGTCTGGAAAATGGTGGCAGGGTACTGTTGCTGCTGGTTTTGTTGTTGGCGTTGGCCACGAAAAAAGCGTTTGTTGCCATAGCCGCGCCTGGTAGAGGGCTTAGAGATTTGGTCAAGAGTTTTGATAGTATCGAACTCTTTTTTAGCCATCTCCAGAGCCTCATCCACCGCTTTCCCGAAGAGGTTTGAGTCTTCAACAGGTTTATTTATTAAAGACGCCTGTGTCTCCGGTTTGAACCCTGAGTTGCGCAGCCATACGTGGCGTTTTAGGATTATTCCCTGAACTAGGGAACGTCCCGCAGTTTCTGCCGCATCCAGAGAGCTCTTTACAATACTCTGGTTGACCTGGGTTCCTTCGCCAATAGTTGTAAGCAGGCGTGTACGTAATGGTTCCGGCGCTTCTTCGGCGTCTTTGCGCAGTTTGGCCCACTGCGCGTCCGCATAGCTAGCGAGCAAAGAATTTTTGCAATTCTTGCCGAAAAGGCAGCCGAGGATGTAACTCTTTTTGCAAGGGCATATAACCGCTTGCCCTCCTTGTCAGGAGGTGCCTCACTGGTGGAAAGTGGTACCCCTGCCCTCTTTCTTGTGTTGGTTACTACCAGGGAATCCGGAATGGAATGTCCCCTGATGTACAGCGGGTCTGAGGGTGAAGGAGTGAAAAGTTTTTCAATTCTAGGATTGACCCCTCTGATTAGTGCGGGTGTGGACAGCGAAGGGATGATTCTTCTCTTCACCGAAGAGAGGAGGGGAATGGTCTGACTGACCGGGGGTTTTTCCTTAATTACTCTTTCCACAAAGTCTAATTCAGGGGAGAGCTCCCCAGTGTCCAGTTCGAAGTGTGCTGCTGCTCTGCGCAACAGGGCATTTAATGTGAGCTGATCGTCAATGGGAGACGTGTTTCTAATAGGTGAATTGTCAGGAGGATTTAGGTTCAGGACATCAGTGTCGGAATATATTGATGGGGATTGCCAGGGATGAGAAGGTCCTTCTTCTGGATTTTCTCCGAAGCCTTCTCCTACCAAGTCTGGGCTGTCTTCCGGACCTTCCTCCTGGTTCCGTCCCGCTTCCTCGTCCATAAAATCATCCTCTTCCTCAAAATAATGTTCTTCCCCAGTGAGGTCATACACACTATGGAAGTCTGAGGCTGTGTCCTGGTGGGGATTGACTAGTCTTGGAATTTTGCCCCTGGGGTCCACCTGAGGCCCTTCTCTTATTCTCTTGGGAGTGGGAGGGTTCTGGGTATTCATAAACCTCTCCATTCTTTCCATGCAGAGGTGGAGCCTTTCCATGGTTTCATGGGGTACTCCTGAGCGATCTAGCGGGGGAAAATTGGTGTCTTGTGGCTGAAAACGGCTCGACCTCTCCCACAACGTCGAGGAAAGTGTCCCGTCGCCCTCCAAAAAGCCTTCAGGTGTGTTGGGAATCCCTTCGACTGAAGGAGATCGTCCCTGTCTTTTCGGCGTGTCTTTCGACATTTGCGCAGCGCTCGACGAGTCTTTCGGCGTACGCTTGTGGGCGTCGGCTACCACGATCCTTGCCAAGCTCTCAGCGACTCGTTTGTCAGCGGAGGGCTGTGGTTTCGACGTTATGGGTGTCGATCGCTCTACGGCGGCATGCGCTTTCTGCTGATGCGCGCCGGCCGATGATTTGGGGGCGGCGCCCTTATTTGCCGAAAGCCCAGTCGCTGGTCGCGGCTGCGGTTGCGAGAGGGGCTTCGAACCCGAACGGTCCGAGGAGGCCGCCGGTGAAACCTGCGTCTCCTTGGGTGCTGATGCTCTCTTCGCCTTCGACGAAGAAGACCCATGGGTTGTGTGCTTATGTGTGGTCTTGTGTGCGTCCATGTCGCCGGGGTGTTCATCCCCATAAGCAGGGCGTGAGCCGAGCCCGTCGGGGCCGGGGACAGACGACGAAGCGCATGTGCGCTCTCTAGGGGGGTTTTCGACTTCCGTAGCGGAGGTCGTGGTATCACGTTCCTCGTCACTGTCGGAGGTAGCGACGGTGGGTGGAGCGTCGGCCTTCCACATAGCGTAGGCCGCCCACCTCTTAACCCTACGGTCTTTTAGAGTTTTCGGCTTAAGAAGCCGACAAGCCGTGCAACCTTCCTCTTTGTGATCGAGGGGCAAGCAGCGGTTACACCGTGAATGCTTGTCCTTCCAAGTAAACTTGCCCTTGCAAAGCGGGCAAAACCTAAAGGGTGTCCTCTCCATAGCCGAGGCAATAAATCGTGATAACCACCCCAAGGGAAAGGAAGGGGAAAAGGAAAGGCATTCTCAGAAAAGAACTAGAGATGTCCCACGACCCCCACTCTCCCTACTGTATTTGGCCTGCGAGGCCAGGCCACGTGTTCGGCAACGCCGAAGGATCTCCTCCGCTCGTCCCCTCCGTCGAAGATCTTGCTCGGCGGAGACAGCTTCACAACAGCGTCGAGGGGGGGATCGATATGTCTATATTAATATAGGAAAAACGACCAAAGGTCGAGGAGATGAAATCTGCAATGTCTCTCGAGGAGCTCCGCGTAAAGGCGACCAGTAGCTGGGCGGAAAAAAACAATCTGAGGGACCTCGACACGTGAGGGATTGTGGGTACAACGCACGTCACTATAGGGATAGTGTTACAGACACGCCTTGTCGACGTCCCCTTTTCGACTACGAAAAACAAAATGCAATACTCCGCAGTGACCACTGGATGTCGGACCTATGCACAGCATGCGATTCTAAACAGATTAACAAACATCAGAAAAATAAATTTCTTTTGAGAAGAATTGCACTGTCCATCAATGCTTCTAAGATTAATTTCCTACGATAGGTTTTAAGCTTTGAAGCCGATTTCTCTCCTGTTTTTATAAGATTTTGAAGGACTTTGTGACGGTATATTTTGGCTAAAATACTTTTCTTGGTATGCTTACTTTGCACTATATTAAAATTTGAAGAAGTAGTTTTATCTGTACTGATAGCTGATTTTCTGTTAATTGTTTTTTGGTTTGTTTTACATTTTGATAGAGGAAGCGAAGTTGTTGTACTTGAAACTTCTTGTGTTTCACTAAATGATTGTATTAGCTGTTTTGTTTCAACTTTTTTTACAAATTCTGCTAGAGATGGATGCTTATGTTGGACACCTTTATTTTCATTTGCTCTACTTTTGCGTTGCTTTCTACGGACTTGACTTTTGGTAGGCATTCTTTAGGGTCTGTTGAAAAAAATAAAGAAGATATGGGTTGGGGTGTTCTGGAATGTATGTGTGCTGTGTGCATGAGTGTTTGAGTAAGATGATAAAGATGTATGTAATGGTGTGTGATTGTGCATTGGGAACTAAAACTAGTAGGGATAGGTATTCTTGAATTTATGTGTTACTAAACTGGGGTTCAGATGACAAAAAAAAAGTAAGCTAGCGGTGTGGAAAAGTACAAATTGTAAATCTAATGTATACAATTAAAACAGTTGTTTGTTCTATAATATGAAAATTGTAGTGGTTCAGTTGGGTAATTTGTGTGTCCAAAAATAGAAATTTGTGGTCCATTCTGGCTGTAAATCGCTGTTTAAGACATGGAAATTGTTGGACAAAAAATGGTACAAAATCTCTATTTTTAGAAACCGAAATAGCTTGTATTAATGTTATAGTATATTTGATTAATAATACAAATATTATGGTGATATTTTACTTACTTTTTTTTAAAATTAACAGGTAACTTCTTAGTTTTTCTTTCTTCTTCGGATTCGGCTGCTTCTTTTCAGGAAACTGGTCTTCACTGCAATTGTAAAAGCTTCAAATTAGTAACTTTGTTTGTATATAGCACTGTTTTTAATTTACATATTGATTTTTTTTTAATTGAAATCCTCAGTGCCTTCTGTAAAACCATTAAACTAATTTATTTACATAAGATACATTGCATCAGTTCAGTACATATGATATGTTCTTAATGAACAAAGTGTATTGAATGACTAACTGTAGCAAAAAAAAAATATCTTTACTGTCTTGTGAAATTTATAATATATTAGTGAATGCCACTATTTCTGTAAGTAAACAGTTCTAGGTAATAGAGCCTCAATGTCATGTCTAATTTAAAGTAATTAAGTAAATAAATAAAAACAAAAAATGTGAAATTGTATAAGTATTTTTATAAAGGTTTAAACATATATTGTGTTTGCATGCAATTTTGTTTGAATATATGTAGTCTATATATTTCATTTAAAAAATGTTAGTTAACATGATTTGAGTGTGTGTGTATAAAGAAAGTAAAAAGTATAAAGGTTTATAAGTGATAGTTGATTTTAGGAAAATGAAAAAAGTACAGTAAATTCATTTTACAGATTTTACAAGGTAAAAGTCTGTTTGAAAATGTGTTCATCTACTATACAGAAAATATGCATACCTGAAGTTTGTGTTCATGCATATGGATATGCATGGAGCTGCAAGTAGAAATCTTGAAGACTTGTACAGTATTTCTGGTAGATGCTGCTTGCCAATGATATGACACTTGTACTCAGAGATTCAGAGTACATTTGGAGTGTTGATCTATGATGATGCAGTTAGATGTAGAGGTCTTGAATGTGATTGCTGCATGGTCATGTGATTTTTGAGGTACATCCAATGAGGGAATGGCAGATAGAGTGTAGTGGAAATGGTAGAAGGGCTGTTCATGTTACGATATGTCCGCGGACATCGGGAGTTACATCTGGGGATTTTTGGGTTCAGAAGTCATGCAAATGAGAATAAGCTCTGAAAGGGATTGGTCAGGAAAGTTTGGTGGGTGTGTTGTGCCAGGAGAGATTTTCTCAGATACTCTTTTTGCTGAGAGAACAAAAGATAGCTATGGCTGTGTGTTTCAGAAAACAGATTGTTTGGATTTTAGGAGATTTGTGGATACATTGGTTGAAGGTGCATGCAGAAAGCTGTGGAGTTGCTGTAGATCTTGGATTCCCACATGTGGAAGTACACTGGCATGGAGTACGTGGAATGAAGTGGTTGGACTTGCTACCTCTCTGTGCTACTTTGGAGACAGAGCAACATCCAGACACAATTGTAATTCATTGTGGAGGGAACAGTTTAGGACATGTGACTGGAATTTTTTTGCAATTTGCTATGAAAGAAGGACTTAGGAAGGTTATGGACATGTTTCCTAATTCTCAAGTGATATTTTCACGGATTGCGCAGAGACAAATGTGGCTTTGTTCTTCTTCATTTGGTCCACAAATGGAAAAAGCAAGGCGCAATGTTAATAAGTCTGTTTGTGGCTTTCTAAGAGATTTTGGCATGTCTTTTCACAATGAAAATATTATGTTTTGTAATACATACATTTTTCGCAGAGATGGAGTTCATCTTACTCATGCTGACAATCAGATTTTTCTGAGAAATGTACAAAATGCATTGCAACCTTTTTTGGAATTACAACAACGATTTTGAAGTAGATGTTAAGCATTTACAATTTTTGACTTACAAACACCACCCAAAGGCTCTTTTCAGAGCCACCACTTCTTTCGAGAAAATTACAATGTTTGTGATGGAGTAGCAACGCAATTTTCTTAATGTTTGCGAACTGTCCGCGGACTTCTAACAAATACAAAGAGCCCTGCTTCATTTATTTTCACTTCTATTTTTTAACTGGGAAAGGCGGCTCTTAAAAAGAGCCTTATTCTTTTTTTGATTTTTGTAATTTTGTATTTTTTTTGGTTTTTCAGACACGACACACTAGGAGAGGAGGGTAAAGGAGGGTAAAGGGGGGACACCAACCACAGGGATAAGAAAGGGCGAGCTGAGAGGGGAAGATGTAGAGTGGGTTTTATTTGGGTAGTGAGCAGGTCTTCTCGTGCTCTGGGACGATAGTCTCAAAAGTACTCCGAAGTCGCTCCCCCCTGCAGAGTACTGTGTCACAGTACATACATACAACTGTGACCCTCGAAAGGTAAGGGTCATCAGCATTTTGTATGGCCTGTGAGGCAGCTTAAGAAAGACACTGTCCCACAGAGGTGGTCCTTGTGGTGACAGGATCAGAAACAGAGGATGAAGTAGAGGAAATCAACCTGCTACGTTCTTCGCAAGGTACAACCCTGTGAATAGCCCCAGAGTGAAATGACCTCAGGTGTCGCTTCATAGTAGTGGTCCCAAAGCTGTACTTACCGTGCTTCCCGCGACTGAGTATCAGCAGGTAACACGGTTCGCACGAGCCTTAGAACCATTCCCATGAATGGTAAATAACCGCCACACCCAAGACTCACGCCTAGTGCGGGTAGTAGGGATTTCCTCTACCTCATTCTCATCATCCTCTTCTTCCTCCTCCACATCCTCACTCCTGTTCCCCTCTTCAGGCCCTTGGGGAGGTGGTGGTGGTGGTGGACAGGGTGGGGGTGGTGCTGAAGCAGGTGCAGCACCAAGTGGCAGTTCAGCAGCCAAGGATGCCATCTCGATGATGGTGTAGTCTGCAGGTGGCAGCAAAAATCACTGTGTTCTGAAGAATAGCCAGAAACACAATGGGAATAAGGTCTTGGGCGTGGTCTTTTATAGGGGTGCTTGTGCGTGGTCCGCGGACATGCGCACTGTCCGCGGACAGATCGAACACAAAAAAAGGATCGGAAAGTTTCAAAAGGTATATAGAAATTCAAGATTGCTATGTGGGCCTTGTGCCATGGTGAGATTTTATTGATGAATATTATGGATTAACTGAAAATGTACTTTTAAATTGTTCGGGGACACGAACAGTGTCCGCATTTCAGGACACACGATGAGCGTGGGTGCGGTCATATGATCCGTTTGCGAACTAGTCCGCGAAGGAAGCGCCTGTCCGCAGCGTCCTACGGACACTGTGCGGGTTCTGAAGTAATTCAAAGTACGTCACATGTGAAACGAACATTTCAGGACAACGCATGTGTTCTTAGAACAGTTTAAACTTGGTAGCGAACAGTAAGGACAGATATAGTGTTCTTCAGGACACGTGTAATTTAGTTTATGTACGAACATTTCAGGACACCAATTGTGTTCTTAGAACAGTTTCAATTGGGTAGCGAACACTACGAACAGGTATAGTGTTCTTCAGGACACCTCCATTTTCGTTTACGTACGAACATTTCAGGATACCAATAGCGTTCTTAGAACAGTTTGAACCTGCTAGCGAACAGTACCGGACAGGTATAGTGTTCTTTAAGACACTTTAATTTTTGTTTGTTTACGAACAATTCAGGACACCTCGTGTGTTCTTAGTACAGTTTCATGTTGTTAGCGAACACTACGAACAGTTGTACTGTTGTTCAGGACACATCATTTTCGTTTATTTACGAACATTTCAGGACACCAATTGTGTTCTTAGGACAGTTTTAAGTTGATAGCGAACATTACGGACAGATATAGTGTTCTTTAGAACACTTTAATTTTTGTTTCTTTACGAGCATTTCAGGACACCACGTGTGTTCTTAGAACAGTTTCAACTTGCTAGCGAACAGTACGAACAGGTGTGGTATTCTTCAGGACACCTCCATTTTCGTTTATGTACGAACATTTCAGAACACTCGCACTGTCCGCGGACACTTTTATTGGTTTTTTTTTAAAAAACGGAAACTATTCACAATACAATATAAAAATTAAACTTGAACATATATTAATAATTTATGACAGAGAAGGTGAGGCAGAAAAACAAAAACAGGAGAATTTGGGGTTTCAACATGATTGGTATTAGGTGAAGAAGGGATGGAAATCTCATCAAAACGTTTTGGATTATGGAGAGGGTTTGGGGATAATTGACTGGGATATGGTGAGGAGGGACAAGTACATGTGGGGCAATGGTACAAGGTTTTTGGTTTGAAATGATTTTCTACAAAAGTTTTTAAATTATTAAAATTAGCCAACAATACATCCATTTTTTCTTCTATATTGTGAAGACTGTCATCCATAACAGGGTTTTCGGAAGTTTTTTCTATTTTGGTATGCTCTGTACAAAAAAATAATATATATGTTAAATGTATATAAAAAAAATATAAATAAATGGTTTATATTATAAAGTGTTTACCATTAGTTTCACTATCTTGTGACATTTCTTCATGTGGGAAATTGTCCTCTAGCCATTCCAGAGTACTAGACATTACTGTGAGAAAAAAAAAAAAAGATAATATATTTTTTAATCTAATACAGAAAGTTTATAAATATATGAGTAAAATGAAGTACACTTACTATTTCTGGTAAGATAAGTTCTATGTATTCGGTGGGTCTGGTCTTGTTCTCAGTTCTGTTGTGTCTGTGAGGTAATTATGTTGGAAGCCAATTTATCTTCTTGTGGTATATTCCATTTCAGAACATATTGTATTTAAATGAATGGTTAGTGTGTTACATATATGGGTTACATTTCTTATGTATTACTATATATAATGTGTTTATGTGCTGCTTTTTGAATTTGTTAAATGTTCCTATATTATGATATAACAATGAAACATCCCCCCCCCCCCCCGACAGTTTTTAGGTAGCGGTACTGTTCTCCGAACATGTCCACGAACATTATATAAGTTCGCGTACATCAAGTTCATAAGAATAGATCTAGTCAGTTCCATATGACATGTATATAAAGTCAAAGTCATTATTGTTAAGTTGTGCTACTAAAAAACTATGAAATTCAGTGAAAAAAAACTTTGTTAAAGGGACGTTATGGTTCCAAGTAAAACCGAAAAACCCTTGAAATTCGCCAGTTATGGTAAGCTAAGTAACCATAACTCGCGCCACCACCGTGCACTGCTAAGACTAACACCCAGGACATCAAAGATGACATCACAAATGTCATTGATGACATCACGTGTATGTACTTCTCATGAAATATGTGTAGAAGGGATTCTTATTATGTTGCGAAAAAAGTGTCAAGAATCATTGCAAGAAATATACCCTAATAAGTGCATTGAACGATGCATTGATATAAATAGCATCCCATTATGGGGTTCTATCTAGTATACTAAGCTACTCATACAGAAACATAACATTGTGTGCAGCGTACAAGATATATATACCACACAGACTTTAGATTCCTTTAAAATGCATCAACTGCTGACAGTTATAGTAGAGCATACAAATCATTCAGTAAGGTGTATCAACATAGACAATAAGGAAGGAAGGCAGCTTAAGCAATGGTAGAAGGCTTCCTTTGGATATAGATGCACAATTCAGAATGAGGACCCTCTCCCCCAACTTGGGCAACCTGTAATAAAAGAATTAACAGCCCAGTCCATAAATGCTCAATAAGCCTTGCTTCTTGGTTAAACAGTTCAACCACCCCAATGTACCTGAAGAGGAAAGGTTCCTTCGATGGTACGTCAACACAATCCTTCGAGGGGGTACTCCCTTTCAAGCAGAAGCCCCTGGGCGTCGAGAACCTCAATGAAAAGTGGAGCACTGGTAACGATACAGCAGATTTGACCTTTGCGGTGCTCTTTGACGATCGTTTCCTCGATGGTGGAAGTCCTGGGAAGGTGAGGCGTGCCGTAGACCTCGATGCAAAGTGTTCGGTGCTGCAAATAAGACTAGGTGGACTTGAAAAACCTTTGGGACTCGAGCACGGGCTGGACCTCGGATCTTCACTTAGTCAGTGTCCTCGGGACGTCTTTGTCCACTTCGGGTGGCAGGAAACCCACCGGCAGACTTTCCTCAGGAGCTAGCAACCTCAGCTTTCTCCGGCAGGACAACGTGTTTGACGGGGATGGCAAGGGAGCCCCCTCGCAAACATTATTAGGCAAAAGTAGAGCTTTCTCGGCTCCAGGCGTCAAACAGCACAGGGTCAAGGTGTCCCAGTTTCTGTGCAACACAATTCGACTTAGCTTCTAGCGGTGAAGGAAATCTTCCGAAACCCGGTCGCAGGATTCTCTGCGGAGCCCTTCTCCAGACCGAATTGGCTTCCAGGGTGCTTCGATGAAGAACGGAAGTTTTTGCACGATGGTCCCCCGTAGCTCGGCGAGAGGTCTCCTAGCCAGTTCCTCTCTTGGATCAATCTTCGACAGACTCAACAGCTCTTAGATTGCGTCAAAGGAAATGCAGCAGCAGCAACCTCCTCCTCCAGCTAAGCGCTGAAAAGCAGTTTCAACTTCAACTGCTGAACAAATTGGGAAGTGAGAGATCCCCAGATATACACATCTATCCTTCATTCACTCTGGCTGAGCCAGGCTCAGTCAGCTAATCATACATGATGCAGTCTCTACCTCTCCCGTCGCCTCCCAGGCCCTTTGCACGGCCCTTGCTCCTCACCTCATCTCAAAAACCCAGGATATCAAGTCCATCCTGTCCACCCTCTCATCCCCTCCCCCTCTTCTCCCCTCTCCTCCTTTGAACTCTGGCCCTCCCACAGCCAGAGCCCCATCCCTCTTTCTCGTCCTTTCCTCTTTTCTCACCTGACGAGGTCTCTAGACAAGTCTGATCTATGAAAGTCTCGTCAAAACAGGTTCTTCCAAAACCATCCAAGGGCCACATCGACACCCTCGCTCCTACTCTGGCTGATTTCTGCAACCTCTCCTTCGCCCCAGGAGCCTTCCCCTGCCCTCTGAAGCACTCTCTTGTGCACCCTCTTCTCAAAAAACCCACAGCTGACCCTTCTTGCCCGGGTAACCAGCCCAATCTCCATCACTCCTTTTCTGGGCAAATTCCTGGAAAAACTGGCCATCTCGCAGCTTACACAAAAAACAATCAGGCAATCGGATTGGGAATAACAAAAGTGTTAATTTAAGGTAACTGTTTTAGCACACAAAAACACTTACGGGGAAATACATTTCTTGGAATCTCGCAGCTTAACCGTCATTCTGATTCTGTTGGTTATCTCCACAACCATCAGTCTGGCTTTAGAGCTGCCAGAAGCACGGAAACTGCTCTCCTGAACATCCAAGAAGAACTGCTCTTCAACCTTGACTTTAACATCCCCGCTGTCCTCATCCTACTCTATCTGACTTCTGCCTTCGACGCAGTCAACCATACCATCCTGCTCAACCGTCTCTGTGACAACCTGGGTATCACCGATCAGGCTCTGGCTGACTTTCCTCTCTGATTGACCCTCCGAGGTCCAACTTGGGTTATTCCTTTCTTCCATCTCCCTTACTACCTGCGGTGTTCCCCAGGGGTCTAATCTCTCACCCTGGATTTTCAACCAATGCCTGGCAACTCTCGCCCACTGCATTGTCCTATTCTCCTCCAATTTTCAGTGCTATGCTGATGACACGACTCATTTTCAGGCTTCCCTCGGCCACCTCTTCTCCTTCTCTCATCTCTGATTGCCTATCTGCCATTCAGGATTGGTGTGCCGCCAACTATCTCCGCCTGAACCCCAGCAGGACGGAGATCCTCCTCATCTGCACACACACACACCGTCCTTTACTGTCACTCTCTGGTCGGCCTCCCTTGGCCCTCCTTCTACCCCACCTGCGAGGCCTAGAACCACTGGGTCATCTTTGACTCCAAGCTTTCCATCTCTGCCCACATCTCTGATGACTCTAAAAAGTCATACTGCACCTCCTCAGAGGTATTCCGCCTTTCTTCTCCTTCCGCCAGAAGCTTACTGTCTCTCGAGCCCTGGTTCTCTTAGGTTGGATTATTGCAACACCCTCTTTCTAAATCTACCTGCTTCTACTCTCCGCCCTTTACAACTTATCCAGAACAGGACTGTGAGACTTGTCCTTGGCCTCAAACCTTGGGATCGTATCTCTCCAGCCCTGAAATCCCCCAGTGGCTGCAACGTTTAAATTCAAGACCCTTTCCATTGTCCACAGGGCTTTCTTTGGCGTGGGTCCAAAATACCCTCAGCTGTCCCTCCGTAAATACCTTCCCTCCAGAGCTCTTCACTCCTCCACCTCCAACTCCATCAGGGTCAGTCGTTTTTCAAAGCAACTAGCTGGGGGTATATTTCTGTCATCGGCTGTGGCCTCCCTCTGGAACAGCCCGTCACTCTGAAACTTGAAGAGAACCATCTCCAGTTCCGGAAGCACCTCAAGACCTTCCTCTTTGTTTCTGCCTTCGCTCCTCCTCTCACCTGCTGATTTGTTCCGTCTCGGCATTGTGCACCTAGTTACCCTCTGACTTTCAGGCCCAGCTACCTGCTCACCCTGCCACCCACCTGCACTGCCTCCTGGCAATCCCTTGCAAAGGGGTCTGTATCTGTAAACCTACAGCCCCCCCTTTTTTCTGCACTTCAGACACACCCTGTCTGTTGCCTTAAACCTAGCACTTGCCACCTATCTGGCTGCACTACCACTGATTGTTGCTTTCTATAATTTATGTGTATTCCTCTTCTCAGCACTTTCCGCTTCTCCCCCCCCATGCACTTTCCCCTTTCCCCCTCCCATGTGCATGCGCGTTCTCAATGTCACTGGGCCTAGTAAAATAATGTTAGTTCTCCCTTGTTCCCCTCCCTTGCCTCGGCGCGCACTGAAACACTTGTGTACGAGAGCGATGCAAAAAAATATCAAAGAAGGGCATTCATGCAGGCAGGCAGCCAATCGGGCCATTCACTTCCACCCGGGGACCCATAACAAGGTACGTGGATTGGGGCAAGAACCCAGCCTTTCAGCACACTATACTGCATTCATGTCAGTTTCAGGCAGGGTTGTCTCATACATTGTGTCACAGACCAAACACAGAAACCAGACACCCATAACATAGAATGCATGTTGGTCACATACTACTCACACGGGTCCCACCCAAAGTGCGGACCCACAACATACAGTCACTGGGAAGGCTCCAGCCAGTCTGGCCTTGACTTCCCCACAATACCATATATGGTTCTTCCACCCATCAGCCAGTCAGGGGAAGGGACAGAGTCCCCAGGGGCCATCTTGCCTTCTGTCAGGAATCCACTGATTCCTATGGCAGGGCCTGGGTTTACCAAAATGGAGGATACTCGGCTCCCGTCACATCAGCATGAATCTACCACCAGCCCATACCCTGCTCTGTGGGCAACACACAGGTGCCCAAAAACACACTAGGGGTACAGGGTTGTAGCCCCCCCCCCCACCATGGGTGCCATAAGGCTATCCCAAGGGTCACTGTTCACCACAAACAGAAAGAGGAAGAGCTGCACTGCCAGGGGTCCCAACTGAACTCCTGTGCAGATAATAACACATAACACATGATATGGGACTACATGGCAAGGACAGGGCAGCCCTGTCCCTCCAATGCATTTCAAGCATCACACAGTCCATCAGCATTGCTAGGTTTTGCACCAGGCCTACGCTCAATAGTGAAGTGACAGTCTTGGAGGCTTATGGACCACCTGAGCAACTCATGATTCGCTCCCTTCATGTTCATTAGTCCCTTTAAGTGCTAACGGTCAGTTTTCATAGTGATGAGTCACACAGAGGTAGGTCTCAGCTTCTGAAGACTTGACACTATGAAAAAACATTTCCAGTGTCACCCACCTGAGCTCTGTCCTTCAGCTAGTGACCAATAACATATAGGCAGCTCCCAGCCTTTTCATCAAACTGTGAAAGGACAGAACCTATACCAGTGTCGGAGGCATCTGTCTGCAGGATAAAAGGTTATCTGGTAATCGGGTGCCCTGAGAACAGGGGGCTGACAAAGGGAATCCTTCAGGCCTTGGATGGCCTTCTCACACTCCCCAGACCAAGAAACGTTCTTAAGAGGTGCGAGGTCTGTCAGAGGGGCAGCTATGGTTCCATAGTCTGCCATAAAGTTCTGGTAATACCCAGTGAGGCCTAGAAAAGCTCTCACCTGAGTTTGGGTTGTGGGGGTTGCCTCATCTTGTACAGCCTGCACTTTGCTTGGAAGAGGCTGAATCTTGTCCCACCAACATCATGCCAAAGGTAGGTTTCTGAACCCCGAACAATCTGCCACTTGGTAGCTTGTATGGTCAGGTGGGCCTGCTGAAGAGCCTGCAACACGATTTCCAGTTGTCTCACATGTTCCTCCCAAGTGGGGCTGAAGACTGCTATATCATCCAGTTAAGCAATGCAGAATTCATCCAACACATTCAGAACATGGTTGGCCAGCCTTTGAAAAGTGGCAGGTACAATCTTCAAACCAAATGGCATTACTCCCACAAGTGTTGAAAATGCAATCTTCTCCTTGCCATTTTCTGTCAGAGATATTTGCCAATACCCTGCAGTGAGGGCAAAGGCGCTAATGTACTTGGCAGCACCTTGCTTGTCCAAATACTCATCTGTTTGTGGAAGGGGATGAATATCTGTCTTGGTGACAACATTAAGCTCTGTAGTCCAGAATAACTCAAATCAGATGTGCTTGCTTTTGGCACCAGAACCACAGGATTGGACCAAGGACTGCTAGAGGGCTCCATCACCCCTAGATCCAAAATGTTGTTGGCTACAGACTTAATGCACCTCGTCTCACAGCATATAGTTCCTACTTTTGGTAGTAACAGTCTCCAAATTCAATGTAATCCTTGCACCAAGGTGTCAAGCCGGGACTGAGAAAGAACAAGGGGGAAAACGTCCTAAGCAAAGGTTTTCACCTCACCTTGCGGCTGTTGAGTCAGTTTAGAGGACAATTTGATACCCTCAATGGAGCCATCAGAAGGGCTGCTGTGGAAAGGTCAGGGAGAGGTTCGAATTCCTCCTCTTCCCTATCTGAAGCCAGAAGCTGGGCTCCCATTTCAACCGGATACCTGTGCCATTGTTAAGATAGATTTCAAGAATCTGGCCTGCTGGATGGATTTTAGGAGGCTACCCTTGTTAGAGTGAACAGGGAAACTGAGGTTAGCCAAACCCAATCAAAGTAAGCATGGAGAGTCGTCAAGCTTAGTCTCAGGAGAAAATGTGTGGGGTCAAGGGTCCGCAATGAGGCCACACAGTGCACACATTAATTCCCTTTAGGCAGGTAAGTACAAAAATACTCCAGTATAGGTCCAGAAACACACTAGAAAAATTAAACAAGCAAACCGTATGATCACACATCAAACATATACAACACTACCTTAGGTTTGTAGAAATGCATACAATAACGTATTCAACTGAAAGAAGGTATGTAGTGGTGCAGCAAGTAAAACCAGTTCCCAAGAATGATACCCCATCTTTATACGTCCAAACCCTATGTTGAATGGAGCCTTGTGCTCAAACGTCAAAGCGTCTTTTTAGGAGAGGGGACCAATGTAGTAATGTTAAAGGTATTTATATTGTGCACCGTCACCAATGGAATTGGTCCCCAGGTGCTCAGGCGGATCTGCAAATAAGAAGGTGGGTCTGGTTAGTCGGGTGAAGAGGAAGTAGGAAAGTGAGAGAAGTGGTGTGCTGTTGGCAGCTTCATTTCGGTTTTCACTGTGCGCTGAGCTTTGGTGTGAATACCGGACCGATGCCAGCCCTCATGTGCTGTTGGTGCGGTTTATGTGTTTGTTGCGGTGTGGGCAAGCTGAGGGAGAAGATGGTTGTGTGGATTTTTGGGCGAGTTAGACAAGCAGAGATTGGAGCATAGGGTTAGTGGGTCATCTATCCTAGTTCTTATAGATCTTGTTCTATGTATCCAGTTGTCCTGTAGTTAGGCATAGTTTCCATTGCGTGGCACGTTCCCAACTGTGCTGTATTTGAATTTAGTGTAATGGGACAGGTTAGCTCTAGTTACCCCATCCCCTCTGGTATTGGTGCTGTAGATTAGCAGTTGCCTACTCCCACACCATCTATTTCCGTCGCTGGTCTATTGGTGCTTGTGTGTAATTTGTAGGCCAAGGTGCTATTGGTTAATAGTCCTTGCCCTTCCATCCCGATCTAGCTGTGTTTATTCCATGGTATCGACCTATCCGATCTATAACTCAGTTGGTAAGTTGGTATGCCGTAGAATGGCTTTCTAAGGTTCTGTTTATGGACGATAGCTTGTGGGGATCCTTTATCGGTTTCTTCACTCATCGTCGTTTCAGCTGTGTATATGCCCCCGGAGGCGTTCCTATAGTTATGAGGTCAAGAGCCAGAATTTGAGGAGTTTTCTGAATAGTAGGTGGTTTCTGGTGTTACGTATGTTCTTTGGTAGTTCGCTTCAAGTTTGGGGTGCGAGGTGGGAAAAAGAAGATCCTCCGAATTGTCTTTTGTTGTAGGGTTTTGGTTCCAGGCAGATGTCACTGCTTGATCTGAGCGTCCTTGTTTGGCGATGTAGGCTTAATTTGTCTCTCAGGAACTCTGCGCCGTGGTTGTGGATTGCTCTATGCGTGATGCACATTGATTTGAACTATAAGAATAGTAAGAGTTCTTGCGGTGGTGAAAACTGTTCCAGAAGACTTGTTAACAATATGACAGGTAAGTAAGATTATTTTCTTAGCCTTTATAACAGCTTTTGGATCAAGCCATGAACGGAAAATGTTTATGGGGAGATGGGGGTGGCTGAATGATTTGCGAATACTAATCCCCAGACTCCTATTCTCCCAGGTGACTAGGCAGGTTGACTGGGAGTCGCTGGAGGTAGGTTTTCCCACCGTTGGATCCAGTAGAAGATGCACAGGAACTGCGGGTGCAACAATTCTTCCAATATTTGTATTTTGTTTATTTGTATAGCGTTCTCAAAAGGGTTGAGAAGCTGAGTGCAACCCTTTGCGATGACGAAATGCAGTAGGCAGCGGTGCAGGCCTCTTCAGGACACTCTACCAGATGGGGGAAGGCTGGTGCCAGCGACAGTCACCGCACGCGGTCGAAGCAGACCTTACAGGACAGGATCCCTTGATGCTGGGAAGCTGCAACTTGGCAGGAAGGTTGCTTGGGAAAAGAGCTGGCGACCACCGAATTTCAGGATGAAAATGTGGAATGGCGATGCCTCTGTTGGGGTAGCCAACTGGAGAGCTGGTCAATCCACCAGGTGGTCCAGGGACGATTCCAAGGGCTCAGGACATCTGGATCGCGAAAAGGTATGGACCCTGGTTGGTCCCACCAGTCCAGGGGTTAAAACACGGCGGATCAGGTAGTCCAGCAGGGCGTCACCCAACCAAACACAGGAAGGCATGCTGGGCCTCTTTGGGAGTTGTCCACAGGTCTTCTGTCGGCTGATCTTCTACACAGGCTACTTGGCTCCAATACTGATCTGAAGAAATGGCTGCAGGTGTCGCCTTCTTATCCTAAATCCTGGCTGGAAGCAAGTTGAAGCCCACCAATGGTAAGGCTCTGTACCATTCAAACAGCCAGCAGTGGTCAACTCAGCGGCCACTTTGGGTTTCCCTCATGTCCCACCCTCAGAGTTTCAGGCACCATGGATATGGAGTGGACCAGACAGTCGCAGCCCTTTTTGGGCCAAGTACACATCACTAGCCTGCGAAAGCAGCAGCTTTCCGGGCAAGTGCAAGACCTTATATGGAATTTCCTGACCCATGAAGGCAGGAAGAAGGCCAAACAACAATATGGCCAAAGTAAAAGTGACAATCCAGTGGCGTGGCCATTTTAGGGCACTAGCCACGTTCACTAGCCATACACAGTAAACACTAATGTGCACACTAGAAATAACACAAAAATCCTAACAATCTAATTGCTGCCACCAGCTTGTCTTTAGGCACATACAGTAACCAAAAGCCCCAGTGTAAAATACTAGGGTGATACAAATGTATCACAAGCAACACTGTAGGATGCTATATGCACTATTAAAAAGTAAAAAAATAAAATAAAAAAATAAAAATAAGACTAAAACGGAAACAAGTTTCCCAGTACAGATAGTCTGAAGGACTGATCAGTTTCCCCGTGACAAAATGTGTAAAGGCCCATGGGAGTGAAGCTAAAGTCAGGAAAGGTTCAGAAACATAATCAAAATGTTTGGGGGTCCATAGAAAATGGAGGGAAAGTTGCCTAAAGAGAAATCTTTCCTAAGACAGATATTCTCAGGGTACCATTGAAATCAATGGTGGGAAAGCTGCAAAGAGAATGAAACTCCTAAACAGGTACATGTACTCTGGCACATGCATTTGTTAAAATCAAACAAGGAACAACTGTCCTACTCAAGAAGCATGAAATCGACAATTAAAGGCCACGGGTAAACAAAGATCCAAAAAGCACACAATGTAGGAGAACAGGAGGTGAGCAAAGGCATGGACAAGAATCTGGTCGAAACAAAGCATGGATTTGGCAAGACTAACAATGCATTACAGGCGTGTTATTATAAGTGGATCAGCTGGGATAAAGGATGTGTCATTAGCAGATGTCAGCACACCATCGGATGGAAATACTACATCAACAGCAAACCCATCTCACCATTATGGATTGTTGATTTAACCATGTAACCATGTTATTTTTATTACACACCAGAGACAAGGCTGATTCTAAACACTTAGTCCCTCTAAACAAAATCCTGCAAAATTTCCCTCACACTTACTGGTAATGGGTAAATCCCAAGGTAGGCAAATCAGCATACTTGTCAGCAAACTCAGCCAGCCTACTGATTACCCTGGCTAGCTAGTTAAAAGAGAAAAAGTAGGCATTAGTGAGAGGGAAAGAAGCAACAACAGAAGGAAAAATGAAAATTAAGGGTCCATTACAGAACTCATGGGAGAGACCAACACTTCAGGACCACATAAAGGGGGAGATACATTAAAGGACAAAACCCATCAAGAAAGTGATGTGGCACTACAGAGGATTTAAACAAGAGAAAACAATTATTAGAGTAGAGGGTGGCCAGAAAGAAAAAAAAAAGAAAGAAAACACATAAAAAAAAAGAGGACAAGAAGGCAAAAATGAACATAAACTTGGGTAACAACCAGATAAGATTTATAGTGCACTAAAATGGTTACTACCACCAAGCACTCTACACACAAAAAAAACCTTCAAAATAGGACGAATGGGTGACAGAAGAACGAGGGAGAGTAACAGACTTCAAGGAACCAGAGACAAACAGGATGTGGAAGAGAAGATGAGAAGCGTGACTCCAATAGGTCAGGGCTGCTGCCCTGGAATACATAGGCTGTACGAGTAAGAGCATATTCTGGCACATTAGCATCCCATTTACCAGCTAAGTGCCCTCCAGCTATATATTGGGTGTATGGGACGCTGGCAGTAGTCCCCTTGCTCCCACGGGGTACATGATCACTTCATATAACTGATAGCCTAACATACGGAAATTACTGACACCAACCCGTTGTGACCCAACAGCCGCGTATACATGGGTACTTGCACAAGAGACTATTTGCTGGATTTGGATTCATCATGGGAGAAAAAGTCAGTAAACCAGTCAGGGAAAATTTGAGGAACAGAGAACTCTAAATTGAGTGACAGAGAGAAGTAATTCATGCAGATGACCGGGGGAACAAAGAGAAGGAGCAGAGAGAGAAAACAGACCTCGGAGGAGCATCAAAAGGAATTGAGAAAGGGAAAAGCGAGATATCATGGCATGATCGACAGAACAGAAGAAAGACTAAGAATAAGAAAAGGCCTGGAGCTACGGGGAAACAAAAGTGAAAAACGCAGAGGAAAAGAGGATGTCGCCTTACCTTGGGCAACAGCAAGTCAAAGCCGTCTCGCATAACAATAAGATCCTGTGGAGAAACAAGGAAAGAAAACATTACTGTGTGCACCAGTTTTGAATATGGAGCTATGTGCCAGGACTGATGTGCGATAGTAGGGTGTGGCTTCATGGTACTACTGTGTGTGGGTCTCTATTCGATTGGGGCACACTAGCATAGCTGTGTCTACAGAGTCACCCAGTTTCCCCATCTATAACACGGGATACTCCTGATCATTTAGGATTCCAGAACAGAGCCTGCACAGATGGTCACGTTTACTGTGGATGTCTGTACCATGAATTTGCAGCATGCAGCTATCTAAAAGTCTTAGACGTAGTTAGCAGGCATTGGCAAAGCCAAAGCTTGTTGTAGGCCCGGGATAGGCATCTGCCAGGCACTGACATGATGTTACTTATTTGGCCATAAGATGGCAACAACTGGAAAATGGTGCAAGTACCTGGGCAAATAACAGCAGTGCCTGGCAAATGCCCATCTAATACCTATACACAAGCCCAAATGGTTGACTGTCAATACTTGTAAGTGCAAGGAACCGATACAAATGAAGTGGCTGAAGGAATAAGACACTTATTTCACCAGTACCACCTGCAATTCAGCCATTTTCTCTCAGCAGACGCTTAGAAATCATGTTGGCAGGCCGAAATGTAAGGTTACCACTTGATACAGCTATACCAAAGAGGTGCAAGGAGGATGTGTTTTGGAAGGAGAGGGGGGGGGGCAGGTAGTGGGTGGGATGGCCACACGAATTACCATTACCAGAGCCACTTGCGAATGCCTGTGTATCACTCCTAGCTGCATTCCAATGCAATAGTTTGCTTAAGCACAACTTAATAACCAAAACTAAAAGAGGGCCATTTTTGTGCTCTATGGACCCTCCAAATAATCAAACAAATTCTGTATTTTCCAGCGGTCGAAGAAAAGGTTATAGATTAGGATATACTTTTGTTGAGCAAGTAGTGGTCTGAAAGTGCAACCTGTTACTTGGCATAGCTTTCAAAGTCATGTAGGGAAATCTCATGTTGATTTTCTTAAATACAGATGCGTGTGCCAAGCAAGTTTGCAATTGGAGTCCAGTCGGCCGAGCCTCATTCTCTCACTTCAAATCAGATTGCCCTGGTATGGAACCTGGCAGGAAAGAAAATGCCTAGCTCCATCATCGCCTTTGTCACAAGTATACTAGCTTCACAAAAAGACTTCTGCTGGTGTCACAAATGCTCTTGTGAGGTTTTGCTTATGCACGAAACTGCCACTGTTCACTAGCAAATGTTACCCCTCTCCCATAGCTATCCTTCTAATGGTTTTAAGCTGCTTTTTGTTTGTGTGTGCGACGTGCAACGCTAGATATATGCCCTGAGCCCTTTATGCTCATGGTGAGGCTAATCATTTTGACAGATTTCTCCACAGCTTTCCCCTTCAACTTCACGCTCAACCTGCCCGATTCTTGCTCTCCGACATCCAACCCTTCTAAAACTAAATAGCTTCAGGATGTAAGTGCCAAGATCTTTGAAACACAATCTGGGCAGCGTCAATTTCTATTTAAGCAAAATGCCAAATCTCTATAAACATTCATGTGCTCCTTACCGTGTTGTCCCCAACGTAGCAGGATGTGGCCCCTAGGTGGATGATGGGGGCTGCATTAGGGCAGCAGTGAGCAAACGTGTGAACATGTGCCATGACATCATGCCGCAGTTTTTTCTCCTCTTCAGCGGCCATTTTGAAATCAATGTTGTCCAGGTTCAACTCCATCTCCTGGATTTGCTCCTCAGTGATAGGCAGGCCAAGGTTCTTGAGAGAGGGGGGAAGAAAAAGGGAGTTTGTGGTGGGAAGGCAAGAATCAGCTGTTCAACACTATACTTGAATACCTAGCGCGATCTAAAATCAAACAAAACTAATATTTAGTCAAAGATACCCAGGGGATCACCTTCAAAGTTGCCCCTTTAAATTGCTTTAACAACTGGAAACAAAGCAGAGGCAAATCTATGTGTCTCAATTGTCAGGGAGATTATTCTACAACCCCCTTGTGAGGAATAATGGAAAGACATGGTTCCAACCAAACCCTCTTATGGGTAGCTGTTGAGATGGATTCAGAATCAACACTGGGTCATTCTGAGAGGCCACCCTATTCATAGAAAACAGGGATTGGAGTCTAGCGAAACTTATCAAGGTATGTGACTGAGAAGTAAGGCCTAGAATCAGGAGTGGTGAAACGAGACACACGGAGCACTCCTAATAATTTAAGTTGACAAAAAGAATACAAATACAATATTTATTCTCCTTGACACTCTTTACAATGATAAAAGGTAGGCAATAATTGCTAAACCCACACTATACACATATATACATGGGCAGTTGCTAAAGAGCACCAACACTTTACTTTTTAGAAAATTACAGATAAGGAACACAAGTAAACGGCAGGTATCATTATAAAACCAGTTCGAAAAAAAGGCAATTATCAAGAGTACAGGTTACACTGCATTTTAATCAAAAGGCCCTAGCACTTAAAAATCTTTCCCTGCTAAAGAAGATCGAGCCTAGAGCTCTAAAAGTCAGAAGTCTCAATGTTCGTCCTTTGAATGGAGTTCAAGTCTTTTAAAGTAGCAGAACAAGTTTTAGCAAAGCCAATAGGTGAGGCAAGTGCTCCAGGAATGCAAGAACAGAAACGAGTAAAGTTCTCTAAAAGGTCTTTCTCCCAATCCCACCACCTCAGGGGGAAGCCCGGGGGGGGGGGACGGGACCCACTTAATTTGAGTGTCAGTTACTTTGGGGGGTGGGGTGGCAGGTGCAGTGGTCACTTTCAGCTTCAGGATTAGGTCTGGCTAGTCAGTGGTTCCATGCTCTGGTGAGACAGCTACTTTGACAGCTGGACGACCCTGGCACAACAAGATGAAGACCACCATGATTCAGATTACATCAGGGGATCCCAGGACACAAAGGCAGGCTGCACGGATGATCAATGCGCTCAGGGGAAGGGAGGAGTCCCTGATGGCAGAGACAAAGAAACTTCTTCAAAAGTACACACACTTTGCCTCCAGAAAGGGCTTGAGATATATATGAGTTCCGGAAACTTCAGGGCCACTTACAAAACATGCATGCCCATTTTTGAGTATATGGTACTCTAAATGGCATTATTGGGTCAAACGTAAAGGTGCATGCAAGAAAAACCATGGTCGACCAATATCCGTGCCACCAAGCTGTCTTGGACACATCACCCAAGTAACAAAAATGTTACTTAAAACAAAGGAAAAATACATGCAAAGTACCCCTGCAGCACTTCACTGTAAGGCGATGTGGGCAGCTTAAAAACAGGGTCCCCCTGCACTGACAACGCTTTGGGACCGATCACCATCCCCAAAATAGATGAGTTGCATGAGTTAAGTAAAGCAAAAAACATTTCTTTGCTGAATTTCAAGGGTTTGGTTATGCTAGATCTTATGCACTGGCCATAACCTCAAGGCGTGCCCAATGTCCATCTGCAACAATTTGTATAAAAATATTGTGGGCCCCGTCCCCTGTCCCCTTTTCTCACGAGTAACCCGATCCTTTGGCCATGTCCACGTTGCAACAATTAGGCTATAAAAAATAAATGGTCCAAAGGCTGTGGCCTTTGCCCCATGTCCCTAGGCGCCCACTTTAAACAAACAAATTCGTTCATAATAAAAGCAGCGATAGTTTGCCCCCCGCAATTTCTCACTGCAACATACACCCAATCCCCACAACAGCACCTGGTGTTGCCACAATTCTCATTCACATAGTAACGCAGCATTCTACGATTACCATGGTAATGCACGAAAGCACGACAGGGAAGAAGTGTTCCCCATACCAACTGACCCTCTCCATGTAAACCCCTGCGTTTTTTGGTCCCCCCCCCCCCCCCCCCAACAGCTTGCCACACACTGTATAATATCCACCCTTGCCCATTTCATGTAAGACACTTTTGTTTTGCCCGCATCCATGTGCTCAGCGGAATCCCAGAGGATTCCTGTGTTAACACTAAAACGATCTTACTTAGAACTGGCTCTACAGCATCATAATGAGTTGATCCACTTTTCCCATACTTCCCTCAAGTGAAACTACCCTTTCTGTCCACCAAATATTTGTAGCCCCTTTTCTTTTTGAGCTTCCCAAGAGGTTACCCGTGGGTATTGCATCTAAACAAAAAAACGCATCAGTGCTGCACTGCACCATCGGAGATAGAAGTATTTTGAGACGGTGGGCCTAACCCTTCTCCATCAATTAAAAAAATAAAATAATTACTGGATAGATTAACACCAAAAATAGGGGGTGGGGAGTGTAATGGGCGTTCTGGCGGTTAAGAATACATAGAGGGCCAAAGGGGGCGGAGGGGAGAGACAAAGGGTCCCGGAGATAGAAGCAATCGACATTAATCATATTCAGAATTAACAATGCCAGTCTAGGAGCAGTCACTATATTCCCCACAACCACTGTAAACAGTAGAATAATGAACACAGTTGATAATATAATCAGTGTACTACCCAGAGAGAGTAACCCGTCCAAATAATTCCCCAAAGGTCCACCAAATGTTATACTATAGTTGGACGGAATACCAGACCTACATGGCCTCATTGCACTCCGAGAAACGGGAGAAAAGAAATAATGTACAAAAAGAGAAGTAACTAAGTGTCAATATTTCAGGTAAGTACCCTTTTTAAGTCACTTTAGAAGCAGTAGGAGTTCCACATAGGAATCAATGAGGAAACATTGATTAAGCAAGCCACAGTTATAGGTCAAAGCCAGTAGTTCTACCTCACAGGTGCAGACCGGGAAGCAACCAACCACAAGGGGTCTCATGATATACCACCTTGGTATGGTCCAGTTCCAGAATCAAGACCCTGCTGACCAGAGAATGAAGCAAGCAGAGGGTCCGGGCCAATGCAAGTCCACCTCAAACTCTAGTAGATGGAGGTGAGGGGTTGCAAGCTTCCACCCCTCCAAGAACCAGAGGACGTGTGAAAAGGATTCTAAAGTCTCTCTTGGGACCCCAGGGCCTGGGGACATGTACTCATGACGCCAGTCACTCTGGAATCGGCTCGGAAGAGGCCGGAGAACCGGGAAAATGCAAGATCTGGAGACAGGATCTGGTACTCTGGGTCTTGTACCTCGGACCAGTGAGGACACGGATGGAAAAAATAATAAATCCAGGACAACATCTCACCACCAAGAAGTTAAAGCAGTGATGGGGAATGCACCAGACCGATGTAGGAACACTACCAAGCAGATCCAGGCATCACAGGACAACATGTCAACAAAGGACAAACAAATGATGGGCGCAACGCTTGTGACAACCTGGGACTAACCAAGACAGCAGAGTAGTGGTGACCCACCACTAGGGAAGCTCACTACCTGGAAACGTTGGTCCAAGAGAACTTTGTGGGGAGGCAACACTGCAGTATCCCAGAACAGCATGAAATGAGGACGAGGAGGAAAAAGGGTGGCCAGGCCATCTAGAAGGCAAAAGAAGAAACTGGTGCAAGAAACAGAGGAACCAGAGCCCAGCCGGTATGGCCAAACGGGTCCTAAAAATCAGCAGCGCATTTTCAAAGCATCCTCCAAGAATTCAAGTAAGAATCAGAGAAATAGGCAGATCTCTCCTAGATATGCCCATTCACCCATGGGATGGTCTAAGGCCGCCCTCCAATCACTTACCAGGCAGAAACACAAGGTTTTCAGCAGCAAGCCAATCAGGCTGGCCTGAAAAACCACCAACCTCGAAGATCAACCTATTTGGGATGTTTACTGACTTGTCTGGGGAAGTGCTCAAGTCAGTTTAAAACACAACACAAGGTTGGGCTGACGGTGAGCGGTGTTACCACAAAAATCCATTTCAGGCATGAATAGTGGTCCCAAAAATCAATTTCAGGCAAACAAAATGGCAGAGAGAGTAGGGCTTTAAAATATATTTGTACCTCCAACGGCTACCATACGGATACATTATGCTACTAGTGCGCAACTTGTGAAGCGAAAACTAAATTACAGCTTCCAATAGCCTACTCCACAGCACAAGTGAAGTGCAATGCAATAAAATCACTGTGGCCAAAATGAGGGGCTGAAAAATCATCCATCATAGGCGCTATATGGGGTGCTAGAGTAAAGCCAAAGAGCCAACAAAAGTAGCAGGAAAAACCCAAATGAGGAGGATCCCATTAAACGGCAGAGCAGAACCACCCCAAAAAGGGAATTCTGTCCCAATATCCGTGGATTGACGCTCTTCCAAAATAAATGGCCACCCAATGTAAAATACAGTACAATGAAGAAAATTTGCATCAACCCTTGAAAATCGACCATATCTATTTGGTTGGAAGATGACGGCCAACATTTAAGAAACGGGAGGGTTTCCAGACCAGAGTCAGTCACACTTCAGGAAAGTTGGATCACAAAACACTCGTCCAAAACAAGGAGCGAACCTGCAGGGGGCGGTGCAAGAGAAATAAAATCACTTTACAGGTTAAGTGAGAAATAAAATGTCACTCCTTTGGCAGAAAACAAAAGGACGAGCTTCGATGGGACTAGAAAGATTATTTTCATTAGAGATGTCATAGGATGGGACTGCTCTTCATATGTGTCCCTGCAGTCCTTCAAGGTTGAGCAGGATTCACTTGAACAAGGATAGGATTTTGGAACTTAAAAGCTCAGAGGCAACTACTTGAGCCTTCTATTGTGCATAGTCGGCACCTCATTGTGACTACTCACACTGGGAGGTGAGGGTACAATTCCCAATACTTCAAAATGTCCAGTGACCGCCAACCTTAATTTATTTTTGTATTCGTTTTTCTCTCCCTCTCCCCCTAGAAGTGCAGAGGTTCTAACAGCACACGTACATAGCAAAGAAAACAAAAATCAATTGCAAGGGTGTGGAAGGAGGAGACTGACACAGGTGGCATGATTGTTGCTAAAGACTTTTATTCATGAGAAAACAAAGGCAAACAAAGGAAACCTCTTACCCGACGCCATTACTAAGAGGGGTTTCCCTGTCTCAACTTAATACTAAGGATCTAAATCATCTTCCTCTAACAGTTAAAACCTACAGCCCCTCTTAAAATTACCAAGGGAATCAATCAGCCCTTAAAAATACACAAGTAGAAAAACCTAACTTTGAGAAAGTGAACGGAGTGTCCCAGAATCCTATAGGGACTGAGACAAAGAAGAGGGCTGACGAATCATGTAGAGGACATATAATTAGGCCTAACAGCCTTTGCAAGGGTCAGGTAAATTGAAACTAATGGGTTGCACCAAAAAGAAGGAGCTGCAAGGCTGGCAGTAGTAGCAGAAGAGCACGAAGCTGGCAATTAATGAAGTGTGATCACTTGAAGGGCGCGCAGCATGGAGACAGCAGATTACACCTACAAGTTCTGAGAGGGTGCTGCTTTACAAACCCTGCATTGCTGCGGCTGCACTTAGAAAGACGTGCTGAGCGTGGAGGTTTTCCCGGTGCATCAAGTGACTAACTGCTGAGCCGTGACCGTGCTGAAGCCAGAGGACCGTAGCAGAAATCAAGCTGAGGGACAAAGGAGTAAAGGAGACCCACAGTTGGCGTGGCTAGACCAGAGACATCCGTGCTGCAGAAGCGCGTTGAATCCCAGGTGTGCCTAAAGCCGTAGTAGAAAAAGTTGGGAAGGTGAAGCAGCCCGTAACCGTAGTGTTCCTGGCACTGGTGAGCGAAGCTCAGCGTTCAGGTTCACTTCAAAAACCTTGCTGGTAACCGTTACCAGCTCTAAAGTGACCTGTGCAAGAGTAGAAGCCAGTATAAACTGTTCGCCGTTGTGAAAAGTATTACTAAACAATAGAAATGTATCATGCGCACTTGTAGTGAATGCCGTAGTGCTTGCCTATGAAGAAAAGCATTTCATTTCCCATTGTTGAACTATTAGTGTTGCCAGGGTGGCTGCGTGTCTCCAATTAAAGAGAGAGCGCTTGCTAAAATATTCCGAAAACCCAAATGTTGACTTTCCCAATTGTTGCAAGTACATAGAGCATCAAAGCAAGGTCCCATGTGGCCATTTCTGATTCCCGGCAGGGGTTAGAAAGCATCTCTGCGATATTACATGCGAATACAATCACTGGCAGTTATTTAAGGTTAAAGATCTACCTTAAAGAGTGGTCATGTGTACCTAAATCTTTTTTCTTTCAAGACTGAACCTTGTAACATCAAGACCAATTATTCTTTAAACCCAGAAGTTGTACTAAAAAGACGAAGCATTACCCAAGCCAAGAGGCGAACCCTTTCTATAGTGAAGCAAACCCGGTTTAAATCTATCCACCTGATCTGTGAAGTTGTAAAGGTCCAGTGCCATCTGATCCAAGTGTGACAATTATTATCTGAAGCTGTGGCAATAAAGCTTTAGGGTAGATACTGGAACCAGGAAGGTGTGAATAAAGCTGGGGAAGGGAGCTTGGTGCTTGTAAAGAAGACTGAACAAATAAATTTGTAATGCCGAGACTGCTGAAGTTGAGATAAAATCATTCTTGAAGCAGAGGCAGGTTATACTTGTGGCAGTAAGGCAGACAGAAGAGGCTAAGTGGCTTCCCTTTTCTTGGAGCATAGGAAATAAGAGCGCCTTGCCTACCTGTAAAGGTTGAAGTATAAAGTTATAGCAGATCTGTGCTTGTGTATAACATGGTCAGTGGATGTTACATTGAAGTTGGTTGAAGTAGTGGCATACTGTGGAACAAAGGTGTTCCCACAGTAACAGTAGTAGGAGAGTGGATGTCAAGAGGAAAGCAACAACCCAAGAAGAAGTATCCTGACAATTAGACCAAATAGATTGCAGAGGTCATAACCATTTGTAAAGTTGTAGAAGGAGAGGTTGTTAATCTATTCTTTGAACTGTGGCAAAATAATCGTGGAAAGAGAATATCCAGGATTACCATTGGTGCTATTTTCCTGGCTGGAACTGGAAGGGGACCTTTCCAACTGAAAGCTGAAGAACTGTTACCAGTGGATTTTTGGTTGATGAACTTTTATTTTATTTGGAACTTACAAGAACTGGTTCAAAACTTGGCTTTTCCTTTTGAACATTTTATTCGATTGATTGAATCATTTGTACTGCGCAGCTAGACGAACCAAATCATATCAAGGCGCAGATGGAATTAAACTAGACTCGTTATGGTCCAGCTATAGATTATCACTTCTCTTCTCCAGATCTCCCACTAAGCCCTTATTCAAACAGAAGGGTTTTTCATTTTTTAGAAATGAGGTCACAGAGTCAAGTCTCCTCAGTCCCAGAGCGAGACTGTAGATACTTGGTCTTTTGGCCAAGATTCTAGAACAATCTACAGGGTTTTTTCCCCGTTGCTCAGCACTTTCCACCTCTTACCCTCCCCCTGCCACCTGGACTTCCTCCCCTTCCCTTTCCCCTGCACTTGTGCGTTTTCAATGTCACTGGGCCTAGTAAGAGCATTGTTTTTTGTTCTCCCTTGTTCCTCTCCCTTGCCTCGTTGCACTCTGAAACACTTGTGTATGAGCGCAATACAAATAAGTCTATTCGCCAGATATCCGGGTGCTAAAATATTAATACATTTGTAATTCATGCAGCAGATTTTGAACTTTATCCGGTCCTCCACTGCTAACCAATTAACTGACCATCATAGACCCGAAATTGGTGTAGATATTTTGACCCTAAATGTTAATCTAACCGCTGCATTTTGAGCTTTTTGTAGTCTATGTATCTGCTTGGTAGGAGCCCCGGCAAGAAGACTATTACAATAGTCCAGACTACAATTGACCAGGGCTCCCACCAATCTCGTGGTGAACATGGCAATATATGGTAGAGCCTGCCGAAGGAGCCAAAGGTTGTAAAAAACGTCTTTTACTGATAACTGCCCCTTGCATCCTAGGTCTTTTTGCCATATGCACCCCAGGTTCTTAACCCTGGCTGCATACTTTAGCTCTACACCCCAAGTAAATACCTGTGTTCCCCCTATAAAATGTTTTGGGCCAAACAAGATCACCTCTGTCTTCGTCGGATTAAGCTGTAGACAGTTTATGGCCATCAACTTTCCCACTTATTCCAGGTACTGGCTGACCCTTGTTAGAGAATCGTCCAGATCATCCAATCCGAGAAATACCTGGGCATCATCAGCGTAAGACTGAAAATGTACATTGTGGCTTCTTAGAATATTAAAAAGGGGGCGTAAATAAAGATTTATTCATTTTAGTATTATTTATTTATATAGCGCCGAACAGCCCGCAGGCATCGGGGCACTTATATTTAAACGCAGACATACAAAATGGAGATCAGGCTTTTAAAACTAGTTCTTGGCTAACTGACTATTTGAAAATACTAGTTTCGTTTTTTTCTGAAGATCATGTAGTTTTCCTCTAGTCTAAGTTTAACCTGTAAACCTTTCCAAGTCTGGCCCGCTCTCACAGGGAAGGATCTCCCTAATCCATTCGCTCGTTTAGCTGTGATGCAAGCAATTTGTCCCTGTGTCTCCGATTTTAGGGATCGGCTCGGGTTGTATCCTTCAAGTAGGCCGGTGCCTGCCCAAATAGGCATCGATGTACCAGGGTCATAATTTAGAAGGTAATCCTTCTAGTGCCAACCAGTGCAGGGCTTTCCTGTTAGCTGTAATGTGATCCCTTCTGGTCTTCTGTCTAACAATTCTTACTGCGTTGTTTTGAATAGTTGGCACCCGTTATACAGCCTTTGCTTGCTCCCATCAACAGGGCATTTCCATAATCTAGCCTCGAGAAGATGTTGGCCCTTGCAAAAATAGCACTGTTCTTTTGGCTCAGATACGGTCTTATTTATTTTGTAACAGCCTCAGATAGTACTGGCAGTTCAGATTATTGACATGCGCATCTGCCCCAAGTGATGCCTCCAAAGAAATCCCCAATGTTTTAACTTTTTCTGAGACCCGGATGAGAGCGTTTTTGATCTTAAACGTTGTATATTCCTGGTTTAGCTTAGCCCATGCGTGATATGATCCGAAGATCAACAGTTCGGTTTTATTACAATTCAGGCACATCCAGTTCTCTTTCATCCAGACCTCTATGATGTTATACACGTTTGTCACTCTGCTGTTATCAGTGTCGTAGCAATCACTCAGCTCTCCCACCACCTGCGTGTCACCTGCAAAGTTGGTAAAGTAGGCTCCGATTTCTTCAAGCACTGTCCAGAGACACCTTAGATACAGGTTGAACAGTAAGGGGGATAAACTGGCCCCTTGTGGTACACCACAGCTGATGGGAATTGGCCAGAAAATTGCTCCCCCAATGGATTTTAGATCTATGTTCCGATAGAAAGGAGATTACCCAATTTATGGCTTCTTTAGAACAGTTACCTGAGCGTTCTACGGCCTGTTGGAGCCGTTGATGATCCAGCAGATCGAACGCCATAAATCCAATAACATTAACATGCCCACCTTACCCTGGTCTAGAATACGGAGCATGTGTGATTGGAGGTCCAACATAGCCATTTCGGTACTATGTGGCATTCTTAACCAGATTGTTTATGGAGGAGGTCATGGGTTTCTACAAAAGCTTGTAGCTGAGAGGCCGCCACCTTGTCCATAATTTTCAACAGAAAATTGCAATTTGTGATAGGGTGGAGATTGCCTGGGTCTTTCTGGTCCAGACCTGGTCTTTTCACCAGCGGTGTGACCGTGACTGTTTTAATGGTATCTGGGGATCCTGTGGTCTCTGAAGGATGTATTCACCATCCTAGTAAAAAAAGAGCAAACAATGTCCTTATTGTCTAGAATCAGTTTGGGTGGCAATATATTCTCAGCACAGGATGTCTGCTTCATACTCGACAAGAGGGTGTTCATGTCTTCCAAGGTGATGGGCCTAAAGGCAAATTTGTTTGTCGCTTTCTGCGTCTATTGTTTCCCTATCACATTTTGTAGGTCGGGCCGGTTCACCTATGTAGCGCTTATCACCTCTCTGGCCTTCCGAATTTTGTTGCTGAAAGCCTCCTGGATTAAAATAACAGCAGCGAGAGGGAAGACCCCTGTGAAACGCCACACCACTGGGGGAGGGTGTCCGAAAGGAAGACTCCTAGCTTCACTCGTCGCCCTGTGCAGAAAGATTTGAACCATTTAAGAGCACTCTCTAAAGCATTTCCTTTAGTTGTCAAGCGTTTTCTGTGGCCCACCGTATCAAATGCGGTAGACAGATCCAACATTACAAGGAGATATTTTTTCCTTGGTCCCCTGCTTCCAGAGGTTCGTCCCACACTGCGGCCAATGCAGTTTCTGTCCCGTATTTGGGGCGGTAACCCGAGTGGAAAGGATCCAGAAGACCTTCACTTTCAACCTATTCCTAGAATTGACCGATAGCAATTTTTCCAGTATTTTTCCAGGGAAGGCCTGCCACTGGCTGAAAATTCTCAGGGTCCAAATTTGACTTTAACAAAGGGGTAATTGTAGAGTTTATCAAACTATCGGGGAGTGTCCCCTGGTTAAATGATCCATTTACATACTGGGTTATAAAAGAGGCTAAATCAGAAGCCAAGCGCTTTGCAGCAACCGCAGGCAGGGTAAATAGGTGTGTCATTTGTAGATTTCAGTTTTAGTAGAAGGGAATAAACAGCCTGACACACTATTAAAGACAGAAAGATTGTGTGTTGGACTTACTTCCTCTGTCCACTTAGGTGCTGATGGCTAGGGGACTAGACATTACTAAGCCATTGGCCTTCCTTTCTAGTTTTGTATTGTCTTAATATTCTCCAGGAAGGGGTTGATCAACATGTTAGCCTGATCAACTGAGGATTCCTTCCCTGAGGCTGCCTTTACCGGAGAGACAAAATTTGACATAACCCGAAACAGTTCTTGAGGCTGATTAGCTGCCCCTTCAATCTTCCCAGCTAGAAAGGCTGACTTTGCTCCAAAGATAGTAGTTTTAAGATCTTTAAGATCAGTTTTAACCTTGCAGTATTTTCTGGCGTTCTTGATTTATGCCATTTTCTTTCCATTCCTGTATAGGAGCTTTTCAAAGTGAGGAGTGAACCACTCTTTGGAGAATTTATTTTTTAATGTTGTTCTTGGAGGAGCATGATGGGTACAAATAGTATTCATTATGGAGGTATCATTCTTAAAACATTCATCACAATCAGGTGTTAAGAAGGATTTCTTAACTCTGACCTGGAGGGGCAGAGGTTCAGAAGGCCAACCTAGTTTCTTGGAACAGGGTAACCTCTGGACAAGCCAGACCAATCAGGGTAGCTATGGCAGGCTGTCAAGACTAAGTCTCAGGAGTGGTGAGGGCGACTGAAAGACCTCAGTGAGCACACAAAGCAAGGACACTTACAAATTACTCCAGACAGGTGTTATATTAAAAATAGACACATTTATTACAAGGCCTTTGTAACGGACCATAGCAAAGAATCACAGTAACACTAGATTAAACCAATACATCACAATCAACCCAATATATATACACAAGACCAATGGGGTCTAAGGGGTTAAAAGCACGAATTATGTAGACCACCTAGATGGGGAGGAAAACAGGCAGTGCAAGTAATCTTTAGACCAAGTTGTACATCAAGAATACACCTAACTAAGAGGCAGTCCAAGCCCTACGAAGAGAGGAGCCTTATGCTCAATAGTACATGCATGCGCTTGTGCCAATGGACAAAATAGGATCTCTTCAAGGGTCTCTAGCAGCTCAGGAAGGTGGATAAGGCAATGAAGAACAAGTTCCCACTATTCACGCAGGACCTCCACTTGAGGGCAGAGGCAGTTTGAGAGCGTGGGATGGAGTCGCTATTTCGCAATAGCTGTGGAAAGGAAAGGGGCCCTCAGGGGCCACTCGTGCATAAATGTGGGCTCCTGCGCTAGGGGCCAACGGTTGGGGTAAGGACTACTCACCAGTCCCCGATGCAGGCAGACCCAAACTTCGCCAGTACAGTCCACTTCGCTGGCAGGTTCAAATGGGACAATCAGGACGTCTCGACACCGTGTAGTTCCCGAGATGCAGCGAGGATTCCCAAATGGGACAGTGGTGATTTCTCCGCTCCGGGTGGAGGAATCAGCCCAATTACACTGCAGCAGGCTTCAGGGGTAAGGGGGTCACAAATGCAGTGAACTTGCACAGGTCGTTGCCACAGCAGGGCAACACGCTAACCGCGTTTACTCTTGTCCGGGTGCACTTGTCTCACTTCAGACCTGGGAACGCCAAGTGTACGAAATTCAGTGTGAGGGTGCCGTGGACACAGAGCTAGCAGTATACCAAGTTTCGAGGGCCTCTTTGAAACATCGGCGGTACCCGAGCAAACGTCCCGTGTAAGCTGGTCAGCCCACTGGTTGGCCCAGGGACACTTCCGAAGAGGCTTACTTGAAGAGTTTGGTGATGGTGCCGAGAATAGTTGATCCCACTATTCCAATGGGTCGAAGCGTCTTCGCAGACCTTCTAGGACGATCAGAGGCAGAGGAGTCCCACGGGAAGACAGCGGGCGCAGGGTGCCAAACCTTCCAGCGGGTCACCAGCGGTTCTTTGACTCGGCTTCTTGTTGCAGGATACTTGGCTCCTTATCCTTTGTTCGGTGTGAACTCAGGAGATCGACATGGTAGTGGCGTTTTCAGCCTCCTCTTATCCAAAGTTCCCTTCGCGCCAAAACGGAGAGGACCCAATGGGAGATCTGCTCACAAACACTCACTCCATACGTGGACCAATCATGGACCACAGTGGTCCCAGGCATTCCGGACACTCCAGACTCTCTGGCACCCAGGATGTGTATTGGGAACAGACAGCCCAGCCCACAGCCTGGAGGCACACACACAAGGCATGCAGAAGCCTGCGAAAGTATTGGGTTTCACAGGAAAGTGCATGACCAAATAAGGACTGACCCGGGTCGACTCGACCTGGGGAAGGTGAAGGGGCAAGATAGCCAAAGGTCAGGACAAAACACCTCGTGGCATGGCCATTTTGGAGCCAGGCCACCTATTCGTGGTAAACGCAGTTAACATGGCAAGAAAGGGTTAAAAATATAAGAAAACGATAGCTGCCACCAGTCCTGTCCGTGACACATCTGCACAGTTCATAAAAAGTCCAGTGAGAGTTTCTAGGGCCTTGGGAACGACTAGCGACCCAAATGTGCTGTAAGGTAAGTTACATTGTACACCTGTTACATGTTGCACAAAAGCTGCAACATGAGGAAAGGACTAAGGGAAACAACGTCTCCCAGTACTGACTGTCTTAAGGGCATGTCAGTTTCCCCATAAAAAGTGACCGAAAGCCCAGGAGTGCAGCTGAGGGCTGTGCTTCTCTGGCAAAGTCAGTCAATGGTGTTAAAACAGCAGCAAAAAGTTTGGGGGTTGACATACAATTATGAAATCTTTCCTAACACTCGGTACTAAAGTGATGGCTTCCAATTCTCTTTTCAGCTCGTGACTGGGATATTCTCCAGGTCCTTCAATCTATGCACTGGGGGCAGGCATTTCATCTTAAAAATCTGTTCCGTAGGCAGGTTCAATTTCACTGAAAACAGCCTCCTATTGTGATGTGTCCATGGCGATGGTAGAGGGTTTTTCAGAAAATAACTCTCCCTCTTGCCAATAAAACATCTAAACAGCGGCTGTGTTTATGAGAAACTGAAACTTTCAGGAGTGAGATCTTGAGAGTGCATAATATCATGTAGCCGTTTAGCTCTCCCTGATTGAAATTCCAGCCAAATGTTAAATCCCCCACACACAGCATTTCTTTGTATTGAATACCTGTATTCACAAGATATTGATCCAAACCCTCCAGAAAAACACTGGCTGGCCTGGTGGCCTGTAGGCTAACAAAATACGAACTAAACTGTTAGGTGAAATTAATAAAGACATGTCCGATTTCGGCAATGTCATCCCACTTTTGGGGCTCGATATGTGAAATTTAAAGCTGGGTTCTAAAGAGGACTGCTATTCCACCTCCTTTCTTTCCAATATCAATTTGGCAAGATACACTGCAACATTGTGCTGAATCATTAAACTAGGTTTCAATTAAAAATAACTTGGGGGGAAATTGAATTTGGACAATCCTGTGGAAGGGATTTACCCAGGACAGGTGAAGGTCATTCAAATTGCCAGTTATTTGTTGTTCACTCGTGTATGTTGTTTATGATTTACTAATGTGTTGTTGTTTAGTGTGCGGGCCAGTTAGTTCAAGTTAGGAGTTATTCCTGTAGCCATTGGACTAGGCAGGGAATTCCCTGTTAGAGTAGGATTAGCAAGGATTTATTCGAAACCGCTTTCGTTAATTTTAAGAAAACCACAAGCAATTGTCCGCCTCGCATAACTGACACCTCACAGGTACCAGGGAATACATTTGTTTTGTAAAATTGATTAGCAGAAGGTTCCAATTAACATTGGGCCTCATTACAACTCAGGCGTTAAAGGTTAACGCCGTTGTTAACCCTTAACGCCTGATTCCGATTTTAACGGCTGCTTTTAGCAGCCGTTAAAATCTATGGCGCTAAACCGCCTTGGTGCTAATTACGCCACCGTAATTTACGGTGGCGTAATTAGCGCCTTCCCCACTCCCATTATGCCCTATGGGGAAAAAATGGGAATGGGGAAGGGTAAAATGGGAAATGGGGATTTACCGCCCCACTCACCTTGGAATGGGGCGGTAAATCCGCCATCCACCATGGTGTAAACATAGTTTACACCATGGTGGTAAAGTTGGCATACTTACCGCCTGGGTCGTAATGACCCCCATTGTCTTGATTAGCAAGCAAACTTATTTCATTAGCAATGCTATTTTAAATGTTAGCCGAAGTTATTTGTACCCAAGACAAAAAATGTGCAAAACAGTTTTTTTGTGTACCACTGAAGACAGACATTCATAAGAGGAGTGTCTGTAAAATGTTAGTTGCATGAATGGACACAAATAAATAGATATACATGAGAAAAAAGGCTCCGAATTCTGTTATCTGTGCAGCTGGGTGCATTCAGTGTTGCACAGGGCAGTATTCCATTAGTGTATGCTTAACCCATCATTTGCTGTGTAAGGAGAAGTCTGCGGTTTTTATGAAACCAAAATGTTCAATGTTAAAAGAAAGACATACCCAGGGACGAAGTACATAGTGTGGCTTTACGGCTGGCAGGGTAATTGCAAACTTCAGGTGGACAAAATAGCGCTTGCCGATCAATAATATCAACTGTTTTCAATATAGTGCAAATGACCACTTTGGGAGGGTAGGTGGAGTTGAGGTAGGGGGGCGTGAACGGTCCTCAAGCCAGAGTCAGGTAAGCACAAGTGCAACATTCCAGTACTGCGCATTCATGAAAGTGGTATTTATCACTATTGGCACTCAAAAAAAGTATCAGCAGCCCAGATGGCAGTTCGGTTAGTATTTTAAGAAAATCAGGTTTCGCACAATTCATGCTGCCCTTAATAAATTGCCCATATGACTGTCATCGGCAATGAGCATTTCTAGGTCCTGCATGTGAACAAGGTGGTGTGTAGGTGAGTGGGCAGGGGGCTGAACTGTGGCACTCCCAGTGGATACTCTGCATTCAAGGACAGGGTGAAGACTGGGCAGAGGCGAGGCATGAAATGCAGGCAGCTGCTTGCAGATTCCGCTTGCGTTCCCAGCCTTAGTTTAGCTCTCTTCCATAGGAGCTAATGTACAATGCAATCATAATCGTAGAGCAAGAGCTCTGGAGGCCAACTACAGTACAGGATATTTGAGCAGCTCTGCAGATGTAGAAATTGGATGGAGCTATCGAGCGCTACTTTGCGTGACCATCTAGTTAGCTTTCGTGTAGTCATTATGCAAAGAGGAAAGAAAATAAGACGAAGCAGAGTGGCTGGCGTAGCAGACAGAGGACTAGGCAAGCCAGGTGGAATATTGCAGTTTTGTGGCCATCTCACTTTCAGGGTAGCTGGTATAAAGCAACAGGGTAAGAAGATTGGGAACTGGTTGCAGATGCATGCAACCAAGCAGGTCACAGAACTGGGTTTGCCATCAAAAAGCATTTGGCTGTGTGATCATGAAAATTTTCACAAGGTTCATTCGTCAATATGATGCACTTTCCCCAACAAATTGAAATATAGTTCACACTATGAGATTTAGATGCAATAACTTACTGAAAAACATGACAAATGTTTTACAGTAGAATTACTGTAATTATGCAACACATTGTTAGGAAGGGAATTGCAGGACTGTCTTGAAGAATAAAATATGAAGTGAACACAAAACAGGATATAGTTAACTTGATAAAAATATCATCCCGATTACTTCTATGAGTGCAGTTTAGGTCCAGCAGGCCTACAGCCATCTCCTGGGCAGAGTTTCAGAGAGTACCAGTGACAGACAAATATCAAGCTGTAACTTGGGTAGTACCCCAAACAACCTTCTCCCATTACTGCATTTACAATTTGGATGTTGAAGAGTTACTTTTGGCAGAGTAGTCTTGAATTCAGTGGTCCTGTAAATCACCCAACTAAATGTGTGTATGCATCCGTAGAACTGGTGCTCTCATCACGAGGAAGAGGGACATGAATGGTTAATTCCATATGGTAATCTCCATTGCTCCTAGTCCTACTGTTCCTCGTCAGCGTCATTAATGCCCACCCAAGCTCACCTTTTTGTGGGGTGTTTGTGAGAAGGAGACTTAATATCAGACAGTCATGCCTTGGTGTCAGCCCCCGCATTATCCTCAATCACCAAATGGGGGGGGGGGGGGAGTTCACTCATGCAGTACGGAAGCGACCCTTTTATGCTGGATATTTTTCCCGGATGGAGGCAGACACTTACTTTGTAAACAGTGTGACAAGGTAGAGTAGGACTAATGGCGACCACCATATGTAATCCGTCACTCACAATGTTCTATGTAAACACTAATCCAATTGAGACATTTCATCTGTATCACATGTAAAGTTTCCCATTGACTTGGCAGCAAGCCAGCCTCTGTTTGTAGCACTGAGGCCAGGTCCAGCCAGTGAGATATTTCAAGTTTGGCCCTGAAACATTAAAGGTCAGGTCTCCCTTGCCTAAATATGCCCTTTTGTAGCACATACAAGTGAACCTTCGTCTGGCAACACAGCTCCTCGCACCTCTACGGTCCCACCCTTTGCACGGTCATATCCTGTGCTTCTAGAGGGCACCTAGATGCAAGGCTAATGATTCCGAATGCCGCCCTGGATGCATTCTTTTAGAAGTGTTGGTTCAAGTAATACAGAGGGCATGCCTGCTTAATATGACACACGGGAGGGCTAGTGTGCAGGGGACAGCTGGGCATTACTGGAGGAACAGGTCAGGGTTGAGTGGGCTAGTGATGCAGGGTATTGCCGGAGAGGCAGTTGAAACCTGCGGAGTGCTACTGAGGAGGTTTGGGCATTCTAGGGGTACATTTGGTTTTATACAGTGATCGAGGAAGAAACATACCGACTATACAGCAAATGGTTTCAGAGGGCTCGGGTTGTGGGCTGTTAAATGAGGAGAGTTGGCTTTAAGTGCTAATGGAATATAGGAGTGATCAAAGTTGTGGGTCGTTCCAGGAAAAGTTTGTGCTGAGGATTTCGACAGAACAGTGGAAGGGGGCAGAATCGGTAGTGCTTTTGTCATTTCTAACTTCGGAGCCAGGGTTATACTTTATAGTTTGGGAAAGGGCTGAAGGTCGTCATGGTGGGAGGGGCTCAATGGTGTGTGAACAGGTGCAGTGTAAATGGATTCCTTCTAAATATAGCCGAGTAAAAGGGCAATCGAATTCTGGAGCAGTCAAACCTTACATTAACTGTACGCGTCGGAAGAGCGGAGGGTTGGAAGAGGCGATTGCCCACAGGAATCTCCTCTCGTCCATTAGTGCCGGACTATGCAATCTTTGAAGACACTTGGTTCACATATATGATCACTTAAAGCAACCTTTATACAGAATAGTTGATCTGAAGCAGAATTTACACACAGTAGTTATCTACACATTCACTAAAGCCCAGTCCAGATTTTAACCCATCATTTCCAGTCACCATACACAAGTTCAACTTCTTCGTGTAGCAGCGTGGTTTGGCATTATGCCCAGTGAGCGAACACCTATTAAACCTGCTCTCGATACTTACTTAAACGGTCATGAACAATGGCATAGATTACCCTAGTATCCGGTGCATTAAATTTAAGGCTTCCAGTTTCCCGTTTTTACAGATTCATACAGACAGAAATAAACCTGCTTACAGTCTGTATTAATTTATGGTAATGGAAACAGGTCTCTCCGACTGATGCTCTATGTCGTCACTCATAGATCGCAGGCCAATCTCATTGCAGATTGGCAACATGGATAGTGTAATAGTTGTACGGAAATGGCATTGAGGGTCGTGAAACTGCCGACAGCATATAAGTTAAGGCAGCAGGAGTCACAGGCCGAATCATTTGTTGCTATGAAGTAATGAAGCTAACATTTCTTTCCTATTTGTCTGCATGCATGTTTTAGTAAATGGATTTTAAAAATTGTAATGAAAGCAGAATAATACTGGTTGTGAATTATCTTTTTATATGACACCAGAGAAATGTGGATGAATACAGAATGAAAGGCCCAGAAATAAATATGGACGAAAACAGGATGTAAGGAACTCATGGTGAAAAACAAGTAAGACAGACAAGCGATCACAGTTCAAGGGTGTTTATTTAACAATGAATAAGGTATACGGGTTGGAAAAACCCATATTCTAAACCTATATCTAGGATGTGAGCAAGCGTCGACCATCAAATGAAAAATAAGCAGTCATAGTAGCGTTGTGTTAAATAAAAAGACCTATACTAAGAAACCTATTGCCAAACCTTGCAACTAATACAAAAAAGGGTGTGGGATAAGAAAAGAAAGAAGTGTTCTCAAATGTCAGGATGCGGTAGCCTGGGTCTCCCTTCCCCTCATTTTGTGCATGGGGTAAGATAGGAGCTTGGAGCACAGTACAGTCTCGGGCTTCTCCAGCACAAGATGACAGTTTCAATGGCAGTTCTCAGGGCCGTTGTTGGCCAAGTCTTGTTTCTTTTGAAAGTCTCTTGCTTTCGGTGACTGGCGTGTTCAACTAACAAAAACACAAAAGTTTCTTTAACAAATGAAAAAGTTTACTCCCAATGTTTGCTGGGTGAGGGGTTCACCCCTGGGTCCCCTTCTTCTGGGCGCTGGCCCTTCTCAATCGTATTCCTTAATTATCTGACAGTCCTTTTCTTACTTGAGGTTTGGATGATAGCTTCACCCCTGGATCTCCCTCAATCAGACTCGGACTCCTCTTGACTGGTGCTCCTTGGGTGATAGCCTCAACCCTGGAAATACCTCTGCCGGGCTCTGATCCTTCTTCTCTGGCATCCCTCCTTCAGGTTCACTCTTGCCGTTTCTTAGCTTTTGCCTTCACTTTTCTCAATCTTGGGGTAATAACTTTCACCATTGGACCGCCCCCCCCCCTCTGCCGGGCTCCGACCCCTCTCGATGCTTAGCCTCCCTTCACCGGGTTTGCTGTGGCAATCAGGGTGATAGTGGCACGCCCCTGGGTCCCCCTCTTCTTGGCGCTGGCCCTCTTTACTTTCAATGTTCTCTTTTCACACAGTTCAATGTTTGCAGGATTCACTTCCCTTTCTTTCAGTGCTTTTAGATCAGAGTCTTTCGATTGTACGTGGATTTTGCTTGACCCCTTGTATGTTCGCTGGCCCTTCTTCGGCCTTCTGGTATTGTAGTTTCACTCAGATGGGGGATCAACCAGAGTACCTTGCGTTAGCACCCACATGGTGCCTGCTTCCCTCTGCAGCTGGTCCCCTTAACACTTACAGTTCATTCACAGTTCACTGAACTAGGTTCAAACTTGCTACTTTCGATTCTTTCACTCACAACAGCACAGTTCTTAGATTCTCCCCTGGACTCAGTGGTTGTGATGAATCGCTTGGCTTTTGGTTTTCATGGAGTCAAGGCCGGTACCACGGGCGCAGGAGCTTCCCTCTGTCCTGCTTATCGGCACATGTACCATCTGTTGCAAGACACTTGTGCTATTGTTCGTGGTCTTAGGCGCTCTTCCCCGAAGGTTCTGCGGGCCTGGGAAGAAAAGGGCAAGGTCACCTCTCTCCTCGCCACCCTCTCGATTCTTACTGCCTTTCTCCTTTGCATGAACTGCCACATCGGGTTAGTCATCCCGTCGTGCTGTCTGCCGTACTCGCCTCACTCGTACTGTGCTCTCTTACTCCACCTTTTATCCTTGTGGGGAAATGGAAGGGCCGTCAGGTGTGTGGTTCAGGTTAATTGCCTGACTTTGCCTGACGCTGGGTTTGGGACATGTCAAGTAAAATTTTTTATCACAAGTCCGTTTTCTGGTGTGTCCTGTGAAAGAGTTTGTGTCGAGAAAGGCATGGGGCTTTGGAGTGGCAAAGTGTCCTGCAGGGTTGGAGGGAAAAGAGGCGTCGCATGGGATTATGGCTTTCGTATTTGGGGTGATCTCGGAAGGGTAGGTTTTGGAGAGTTTTTCAGACAAACGAGAATTACCAGAGTTCTAATCATGACCTGAATATGGAGGATTGTGAGAATGGTAGTGAGTTGTCAAAGCAACCTGAGAACTCGGAAAATGACAGAGGGATAGGATTGGTAGAGTTCTTGAAGCAGATGGGAATAACTGGGATTGTGAAATAACCAGGAGGGGGGGGGAATTATAGGAACGGTAGTGCCTAATACAAGGAGAGTGGGTGTTCGGGACAAAATAACTAGAGGAATGTGGAAAAGAATGTCCAGGAATTTCCGGATAAGTACCAAGGAAAGCGGGAGTCTGGTTCGCAACATGTTTACCAAATGTAAAAAAGAATATTTGACTACATGCTGTTGGGTACAGTGCTTGGGTGGGGGGGTAACAGTGTGTAGATGCTGGGGTGGGTGGCATGGGTGAAATGTATTCTGGTACCTGTAGTGCGTGTGATGTGCCTGCCTATCTGTGCACAAATTGTGATTGGGTGTGCTCCATTTGCCCATGCACCACATGCAAGATATGCCCTCCCGCTCATGCATGCTATCTGTGTACATGACATTGCATGACGCATATGCACTATTGACAGTGGACAACCACCCCCGCCCCTTTCCACAGTGCACATGCTATGGTACGACTCACTCAACAGCCAGGTCCGCTCTTTGCTGTGTCGTGCCATGTGCCCTGGGAGCGTGGAGTTGCGCAGCACCATGGAATTGTGCGTGGAACCAAGGAAACGTGCGCAGCAGTGGGTGAGGAGGAGGTCTGCATCGCACACAACCTGCACATGCAGGGAGTGGTACATTTTGCGGTAGAATGCCTCTTTTGCATGTCAGGCCACCAGCTCAACATGTGTGCAGTCCAGCACACCGATGACGTTGGGCATACCTGCCAGGGCGTGGAACCCCGCTTAGGTGGCATTCGCTTGGACTGGTGTTCTGGGGAGGGCTGTGTGGTCTGACATGTGCCACAGGAGTGCATCCAGGACCTGGAATAGCACCTGGAGAAACAATGTTGGGATAGCTTGTGCAGCTCTCCCAGTGTGTTGAAAGGTGCCAATGCCCAAGAAATACAGCACCGATACTACCTTGGGCAACGGGGTATTGCAGTTCTGATGTTAATTAGGCTGGAGATGTCATCATGGATCAAATCAACAATGTGTGTAATGGTCTTCCTGTCCAGCCGATACAGGGTGTGGATCTATGTTGCACTCAGGTTCCAGAGTGTGGGCCTTAAGAGGGGTATGGGTGGCTGCCTGCGGGGTGCTACCTGCTGGCCATTGCTCATGGGAATGGCCATCATTCTCCTCCTGCGTCTCCTGTGCCTCTTCCGAATCATGCTCGTTTTGGAGCCCTGCATGCAGGGCCCCAGCTCAGTAACTGCTTCTGCAGCTGCCAGCATGGTTGTGTTGGGAGGTGTGTGGGGTCCTTTTGAGCATTTGCAGTGCTAATGGTGTGCAGCTGGGCCGATTATGGTAGCTACCTGTGGCCCGTTTCTGCACTCCTGGGACTGCTTTCCACCTGATCCACGATGCCGGTGTTTCCGGCGTGGTGATCCTAGCATTTTTGTGCCGGTGTTTCTGTGTTGGCAGCACTCAGAATGTGCCTGTACGACTGCTGTGCCGGTTCGCGGTCACAGTGCTGCCGGCAACGGTGGCACTGTGGGTCTTTGTTTGTGGTCGCAGTGTTTCCGGCATGCAACTCATAGTGAGGCGGTCTGGAAAAGGGTGCTGGTACGGTGCGACCAACACCGCTATTTCCAGACCGCCACACTTGTAATGAGTTCCATAAAGTGTACAAAAAAAAATAAAAACACATTTTACGAAATTATTTTTTTTAAAACTTGGTAACGACTCCTTCGCCTTTCACTGCTCCAGGAGCATATTCATATTTGTTGAACACCCCCTACTAGAGCCAGTCTGAAAGCTGCAGATGATACTTCCGTTTTCAACCCAATTGTTTATTTCCTTTAACAGCACAGAACAGAACATTTTACTGGGCATGTCCATTAAGGCCAACAGACGGTAATTAGTTGGTGTATCCCCGGTCCTTTTTTATGCACAGGGATTAGATGCGATATCCTCCAAGAGTCAGGAACCCTTCCACGGCTTGGTATTTTTAAGAACAGGGTCTTAAAAATTCTGCCCACAATATCTGGATATGCATCTGGTGCACACATGCATATCTGGTTTTTGATTGCATTGACCATCCCATGCAGGCGCTTGCGAGGATTTAAGGCTTTTAATTATTTTAATCAGGTCATCTGATTCAAATTCAATTTCTATTAATCATTTTCTTACCACAGCATAATCGCTGCCAGAAAATGTCTCTAATGGATAATCTTTCCAAGAGGATTAATTGATACTACAGATAACATTATTCCCTTTATGTGCAAGTGCTTTGAACTTAGCCCATAGTTGTTTACTATCTCCAGCAGCCAGTACCTTCACCATGCATTGCCAAACCACACTGTCTGCAGACATCCGATACCTCTTTATCCAGTTATTATTCCCATTTTTCACTTTACATTTCATCAACCATCTTTCAGCCAACGGCAAATTAGATTTGTGGTACTTCTCAACTCCCGACGCAGCTTCTATCACCTTATCATGGGACCTCCCCTCGTTTTGTCCATTCTTAAGGAATTTACAGTTGCCCATCAGCATAAAGCCAAGTCTGTGGAAAGATATCCATGATACTAGATCATCAGCATTTTCCATGGCACGATATTCACCCTGGACATCACTTACCCACTTTCTTGCTTTTTCCAAATTTCTGTCCATCCATCCTTGCCCGTTATCGCCAGCATGAATGTTCACTGAGCCCATATTATAGAAATGAGTATACAACACAGCAGAAGTTGATATCTAAAAATATTGTGTGATCACTAAAATCTACAAATATTTGCTGTTCCATAACCAACTGAACCAACATTTCACATATGTGGATGAAATCCAATGTGGAAGATCACCACAAATAATGACATTTATGTCCAGATTATGTGCCAACTTCCTTCCCAACAAGTTGAATACCTTAAGTTGAATATCCATAGTAAAATCACCTCCAGGAGGATCAGATGTTTACCAAAAGCAGATTATGGTTAGGTTCAAGGTAACAGGAGTCAGGGTATGACCGCTTCTTGGTGCACTTGGGCACCAATTATAGGTGGTGTGGCGTGCTGCAGAAATAGTAAATTGTGGTTCAACCTTTCGCCTCATATGTTGTATACAGTTAACTGGTTATACAAGTTAATTGCGCTTGCTCCTGCAATTATCATCAGATAGGAGTATGACCAACAGATATGTCTGTTCAATTATTAGATATCCAAAGGAGTTGGATTTATTTATTTCTGATTACAGCCAACACATGTTTTGGCACAAGGTATTTTTCAAGGCTGTCATTCAAAAATTGTGATGTCAATTTATCAGTGTGAAATTACATTTACATATATGGAAATTTTAAAAATACTTACCAGGTTCATGGGTTGGGGACAGGAAAACAAGAAAGATTAGGTACCAAACAAAAACATGGGGAAAAGCAGATATTAAAACTTGCAAATCAGAAACATTTAGCTAGTGATCATGCCCCATGGCCATTATTCCTTTTGTCCACCTGGTCTAAAACTATAGGTGGCAAATGACAGACAGTTGGTAACTCTAGAATACATTAGGTGAAGCATCCAAAATACTTCATTTTTTTATTTAATTTTTGATCATCAATATTGGACATACAGGTGGGTGCATGTTATATTCACATGGTTACATTAGGAAACAATTTTGTTCCACCTGAAGAACATTTTAACATCATATACTTTTCCCTCCCTATTGGCAGGACGTTTTAAACCCTTACCCCCCCCCTCCCTCCCACCCCTTGGCAGTGCTCATAAAACTTCCAGGTCTTGGCATTTGTGTAGCGATTTTTGACGGGTGACATGACATTCGGTGCTGGTCGTCGCTTGAGTTGAGAATGCTTATGTTTAGGTTGAAGTTTGTGACAGGCATGTTGAACTGGCGGTGCATCCTGTGACGCACTGTTCATGCAGGGGCCAAGTGTTTCCTAACTTCCTTGATGCGGCGGGTCGCTTATCTCTGTATCTGCAATGTAGTGACTGGCAAAGTCGGACCAGGCCTCTTTGTGTCGTGCAGCCTCATCGTGGAGGGCAGCGGTAATTTTTTCCATTGTGTAGATGTTCGTTGCAATCTGTATCCAGTCTTTTTTAACTAGGAGGCGTGGAAACTTCCATTTGACAACCAGCCCTGCTCTCGCAGCTAATAGCAGGGGGGATGCCAGTCCTTTAACTCTAATCAGTTCATCGTCCTCTTCTTCAAGACCGAAGGGGATCAGAAGGGGCGACGGTTCCCTTTCTATGCCATCTAGCTGTTTGATCCATCCCAGGACTTCTTGCCAATAGATGCGAACCTTGGGGGCAGTCCCACCAGATGTGCCAATAATCGGCATCCATGCCGCATTCCCGCCAGCACCCTGGGCTGGAGGACTGAAACATTTTGGAAAGCCTGTGTGGGTCATACTGCCACCTATGGAGTAGCTTTATTGCATGGAGCTTATACTGGGGTGCAATTGATATTCTGGATGGTGTTTCACAAATTCTGTCCCAAGCCTGCTGATCGAATTCTCTGCTGAAATCTCCCCCCCCCCCATCTCACTTTCAGGCGGGCACTTGAAGTTTGTTCCATACAGACCAGAGCGCTGTACATGCGCGCTATTAGGCCTTTATTTATGTTGGTCGTGTCCAAAATTGTCTCGAAAGGCGCAAGTTCTCTTTGCGTTTTGGCTTTCCATTACCTCTTGGATAATACACCTTTCAATTGCAGGTACAAGAAGATCGGAATCGGGTGTAGTTGAAGAGCTTCCTCTAGTTCTGTAACTGAGATGAATTTCCCGTTTCTCCACAACTGGCCGACTCTTTCAAGACCAACGAACCAAGCTTGATATCTGGCGTGTTCAGGTATTTCCTCTCTGATCCCAGGGGACCAGAGGTGGCTCAGAGGAGAGGGCCACGTAACTCCGGACATTCCCTTCCCTTCCTTCCATATGTTCCACAGTGTCCCAAGTATTGGGTGGTTGCGCAATCTTTTTGATTAGTTTCGATCTGGGGTCCCATAACCACTCTGCGTGAGTAGCGGGGGTCAAATTATCATTGTCCAACTGAACCCATTGCAGGTCCCTTCTGTCACGCAGGTGCAGGATTCAGAGTTGTGTCGCCTGATAATATCGCTCTATGTCCGGGAGGCCCACTCTCCCCTGCTCCTTCGGTAGTATCAGGGTTTCATAGGGTCTCCGGTTTCATAGGGTATCCTGGGTTTTTTCCCCCCATTCCATAGGAATTCTAATATGGCCTTTTTAACGTTTGAAAAATTGGTCCGGGATTGTGATGGGCAGGACATGGATGGGGTATAGAAAGCGTGGGGGCTCACCATCTTGATAGCATTTAAACGTCCCATCCAGGAGATTTTAAGTGATTTCCATTTTGGAAGATTCGCTTTACGGGCGTCGAGGAGATGGGGAAAGTTTGCTTCCTACAGGTTTTCGAGTTCTCTTGTTAGGTTGATCCCCAAGTAGCTCAGTGTTAGGCCTCCGATGACTAGTTCTAGGCGCTCAAGGTCTATTTGATGGTCCGGGGAGGGTTTGTGGAGCGGGAAGAGGATGGATTTGGTTTTGTTTATTTTGAAACCTGAGAGTGTGCCGTATTCTTCTATCAGGCGGATCGCTTGGGGGATTGATGACATCAGGTTAGTGCGTGGAGCAGGAGGTTGTCTGCGTACAAGGCCAGCTTATACTCTCTACCGTTTACTCGCATTCCCTCCACACCGGCGTCTGTACGAAGCGCCTGGGCAAGGCGTTCCAGAGATAGCGCAAAGAGAATCTACTGGGGGGGGGAACCAGCGGGATATTGGGAGTTCACTACTACAGAAGCCTGTGGAGCCGTGTAAACGGCTTTGATCCCACGTCTGATGGTGGGGCCCAGGCCAATTTTCTTTAGTGTGGCCTCGAGGAAGAGCCATTCAACTCTGTCAAATTCTTTTTTGGCGTTGATCGAAAATAATGCGGGCGTATTTGGCATCTTTTTGGCCTTGTGTACGAGGTGGAGGGTCTTCCGGGTAGAATCAGCGCTTGGCCTTCCAAGGATGAAACCCACTTGGTCTTTATGAATTATAGCTGGCATGTGTGACTCAAGCCGCGCGGTGAGGACTCTCGTATAAATCTTGGCGTCAATGTTTAGGAGGGAAATTGGGCGGTAGGAAGCGCACAGGTCTGGGTCTTTGCCTTCCTTGGGTATAACGGTTATTAGTGCTTCTGAGAAGGATTTGGGCGCCACACCTGATTGGAGGATGTTATTGAAGAGCTTGATCATGAATGGGAGGAGGGCGTCCTAAAAGTCTTATAAAATCCTGCTGTGTAGCCATCGTTTCCGGGGGCTTTCCTCGCAGGAAGTCTTTTGATCGCCTCTTCAATCTCCTCTCCTGTGATAGGAGTATCTATAGCTTGTGCTGCATCCAGGGGGAGGGTGCGGAGTGACACTTTGTTCATATATTCGGTGATCGTCTCCTAGTGTGGGATGGGATCTGAGGTGTATAGCTTCTCATAAAAGTCAGCAAAGACTTCGGGGCTATTGGGAGGATGGTGTCCGTGAGGTGTTTATTCGTTGGGTATCGTTGGGACCCATCGCTCTTTGCGTTGCCCTCGGAGTCTTACGGCAAGTAAGGCACCCGCCTTGTCTCCATGTTCATATTATTTTTGCTTAAGACAATGGAGTTAGTGCACGATGCTGGCAGTTTCTAGTTGTCGCAGTTCCTCCTTCTTGCTGCTGGCTTGCTCAATTTTTTGTAGCCTGTCGGGGCCTGAGGATTGGACGATGAGGTAGAGTTGGGAGATTTCTTTTCGGAGCCTGTTTTCTATGAGTTGGCGTTCTCTTTTCTTAGCGGCTCTCTTTGATGAGCAGTCCTCTCCAGGTGGCTTTACCTGCCTCCCACACTGTGTTTACAGAAGTTTCACCTGTATTATTTTGTTCAAAGTATTGGGTGATGTCCTGCTCAAGTTTATCATGAATGATCGGGTCTTTAAAGAGAGATGTTGCATCGCCACTTAGAGCTCTTCTGGGGGAGAGCCATCCGGTCGACGGTGACTATGACCATGTCGTGGTCCGACCAGCTTACGGGAGATATGCTGGATTCGACCATTGCCTCGGTGAGTTCAGGGGTGAGATATATGTAGTCAATTCTGGTGAACATTGCATGCGGTGCAGAGTAGAAGGTGAAGCCCGTTTGATTCGGGTTCATGTGTCTCCATGCGTCCTTGAGGTTGTAGGTGTCCATAACTTGTGAGCGACCGGGGCCAGATGGTGGGGCTGCAAACGAGTTGCCTGCCTGTCTATCCAGATCTGGGTCCATCACGAGTTCAGGTCACCTCCAAGGATCACCTCTCCCTCCGCTTCAGTCATAACTTTGGGGACTGTTTGTTGTAGGAACCTGGACTGTCCAGTGTTAGGTGCATATATGGACGCGAGTGTGAGGATGGTGCCTTGTATTTTGCCGACTAGAACCAGCGCTCTTCCACTTACGTCAGCCCAGGTTTTTAAGTGTTCGAACCAGATCGCTTTGTTGACTAAGATGCCAACTCCAGTTTCCTTGAGAGGGCCTGAGCCCCAGTATTCAGAGCCTGCTTTGATGTATAGAACTTTCCTCTCGTCTCCTTTGGTGCATCAGGTTTCTTGTAAAAAAAGTACGTCCAGTTTTGCCCTCTTGAACTCTCTGTATACTATCTTTTGGTGGGAGAATTTAGCCCCTGGACGTTCAGCGTGCCAATTTTGAGTGTACCATGCCGGTCACTTGGATGGTCATGTCCGTAGATCATTGGTGTGCCCTTTGGATTTGCTCGTCATGTTGAGTCGCCCGTCGCGAGAAGTCGCCGCAGTGGAAGCAACCTGATAAGTGCCTCCAACAAACTGAGGCTGTAAAATATTTTGCCTTCCTCCCCCTTCCCTCCCTTCCAAGGTATTAAACATAATACCCGTTGCCCTCAGTCTCGTCTCTTCGTTCTTTCGATGAGGGTCTGCATCGTGGATCGATGGAGTCCGAGTTGAACTGGATGTATACAGCCTGTCTACTGTCGGACCACCGATGGGGGTCGTAACCGCACGACCCGGACTACAACTATTATCGTTGTAACGTTTTGAGCCCCCGCCCCCCCCTTTCATTCAAACATTGTGGTTCACAACATTATGGTAAACAACAACAACAACTGTAAAATAGCATACGTGGTGATACATGCAGTTTCCGGGTTCGTCTACCGGCTACTCGTCCCTGCAGCCCGGGCAGCGGACACGCCCTGAATCTGGTCCAGCCGCGAGGGTGTGCCGGGTTCCGGAATGTAGATAAGTCCTCATGAAATAATTTCCAGGTGGACTTCGCAGGGATACGGGACTTGAGTGAGCAGTGTCATTTGTTACTGTCTGGCGTGTCGTTGGGTCATCTGTACTTTCTGGATCCCTTGACTCTTTTCCTTCTCGGGCCTTGGAGCTCCCATCCCGGTCTGTCCTGCACCGGGCCCTCTTGTGCTCCACCTCTCGGGCCTGTCCCAAGGAGGTCCGCAATGCATTCTCGAATTTCTTCTTCGGAGCGGAGCAGAATATTTCTGCTTCCGTGTTCGAACGTAAGGGAGAAGGGATATCCCCACCTATATCTTGTGCTTAGGTCTTTAAGCCATTTCGTTAGGGGGCGCAAAGGCATCTCAAGGCCAAGGTGAGCGAGGACAGATGGTGATCTGAGCCCTCGGCTCTGGCTTTCGCGAGTATCTGTGTTCTGTCCTGATATCTGTGGAATCTGGCAAGGACAGACCTCGGGCCAACTGGTGGGCCGCTGGCTCTGTGTATCCTCTCGGTTTTGAGTTCATCAATGTCCCCATCCGCTGTTAGGATTTTAATGATATCGCGTTGTTTGAGGTCCTCTTCTCTTTCCCCCCTCATGCTCCGGAATCCCGAAAAACCGTGGGTTATTCCTACTTTCTTCGTTTTCTAAATCGTCTATCTTAAGACGGATTTCATCTTCCCTCTTCTCTATGTTGCGCATCCTGAGGTCTAGTTGGGCTTCCAGAGTGTCTATCGAGGCTTGATTGTTCTCGACGCCCTCCAGCCTTTCCTCAATGTTGTCCACTCTCTGGGTCATTTTGTCACCGAGGTTGGCTCCCATGTTTCGGATTTCACTCAAGAAGGCAGCGATGTCCCCCCCTTGGTGGCTACCGCTCCCGTCTCCGAGGCTTCAAGTGACATTATGGATCTTGGCTTTGGTTCCGGAGTTAAGGGGGTATATGCGTATTTGGACAATTTGCTCTTAGTGTTCATCTGGTACTGGCGTGCGAGGAGGTACATGCCCCGGAAGTGGGGGCCCTACCCTCTGCACCGCCGCATTGTATAGTTCTAGAAGTATGTAGTGGGACATTATGCAGGGCGTTCTGCATAACGTCCCACTACATACCATGAGTGGGAGGAGGCACACGCCCTGAGCCCAGGGGCCCTACCCTCCGTTCCGGTTGGCTACTGTCCGTGGGCCTGATACGATGTCAAGGGTGCCCCAGTGTTGGTGCGGATCCGTGTGTAGGCACCGATGGGGTTGCATGGGGCAGGACCCTTAACAGGGGGCCTTGGCTCGAGTTAAAGTTCAGGTGAGGACACAGTTGGCTGTTCCGTTTCCCTTTGTCGCCGGTCCGCCTGTCCGGGTCTTGACAGGGCGAGAGGCCGGCGGGGGTACAGAGGAGGGCACACGCCCCAAAGGTGGGGGCCCAACTCTCTGCATTGCCTTTGGTGCGGGCACAAGCTCCTTGCCTTATGTGCTGTGGCCCTGGTGATAAACTCAGCAGAGAGACCGTAGAAAGTTCTTCAGGCGCTTGCAGTAGGTTCAGGACTACCTGTTTTGGTGCTGTGGGTGGGGGGGACAGGGTCTAGACTTGGTACAGGGCGTTCCCAGGGAAAAACATGTGTTGCTGCCCTCCGGGGAGGAGTCAGGCGATTGCTAGTTCTCTTGTGGCGGTGCCTGGGGGAAGTTGTGCCTCGGCAGGGGGTATCTAGCGTAACAGCGTCACCAAGTTGGGCACTGCTCCCTTATAGAGCCTATAGGGTGCCTATGATTGGGGGCGGGCTGAGGGCACCTGGGGATATATGCGGTATCGATTGGGGCCTGGGTTGGCGCTGTGCCAGGTGCAGGAACTGCGACAGGGCCTACGGCTACAGCTGTGTGTTGGAATCTCCCCCACTACCCCCCCCAACGCAGTTTGCTTTGGGCCCTCAGGGCCTTCTAGGGCAGGGGTGTGGGCAGTGTCCAGACCTTGCGTACCCTTTCCCCAGGGCCTGTGCTTTCAATTGTGGCTTGGCGGGTGATGCGGTCAGCGACGGGCCTGTGCGGGCTGCACGCCGCTGCCTCCGTGAGTCTGCTCCGGTGGGGTGGTGGGCAGGGGGGGCGCTCCTCCCCCGTGACCAGCACACCACCACCCGACTTTGGATCCCAGGGGGGTGGGAAAGAGCCCTGGGGGGAGGGGGTGAGGGGGCAGGGGGGAGATGGGGCCTCGGATCTTGCGGGGCGCATATGCTTGTTCCGGGGGAGTGGGGGCCACCAGCCGCTCCGCAGGTTGTCTCCGTGTGCCGGGCCGCCTGAGGCCGGCACTGCACCGGCGGCCGCACCGAGATGGCGGGAACGTTCCCCGGGTGTTCGGCTGTCCCACAGGGGCTGCGGGGCAGGCAGTAGTGCAGCGGCTGTTAAGTGGAGCCGCAGCGCGGCCTGTGCTCTCCGCAGGAGGGTGGTGGGAGGAGCTGGGTGCCTCGAGTGTCAGGTGGCCTCGGCCCGCGCCTGGAACGCTGCGCTTGTGGCCGAGAGGGGGAGGACCAGGGGGACCAAAAGTGGGGGCTCAAATCACCTGTGGGTCCAGAGCTCACACGTAGGTGTCCTTCATCCGTGCGCCCCCTGGTGGCCAACCCAAAATCCTTAATTATTAGTGTAGCAAATATTGATTTGGTGGTTCAGTTAAGGGTGCACACATGCATTGTGCCAAAGATAGCACTTTTAGTTAGGGAATATTGTTAATTGCTTAGATTTACATTAATTTCTTATCACAGTGATATCAAAGAAGAGTTCCCCATTAAATGTGTGGTGAGAAATGATAATAAACTCAAAATGTTCTGGCAAATTGATCTTTCCTGTAAATCAAATTAGATACATTACTGTCAGTCCTTTCAGAGCTTATCTGTGTCAGTCCCGAAACCATAAAGTAGTCACAGAAACACTGTGGGTAATGCTTGACTGAATAGCAATGGCTGCTTTATCTAGTGTACTAGATTCTTCTTTACAGCTGCAAAATTTGCCGAAAATCCTATTGGATGTTATATCGGAGTGATATGAGCTTGTTGCCACGACTTACCTCAGATGCTAAGTTGTTCAGTTATTGTGGCATTGGTATAACGGGTTGTTAAATAAATTACTAACGTGTGTAGTGATTTAGTTCAGTTTAGTGTAATTTTAAGTAACCAAAAAATAAAATGAGTGAAATTAGAAAGAACCCAAAAATACTGGATTCCCCTCTTCCCCCAAAGTTCCCTGTTTCCCCATGTTTCAAACCCCACCCAAGCCAGTCCCCAACATATGTAACCCCTTACTCCATATATATTTTATTTTTTAAATTTGGTATTTTTTCATTGTTTATTATTCATAATGTCATTATTGATTAGATATAGTCACTGTACACCATTTAGTACATTTTCAATCATAATAAGCAGCAACTAATCACACACTGGTTGTGCCGCATCTTCAGATCACAACAAAGGCTTATATCATTATTGACATAAGCGGCTGTGACATCCTATGCACATTTGAAGCATAAATAAATAAATAATCAAAATGGCACACGCATGGATTACACACGCGGGTTACACTGGATGACTCCTAACAGGACAGCACTTCCATGAATAGGTAAAGACTGTAACAAATTATTTGCAATGTATATTAAACTCTTGGTAACTAACGCCATTATATATTACCAATTTCAGACTCTCCTATTGACCAATTCAACGTTCGATTATAACTATATAGCACAGTACTTTGAATTTAATACAAATGATAAAATGAAGAGAGTAAAGACCACCCCCCCAATATATTCATGTGGTTCTCCTGTCTCTTGCAGGATTATACATTGGGATTCAAGAAGCGACAACCCATAATACCAATGCCACAATAAAACAACGTAGCATCTGAGGCAAGTACGTGGCAACATGCTCATAGCATTCCGATTTAACATCAGAATGACAAGCCTAAAGATTTTTGACAATTTTAGCAGCTATGAAGAAATGTCTAGTACACCAGATAAAGCATCCACTGATATTCAGTCAAGCATTACCCACAGCACAATGGGTAAGTGCTTCTGTGACCACTTTATTGTTTTCAGGACTGACCCAGCTAAGCTCTGAAAGGACTGACAATTTATAAATCTAAATTTGATCTACAGGAAAGATCAATTTGCCGCAAAAGGTGAGTTTATTATTAATTGCATCACACATTTAATGGGGAGCTCCTCTTTGGTTATCATTGTGATAGGAAATTGTGCATGTAATGCAAGTTCGAGCACACCCTACGATACTCTATCATTAACAACATCACCTACCTATAAGTGCTCTCTTTGGCACAATGCGTGTGTGCACACCATTAACTGAACCACCAAAGCAATATTTGGTACACTAATAATTAGGGATTTTGTGTGCCTCACCTAATCCATACTAGAGTTAATAACTGTCATTTGTCGCCTATTATTAGACTAGGTGGACAAAAGGATTAATGGGCAAGAGGCACGATAACTAGCTAAATGTTGCTGATTTTCAGTTGTTAATATCTGCTCTTCCCCATGTTTTTGTTTGGTATCTTCTCCTTGTTTTCCTGTCCCCAAACGATGAACCTGGTATGCATTTAGAATTCATTTATGTAAATGTAATTTCACACAAATACAATTAACAGCACAATGTGAATAACAGCCTTGCAAAAGACTTTCGAAACACGCATTGGCTGGAATCAGAAGAAAATTGGATCATAATTAATCCAACTCCTTGGATATCTAATAATTGTACAGACTTATCAGTTTATCATACTCGTATCTGCTGCCAATTGCAGGAGCAAGTGTGATTAACTAGTATAACCAGTTAACTATGGTTAGGTTCAATTAACACTTCAACCACTAACACATTCTTATCATTCTCTACTTCCATGCACTCTTCCGATTTCAAGTTATTTGCTCTTAAAATAGCCAAGCCACCATACGGACAGCCTTTTTCTCCTGTTAGCATGGCACAAATACGCTGTATACCCATCAAATTGTGCAGTCCCTAGCAGCCACGTCTAGTGAAGTAATATTATATCACCCATAAAGATATCTTTACAAGAACCATCTGATCTAAAAAGATGGTTATGTCCTCTGGTATTGCATGATTTAACCTCTATACTGGATCAGGGTCTCATCATAATTGGTGGTAAAAATGAACATAAGCACTCCCAGTGAGTTAATATTCGGCTCACATCCCTCTTCCGATGTTTTCATTTTCAGTGCTTTCGTGGAGATAACCTTCTTCCTTTCCCCCTTCTTCGTATTTTTTTTTTTTATCTTCATAGGGGCCTTTTAAAAAAACTAAAAAAAATAGATATCTCAGTCTAATTCGTACCCCCGTTTAAGGAGCTATTACGAGTTTGCCCTGATTAGGCCAACTACTTCAGAATATGAGAAATGTACCTTTGTTACATAGCGTGACATGGCACAACAAATTCAAAATCACAACTTTTTATCACTCTTAAAGGAAGGAGGTTGTTAAAAATGTAAAGTATGCTGCCTCTATTTATCGTTTGCTTTGAGCCCTCAGATTAGATAGTGAACTCCATACGAGGAAGGGCCGTCACCTCCCGAGAGGTGGGTCCATCTGGTAACGCCTTCACACTAGGTTGCTTTTTAACTTTAATAACAGCATACACTATTTCATAATTCAGTTTCATCTTAGATCTACTCAAGTGGACACTTGCAACAGTAGTTGCAATACTTGTTTCCAAGGATGTTTCAGTGACATCCGAAATGCTTTGATCAGATTCAGCTACTGCCTCTTGATGCAATAGCCCAGTTCTTATTTTGGAGTCCTTAGAGCCAATTAACCAATTGGTTAAATTACCAACTTTATTAGCAGCACTTTCTGCTCTTCAATGCTTTTTTCCTAGATCTTTTAGAGGCATGCTGGTTCTTAATAAGATATTATTTTCCCAATTGATGGTTACTTTCTTCCACAAGCTGAGGTTTGGTTGCAACTTTAGTCTTTATATTCTTCATTTTTCGTTTTTCTCTTTTTTATAGTAGACAATCATCTTCCTCATCACTACCGGCAAGAACCTCTACCTTTGTAGATGCCATTATTTCAGATTTGGTGGTCAGTAGGATGTCATTAGCGGACCACTGTTAGTAATTTAATTTGTCTGGGGATGAGACATAGTTGCTCCCTTTTCAGAGCTATACCGTTTTTCCTGTAATAGTTCAGACAAACAACATGCATTCTTTTGCACTTGGCATGCATTCTTTTGCACTTGGCAAGAAATACTATGCGTTAGTTTTAATAAAGATCTTCAGCGCAAGACTTGTAGCCAAACGATGTGCATCCTGCGCCTTAAATCTTTCATTATACATACTGTCCGTATTCACCTAGCTACTAGCAACTTCAGTGAAATCAAGAAAATCACTAGCTATTTTAGGGGTTTTCATCAATAATCCCTATAAGCCGTGGTGAACAGGGGATTCTCACAGAAGGTACAGATAACTGACCATTAGCCCCAATTACTGTTTTTTTCATTCCTATTTACGGCAGTCTCTATGATATCTTGCCCAGCTCCGAGGTCCATATTTTCCCCATGTAAGGAGTAACAAAGATTCAACAAACAGTTATTTTTGTCCAATTCAGCTGTGGTACAAGCTAATGCACTATTCAGGTTTTCACATATTTGCAGTATGGGATGGATATCAATTATCGCCATCTGCCCTTTGGAAAAAATCTGTTATTTTGTCAATTCAGGCTTCGAAGCAGTTTCCAGATGTATACAAGTTGTTGTCTCTGCACTTGCTGGAGTCTTACTAGTTTTAAAAGCAATTACTTGTTTGACATTTCGGAGGCTCATGTTCCCCAACATTCTGCTCCAAGTCAAAACAAGACATTTATCTTGGATACACTCTCAATCCGGTCTGAATCACAATATGCCTACCACCGCTACTCTTTGTAGGTTTTCTAACAATTCTGCACAAGCAGCTGAAAGGCCAACATGTCCCGCAGTCACTTCTTGTTACAAATAAAAATAAACTAACAGGTCTGCTTTTTGAAACTCGAGCGGCTCAAAGGCACAATATAATAAATCTCCTAACAGTTCCACACCAGCAGCTCGAAGGCCTGCATGGCCCACAATCGCTGATTATTAAAACAAAGCGCACAGTTCTTCACCTTCAACAGGACTGCAAGACTCGTCCTTGGCCTCCAGCCCTGGGATCGTATCTCTCCAGCTCTGAAATCTCTCCATTGACTCCCAGTAGATGCAAGGATTAAATTCAAAACCCTCTGCATTGTCCACAAGGCTTTCTGGGGCCTGGGTCCTAAATACCTTCAGCTATCCCTCTGTAAATACCTCCCCTCTCGAGCTCTTCGTTCCTCCAACTCCCTCAGGGTCAGTTGTTTTTCAAAGAAACAAGCTGGGGGTAGATCTCGGTCTTCGGCTGGGGCCTCCCTCTGGAATAGCCTCCGTGCCACTCTAAAACATGAGGAAAACCATCTCTGGTTCCTGAAGCACCTCAAGACCTTCCTCTTTGCTTCTGCCTTCGCTCCCCCTCTCCCCTGCTGATCTGCTCTCTCTTGGCACTGTGCACCTGGCCACCCTCTGTCCCTTGGGCCCAGGTATCTGCTCACCCTGCCACCCTCCTGCACTGCCACCTGGCTACCCCTTGAAACGGGGACTGTATCTGTATCCATACAGTCCCCCACCATCACCCCCCTTTTCTGCACTTATTTAGACTTACCCAGTCGGCTGCCGTAAACACTGCACTTGTCACTTGCTGGCTGAACTACCACCGTTTATGGCCTCTATAATCTATTTGTATTTATTATTATTTATCTTTTCTCCTCTGCTCCGCACTCTCCTCTCTCCCCATCCATGCACGTTCTCCCCTTTCCCTTTTCCCATGCACGTTCTCAATGTCACTGGGCCTAGTAAGATCGTTGATGGGTTCTCCCTGTTCCCCTCCCTTGCCTTATCGCGCTCTGAAACACTTGTGTATGAGCGCCATACAAATAAAATATATCATATAATATCATACCTATAGCTCAAAGGATAATCACAAGTCCCAATAGTTGCAGTTTTCAATAAATGTACGTTCATATTTACACCCACCTGCGGCCATCACTGCTTTCTGTTAGCAGACCGTAAAAGTAAATAAGCCAGGCGTGTTCGTAATAGCAGTCCAATATGAGGCGTATAACCTCTACACATGAACAGTAATATTCTTGTGAGCTCATATATGGCTTTTAGACTTTAAAGATTATTTCACTCAGTGCATCGCTTACCCTTTGTTGGCGATCGTCAGCGATCAAGCAATTTACTGACGAGTCTGCTCCAAGACGATTATAGACGGCAGGCGCCCAGCCTTCCCACGGAAAACCACACTCTCCATTGCGCTGGGAACAGTGTTTAAAGTGTACAAGTTAGGACCCCGCCTCCAGGGAATAGGCAGCCACTGTAGACAGACTTCATAGAGAGCAGCTCCAGCAGACTGTCACCAAGGAAAACAACACTCTGCACTCCTGTTTCTGCTTCTCCCAAAGCGGACTGTCTACCACTGTGGAAACTTTCCCTTTCACCATATCCCATAGTAGGCATTAACGGCTCCCTTTCCCCTCAGGCATTGATCAACATGGAAGTTGAAAAGTAGGGCTTAAAACATGGTCTCTCCAATTACCTAGTTTCAGGCCTTCAGTAGTCTTGCATTGCCTCCACCTTCTGATCATGGTCAACAAGGTTTATCCAATTGCTTCAAGAACGGTTGAGCCTATGTCTAGCTCATCCTTGGGCAGCTATCAATTATTTAAAGGGTAACACCTAGGTCCACACACCCTCCCCACCCTACCTGAGATTCAGGGATCTGCTCCTAACTGTTTCCTCCTTTGGCTGCTTGGAGATACCTTCCTGCCAACTGCCCGCCCTCCCCGGTTAGCTCCCTGATCCCTTTTTCTCAGCTTCCCTCAGTGTTCTTCCCCCCATGATGTGTTGCTTCCCGAAGTTAATTCCGCTCTCAATTAATACCATAATAAAAATAACAACCTTGGGTCGGGACATCAGCTGGTGATAAGCTAGTGGGCACGCTTCTGCATAGCTTCCTGGAAGTGAGCATTTCTCCACCCCACTCTCCAAGAAGGCTCACACACCCTTGGGATCTCTCAACAGTTCTCTGGGCACTACAGTTACTGCCTTCCGATTAACTAAATGACAGATCTCAAATTCCTTTCTATGAATGTGACCTTCCAAGCATGCATCACTTCAGCTAGAGGGTTTTGGGGGCGGGGTGGTCCGTTAGTGCCCTCATGTGCACTTCTTTTCTTCAGTGCTTTCAGGATTCAGTAGTTCGGAGGTGTCATCTGAAAGTTCCACATGGAACAAGATCTCTAGAGGAGTCAAATATTCACTCCTTTGACACATTCCAAGATGGTTTGTCATATATAGGGCTGCTTAAAGGGGGCAAAGCATGTGGTGTCTGAGCAGATGGGTGTGCAACACCATTTCTCTATGCTAGCCCTCCTCAGACCTGAAGGCTTCTACTGCCGTCCAGAGCAAGCGACCAAAGGGAGTGGTTACTGCAGGATGTTTTTCAGGCAGCCCAATGAGCTAGTCCTACAAAAGATTTCAAATTGCACTTAGAAGACCAAGAGTCTGTCCCTCGGTTAAGGGGTTCCTAAAGCCACAACACTTGGGTTTCAGTAAATAAAGAATCCCCATGGTGTGCACCATACTAGGTTCTTTGTATGCCTGCGATTGAGCGGGTTTCTGACATCCCTGCTACATTTGGTAGGTCTCAATGGTACCCAGTAGGTCTGTAGTACTGGCACAAGGACGAGGGGGTTAATGTGGATATATGCCGGATTACAAACTGTGGATAAGTATCCATATTGGGTATAACTGCCTAGAACAGTTACAAGTAATCTTAATCACCCCTACTCCGACTCTTCCCTGTTACTATACAGTGACCAACCTCCCCCCTTTTGGATAGGCAGGATTTCTCCTCCACAGCTGGAATGTAAAGGGAGTTTAACGCCCTCTTAACCTGGGGCAAAGGGACTCAATAAAAGTATAAGTTAACAGCGGCTGTCAGTGGCCAAGCCCCAATCAATTGCAAGTACTGTGACCGAGAGAATTGGACTGGGGGTAAGTCGTAGGCAGTGGGGCCTGGATCCTTCGACCATCTGCCCAGTATTTGCCCCAACTGGCTACCCATCCGTGACAGAACCACATTATGCACCCTGGCCATCACGCACAAATGCCTGATAAACTCAGCCCCGAAATAACTGGCGGACAAAATTTGTAAACACCAACCCACACGCACTACCAGATCATCTCACGCCCACAACCTGGTGGTACCAAGATTCAATCGGAAAACAGGCGGAGGAGCCAGCTTCCCAGTCCAAGCTGCCAAACGATGGAATTGTATTCCCATCCCTCTCAGACAGGAACCCTCCTTCCTCACCTTTAAAGCCAATATAAAAAGTTGGCTGAGCAACAAGTCTCATCACCAAAAGGCTTCCACTATGCTAACTGACCATTGTCCTATTTATGCTTCTGCTCATCCTTTCTGTTTGTCATACTTCTGTATATTATCTCCTTTCTGACCCATCTGTAACCGGGGTCCCTCTTGCTATCTGTACACTGGATTGTAATATGCCTGCCTTATCTGTAAGTAACCATTACGTTTTTCAATTGCCCAGTTACCTCAGGGTTTGGTGCACGATACAAATAATAAACAAATACAAAAAATAAAGCCTGGTTCCGGAGTAACAGTACAATTTACCTCCAGGTTCGCTGTTCTTGCAAATGAAAACCATCCAACTATAATGATAATTTGTTTATAATAATCTAATTACTACATACATAGTACATATTTACATACATAATTTGATTATTACCCAATCAAAATTGGCACTCCCTTTATTGACCTCGGAAGGATGAAAGTCTGAGTCGAGCATGCAGGGACTGGAACCTGCAGAATACAGATCCCAGCAACGAGCACTTAACCCGCTGAGTCATCTTGCCGGCTAGGTGCATATGGTCTAATGATCAATGCAGCATGAATCCGACATGCCTGGTTTCTAAACCCAAAGCATGGCTCACATCCCATCCAGACCCCGAGGCTGTCCAAATGTGTAATTTACAGACATATTTTTGTTATGGTGAGTGTTGGGACTTAACAGAGCACAAAATCTATTTCTTAGACAAAGGTTTTTCTTGCTGAATCACTGGCAGACCGATTTAAACATCTTTATAAAGTGTGATTGATTTTGTTCCCAAAATGCGCTTCGTATTTATGCAAATAGCCGATCTTGGGTTCAAAAGATAAGGCGTTACGTGACTTTACTGGCCCCACCCTTGACCACGCCCCTCCTCATGGAGGAGGGCGTTCCCATAATATCGTTTCTCTCCATTTCAAGCAGTGATGTCAATGTCCGTTCCTTACAACACGTTACTGCTCTATTCAATCGTTCACCTGCTGCTGATCGTCATATGTTCGATACCGTCCGGACTTGCACACTTTAAATTCATTACACACCTATCAACACCAGGCACCTGTATTTTGAATCTGTGCCCGTTAAAGTTGCGATGGCGGTTTTCAACATAACTTACTTCCTGATGATTTATTAGCGCCGAATCTTAAGCCGCGTTGCGCGGCATCTATTCACTCCCGAATACTCGTTCCCACATTCGAACAAGTACAAGCCATGGGGTATTTTCCACTTCGCCCGGTCCCCACATGCCCGCTAACGCGTCACCAGCTAGGCGATACTTACCCGCTGCGCTCGCGCCAGCTGGGTCCAGAGAACCCGCCAGGCCCGGTATTTTCGTCGTTCGCTAAAGTTGAACGCCATCTCCCGGCTCGCATAGCGGGACACCAGCGGGGAGCGGTACCGGCTCAGCTCGTCCTCCTCCATGGCCGCCATGATTCAGAAGCGCGCGTCTACGCAGCCAGGCAGGCCTCGCCCACTGAATCGTAGTGACAGCTAACCACACGTGGGCATGATAGCGCAAGAGAGGGAAATCTTGTAGCCCTAATGGAGTTAGGAAACAGCCCCAAAATAGAACAGCCACATACTTTTCAATGCATCTAAATGCAATGTTAAAAAGAAAATGCGGGCATGAAACGCCCTGTCTTCAGCATGGGCTATTAAAACTCCAAAATCGGGCACAAACACATTGAGAGATACACTGTATATAAAGAAAGACATTTACAGGAATAATTGTAGAAAAAACGAATAACTGGAAAATGTGCATTTTGAGTGTTGCGAACCCAGTCCTGCACTTCCCGTTGCATGGCATTTCGCCAGGGAGTCCATAGCTGCCAAGTTTCCCAGTTCCATTCGGAATCTTTGAGTCCATCCTATGTGTTTTTACTACTGCATGCTGGGACCTGTAGCCCCACCCTTGCAATGGGAAAAACGAAACTACAAGTTTGAATATGCAATTTTAGAAAAAGCAGGACTGGGTCGAGGTGTCATGCATTGTGACGGCTTCAGGGCAGGCCGCACCGAGCGCCTGGGTCACCGGGCAAACAGCAGCTCTTCCTCTGCAATCATGCATGGGACGGAACACAAGGGGCACCCTGCGTGGTCCGGATCACCGGAACAGAAAATCGTGGCTGCATACCAGACCGGGGCTGTGACCATAGCCATGATCACACGGCACACCAAAGACAGTGGGACGGCATTGGCCAGCAGGGGCATCGTCCAGATGCCGGCCCCTGCTAGTAGGACTTCGGCATGTGGCATGGCACCAGCATGGTGCAGACAATGAACACTCTGCAGTCAGTCCTTGGTCGACTGATGAGCCGGAACAGGCTTGTCCCTTTTATGAGGTTGGTCACATTGTTAGCACCATGTGACCATTACACAAGTCCTGGGAGCTACCATGCTCCGAGGAGGGGTGACATGCAACATGCATGGATCTGGAAACTTGGCAGGGAGGGTAGTCATTTCACCAAAATGCAAAAAGTATTGGAAGTGACATCGCACACCTGTTGACATTACATGAACTAATATCAATTGCCATTTAACCCCAATGACATCAACTGAAGTGGTTGACAGGTGTAAAAAACGCACATAAGCTTACATTTCACAAAATACAAAACCAGTACCAGGGCAGACATAAGACCGCTTTAGATACCCACCGCATTTTACCTGGGAGTCTCCCGGCCAAATCGGGAGGGTTGGCATGTATGTTTATATGGCCATTTACTGCCGTTTTATATCAATTATAGCTGAACATGTCAGGTCTAGTAATCGTGTGCCAAGTAAAGCCCAATAGTCCCAACTGCTGGCACAATACAGTATGCCAAATATAGAGTCTATTTGAGGATACTGCCATTTTATGTCTGTTACAGCCTTTCAGTCAAAATATATCAGTTACAGCTTTATATATGCAGTTGCTTCTATCACATGCCAAGTACATCCTCAAATGTCCAGTAATGCCACCCAATGTCAGTTAATGCCTCATGCACCTGGTATGTTCAACATATGTAAGAGAGAGCCTCACACGTCTAATTGCTGCCATTATATGTGAAGTGCAGCCTCAAAGACACCAGTAATGCTGTTTATGCATGGTATGAGGTACTACATGTGCAGCCTCATGGGTAACTGATTCCATCAAATGCCATGCTCAGCCTCAAATGACCCATAACCACCACATAGTCCCTTAAGGGCCCGTTTCTGTGAAATGCTCGGGGAAAAAAGCTTTTCCATCTTTGTTTGGGGGATGAAAATGTAAGTGTGACAGTTGCGGTTTAAAACATGGCTATCGTTTTCCAAGAGTGCCGCCAAGTACTGAAGACACGGCAGTTAGAGCTCTGTGCCCCATCAGAAGCCAGATATGTAAAGAAAGCTGTTTCAAACATAATAACCATCAGAAACCTGCACCAGGCAAAAGCGGCGATGCTGGAGGCGAGGACTTCCCCCTTGAGAGAGTCAAGGAGAAACAGCCCTGAAGCGAAACCTGTGCTACGCTCAAGCCCTCCCACGGCGGATCGGGAAGCTGCAGCCGCGCCCTATCCTTGGGTCAGGAAGGAGAGAACCGGACATCTTGGGAGAAAGCCCTGAAACTTGCTAAGCAGTGGGAAATACAATTTTGAATGGGACAACGCTCGTAACTCCGGAGCGTCCCTGATGGGAGTCGTTGATTATATTGGCAACGGGCATGTTCCCGCCTGTCAAGATTCGCCTGTGGAAGATATGGAATGCCTGGCGATTCTAACTTCTTTCAGGGAACTTGACATTGTGGTCTAGTCCTCATCCAACATGGCGGCATATAATATAAATTCTAGCCACGCCCCCGGCTCAGCGCGTTGTATCTGTTTCACTGCACTTCAGCGCTTGGTATACTCCACCTAGTTTCCCCGCCTAGTATACTACTTTTGTGTGTTTTGCCTTCTCGGTTCCATTCCTTCTGTAAGGAACCGCTAGCCTGTTTTTCCCTTCTACTGCTTCCTTCCTTGTTAGTTTTGCCTCATACTGCTTTCTAGCTTTCGCACTTTCCTTCCAGTACCTCGCCGGCTGTTTTGTTTACTCTTTTTGCCTGCTGCTCTGTAGACTTTCCTAGCTGTACTGTACCTCTCCCCTTTTGTACGATTTCCGCTATGCGGTCTTCTGCCTTTCTGTCTCCTCGCCTACTTGGCTTTCTGTTTCTGGCTCCATTTCATTTATTCGGTACAGAGTTTCTCCTCGTCGCTTTCCGCAACTCCCTTTCTGATACTTACCTTTTTCACCCTAGGTTCCACGGATTCTTCTAAGGTACAGTTCTTCTTTCTTTCCTTTTCAACTTATCGTTAACCATCTGTTACCTTATACCTTACCTTTCACTTGTTGCACGATGTTTCCTACTTTCTCTGGTGAGTTTTTGCTTCTCTGCTCTGCTTTTCATTCTGTATCTTACCTTCCGTGTCTGCCAGTGGACTTTTTCCCTTTCTTTCTGTTCTTTCAATCCTACATAGCAAGTCCGTACACAGTTCCTTCCTGATCTGGAGTTCCGTATCATCATACTTCTTCAATTTCCCTAGATCATCTCTGCCTTGTCATACTACCTGTATATACTACCGCTCTGCTTGGACTGTGACAAGCCCATCTGAAGATTGGACCCTGCGTTTCTATTTCTATCATACTTCAGTTATGTATCAATACTCCATACTTCAGCTTGAAGACTCACAGGGTTTTTTTGTTGCCCAGAGGCTTTTTCCCTGATCTTTGAGGTTTAGCTCCTCGGGGTTCCCCTAGGGCAGGTCCCACTCCCTGCCAAGGTGGCCTCTGAGGAAGCTAGACCCTACTTGCACGATAAAAAGAAGAAACCAGCTAAGGAAAGACTGACACAAGACAACCGGAAGTCTCGGAAGAAGACCACAACAGATTCCAAGGACAGTTTGTCTGAAGGCCCAGGTGAGGAGGAGGTTTGGGAGGTTCGAACATTATCTGACACCGCCACATTAACTTGCTGAGTGACCTACCTTCGCTCAGCACAATCGTCCCCCGCAGTGCTACAAAATATCCTAGGGGAGCAGTAAGTTACATTCAGAAGGGGAGAGATTTTTGCAAATCGGTCCGCAGGTAACCTTACCTTTTACCTTTGCGGGACTTATCCATGCTACGTGCTGTGAGAAATGGGAGGAGCAGACGCTTGGGAGACAGACGGTATGTAAAAGCGTCTATGCTTTCTTAACCTCACAGGCAACAGGAACTGGCGCAGTGCCGCACTCAGTTACAGCTGGCACATCCTGTATTTAAAGTTTATATCCATATTCAGATCACCAGTGACCCTGAAAGGAGGGCTAAGGGCTGACAAGGGTAGCTCGTGATAGAGCGCGAACCTACAGAAAGCACTACTACGCATGGGAAATATCTTTGGAAAAGGTTCTTCTGAATCACAGGGCAACTGGTTTTGCCCTGAAAGAGCCATTAGAGCCACAGTAATCCTCACAGGGGATTGGTGTAAATTTTTCTACGGTAGACAGATCCTTTTGCTGGCACTGACAATGCTAGGCTACAGGAAGAAGCAATTCACAAGCAGATAAGGTGTCACATTTTGAGACAATAGGGAAAAACCCTCTACAATATTGGTTGAGTGGCACACCTTCAGGAAGGCTTGAGCTCTAGAGTGCAGATGAGAGTAAGGAAAGCACCTATTCTAACCATCACTCATTAGTAAGTGCAGCTCTGGAGGTGCATTTAGTCAATGCCAGGGCCCAAGGAGAATAGAAGAGAGTGCCTCTCTTCGCTCCCACCAACCTCCAAAGAGAACCCTATCAGTGTCAGGAATGGCACTCTGTCAAGAGTGGCACAGGGTACCCAAGTAGGGTTTGGGTGGCTGTGCTGGGGTAAGGTAGCAAACAAGCACACACAGCAGGAAGTTCAACAAAAAAGAAGAGTAGGAAACAGTAGCTGTGAGCCAAAAGGGGCAAAAGATACAAAGGTACAAACAAACTGGATTCCCTCTTGGGGTTTATGCTGAAATGGGAAAGAGTGTTCCACGAACCTTAGGAAACTCCAGCCTTCTGCACAGATTGCTATAACAGAGGCCCACGCTGTATGCTCATGGCTGGGAACAACAGCAGTGGGTGTCTGTAACACTGAAAACGCGACAAAGGAAAGGGGCAGAGGTTGCCTGCCGGAAACCAACAGGCAAGTTCTGTACAAAGGGATTACATAAGACACATGAGAAGACAAGAACAGAAATATCCAGCGAAAAGGAAGTCAATGAGCAATCTAGCAGAAGAAAATGAAGGAAAGGCAGTTAGACTGAAATAGATAACCTAAGGTGGAGTACAGAGGACTCAAGGAAGAGAACAAGGAGCAGCAGTCGGGAAAACAGAAGGCTGCAAAGTAGGAAGCAGGTCTGCAGTCAAGAGTGGCACTAGGTGCAGGCAAACTGTATTGGACTGCGGAGGACTGTAGTAGGCTGAAAGGCAGGGAGTCCAGAAGAACAGGACAGAGAGAGATCAGTAGTAGGCGACAGACAGAGAGCCCAAAAGAATAGGGCCGCTAGGTAGGGAGCCCAGAGGAGCAGGGCTGTAGGCAGCGAAGAGGTGCAGGTTGCAAGCCCAGGGAACAAGGGCTTGGAGACAGCAGAAGGTTGCAAGCTGCACGGTAGGGAGCCCAGAGGACAAGGGCGGTAGGCAGCCGGAGTGAAGCAGACTGCAGAGCAGGGAGCCCAGAGGACAAGGACGGTAGGCAGCCGGAGTGAGGCAGGCTGCAGGGCAGGGAGCCCAGAGGACAAGGATTGTAGGCAGCCATAGTGAGGCAGGCTGCAAAGCGGGCTGCAGAGGACTAGGACTGTAGGCAGCCGGAGTGAGGTAGGCTGCAGGGCAGGGAGCCCAGAGGACAAGGACTGTAGGCAGCTGGAGTGAGGCAGGCTGCAGGGCAAGGAGCCCAGAGGAGCAGGGCAGCAAGGAGTGAGCCCAGAGGAGCAGGGCCGCTGACTGTAGAGGGCTGCAGAGGACTGTAATAGGCTGCAAAGCAGGAAGCCCAGAGGACAAGGGCTGTAGGTAGAAGGCAGCGGAGCGTGATCGGCTGCAAGGCAGGGAGCCCGGAAAGGGCACTGGATCAAAACAGGATAATGCAGCAACAGGAACAGCATACAAAGTAGCGGCTCAATGCAAACAGGAGCGGGGAGATCTCAAGATGCAAGACACTGTGCTCCTGCAGGCAGCTGCTTATATACAGCCCGGCCCTGTTCTGAGGCAGGTGTCACGACTCGCTCCCTTCGCTCCCGTTCCCGCCACTTGGGGGCATGTTTTGGGGTTTATTCCCCACTGGACATTTCTTCCGAACCTAATGCTACAGTGCTGTGATGAATTGAGAGCGCTAAAACCTTATTTTCCAAGTTACTTCCCTTCCGGATCCATTCCAGGTTTTTGGCAGCCAGCATGCTACTTTAATCAAATGACTATGCTTCCCAGAATGCCTGGCTCACTGCTTCACCTCCTCCCATGCAGGACAAGGTTGGGTGGAGGATAGGCAACACCTGTGGCTGCAGGTGCAGCAGGCAGCACACCTGAGGGGTGTGCTCGTTAAGCAGCTTTAAAAGCCTCAGTTTGCTTCAGTCCAGCGCTGGTCATCGTTGCAGTGTTCCTGTTGTGACTAGTCCCTTGTTCCTAGCTTTTGTGCCTAGTTCCTAGTTCCTGTTTCTTGTTCCTCCGCCCTGGATTTCGGATTCATGTGCTTAATTGATTTCTGCTTTCTGGATTTCCCTTTCTGTCTTCCTCTATCTGCAGGCAGCCTTTCTCTGTGCTTTACCCTTTGATGCAGCCCAATTTGCCTGTGTTTTCTGTTTCTTTGATGCCCTCCTTTGCTACTGAAAAACTTGATGCATTAGTCTTTCCTTTTTTAGATTTAGCTTCCTGCCTTTTCTCCTTGGATGGGTGGGAAAGGTTTCCTTTTGTGATATCATTTTCCCTGCTCCTGATCCTTACTTTCTATTGGGATCCATTCCATGTTTTCCATTTCACTTCTGCATTTCTTTCCCATTTGATTATTTAGGTATGTGGTGCTGTTGTAACTAGTCCCTGTGTGAATGCCTTTTGTTTTCCTCACTATTTCTTTAATCACAATTCCTACTTGCTCCTTGACTTAGGTCTTAGGTATTTAGTTATCCTCCACCCATTGCTGTTAGCCTTCTGGGTCCCTGTTTGATCAACTGGGTTCGTGGGTTTACTGACATTCAAGTGGTCTTTCCGGTTCTCGTGAGTACTGTTTCTAAGTTCCTTATTCAGTATCATCCAGAGTGTCAGCACACAGATCCTGTCCTTGCTTGCCCTCTACGTGGGCTTAGCGCTGTCAGTATCTGTAATAGCATAGTGGGTAAGGAGTTTGCCGACTTTCCTTTCAGTCATAAGGAGGTTCTAAGTGCTTACCCCACATCCCTTTTCATATATTGGTATTTTTGTTTCACTCTATCTGCACTCCTGGGTTTTAGTATATATAAGTCGTGGTTCTTGTGTGCACGTTGTTTGATTCAAGGTTATTCACTGTGCGATTTTGTGCACATTTCCCTTGCCATATTCGCTGCCTTTTTACTCACCAGATTAATCCTGACAGAATGACCAGCCCTAAATTCCCATTGAATATGGCAAGTTTAAGAAAGAAAGGCAGCAAGGCCTCTAACAAGTTTGTACAGAAAGCTTCCCCTACATTTACCTGTGACAATCAAATCACTAGTCCTGACTTAAATGAACTCCTTGTCACGAATGGGCATTTACGTGCAGAGTATTTTTCCCACAGGATGGCACATCTTACATTGCCTGATCCTAGTTCTGTCTTTTATTCTGATCCAGATTCTATGTCAGCACAAGCCTTAGCAGCAGAAAACAACACACCGTTAGACTTATTATACAAGAGTACCTCTGTTGTTGAACCCCATGATTCCAGTTGTGCTTCACCTCAGATTGAACAGTTTCATGGTACAAACATAAAGAATGGAGGGGTTCCTTGCATAACTTCTGTTTTCTACCCTCAGTCTAAAGCATACTCCTTTGCACAAGTACATACTGTAGTCCCTAATGCCAAGAGGTCTAATGTCAATAGTTTGCTTAAGGGAAACACAGACCAAGTTGGTAAGAGAAAGTATAAATCTCAGAACCTGCAAGCAGTAGATGACAATGTACAATCGGTGCACATCCAGATTGCTAGTGCAGGATCCAACCCTGATGCCACTATGCCTCCCCCTGTGCCTACTGATAGTGATGTACAGTTAATGCAGGGCATGCTAAGAGCTAAGCTTGAGGAGTTAAGACAAGAATTCATTTCTTTACAAGAAGAGAATAAGACCTTGCACTCTTTACTGAATACACCTCAGACTTTATCCGTTGATGTTGATGAAGTGAACACTGTTCAGCCCCTGAGTGCAGAGACTTTGGTAAACCATGATATTAGTCAATATGTTAGATCTATTGGGAGTGAAAGTCTTTCTTCTAGCACAGTGCTTAATCTGGGCACAGTTTCTGACAATTGTTCTGCTGTTTGTCAGGGATTGCAGTTAGCTGAAGATTTACAAGTCACTCCTTTACCTAAAATTTCCTGTGTAGCAGTTTGTCATAATTCCGAGCTTGAACACATACATGCTTCTGATTTCCAAACACAATCCACAATGGTGACATACACAGAATCAGTCACTACTGTAGGCTTAGGTTCTGCCCTTGATCTTGCTGCTGAGACTGAAGTAGACGTTCAAGTTGATGTGGAAAACGATGCTACCTCTGTGTTCGCTCTTCCTTCTGCCAATTTTGGTCACAACGAACAGTCAGAGACAGTACAGATTTCAGATTTTGATGGACTCATTCCACAGTATACTGAACCAAAAACCTGGCAGACGATTCCTGAACTGTTGATTTGTTAATCTGCCACTTTCAGAAGCTAAGACAGAGGAATGGACAATTGACGAAATCCTGATTAACAGAGACTTTACTATGGTGACTCCTCTGGTTGATATTGACTTCTACAAAGGAAGAGACTCTGTGCCATCCACTAAGGAGAGGGACTGCAGGGGTACAGCTCAGTCTTTGGTTACTGGTGCCAAGGAGTCAACTGCCCTAAGGGTGTTTTCCATTCCTGAGCCACAAATGTGTCTGTCGACTTCTGGGACTTCAGTCTGTCCTCCTACAACCATTGACTCTTCTATTATCCAGTCCACAGCTCTGCAGTCATCTTTGACACACGTGTCTTCAATCAATGAACAACTGCCATGTCTGCCATTCACTCAAGAGCCTTCACCATGTACGTGGTCAGTGCCAAAGACCTTGACAAGTTTGTCTTCAGCTAACGAGATGGCTCCAGCTTGCATGCCTTCAGCCTCAGAATTTCCTCTGGCATGCCTGTCTTCGGCTACAGTGACTCATCCAGCAGATTATCCTTCAGCCATGGAGCCTCCGGTAGTACATTCTAAGTGCATGTCTTCGGTCCCAGAGCCTACTGCTAGTTTGGCTTCAGTTCATGAGAGACCTGTATCCTGCTCAGCCTCGCGGCCAATATCGGAGGTGTACCTGTCTACACTGTCAGATCCTGCTGCATATTCTTCTGCTCCAGAGATTCCTCCTGAATCCCAACCATTTATTACCGATGAAGGTCCAGCCTGCCCTTTGTATGCTTCAGGGGGATCACCAGATTGCCTGCCTTTTTCACAAGACAATTCTCCCAACTGCTTGACTGTAGCATCAGAGCCTCCCGAAGATGCAACATCTGAGTCTGAAACTTCTGCCAGCTCTCACTTCAGAAACATCAAGCTGGATCATGACTTGGGAGAGCCTTACATGCGAGGCCATTGGACTTGCCTGGAGTACTACGAGAGGGAGACGGATACCATCCGCCACGGCCTAGTCACCGAACAAGTAGCCGACCAGGATAGCGAGCTGGGTGGTTCGCATCTGGGGTCCGGTTCGGATCAGCCGCTTGACAGCTTTTTTGTTGCCGGATCACGCATGAGCCCGAGGGAAGGGACGGGCACGGCCCCCCAGCAGCAGCACCAGTTGGGTGCTAGTAGCCAAAGGAAGGGAATGACTGCTGCAGTACAAGATGTGCCTGTTATAGCTCCTGCTGCGAGTGTGCCTGATGTACTAAGTACTGCGTCTATCACTCCTATCAGTATGCCAAACGTCCCTGCGGTTGTATCCCACGTGCAACAAGGTGGCTACACGACTGTTACCGGGAGTGCCAGCCTCGAACAACCCATAGGACTTCCAGGCCTCCAAGGCATGGAACATATGCAGTCAAACCTTAGTCACTTTCAACCACAAGCCTTTTCCCAGATGGATGACAGAAAAGGATCCGAACCTCTACCTCGGCCGCCACCTTCTTTTTCTGAACATAAACATTTCCTGAAACCTGCAGTTTCCTCACCTCCTGCGTGTCCACTCTCGGCAGAAAGGCTAACAGGGCTTCTACCATTGTCTAAGGCATGTTGCACCAGCCTGCCTCCCTCCTCAAAGACTTATAAGTGTCCACTCCCAGTGACTGAGCTTCCTGGACCTTCCAACTCTGCTTCAGGTCCTGCAAGTCCTTCATGCCTTTCTTCGAACCATGAGTCTCTTCCTCACCAGAAGCCTGCCTATGACTCTTCTAGACTGCAGCTTGATTCTATTCATTCCAGTCCATCTGCTTTTGCCCACAGGCCACCGTTTCCATCAGTGCCACCTCCAAAGACAGAGCGTTCCTATCATAGAAGGAAGATGTTTTGTGCGGGTGACGGTCGCCTGGAGACGGCCGTGGAAGGGGGTATACTGTCACGACTCGCTCCCTTCGCTCCCGTTCCCGCCACTTGGGGGCATGTTTTGGGGTTTATTCCCCACTGGACATTTCTTCCGAACCTAATGCTACAGTGCTGTGATGAATTGGGAGCGCTAAAACCTTATTTTCCAAGTTACTTCCCTTCCGGATCCATTCCAGGTTTTTGGCAGCCATCATGCTACTTTAATCAAATGACTATGCTTCCCAGAATGCCTGGCTCACTGCTTCACCTCCTCCCATGCAGGACAAGGTTGGGTGGAGGATAGGCAACACCTGTGGCTGCAGGTGCAGCAGGCAGCACACCTGAGGGGTGTGCTCGTTAAGCAGCTTTAAAAGCCTCAGTTTGCTTCAGTCCAGCGCTGGACATCGTTGCAGTGTTCCTGTTGTGACTAGTCCATTGTTCCTTGTTCCTAGCTTTTGTGCCTAGTTCCTAGTTCCTGTTTCTTGTTCCTCCGCCCTGGATTTCGGATTCATGTGCTTAATTAATTTCTGCTTTCTGGATTTCCCTTTCTGTCTTCCTCTATCTGCAGGCAGCCTTTCTCTGTGCTTTACCCTTTGATGCAGCCCAATTTGCCTGTGTTTTCTGTTTCTTTGATGCTGTCCTTTGCTACTGAAAAACTTGATGCATTAGTCTTTCCTTTTTTAGATTTACCTTCCTGCCTTTTCTCCTTGGATGGGTGGGAAAGGTTTCCTTTTGTGATATCATTTTCCCTGCTCCTGATCCTTACTTTCTATTGGGATCCATTCCATGTTTTCCATTTCACTTCTGCATTTCTTTCCCATTTGATTATTTAGGTATGTGGTGCTGTTGTAACTAGTCCCTTGTGAATGCCTTTTGTTTTCCTCACTATTTCTTTAATCACAATTCCTACTTGCTCCTTGGCTTAGGTCTTAGGTATTTAGTTATCCTCCACCCATTGCTGTTATAGCCTTCTGGGTCCCTGTTTGATCAACTGGGTTCGTGGGTTTACTGACATTCAAGTGGTCTTTCCGGTTCTCTTGAGTACTGTTTCTAAGTTCCTTATTCAGTATCATCCAGAGTGTCAGCACACAGATCCTGTCCTTGCTTGCCCTCTACGTGGGCTTAGCGCTGTCAGTATCTGTAATAGCATAGTGGGTAAGGAGTTTGCTGACTTTCCTTTCAGTCATAAGGAGGTTCTAAGTGCTTACCCCACATCCCTTTTCATATATTGGTATTTTTGTTTCACTCTCTCTGCACTCCTGGGTTTTAGTATATATGAGTCGTGGTTCTTGTGTGCACATTGTTTGATTCAAGGTTATTCACTGTGCGATTTTGTGCACATTTCCCTTGCCATATTCGCTGCCTTTTTACTCACCTGATTAATCCTGACAGCAGGCTAATTGACAGCACCTGTAGCAGCACACCTGAAGACAATCTGCCTCCTCCCTCTCTGGTCCTGAGCAGGTGGATGCAGCACTGGCCGCTAGGGCTTCTGGGGATTGTGGTCCCAATAACGATGAATGAGAATAGCCAGGAATAGAGGACTGCAGCCAGGTGCATTATGGTAAATGTAGTTAATTGAATAAAATAAGAAAGAACCAAAGTTGAGCAAATGGAAATAAAAGACCAAGGCGTGAAAAGGAGTTGTTCAAGGAGTATTAGGAGGATAAATGAGTACCAAGTAGTCCATGATGGTTGCCAATGCGTGCGCCAGAGGCGCGGGCATGACAATCAGAACCTGTAGGCTAAGGTCGGGAGACGCTCAGAAACAATCAGAACACTCAAGTGATTCACAAGAAGAACGGAGGGACAGCACGGAGACCACATGGTGGCCTCGAAAGAAGACGTGGAACGGTGCTTTCAAATATTTCAAGACAAACTTTCTTCCTCTCTACAATTGTAATCTGATAATTTTACGACAGAATTTAAATCTGCCTTAGTTGACATACGAAAGGACATTGCCTCCCTTGAAGAGAGAACCGATAATATTGAGAAGGCACTGCAAGACTTGGCCTAGGAATCTACACAGTCAGAAGAGCTCCTTGACAGTTAGCACGGGCAACACCCAATGTGGAGCTGCAATGTGAGGATCTGGAGAACAGATCGAGAAGGTCCAACATTCGCATAAAAATATTCCAGAGTCGGTGAATGATTCGGCCCTGAAGGAGGAAGTTACAGGAGTCTTCAAAGATCTATTGAACTGTCATGATGCCTACCTCCAAGGAGCCAGGCCGGGCCCAGCAACCCCAGAGGCAGACATCATTTTCCCCAGGGAAGTCTCAGCGGGCCCAAGTCGGGGCCCTTTGGACTCAGTCCTGGCGGACTCAGTCATAGCAGACCCCAGTCCTGGTGCCTTAGGCGCCAGGCTCATAGAAGAGGATATGTGTTTAAGTGCTTGGGTGCACACATACCTGATGCAGACCTTGCTGCTTCATCCAGGCCCTCTTGAGGCCTGAATGGGACTACTTTACCTGTAGGACTACTTCACCACCCGGGTGTGGTCGGTGAAGGATACATACCTGATTGGTGGAAGGATACATACTAGGAACTTCTTCCAAGGCTATTTAAACCCCACCCGAACAGCCACACGTGCTTCGCGTTGTTCTGCACCTAGCAGCTGGACGCTCACCGTGTCAGCTCCTGCATCCTGACTTCAGCCACGCCTGCCAGCACCCTGGAACACCTGCAAGGGGAGAAAGGAAGAGAATAGGAGAAGAAAAGCCCTTACCAGCTAAATCTGCATCCCGGAGTCATTTCTCCAACGGTCCTGAAAAGGAAGACATCATTTTAAAGGCATTTTGTTTCGATCACTGCAGCGCTGCATTTTATTCACCTTTGCAAGGCGCTTGCATCTTCAGGAGCGATCTTCCGGATTCAGCTACGCCCCGGCGCCTAGAGGAAAAAAGACAAGAACAAAGGTGAGAGGGAGAAAAGGAATAAGGAAAGCTCAGTTTCCTTTTAAGTCTTACCTGTTGGATTATTCCCACTGCATTTCGGGTCCTGCCGCTTCCTGGCATCTCCGGACCCCGGCCCCTATGGGGAAAAAAGACAAAGACATTGAATGAGCGAATGCAAAGACATTACCTGAGCGCTCATCCAGAACTGTTTCACTTCGGGTCGGCGCCATATCTCCGGCACTCCGAACCCCGGCCCCTAAGGGGAAAAAGAGATAAGCATTAGCGCTTGCTGCAATTAGACAACGAACATTATTATTAAGCTTGAACTTTTGAACAGAACTTTTACAGCGCCTTACCTGAACAGTCAAGCTTACCTGAACTCCCATCAATCCTCAATCCAGTGAAGTAACTGGGTTTCAACGCGCCCCTGCATCAGAAGCAGGATGGAGAGCTCATCCTTCCAAACCCTAAGGTGAGGCTTTACGGGGAATCATGGAGGAGGTATCGTGGAGGGTTGGAAGGGAGTGGGAGGCTTGAGCATTGTTCCACAGTTGGTAATACTCCCTTTTCACGCACAGGAGGGTATCCAACGAGCCAGGGAAGCCAGAATAGAGGGGCCCTTCCTGTCCATCTTCGGAGTTCTGCGCCTTCGACGCCGCGCCTCCGTGGGAACCAGGTGAGCGTTACAGAACGCAAAGCCTTACCACAATTTCCCACCTGGGCGCTATGGAGACTTCCGAGACAGATCAGCTGGCCCATCTTTTAGGGGAATTACGGGCAGAAGTGCACTCAGCCCGCCAGGAGACTAATGCTCTCAGAAGAGAACTAATCCTATCCAAGGAAAGAACTGATGATCTGGCCAAAAGGTTATTGCAGGGCCAGGCAGAGCACACTCCTTTACCTGTTTCCGGAGATATTTCTACAACAATGGGTTCGAATAACCCGGTACAAATCAATCTACCTGGACACATGCCTTTGGCCCCGCCGGAACGTTTTGCGGGGGATCCCAAGAAATATGCCGTTTTTATGAACCAATGCCGTTTACACTTTTTATGCAGGCAGGGCCTTCCCCAACGACCAGACCAAAGTAGCCTTTGTACTATCTTACCTCAGTGGCTGTGCTGCCGATTGGTCTATTCCATTGGTAAATCAGGATGATCCCATTCTCCGGGATTTCCAGGGCTTCCAGGCCAGCATGGAAAGATTGTTCGCTCGACACTCGCAGGGACAGGCCCTTGACAACGAACTGCTATCCTTACGACAAGGTAATCAGGATCTTTTGTCCTATATCGCCACCTTTAATAGACTAGTTGTGGAAACCGGATGGCCTGAAAATAAAAGGATCACATTGTTTCATCGAGGCCTGCGCGGAGAGCTTAAAGATGTTATAGCTCAGATAGTAGATCCACCATAGGCCTGCGCAGACTACATAGCCTTAGTGGTTCAACTTGATCACAGACTTCAAAATAGAAAAGCAGATCGGCTCAAGTATGAAACCAGAGTACCTATCAAGACCCACGTTAACTCCAAGAGTACTGACGTTTCCGAACCTATGCAAATTGGCAGTGTTAAAGGACCATTAACACAGAAGGAACGAGAGAGAAGGCGACAAATGCAACTTTGTCTGTATTGCGGAACTTCCGGTCACGTTCTTCAAAGTTGTCCAGTTAAACCACCCAAGAAGGTGGTTGGAGCCACTGATAACGAGTTATTGACACCTGGTTCGGGAAACGACCTAGCCCGACAAGCGTAGGGGTCCGCTTGCCGAGCTTGAAAACAAACTCTTTGACCTCGCATTTTGTCATGCCAATGGTGCTTGTGAACCCAAAACAGCCTCAGCAGTTGCATGCTATAAAAGCATACATAGACAGTGGAGCTATTAGAAATTACATAGACCGTGAATTGGCTTCCAGGATTAAGCTTCCTCTCCGCCCGAAAGTAACCCAAGATGTAATTACTACAGTTGATGGAACCGAAATAGCCTCAGGGCCTGTAACGCATTCCACAGTTGAAATCACTCTGGTGGGTCAGGACGGACATCGGGAAGCAATCGTGTTTGATGTGATCAAGGCCCCACAATTTCAAGTACTTCTTGGTATCCCTTGGTTAGAAACACATAATCCAAGAATAGACTGGCGAGCAAAGAAGATAACTTTTCCTGATTGTGAACCAACCTGTTACCCAAGGAATCCAGCTATGGGTCTAGCCTCTGTAACATCCACCCCTGTACAGCTACCATCTGAATACCAAGAATTCCAAGACGTTTTTCAGAAAGAGCAGGCTAACACCTTACCTCCCTATCGATTTTACGATTGCCAAATCGACTTGATACCCAATGCACAACTACCTTGTAGTAGGATTTATGCTCTTACTGAACCTGAGAACCTGCATTTGCGCCAGTATTTGGATCAATACCTGGCCAATGGCTTCATTCACCCATCAAAGTCACCAGTCTCTTCCGCTTTGTTCTTCGTACCTAAAAAGGAAGGAGACCTTAGGGCCTGTATTGACTACCGCGCCCTAAATCAGATAACGATTAAGAATCGTTACCCTTTGCCCCTGATACCTGAGTTTATCGACCAAGTAAAAGATGCTCGTGTGTACACCAAGCTAGATCTCCGAGGAGCTTACCACCTGGTACGTATAAAAGAGGGCGACGAGTGGAAGACTGCATTCCGCACCAAATTTGGGCTCTTCGAATATCAAGTAATGCCCTTCGGTTTGTGCAACGCACCTGCCGCCTTTCAGTACTTCATGAATGATGTTCTTCGGGAATTTATCGATGTTTGTGTCATCGTTTATATTGACGACATCCTGGTTTATTCCTCCTCAGAATCTGATCATAGAAACCATGTTAGGGCAGTTCTTAAGAAATTGCGCCAGCACAAATTATTTGCCAAGCTCGAAAAATGCGTTTTTCATACCACAGAAGTGGAGTTTCTCGGATTCATCCTGACACCTCAAGGAATCCGAATGGACTCGCGGAAAGTGGACGCCATTCTCAAATGGCCATCTCCTAGCTCTGTGAAGGGAGTGCAAAGCATGCTTGGCTTTGCCAATTTCTATCGAAGGTTCATCCCGGAATTTTCTCGAACTGTTCAACCCATCACAGCTCTCCTAAAGAAAAATAAACGCTTTGAATGGACTCTTGAGGCTGAACAAGCCTTTCAGGACCTAAAAACCAAATTCACCTCTGCACCTGTATTGAAGCACCCACGCCCATATCTCCCTTACATCGTGGAAACCGATGCATCCAGTTCGGCCATGGGAGCTGTCCTGTCGCAAAGAGACCCAGAAACTAACCAACTACACCCTGTAGCCTTTTGGTCCAGAAAATTCTCTCCACCTGAACTCAATTACGCAATTACCGACAAAGAACTACTGGCTATTAAATCAGCTTTCAAGGCTTGGCGTCACTATCTTCTTGGTGCAAGACACACCATCACCGTAATTACGGACCACAGAAATTTGCAGTATTTAAAGACGGCCAAAGCTCAATCTTCGCGACAACTCCGATGGGCTTTATTCTTTGCGGAATTTGATTTTGTAATTACCTATCGCCCTGGCTGCAAGAATGGTAAGGCAGATGCCTTATCCCGGATAGGCATGGAAGAACCCAATTCGAGTTTAGAACCTGTGCCAATCATACCGGAACAAAGAATTCTGGGCTTGACTTCATTGCAAACCATTGAGGACATCCAAGCTCAAGTAAAACAGCTTTTTGACTCTTCTGCCTTACTGGAATGGAGTCAAAAGGGTCCTCACTACACCGTTAAGGATGATTTACCCTACTTCCAAGAGCGGTTATTTCTGCCAAGTAAAGAATTGGAGGAACTTGTCATTACCCGTCATCATGAATCATTAATGGAAGGACACCCCGGTATCGCGAAAACAGAAGAAAAGATCAAACGCCACTTCTGGTGGCCTTCTTGAGAAAACACATAAAGTCATTTGTGTTGTCTTGCGGAATCTGTGCCCAAAATAAGAGTCAAAAGAAAAGGCCAGCCGGCCTACTTCAACCTTTGGACATTCCACCAGCACCTTGGCACACCTTGTCAATGGACTTTATAACTGACCTGCCTCCTTGTGGTGGTTACAACACGATTCTCGTAATAGTGGATCTATTCTCCAAAATGGCCCATTTTATCCCTTTAAAAGGATTGCCGTCAGCTTCCACCTTGGCCAAGGAATTTATGGAAAATATAGTGCGGTTACATGGTTTCCCTTCCATATTAGTCTCAGACCGTGGAAGTCAATTTATCTCCCACTTTTGGAAGAAATGTTGCCAACTAGCACAAATAGACGTGCGGTTATCCACCAGCCACCACCCCCAGACCGACGGACAAACTGAGAGAACCAATCAGACTCTCGAGCAATATCTGCGGTGCATGTTACACCAATCCGAGTTAAATTGGAAAGACATCCTTTGGATTGCAGAATATGCATACAACAATTCAGTGCATTCTGGAACCGGACAGACTACTTTTTATACCCTGTATGGTCACCATCCTCGGACCTCTGACCTAGATCCACCTCTGACCCTGGAGATGCCTGCAGTAAATCACCTACATTCCACAATAACCCAAGCCTTCAAAGAAGCTACAACCCACTTACAGCAAGCCAAGAAAAAGTATAAAGAAAACGCTGATTTGCACCGAAGTAAAACTCCTCCTTACCAAGTAGGAGATCAGGTATGGCTAGCAACTAAACATCTACCCCTCAAGGGTCAGCGAACTTTTAATCCCAGATTCATTGGGCCTTACCCCATCAAAGCTATTATCAACCCAGTGGCCTTTAAACTCGATTTACCATCCAACATGCGGATTCATCCCGTTTTTCACGCATCTCTTCTAAAACCAGTACAACCTGGAACCAGACTGTCTGAGCCCCCAGGCCCTGTCCAAATTGATGGAGAATTAGAATTCGAAGTGAAAGACATTTTAGATTCCAAGATAGTTAAGTCGAAACTCTTCTATCTTGTTGATTGGAAAGGATATGGACCTCAGGAAAGATCTTGGGAACCCAGTAACTATGTTCACGCACCACGATTAATTCAACGAGTCCATCGAAGATTCCCGCACAAACCAAAACCCCCGGAGGAAAAGACCCTGGGAGGGGCCTTGAGGGGGGGTACTGTCATGATGCCTACCTCCAAGGAGCCAGGCCGGGCCCAGCAACCCCAGAGGCAGACATCATTTTCCCCAGGGAAGTCTCAGCGGGCCCAAGTCGGGGCCCTTTGGACTCAGTCCTGGCGCCTTAGGCGCCAGGCTTATAGAAGAGGATATGTGTTTAAGTGCTTGGGTGCACACTTACCTGATGCAGACCTTGCTGCTTCATCCAGGCCCTCTTGAGGCCTGAATGGGACTACTTTACCTGTAGGACTACTTCACCACCCGGGTGTGGTCGGGGAAGGATACATACCTGATTGGTGGAAGGATACATACCAGGAACTTCTTCCAAGGCTATTTAAACCCCACCTGAACAGCCACACGTGCTTCGTGTTGTTCTGCACCTAGCAGCTGGACGCTCACCGTGTCAGCTCCTGCATCCTGACTTCAGCCACGCCTGCCAGCACCCTGGAACACCTGCAAGGGGAGAAAGGAAGAGAATAGGAGAAGAAAAGCCCTTACCTGCTAAATCTGCATCCCGGAGTCATTTCTCCAACGGCCCTGAAAAGGAAGACATCATTTTAAAGGCATTTTGTTTCGATCACTGCAGTGCTGCATTTTACTCACCTTTGCAAGGCGCTTCCATCTTCAGCAGCGATCTTCCGGATTCAGCTACGCCCCGGCGCCTAGAGCAAAAAAGACAAGAACAAAGGTGAGAGGGAGAAAAGGAATAAGGAAAGCTCAGTTTCCTTTTAAGTCTTACCTGTTGGATTATTCCCACTACATTTCGGGTCCTGCCGCTTCCTGGCATCTCCGGACCCCGGCCCCTATGGGGAAAAAAGACAAAGGGCCTCATCACGACCCTGGCGGTAAGTTACCGCCAGGGCCGTGACTTTACCGCCATGGCGCTAACTACGTTTACGCCATGGCGGTAAGGGGATTTACCGCCCCATTCCGACCTTGGCGGGGCGGTAAATCCCCAATCCCCATTTACCCTTCCCCATTCCCATTTTTGCCCCATAGGGCATAATGGGAGTGGGGAAGGCGTTAATTACGCCACCGTAAATTACGGTGGCGTAATTAACACCAAGTTCCCTTACCGCCATGGTTTTTTACACCCGCTAAAAGCAGGTGTAAAAACCGCCATGGCGGAAAGGGAACTCGTAATTGGCGGAAAGGGGTTGGCGCAGCTAACGCTGCCGCAAACCCCTTTCCGCCAGGGTCGTAATGAGGCCCAAAGACATTGAATGAGCGAATGCAAAGACATTACCTGAGCGCTCATCCAGAACTGTTTCACTTCGGGTCGGCGCCATATCTCCGGCACTCCGAACCCCGGCCCCTAAGGGGAAAAAGACATAAGCATTAGCGCTTGCTGCAATTAGACAACAAACATTATTATTAAGCTTGAACTTTTGAACAGAACTTTTACAGCGCCTTACCTGAACAGTCAAGCTTACCTGAACTCCCATCAATACTCAATCCAGTGAAGTAACTGGGTTTCAACGCGCCCCTGCATCAGAAGCAGGATGGAGAGCTCATCCTTCCAAACCCCAAGGTGAGGCTTCACGGGGAATCATGGAGGAGGTATCGTGGAGGGTTGGAAGGGAGTGGGAGGCTTGAGCATTGTTCCACAGTTGGTAATACTCCCTTTTCACGCACAGGAGGGTATCCAATGAGCCAGGGAAGCCAGAATAGAGGGGCCCTTCCTGTCCATCTTCGGAGTTCTGCGCCTTCGACGCCGCGCCTCCGTGGGAACCAGGTGAGCGTTACATGAACGTGGAAGCAGAGATAACTATTCCCGTTGACAGAATCCATAGGGTAGGTCCGAAGCATCCAGATCCGACTGTACGACCCAGGGATACCTTGGTGGCATTGGCATGTTACCCTCAAAAGGAACAAATCTTACGGGAAGCTAGAAAAGCGACACAGATCACACTCAATAGGAACGATATTCAACTATAACAGGATCTCTCGCCACTCACACTGCAAAAAAGAAGAGATATGCGAGAAATTCTGCAACACTTGCAAACACAGAAAACGCCATATAGATGGACCTTGCCATTTGGTCTCTGATTTACTTGGGAGGGTAAACAGTATTGCATCACAAACAAGGAGGAGGGGGCCTGTATTCTACGTCTCGACCAGGAAGATCCGGCGGATCAAAACATTGCGACCGGGACACATGCCCCTCGAGGTCTGAGACACTGGGAGTGGACAACTGTTCGACAGCATCAAACCAAAGCTCAAAACGGACCCCCTTGGGCAGAGAAACAACCCCCGATGGATTAAGAAGGGGTTAACTCACGTGGATGGAACAACAAGTTGATATAAGGTACATTATCTTAGAATAGGAAAGAAATATGTAACACTGGGGCACAGATGAATCTCATCTTGGAATCTACAAAAAACATCCACAGTGGGCTTTGGGATACCATGCACGTATCCGTGGTTTAGGTTGTGGGCCATCTCTGAGGACGGAGTACAAGAAGATAGTAGCCAGGATGGTCTACACCAAGGTGAGGCGATTGGTGTTGGGGTTGTGTTGGGTGGGGAAGGGGAGGGAACACTGGGGTTGGGGGGAAGGTCTGGGGGAGGGACTGTACATGGGATGGAAATCTGAGATTTATATTGTCTAGCTTTAGGAAGTACCCCCTGTGCAGCCCAGTAATAAAACACTGGCGTTTTTAGATGTTTAACACTTAATATTTGGAGGCTTAATTCCCCTGTTAAGAGAAGGAAACCGGAACGGCTATTACTTACATATCAGCCTGATCTCATTGCCCTACAGGAAATGCATATCAAGTATCAAGACCAATACAAGTTGAAATTAAAACAATTTCTGATACTTAGGCAGGCCAGCGCTAAAGGAAAGTCAGCGGGGGTACTCATAGCTTTTAGGGCAGGCACGCAGATCTCTATTTTAAAAACACAGGCTGATAAAGAGGGGCAGTCACTCTTCCTTTTGGTACAGATGGGATCTTCGACTTTAACATTAGCTTCTATCTATGCCCTAAATACTGATCAGGAGGGCTTTTTGAAGACTGTATTAACCAATTTGGAATAATTTGCTCAGGGTGAGGTGATTCTGATGTAACCTGAACATCGCATGGGACGCCCCATCAAGATAGAAGCTATATCATCAAAACATCCCATCCCCCACCTTCTTTAACGCTGATAAAGAAATTTGACCAGTTGACGCTTAAAGATATCTGGCCTACCTTGAAAGGAGTTGAAAGGGCATATACCTACTATTCTCATGTTCACAAATCCTTTTCAAGGATTGATTATTTCTGGGCCTAACTTAGACTGATAGGTAGAGTAATACAGATTGATACCCATGCCATTACCATCTCAGATCATGCCCCCTGACGATTGACCTTGACCTCACTAAAGCTATTCCTACACTTTGGAGCTGGAAATTCCCAAAAGAGATACTGTCAGACCGGCCCTATGCAATGAAATAGACGGCAAGATGACTGATTACTTTAGATCTAACCTTGGAGGGGACGCAAGTGTAGATATGGTTTGGGATGCGTTCAAAGCGACCCATAGGGGGGACATTATTGCTATACAAGCGCATAGGGGGAAGCTAAGGCAAAACTTTGAAACAGACTTGGAGGTTGTTGGGAAAGATTCCCATTTGTGTGTAATTTTCCCTCCAGTTGTATACCCCCAACTGTTTGCTGATGTTAAACACCATAGTCTGACTTTACCAGAGGAGCCCAGCCTTCTGCTGCACCCCTCTGGGCTTTTCACTCACTTTTTATGGCGAAACTGACATGCCCTTAAGACAGTCAGTACTGGGAGACTTTGCTTCTCTTAGTCCTTTCCAATGTTGCAACTTTTCTGCAACATGTAACGAGTGTACAATGTACCTTCCAGTACAGTGCACTTGGCTCTATTAGTCATTTCCAAAGGCCCTAGATACTCTCGAAGGATTTTTTAGGAGAAGTGCAGATGTGCCTTGGACAGGGCTGGTGGCATTTTATCATTTTGTGTATTTTTAACCCTTCCCTGCCAGGTAAACCACGATTACCGCGTTTGGCACGAACAGGAGGCGGGCTCCAAAATGGCCATGCCACAAAGTTCTTTGTCCTGTCCTTTGGTCATCTTGCCTCTTCACCTTCCCCAGGTCGAGCCGACCCGGGTCAGTCCTTATTTGGGCATGCATTCTCCCACGAAACGCCAAGCTTTTGCAGGCTTCTGCATCCCTTGTGTGTGTGCCTCCGGGATGTGGGCTGGGATGTCTGTTCCCTACATATCCTGGGTGCCAGAGAGTCTGGAGTGCTGTGAATGCCTGGGACCACCATGGTCTGTGATTGGTCCACGTATGGTATGTGAGCAGATCTCCCATTGGGTCCTCTTCGTTTTGGCGCAAAGGAGATTCTGGATAAGAGAAGGCCCCAAACACCCATACCATGTCGATCTCTGGAGTTCTCACTGAACGAAGGATAGGATCCAAGTATCCTGAAACTAAGAAGCCGAGTCGAGGAACCACTGGTGACCCGCTGGAAGGTTTGGCACCCTGAGCCCGCTGTTGTCCGGTGGGAAACCTCTGCATCTGGTCGTCCTATAAGGTCTGCGAAGACGCTTCGACCCATTGGAATACTGGGACCAACTATTCTCGGCACCTTCATCAAACCCTGCAAGTAAGCTCTCTCGGAAGTGTCCCTGGGCCAACCAGTGGACTGACCATCTTACGCAGACTCTTTGCCCTGATACCGCTGCCGTTTCACGGGGACCCTCAAAACCTGGTAGGTTGCTAGCTCTGTTTTCACGGCACTCTCACACCGAATTTCGTACACTTGGCTTTCCCAGATCTGGAGTAAAGTGAGTGCGCCCAAACCGGAGTATACCAGGTTACTGTGTCGCCCACCTGTGGTGACGAACCTTGCAGGTGCGCTGCATTTGTGCCCCTCTTGCCCCTGAAGCCTACTGTAGTGAAACTGGCCTGATCCATCCACCAGGAGCGGAGAAATTGCCACTGTCCCGTTTGGGAATCATCACTGTATCTTCATCGCTGAAAGCCGCAGAGCCGCCAAATTGCTGCACTTGAACCTGCAACCGAAGTGGGCTCGACTGCCGAAGTTTGGTCCGGAGTGTGCCGGGGGTCTATGAGTAATCGCAACCCTAACCGGTGACCCCTCGTGCCTCAATCCAATTTTATGCACGAGTGGCCCCTGAGGGCCCCTCTCCTTTCCAATGCTAGTGCAAACTAGCAAACTATTCCCAACTCTTGGAATCGACTCTGCCCTCAAGTGAAGGCCCTCCTCGAATAGTGGGAACCTATTCTTCATCACCTCACACACCTTCCTGAGCTGCTACAGACTCTTGAAGATACCCCATTTTGCCCATTTGCATTACCACGTGTGCCATCATTGCATGTACATTTGAGCAATAGGCTTCACTCTTCTTAGGGATTGGACTGCCTCTTAGTTAGGAGAGTGTTGGATGCAGAAGGGACTAAAGACTACTTGCACTGCCTGTTTCCTCCCCCTTTTAGGTTGTGGACCCATTTCGTACATTAACCCTTTAGACCCCATTGGTCTTGTATATATGTATTTAGATAGGATTGTGCTTGCTTAAAGGAATAGTGTGCTCAAAAATATCATTTGCTAAAACGATGGGCAATAGTCTAAAACATAGTTTAAACATATTTTGAATGAAAGTTCCTATGTAAACACTTTGAGGAAACGAGGCTCAAAGCGTTTACATGGGAGCATCCATTTTGCCATTTCAGGCAGCCTCCTCAGCTCTGCCCTGGCGGCACTAAACAAGCAGCAAATACCCCCTACTGGGAGCTTTTGCTTGCTGCAGCCAGAGCAGAGCTGAGGAGGCTGCCTTCACTTTCATTTTACGTTTTCGGTGCTCCCCAAACCCAGGGAAGCACAGAAAACATAAAGTGAAAACAAAAAGCAGAGGCGCAACAATTACAAATACAATGTTGTTGTATTTGTGATTGCCGTGGTTGGAAAATCACGGAAATCATAAATACAACAACATTGTTATTCTGACTGTGGCTGCTTTCACGTGGAGTCTCCTGGGCTCCCCCAACCCTGAGGGAGCCCATGAGACTCCAAGCGAAAGCCGCCGCAGTCAGAATAATGACGTTGTTGTATTTGTAAATACAACAGCATTTACAAATACAACAACGTTGTATTTCTCACTGCGGCGGCTTTCGCTTGGAGTCTCATGGGCTCCCTCAGGGTTGGGGGAGCCCAGGAGACTCCACGCGAAAGCCGCCATAGTGAGAAACACTGCAGCATTTTGAAACACAACCGTGTTGTGTTTCTGCCTACAGAGGCTTTCACTTTGAGTCTCCCGGGCTCCCTCAGGGAGCCCGGGAAACTGAAAGTGAAAGCTGCTGCGGGCAGAAACACTGTGGCATTTTGAAACACAACCGCGTTGTGTTTCTGCCTGCAGCAGCTTTCACTTTGAGTCTCCCGGACTCCCCCAGGGGAGCCCGGGAGACTCAAAGTGAAAGCTGCTGCAGGCAGAAACACTGCAGCATTTTGAAACACAACTGCGTTGTGTTTCTGCCTGCCTTGGCTTTCACTTTGAGGACCCGGGCTCCCCTGGGGGAGCCCGGGCGACTCAAAGTGATAGCCAAGGCATTTTGAAACATAACACGGTTGTATTAAAAAACGCTGCAGTTTTCTTTCTAAGTTTTCTGGGCTCCTCCAGCCTGGAAAACGTAGAAAAAAAACACAGCTAGTGCTTAAGAAATTAAGAAATAAGCATTTACCGAGGTGCAGCTTTCCTGCCTGCTGTCTCTGGTCTCCGTCCTCCGGCACCAATGAAGCAAAAGACAACCAATGGTATCTTTTGTTTATTACAGCTGGCTGGCTTTTGCTTCATTAGGGCCGCAAGGGCAAGCACAGGAGGCATCCTTTTCACAAAATGGATGCCTCCCAGTGCTTCCCATTTTAAGTTTGAGCTTCATTTGCTCAATACTTTACATAGGGACTTTTTAAAAAATATATTTTTTAGATATATTTTTGACCATCTTTTTAGCCAATAATATTTTGGAGCGCACTATTCCTTTAATAGTATTACTGTGATTTGATTTGTGTGTTGAAACTCAAAGGCCTTGAATAAATGTATTTGTATTTTTAATATATATACACCTGACTGGGAGTGATTTGCAAGTGTCCTTTACTCTGTGTGCTCATTGAGGTCTTTCAGTCACCCTCAGCCCTCCTGAGACCTAGTCTTGACTGCCGCCAAGCTACCAGAAGGTTACCCTGTTCCAAGAAATTAGGCTGGCCTTCTGAACCTCGGCCCACCAGGTCAGAGTTCAGAAATCCATCTTAACAGAGGTGGAAGTAAGGGATACTTTAAAACAAATGGAGGTAGATACATCATTAAAACTCCAAAGGCAATAACGGAGCGCACAGCGCAGACTGGAGTTAAAATGCACCAAACAAGCAGAAATTGCTTATTGCATTTAAAACAAAGGGCATATATAAAGCCTAATGAAGCGGATAGAATGTTAGCCAGACAATTAAAACAGAAAATAGCAGCCCAATCATGCAGGGGGTGGAAGACACATTAGGTAAGACAGTAACGACGACGGAAGAAATCATGGCTCACTTTCAAGCATTTTACACAACCCTATATAAATCAGATTCCCCAGATCAGGGGCTACATAATAATTACTTACTATCAACGCAGTTGCAAAAAATGTAAGGAGTGGATAGTGTAACCTTAGATAAAGATGTTACCCTGGAGGAAGTGTTGTATGTAATAGCTAATCTTCCTATAAATAAGTCACCGGAGCCGGACGGGTACGTGGCCTCCTTTTATAAAAAGTTTCAATCAATCCTTGCCCCAAAACTAACTGACCTTTACAATTCTTTGGAAGAGGCCAAAATAATATTAATTACGAAACCAGGGAAAGATCCAGTAAAATGCAGGTCATACCGCCCGATTGCTCTCATGAATATTGATGCAAAAATGTATACCAAAATTCTCACTAACCGATTAGAAGCTATTATGCCCAGCCTCATCCACCCCGATCAGTCGAGATTTATAAAAGGGAGAAAAACCCATGACAATATACGGTGAATAGGTCACCTTATAGAAAATATGGCTAAAAAGGAAGATAAGGCCATATTGGTGTCATTAGATGCTGAGAAAGCTTTTGACTGTGTGGAATGGTCCTTTCTGTTTAATACTTTAACCTCAATGGGTTTCGGTCCCAGGTTTTTAGGGATGATACAAGCTAACTATGTGAATCCTTCAGCCAGATTCCTTATAAACGGCCAGTTATCCTCGCAAGTTTCCCTCCGTAGAGGGACGGAACAGGGGTGTCCCCTTTCACCTCTTCTTTACGCACCTAGAACCTCTGTTATCGCAGCTCCATCACTTGGACACTATGCAGGGCATATCCTTTGGGAAGGGAGACTCACAAAAAATAATGGCATATGCAGATGATATGTTTCTGGTGATTACTAACCCGGGACACATCCTACCTGCAGCATTTGCCCAATTAGAAAGGTCTGGCAAAATAGCTGGTTTAAAGATTAATATGACATAATTTGAAATCTTAAACCTCAGGCTTACACAAAACGAATTGTTCAAAGCAATGGAGGCGTCACAGCTTTTTGGAAGTCGAAAGGTATTTAGGCGTTGTGAGTTAACATAACACATTCACTTGGGGAATTGTATTCCACTAACTTCTACCCATTTTTGGCAGAGGTTCAGAAGCTTCTTCAATCTTGGCCCCTCTCATGGTCTCATGGCTAGGTCGGATCAATTCAATTAAGATGGTAATTCTACTTAAACTATTGTATCTATTTCAGGCCCTTATGATAAGGGTTTGAGCTGCTTTCTTTCGTACACTACTGTCCTGAATTGATGAACCCTCCAAAGCCTCCTCCTCACCGCTTTCTTCAGAAGAGCTGTCTCGGGATTCAGACTGTTCCTTCCTTCAAGACTTCTTTGTTTTTGCCTTTCTTTTATCGTTCCTCATGTAAATAGGGTTGAGCTCCCCCGGAGGCCACCTTGGCAGGGAAAAGGAACCCAGGCCAAAGGGAACGTCGAGGAGCAAGCCCAACAACCAGGAAAAAAGCTTTGAGGCACCAAAAAACCCTGGAGTTGTAGCATAGTTGTTCTTCTGACATTCTTTTGGAAATGGTGATCCAATCTTGTCTTCAAGGATGGATCCAAACGGTAAGGTTGAATATAGAAGCCACAGTCTTGCAGCTCCTCTCCAACGGCAGGATGTAATGTCCAACTTCACCCCTGCCACGGGTGACCCGGAGGCCCTTGAAGGAGCATGAGAAGGGGGCTCTGCAGGTGGTATTAAGACAAGTGGATGTATCAGAATACAGCGGTACAGCAGAAAGTGTAAGAAGTAAACTCTAGAGCGAGCGGAAAGCAAACAGGTAAGGCTATCAGGTAGAGTGAGCATGAAGTATCGGGGAAGACAGAGCGCAGAGAGCGCTATAGTGTAGATAGTAAAGTACAGTAAGAATAACAGTCTAATGACTGATGGAATAGGAAAGGAAGCCATTAGCGGGCACTCGGTGGAAAAGGTAAGAAGCACGCCCAAGTCGTGAAAGTCAGCATAGTGCAGCAGGCAAAGGAAAACGGGAGAGCAGAGTAACAACAGAAAAGTCTGGTAAAAGCCAGGCGAGACCAGCAGCAGTAAAATACTAGCAATGGTATAGGAGGACTATGCGAGATAGTAGCGAGCTCCAAGAGGATGGATACAAAGCACCGTTCCTACGGCATGGTGCATTGTTATAGTAGTAGCAGCCATCTTGGATGAGGACTGGACCGCGTCCTGTGGGTGACTGAGAGCTGCAGTGGCAGCCATCTTGGATGAGGACTGGACCGTGTCCTGTGTGTGACTGAGAGCTCGTATTGCTCTATGTTGACTTCTCCACCTCTGCCAAAGCTTCCGCCTGACAACTACATAAAGCACTATCAAATTTCATATGGAACAACAAACCTCCCATGGTTGCACTGAAAACGTTAATGCTCTCCCCAAACAGAGGAGGAGTAAGACTCCTTAACTTTACAGTATATTTTCAAGCTGCACAGTTGCGAGTGTTAAAGGAATGGTTCGGGGAAGGCTCCAATAAGATATGGTGTCTGTGAACGACTGGGAGCCACGACGTTCACTAATGGACCTCAACAGGTCCGCAATGGCGTTCACAACAACCAGGAGGCAGACAACCACGGTCGCAGGTTGGAAAGTCATGGAGGCTGCAGAGCGAATCCAGACTGCGAAGCACGCCTGCCGGGCTTCGAACACGTGGCGAACCCCGAGTCGACAGCAACCAGCGTCCGAAGAACGAACCCAGACGGCGGAGCACGCTCGGCCCATGAACCAGGTATAAGCGGCGGTTATCGAGCGACCCCGCAGCACGGGGCGGCTTCCCATAACCCATCCGCAGTCTTCCTTGAACAGTCGGAGATAGCGGAGGAAATAAGTACTCCCACCCATAACTGACGCTGAGCTGATAGCACGTCCCAAAACCACGAGGGCGAAACAGTACCCGCTCCCCGGGGCTGTTATGCCGCTATCTTACCTGAGCCTCTCCCCAACAGCAATCAGGTCCACGAAGAGGGGACATGGGAGGAAGCAGAACGGCAACCTTCGCTCACTGGAAAAAGGGGCGGGGCTTCGGGGAACATTTATAGAGACAGCAAAATGCTCGCTGGTGATTGGTTAATTACTGTTTCAGCCCTATATAAGTCTGAAACTAAAAAAGGACTGTGTGATTTTTCTCCATGCTGTTTCAGAACAGGCGAGGTGACGGAGAGAGAGACACGGCAGAGAGGCTCTGGGCATATGAAGACTAAACAGAGGTCTCATCCCTATAAAAGGAGACTGAACTAATTCCCTGCTCGACAATTTTTATTTTCTTATCTGAAACCTGAATAAAGGATTTTTGGTTATTCATCCCTGCCTTCCTGTCTCATCCTTACAAATTGGTGTCAGGAGTGGGATAAGGCAACGCCATGGAGGCCATCATAAAAGCCCTCGCGGATGGACAACAACAACTACAGCAGACCATTCAAGTTCAGTCCCATCAAGCCCAATCCGACCGACAAGCACTGCAAGAGGCTTTACAGCTACAAATAGCCAACCAAGATGCCCTGAAGAAAGTGACAGAAGCGGTGGTTGCTAGAAGCAATCCCACGGGGCCAACAGCTATCCTACAGAAATTCCAACCTGGAGAAGACCCCTGTTATTTTTGCACTAATTTCGAGCGGGTGGCCAGAAACGCACAATGGCCGGTAGAGAAGTGGGGCCACTTCATTGCTCCATTGCTAACAGGGATCATGCAAGGTGCTTACCAGGCGGCAAATCCAGGAGGAGATACGTCTTATGCCGAAATAAAAAAAAACATCCTGGAAAGAATGGGTATGGACGATGAAGCATACCGGATTAAGTTAAGGGAAACCAAACTCCGGCCAGGGGAAACCCCCAGACAACTATATTACCGTGTTCACGACATCACGGACAAGTGGTTAAAAACCGCCAGCAGCAGTGTACAAGAGGTGGTGGACAAAATAAAACTGGAACAGTTCACGGAAGCTCTCTCACCTCCCAAGCAACGGTGGGTGAGGCAGCATCACCGGCCTACCCTACCGGAAGCCATCAATATCGTTACAGCCTTTCAGAAAGCCGGTCCCAGCAAGGGAGGACCGCCGGAGCTTCCTAGAACCACCCTCATAAAGGGAACAGGGACCGGAGAGCCAAAGATTCCTAGAGGAGAACAAAAAACTGTACCCTGGCCCAATATAAACCGGCAACCACAGTGCTTCGAGTGTGGTGACTGGGGGCATATTGCAAGGTTCTGCCCCCGGAGAACCAAGCCGGCTGAACCTATGGAGATCGGGATCCTGCAAGGGAAGGAGTATCGCAGAAGCCGAGAATCCTATCTTCTGGACGTGAGAGTGAACGGGACCAGTAGACAAGCCCTCCTTGACAGCGGAGGTGAACAGACTGCCGTCAGACCGGAAGTAAGTGGGGCAGGGGGAGGGTCTGTCTTGACTATTCCAATCAAGTGTGTACATGTGGACACGAAGATCTACCCCTCCAAGGCGATCAGTATAGAGATAAAAGGGGTTGAAAACAAGATGAAGGTTGCCGTTATGCCCCACCTGCCCACCTCGGTCTTATTAGGAACGGACCTTCCTTCATTCAAGGATTGTATGGCAGAAGCCGAGTGGCTACGAAATGCCCCCTTTTCACAGGTAGACGTCAGGAATAATCACACCCATAAGCCTACAAAAACCAGGAGTGAAATCAGAAGAGGGAAAAGAGAATGGATCAAAGAAACCAGATGTACAGGACTCATAGATTGGATACCAGAAACCAATGGTCCTACATATCGTAGCGAGTTGAGAACAGATCCTACACTGAAAACAGCGTGGGAACAGTCCATCCTACACCCCGAGAAAGGGACAACATACCCATGGTTCAAATCCAGCAAAGGCCTACTGTATCAGGTAACAAAGGGTTTGTTAGGAAGTGGCATGGAACAATTGTTAGTACCTCTGGGTTACCGGAAAACGATAATCAAAATAGGCCATGACAACGCTACGGGAGGACACTTAGCCAGAGAGAGGACCTTGGAAAAGATATTAAAAAGGTTTTACTGGCCCGGAATCTATAGAGACATTGGCCGGTATTGCGAAGAGTGTGTAGTATGTCAGAAGACCAATCCTCGACTACCCCCTAAGGCCCCATTACAACCCATGCCTTTGGTAAAAGAACCTTTTCAGAGGATCGGAATTGATATTGTGGGGCCTCTTGAACCTACCAGCCATGGCCGTAAGTTCATTCTAGTCATTGTAGACTATGCCACGCGGTACCCCGAGGCATTCCCGATGAGAGGCATCAGTGCAACCAACATGTGCAACGTATTGGTGTCTTTCTTTGCCCGAGTTGGTTTACCAACAGAAATCCTCACCGACCAGGGAAGAAACTTTGTCTCTGGTGTCATGCAGGCTGTATGCAAGCAGCTGAAAATACGCCAACTAAGGACGTCGGTTTACCATCCTCAAACCGACGGTCTTGTGGAAAGGTATAACAAAACAATAAAAAACATGTTAAAGAAGGTCACTGAACCATCGGGAGCAAATTGGGACAGGGTCTTACCCTGGGTGCTCATGGTTCTAAGGGACACTCCTCAGTCATCCACGGGGTATTCTCCTTTCGAACTGTTGTTCGGTCATAAACCCAGAACGGTACTAGACATAATAAGGAGCGAATGGGAGGACCAAGAGGAAGAAACGCCACTCACTGATTACGTTTTAGAGTTACGAGATAACCTCTCCAAACTTAGGGAGTTGGCACAAGCCAGCTTGGGTGAAGCTCAACAGACCCAGGAGAAATATTATAATAACAGAACAAGGGTATGGTCATTTAAAAAGGGAGACAAGGTGTTGGTGTTATTACCCACATCCCAGAACAAGATGTTAGCACAATGGAGAGGGCCTTATAAGGTGCTAGACGTCTTGGGACCGGTCAATTATCTAATTGAACAACCAGACAGAAAGGACAAAACGAAAAACTACCACATAAATCTGTTAAAAGAATGGAAAGAAAACAAAGACATTCGCCCTGTCGCCAAAAACATGAACGCAGTAGGGGCCCAGGATGCAAACCTCGAAACTGCTCTTCAGTCAGTACAATGGGGGTCCGAATTGACAATACAAGAAAGGAAGGAACTGCTGGACGTACTCACCCCGTTAGGTCATGTGTTTTCATTTAACCCTGGAAAAACCCATCTAGTAGAACACAAGATAGAGACCTTCCCAAATCAGTTTGTGAGGACACGGCCTTATAGGTTACCCGAAAGTAAAAGAGAGGCTGTGCAGCGGGAGGTAGAAGAAATGTTAAAGATGGGAATAATTGAACGATCAACAAGCCACTGGTCATCCCCGATCCTTCTTGTCCCAAAACCGGATGGGTCCACTCGGTTTTGTATGGACTACAGGAAACTGAATAGTATATCAACGTACCAGGCCTATCCTATGCCCCGTGTGGACGAACTGTTAGAAAATCTAGGAGCAGCTCACTACCTAACTACGATAGACCTCACCAAGGGTTACTGGCAGATCCCTTTAAGGAAGGAGGATAAAATCAAAACTGCATTTTCTACAGCATCAGGATTGTACCAGTTCACCGTCTTGCCGTTTGGTCTGCATGGAGCACCAGCTACATTCCAGTCCCTTATGAATCAGGCACTTGCACCACACAGTGGTTATTGTTCGGCTTACTTGGATGATATCATCATATACAGCACATCTTGGGATGACCATCTCCTACACTTACAGAACGTAATAAATGACCTCGAAGGGGCGGGATTAAAAATCAACCCCAAGAAAACAACCATAGGGGCACAACAGACTAGGTATTTAGGCTACCTGGTAGGTGGAGGAAAAATCCGACCACAGTTAGACAAGGTTGAAGCCATCCTAAAACCTCCGGTACCGAACAACAGGAAACAGATACGGGCCTTTCTAGGGTTCGTGGGTTACTACCGGAGGTTTATCCCCATGTTTTCCTCGGTAGCTGCACCACTGACGGAAGCCTTGAAATCATCCTACAAACAGAACGTGCACTCCGATCCCAAGGCTCTCAGTGCTTTCCAGCGGTTGAAACAGGCCATTTCTACTCTACCGGTTCTCAAGTGTCCAGACTTTAATAAAGAGTTCTTTTTGCAGACGGATGCCTCAGGTTCTGGCCTGGGGGCTGTACTTTTCCAAGATAGTGAGGAGGACTTATACCCCGTTGCTTTTATAAGCCGAAAACTGCTAAAACACGAAGAGACCTACTCCACAATTGAGAAAGAGTGTCTTGCCATCAAGTGGGCCGTGGAAACCTTAAGGTACTATTTACTGGGCCATACATTCACTGTCTTCACAGACCACGCTCCCTTACAGTGGCTGGCCGTCCAAAAAGATTTGAACCAGCAGGTGTTGCGTTGGTTCTTGACCCTTCAAGCGTATAGGTTCAAGACTGTTCACAAACCAGCTTCCTTCCAGGTTGTCGCTGACTATTTGTCCCGGAGTGTTGATCGCCCCGAACGGCTCGGTCCATCGGAGGGGGTTTGTGAACGACTGGGAGCCACGACGTTCACTAATGGACCTCAACAGGTCCGCAATGGCGTTCACAACGACCAGGAGGCAGACAACCACGGTCGCAGGTTGGAAAGTCATGGAGGCTGCAGAGCGAATCCAGACTGCGAAGCACGCCTGCCGGGCTTCGAACACGTGGCGAACCCCGAGTCGACAGCAACCAGCGTCCGAAGAACGAACCCAGACGGCGGAGCACGCCCGGCCCATGAACCAGGTATAAGCGGCGGTTATCGAGCGACCCCGCAGCACGGGGCGGCTTCCCATAACCCATCCGCAGTCTTCCTTGAACAGTCGGAGATAGCGGAGGAAATAAGTACTCCCACCCATAACTGGCGCTGGGCTCATAGAAGTCCCAAAACCACGAGGGCGAAACAGTACCCGCACCCCGGGGCTGTTATGCTGCTATCTTACCTGAGCCTCTCCCCAACAGCAATCAGGTCCACAAAGAGGGGACATGGGAGGAAGCAGAACGGCAACCTTCGCTCACTGGAAAAAGGGGCGGGGCTTCGGGGAACATTTATAGAGACAGCAAAATGCTCGCTGGTGATTGGTTAATTACTGTTTCAGCCCTATATAAGTCTGAAACTAACAAAGGACTGTGTGATTTTTCTCCATGCTGTTTCAGAACAGGCAAGGTGACAGAGAGAGAGACACGGCAGAGACGCTCTGGGCATATGAAGACTAAACAGAGGTCTCATCCATATAAAAGGAGACTGAACTAATTCCCTGCTCGACAATTTGTATTTTCTTATCTGAAACCTGAATAAAGGATTTTTGGTTATTCATCCCTGCCTTCCTGTCTCATCCTTACAGTGTCATTTGAAAAAAGCTATAGAATGGGAGAGAAACTGTTGCTGCCTACGATGGACTGGCCTCCAAACATACACCAAAGTGAGATCACCAGGCTAGTGGAGGAAATTTGTGATCAGGCGATTAAGCAACATCAAATTACTTTGTTTCCCTCCCCCTTCACTTCTCTGTTTGCGAACCTGCAATTTACTCTGGGACTACTTTCTAACTCTTTCTGTGAATGCAAAACAACTGGTTGTACTAAGTACCGAGATATGTTCTTGGGACAGGACATTAAGTCCTTCGCTCTGTGCAAAGAAGACCTCGCCCGCCAGGAGAGGCAGCAGTTTAAATACTTTCAAGTTTGTCACTGGCTGATGGCTCCATCTAATAGGTTAGGGGCCATAAGAACACTCACTCCATTTGAGCAGTTTTTGATTTCAAATACTGGAGATATTTCTTTATTAATTTTATTTTGTTGTTTATATAGCGCGCCTAACCCAAGGGCATCTGTGCGCTTTTATTACATGTAAAAATACAATAGTTTACCTGGTTACGTATATACAAAAAATAAAGGACTCATGTTACAGCATTTTTTACATTATTATTTACATAGTTGAATAGGGGCGTCCTCTAGGCACTTGTGATAGTGCATTATATATATAGACAAATGTGAATTAATTTAATTATTTAGTCATTGTGTAAAGAGGTACGTTTTCAGTTGTTTGCGGAAGATCCAGAAGGCGTCTTGAGCCCTACGTTTGACTGGCAGGGTGTTCCATTGTTTACTGGCGATGATAGGGAAGCTACTACAACCCGCTTTCTAGAGTTTAAATCTCAGCGTGGCAAGAAGGTGCATGTAGGCTGCTCTAGTGGGCCTTTCTAGATGGGTTTAGAGATTTTGTCTGACAGGTAAGATGGGGCTGACTGATGGAGACATTTATGTGTGAGTGTTTTGAACATGATTCGTTCTTGTACTGGAAGCCAATAGACATTCTGTCTGGTTGTGGAAATGTGTGTAGTTTTAGGGATGTTGAGTGCAGCTCTGAGGGCATTGTTTTGCAGTACCTAAGGTTTTCTGATGTTGTGACTTTTGGTGCCGTCATGGAGGGTGTTGCAGTAGTCCGAGCGAGTCACGACAAGGGCTCTAGCCAGTGTAATACAGCTGTCAGGTGACAAGAATGGTCTACAAGCATGTATGTGTTTGTATGTGTAAGCTGTTGCTGATGAGGTGATATTTACTTGTTTAGATAGAGTGAGCAATGAGTCCAGATAGATGCTAAGGGTTTGTTGCCATCGATGTTAAAGGATTTGAAGGTGTCATTTAGTTTGGATAGCTGGAGGTGTGATCCTTTAAGGAGCAACTCAGTGTTTTCGTCATTCAGACACAGTCCATGATGGGCCATCCATGCCTGGATTGTAAGGTGGATGGCATTGAGAGTGGCAGTGTCAGTGGCATGATCACCGTTGATGAGGATTTGGGTGTCATCTGCATAATGAGTGTAGGTGACACCCAAATCATCAAGGCAGTCAAATAGGGGTTTCATGAAAATATTATATTATGTTGGAGATACGCACGAACCTTGAGGTACTCTGCATGAGACAGCCATGGATGGAGCTTCAGCCTTAGGGGAGATTGTATCCTTTGTGTGGCGTTCGGGGAGAATTGTGCTGTTGAGGCCAGATGTTTGCAAAGGATATTATGGTCAACGAGATCGAATGCATCCGAAAGGTCGAGGAGGAGAAGTAAGGCAAATTTTCCTTTGTCTCTTAGTTCGTCCATTTAGAATTTTAAATCCAAGAGGACTATTTCAGTGCCATCTCTCGGGCAGAATCTGGACTGACATAATCCCAGGAGGTTATTGGTTTCCAAGTAGTTTTGATTTTGAAGGTGTGCTACCCTGTCTAGTATTTTCAGTAGGAATGGCACTGTAGTGATTGAGCGGTAATTAGTAGGTATGTTTGGGTCACGTGTAGGTTTCTTTAGTAGAGGTAACACTGATGCATTTTATAGATTGGTCGGGACGCAGTTGTTTTTAAACGAGGCATTGATGAGATTCGTGATGAAAGCGGTGAGTTGAGGGGCAGAGTCTTTGATGACTGTGGCCGGGCATGGGTCACCTTGGCACCTTGAAGGTTTAAGGCTTGAGATAATTTCCAGGACTTCTTAGTTGGTGACATCTGTAAAATCAAATTATGCCATTCCGCTGTTGGCTGTGACGTTCAGGAGCTTGATGGTAGGTACGGTGGGACGGACTTACGTTTTTTTAGCTACAATTCTTGACTGCAGTAGTGTGAATTTGTATAGGAGAGCATTCTGGATGTTCAAGCACCAGTTTGCATCTTTGTTACAACTTTCTACTGGGGGGAACCGGCAATTCTAATTCTCTGAAGATGGAAAAGGGTTCCTTTGTTTTTGATTTGGCCTTAGCAATTCTTTCGTTGTATAGTGTGCTTTTTATCATGAGGACCTCTTGTTTGTACTCATGGGCAGCTCTAGAGAATTCTAGTTTATTTGGTTCGATAGGTTGTTTTTTCCACTCAGATTCAGCTTTGCTCCTGGCCTTTCTTTCTTTTTAAGACCTTTATTTATGTGCTTCAGTACAACCAGCGCTTTGGTGTAAGGCGCTTTATAAATCAATAAATACAAATAAATACAAACAGCAAATTACTTGCAATACATGTGATTGTTCAGGTGCCGTTTGCCATAACATTTTGTTTCCAAGACCTGACTTCAAGGGCCTCCTTAGGATTGTCCATCTTTGCTGCACTGAGTTTCTTTTATATTGTTAATATTAAACAAAAACAATGAGTTCAACAAGCGTCTCACCAATTATTAAACCAGGAGAAGGAAATTAACCACAACCCCTCCCCCACACTCTCCCTTAACATAACAAGCAAATAAATAAATATGACTCAGAACCCCTCTTCTGTCTTGCAAACACACGTTCCTTTGTCAGCGTTGTATGCATCATTTCCATCACCGGTTCATATTACACTCATGTTTTTAAGCAGTTGTGGCTTATGAAAGTAGTGTTCTTTATCCCTGACACATTCATGAAAGGGAAGCCAAGTCTTCAAGAATTTCTGGTATGTCCCCGCTTTTAGAACACACACCTTCTCCATTGCTAGTACTCCCCAGCTTTTTACCCACCAGCATGCTACTATAGGACCTTCTATTGCTTTCCGGTTCTGGGCTAGGGTGATACGGGCCGCCGTCAATAGGTGTGTGCCGAGTGCTGCAGTCACCCCAGTTGCTGCATAGATCTCTTTCACCCGTTCCCCCAAAAGTATCACTACTGGCAATTCAGGTAATTGGGCCCCTGTAATCTTTTTTGAAAAGAGCTAGGAATTCCTTCCAAAATATTTTGGCTTTAGGGCATTGCCTCCAACATAAGGGGAATGGTCCTTATTCATCGCGTGTAGCCTCTGGGGAGTCGGGTACCATCTGTGACAAATTTTGTATGCCGACTCTTTTATAGTCGTGCATTTAGATGACTTATGGGCTCTCCCCCAGATTTGTCCCCATTTCTCCTCCGTGATAGTGACCCCCAGGTCCTTACCCCATCTGTTCATGTATGGCAGGTTGTCTGTATATTGGATCTGTCTAGCAACCTGTATATCCTCGAGATCCATTTTGCTGTTGACCCCTTGTTAGGAAATGCTGTGTCAGTCCTAATCAGATAACACGCAGCGCTTCTATTGTTAACAAAACATCACATACAGTGTTTGCCAAACCTTGTTTCCCCTCCAAATCAGTGCCGCTGGCTCAATGGGTCTTTCTGACTGCAAGGACTCGTTTTGCTAAACATTGCAGGTTGCCATGGAAACTGGGATGGCATCCACGATGTTCCAGTCACGTGCGGCGTAATGGAACATCACGTGACCATAGGCTCTTAAGTAGTCACAGAACTGTGCTGTGCTGCAGTGTTCTTGATTACGAGCTGTTACGTGGTTCGGTTCCTTGCTATGTATCTTGGTTTTCCTGACTCTCGTTTTGTGAAAAGGGCTCGCGCTGTCTTCCCCTTGTCTGCTTTGAAGTTGTTTGCTTGGTTTTGACCCTTTGCTTTTGTACCCCGGACTGCTTTTTGCTATTTCCTCTGTGTTCCTGGAATCTGCCTGCATGTTACCGAACCTTGCATTCTGTCCTCACGTCCAAGCTTCAGTCTGTTCCTCTCCTGCTCCGACTCTTCGGGTTGCAGGGCTTTGATCTTGCTCCCCCCACGAACTGCTATCCTCGAGTGTAATGCATCCTTGAGCACTCAGACAATAACTGGAACATTCTTTACCCAAACAGATTCCAGTGTTCTTCAGTCGTCTGTCCTGATTCCCATGTTATCCTCATTCCCGCCTATAGGAGTCGTCGGTGCCACACAGTGGTCGAAGTGTGCGGGAGCGGTCGGAAGCGGTGCTCCTCTACTTCTTTTAATTCAGTTTTACAGTTTCCTATACTTTTATTTTTTTTTTTAAAAACTGTTCCAGAATGGTTTTTAAAAAAAATAAAAGTGAAGAAAGAAGCTGAAACTTTAATTTTCAGTGCACTGCTCTGAGCGTTCCCCTAAACAGCCGGTGCATGTGTTTTGGGGTTTGTATTGGGTGTCAGAGGGTGCGTGGCGATGGGGTTTGTGGAGAGTGGGGGCAGACCAGTTGGGAACATAGTTCCACTACTTCTTTTCATACACTTCGGTCACTGGTGCCACACCGTGGATTCCCGCTGATCTTCAACAACTTACCTGGTGAACACTTTGGAGGACTTTTTCCTTCTTCGGATCCCAAGACTTTCACCACTCCATCCTCTGGTCCACCAATGTGATCTACCATATTAAGGCGTCCTCATGTCATCGTGTCCGGTGGCTTTGTGTGACTAGAGACTAGCCACCTTAGGGTTAGGCGTCCTCGTGCCGTTGGTCCACGTGGCTTTATGGACTAGGGACTAGCCACATTAGATTCTAGTGGACTCTTTCATCGGAAATAGATCTTACGGTGCACCAGGGGTACCTGCCTTGTATAAACTAGGATAGTGGTAAGTCCTTCACACTCCTCTTACGGAATTATTTTCTTTCGTGAGATCTCCTTGTATCCTGTTTTCATTGTTCACTTATTCCATGATTCTTGTATTATAGGGGAGGTTGTGGTCCGGTATCTAAGGCTGTGTCTCTGTTATTTTGCCTACTCCCCTAAGTACAGGTTAGTCCAAGTATCAACCAACACTATTCTATGGAGACTGCCACACTGTTGTTTTGGTGATAATTGTGCCTCTTATTCTACAGGTACTCCACGCCGCCTATGTGTGTGTTTGGATCATTCCAGGGCAGTCCTCCGCATCCACTCCTCTCCATCTTCTGGACAATATCTTTCTCAGTGTGTATAGGTTTGGTCCTCACACAAGAAATATATTGCCTTGAGGAATTCTACATCTACACTATGCGTACAAGGCCGTCCACAATCCTAACACCCCTCACTCATGCTTAGCTCCAGTCCCAGTGGTGCTCTTGTACCCGCCCTCTTTACCTCCCACTGAGAGATCCAGTGTCTGATCTGAATGTATTTGTATCTCTCTCCCTCCCCTATGTGGAATTTCCACTTACATTCCTCGAAGAGCAGAGGGTTGCCATCGTGGTAAAAGCCTTCCAATTTCAATCTGTCACGACCCTCCCATCTTTCCCAGTAGGCTACATTCATTCCCGGGGAGAAGTCTGCGTTATAGCACATTGGGCTGTGTGTCAGGACACGTCGCTGGAAGCTTTGGCATTACTGGAAGGTAACGCCACATAGATCCTCCAGGTAACGGGCTAGCCCTCACCCAGTATGGCGGCCGCCATTATATAAGCAATCCCCGCCCACCACCCGGCGCGTTGTATCTGTGTATCCCGCTCCGATACTTGCACTCTTTGCTAACCCCCGTTTAGCTGCCTCTCTTGCTGTCACGACTCGCCTACCATGGAAACTCACTGTTCGCCTGCCATGGAGATTATGGAGGAAATAGAGGAAGGACTACTCCCTGAGAACGCTGTACGCGGTCTAGACGTTTGATGCTTGCCGGCCATGTCATCCATGAGCAATAGAGGAAGGGCTAATTTTCCCAGGAGTGCCTTGCGCACTGAAGTCTTTTCGGCCTTTATCTTCCAGGAAGCGGCTAACGCATTCACGTTGCAACTTCCAGTGCTACGGAAGGTAATCCAGCGCTCCTGTGTCGGACGGCTTGTAATCCTTGTGCCTTCTAGTTTGCCTACCTCCTGTATTACCCTTCTTCCCCGTGCACGCTTGTACTATCCTACGTGAGGTGCACGCCACGCTTCCTTTGCTTTTCACCTCCAGTATCTGAGTTTCCATCTGTCCGTGTTCTCCAAGGATTCAGAACTTCTCCCGGAGATATCAAAGAACTCTTCATCAACAGCACGGTGCATTCTGGGATTTGTAGTCCATTCAGCCATACCCATCTGCCAGGGTTTTTCGGCAAAGCTTTTCCCTGGCCTGTGGTGGGCTCCCCGGGGTCCCCCCTGCCAGGCAAGCTGCATCTCTGGCAAAGTGGCCTCCGGAGGAGCTCGCTCTCATCACGTCAAACAGGGGAAAGGGACGTGTATGAAGCCTAGCGATAATTGGAGACAGAGAAGGAAAGAGCTATCTTCGGACGACTCCTGGGACACAGATACAGACGATACCCCTACCTTAAAGGCTTCAGGTGAGGAGGGGGTTGGTGAAGACATTAAAGATCAGACAGAATCTGAGAGATTGCAACGCCAAACGAAAATGGCCTCCCTAGAACAATACCAAGAAATGGTAAACACTATTCTTTATTTCCAAAAAAGGTACAACAGAATTACGTCCCTGTATAGATTATAGAGGTCTAAACAGCCTTACAGTGCGGGACAGATATCCTATGCCATTGATGAAGGATATCATTGAAGCCGTCCCGGGCGCTCGGGTGTTCACTAAGCTGGACTTGAGAGGGGCATATCACCTTTTGAGACTCTGCGAAGGAGAAGAATGGAAGACGGCGTTCCGGATGCCACTAGGACACTACGAATACAGAGTAATGCCCTTTGGGCTTGTCAATGCACCAGCACAATTCCAAAGATTCATGGACAACCTTTTTTCAGACATGCTCTATTCCTCAATAGTCGTTTACCTGGACGACATCCTTGACTTCTCTACCACTTTGTCAGAACATCGCATCTTGGTTACAGAAGTTTTACAACGCTTAAGAAAAAACTGTCTGATAGCTAAACCCGAAAAATGTGTGTTTGGGGCATCCACTGTACCGTATCTGGGTTTCATATTATCCGCAGATAACATACAGATGGACCCAGCCAAGACTAATGCTATTACCAACTGGCCCGCACCCTCCAATGTCAAAGGGATCCAACGATTCCTAGGACTAGCGAACCTTTATAGAAAGTTCATCCCTAATTTCTCTGAGATTATTCTTCCTATCACCAATCTTTTGAAGAAAGGAGTGAAATTCCTCTGGGATTCCAGCACTGAACAGGCCTTCCAACTACTAAAAAGATCCTTTGTAACAGCTCCAGTCCTGAGACAACCAGACCAAACACGCCCATTCATAGTGGAAACCGATGCTTCCCATGGTGCTATTGGGGCAGCTTTACTACAGAAAGAGGAAGACAGATTAGAACATCCGGTCTCTTATTATTCCCGCACATTGACCACTAGTGAACGTAACTATTCCGTTCTAGAAAAGGAACTCCTGGCCATCCGACAGGCTTGCGAAGAATGGAGACATCTTCTACAAGGCTCTACAGTTCCATTTGTGGTCCGTACGGATCATCAAAACCTTAAAGTACTTCTAAAGATGGAATGTCGCAATTCACGACACGCCAGGTGGGCATATTTCTTCTCACAATTTGACTTTGAGATTACCTACCTTCCAGTGAAGGACAACACTCTGGCAGACGCCCTTTCTCGCAGCATGAGTGAGGAAACAGGAGATCCACCAGTACCGGAACTCATGTTGGCAGGAAAGACATTCATCAACATCATAAACACGTTTTTACAACAGGTAAAAATGGAACAACAGAACAAGAGAGGCGTAAGGACGGACTTAAACTGGAAGGGCAACCTCCTCTTCAAGAAGGATGCTTTGTATATACCAACTCAGAATCTCCAAGTACAGGCAATGTCCTGGTGTCACGATATTACTTCTGCAGGACATAAGGGCCAAAGAGCCACTTTGGACTTAACATCCCGTCAATGTTGGTGGCCTTCCCTGACTAAGGATGTCAAGGAGTATGTTAAGGCTTGCCCGGTGTGTGCCCAAAACAAGTACGACCACCACAAACCCTTAGGACTCCTACAGCAAGAAACACAACCTCAAGGACCTTGGCAACACATTTCTACTGATTTTATAGTAGATCTACCGGAGTCAAGTGGACACACTGCCATAATGGTCCCTGTTGATTCCTTTAGCAAATTAGCTCATTTTTCTCCTCTTAAAGGAATCACTACAGCCAGCATTACTGCAAAAGTCTTTCTTAAAGACATAGTCAGACTTCATGGAATTCCCATCAATATAGTGTCCGACAGAGGTCCTCAATTCACGTCCAAATTCTGGACTACTCTTTGCAGAACACTAGGAATCCGGAGATCTCTTTCCTCAGGGTTCCACCCGGAGAGTAATGGGCAAACCGAGCGTTTGAACGCCACCCTAGAACAGTACATACAGTGGTTTTGTAACCAAGAGCAGGATGACTGGTTTCATCTTCTACCCATGGCTGAATTCTCATACAATAACACTACACATACCTCTCTAGGTATGAGTCCTTTCAAATGCACGTACGGTTATGACCCGAAACATATACCTCTCTCCGGTATCCCTCCTACAAATACGCCTTCAGTAGACCATCTAATGGATACTATACAGAGGATGCATCGAGTATCCAAATCCAATCTCACAAAGGCCCGACAGGATTGTAAGAGATGGGCAGACAAAAAAAGAAGCCCAAACCCCCAGATAGCGTTCCAAAGATGGGTCATGTGTGTTTCTGAAATAATGGGCAGCATACCTTTAAGAATGGGCATCAGCGTTGCAATTGCGGGTTTTGTGCCATTCGGAGGTGGGCAGCAAAAGAGATCAGCAGGCATTTATAGGGGCACCAGCATAAGCAATGGGTGATTGTAACGCGCACAGTCTTTCTAGAGGGGCGGCAGGTAGCGACCAGTATTGAGGAGGGCAGCAGTGTGTGGATTGTGCAGCTGGCTGTCTCCGTGAGTCAGTCAGTGCTGAGAGGCTTAGGTGAGCTGGGAAGCTGGTGAGTCACAAGGCGGCGAAAGGCGATGCTTAATTAGGTTATGCAACGATGGTAGCGGAGCATCAGATGAACGGCTCAAGTAGCAGGAACGTGTGTCGGTGATATAAATATAAACAGTCGGATATGCCGAGGATAGGGAATAGCTAGCGTAGCAGGGTGGCTGTAGTATCTGGGGAGAGTGCAGTACCGAATTCAGAACAGCGGTACAATATGTGGCTGGTTATCTTACAGACATGATTGAACATATGATACGGTCTTGCTTGACGGATGTGGTCAAGAGTGGGAACTGCGTTGGTTAATGTACTCAGAAGTTGAGCAGCGTGCTAGGGAAGCAGAGTATCAGCGTAACAGAGAGCACGGGTACCTCATTAGGAGCGGAGCAGGTGTGGGCAGTAATGAAGCTAGACAAAGGTTGCAATGGCATACGTAGATTGCTCCTGACGGGCAGATTTAAGTCTTGGGGGCGTACTTGTACCTTGGTATAGTTGGCGTCTGGTTTATGTGAAGCTCAGTCCTGGATGATAGAACCAGGTCGGGAGGCTTGAGGTGTAGAGTTCCTGGCTAGCGCTGTGTCCGGCTGTGGACAGCTACGGACAGGGATTAGCCTTGATTCCTGGACCTTGGAGACGTGGGCCGGCGTGCGCCTGCCGGCGAGCGATTGGTGCTGATTTGGTCCATGGTGACCAATCACCGACTTGATCCACAGCCTGGGCCCAGTTAGGCTGAAGGTGCAGGGACAGTATGCCGGGCCGCCATGTTGGAAAGTGCATGCTTGTGGTGCACAATGGGGAAAACGATTGTATAGGTGGCAGCACAATCAGTATAAAGCACAGGATTCCGGAAACAAGGTTGTGGGAGTGCTTTTTCAGTAACACACTGTAAAAGGTACGATCCGATGAATATTCAGGTTGAATTCAGCAGCATTCCATAGTAAACAGTATGATCCACATGCTTGCCACGTATGTGGAGGATGTATCCTTCTTTCTCTTAGCAGTATCCAATGCTCCTGCAGTGGACACACAGAGCTCCTGCTCCTCCGATGTGGCTACACTAATGAGCTACTATGTTTATGTCAACCATGTTTAGATACTTACCCATCTCTTACTTGTGTTTGCCCCTTACAGTTTCCCCCTGATTGTAGTATGTTCTGAGCCATGTCTTTACCCCTTAATCCATGCAGGTAACTCAACTTAATCCCCCACAACATCCCCAAATCGTGCTGCTTCAATGCACTTTCAAACCTTCCAACACTTGGTCCATGTCAGTAGACCAACAGGGTTCCTATCCAAACCCGCACCCTCCCTGTCCCCCCTCCAGAGCAGCCCACATTTCTTTCCCATTCCCCTCCGACCAGATTTGTTACATTTCTACTCCTGTCGCCTAAATCTTATGTATGTGCATTCACAATCCCGCCTTCAAGACTCTTTCAAGTATCATCCTTGTGTTTTAGACTCCTTCCCCTCCCTTTTGGATAAGGGTGCCACTGTCGCCCCCTTCCTTCTTATGTGTACAACCTGGACGTTGATCTGGGTCTCTCTCCGGTGAAGGGTCTGTTTGGCGTAAGGTGTCGCCCTTACACATCAAGTCTGCCATCTCCTCTTCCTTTACAATGTGGTATGTCTTGTTGTGGTATTCAAATCGTAATCTACAATAAAAAGTCCATCTGTATCAGAATCCTTTCTCTTGTAACCAGTTTGTCACCACCCGGAGCCTCTTCCGTCTCAGCAGTGTAACCTGGACCTGTGTCCTGATAAAATGCGATACGTGAGTCCCGAAACGTGATTGACTCTGTTCCACTCGAAACTTTCATTATCTGTTCTTTCACATGAAAAAATTCACTCTTGTGATCGCATCCGGAATCAGGTTGTTCTTTTGTTGATAGGCATTTTATATCCTATGCGTCGTGTCCAGCATTATTGGTTCGCCTTCCGTGTCGCCCAAAACCTGTTGGAATAGTGCTTGGACATAATCATGCAGCTCAGCTTCCAGGACCGCCGTTGGTATGCCTCTAAGTCTGATATTGTTTCTTCATGATCTATTTTCACTATCTTCTTGTCTGGCCACTAACCATTCCATTTACTGTTACACTGCGTCCATTCATTTTGCCAATTCTGCTTGCTCGTATCCTTGCTCGCATAGTGTCGTCTCCGTCTCTTCCACCCTGTGTTCTATTGCTGATACTTGCCTGGTTAATTCTGTGATTGATTTGGTGAGGCTAATGGCACAGTCTTTAATTTCTTTCTTTATCTCTGTCAGCATTTCCTGCAGGTCTGAGAGTCTCGTGGGTATGGTCTTCAGTTTCTGTGACTATGTCGGAACTCATCGGAGAGTGTATTTGTGCAGCAGTCTGTACTTGTTTCCTTGCAGGGTCTTGACCCGGCATCGTGGCTTTAATGTCACCTGAGAGGGGGCCTTTCAGCTTATTTGCATTCTTTGCCATTCTGCCTACGATGTTCCTGCCCCCTCTTTTGTCCTCTTTTGACTGCTGTTCCTTTTCTGCTTGTCTCCTCCCTCACCAGTAGCTCCGCCGCCAGTTCAAGCTTCCTCAGTTCCTTCTTTCTTTCGTCACTTGGGGGAAGCCCTGCGATTACGCCGGTGTTGTATGCTATCCTGCCTCCCATGGTAGATTGTGGGAGGCAGCGTTCGGCAATCTTCGGAGTCACGCCCACTTGATGGCTACAGCCATACATGCAGCCCGAAATGAAAAGCTAATGTTATAGCCCGCCTACAGCCCGCCCTCCAACATCTCTGTTCAGGGATTGGCCAGAGCTACCAGGTGGGCGTTGTTTCAGGGCCGTCACTCTGTCATGGGAAGCCGAATATCATACAGTATGGTATAATATACGGCTTCTCATGTTGTTTTTTTTTTTTTAATACTGTGCAAAGTCTGGGAGCCTAGCATTCGCTCAGTTGTACATTTGCGCACATGTTATTATTTTAAATGGTATAATAATAAGAAAGGTTGTACTGTTACAGTAGATGGGGCACTTAAACATGTTTTATGGCATAATTAACCTTTCTATATTTTATTCCAACATCACACTACAGCCAAAATAAGAAAGGCTGTACTGTGACAGCAGATAGGGCGCACATGTTATTATTTTAAATGGTATAATAATAAGAAAGTTTGTACTGTTACAGTAGATGGGGCGCTTAAACATTTTTTATGGCATAATTAACCTTTCTATATTTGATTCCAACATCAAAGCACGAGGAATCACTGCAGGAGTCTCTCTTAAGGATAAAGGGGGAGGTGGGGCTCAGTCACACTGCTCTGTCATAATGCAGGGGGGTGCATGGTAGGGTCTCCCTTCAGCATGTGTTATTGGGAAGGGAAGTCAACATTATTTTACGTAATTGGTGTTAAGCTCCCTGTTCACCCGCGGCTTGGTAAACTGTGCACATTATCACACACTGCTGCAAGTGACTGGTATGGGCTGCGCTATGTCATGGCTACAACACCACTGGGTTAATGAGGCTCAAGCCCCCTACCTAAAGTTTGGGCTGTTTGTATGGGGATGAAATGCAGACTGGTGAGAGTCTGTGTAATTCCTTTCCTTTTGTCCTCAGCAGCGCTGTTCTTCGGCGTGCATTCAGCCATCACACACTACAATGGGGCATTTCCAACCGAAAGATCCCCTTCCCCTTACAGCTACAACTATCAATTCTGTGTCTGCTTCCAAGACGGATCTATCTGATTACTGTGCCCCAATTACTATGACCCCCAAAATGTTGACTTTTTTATTTCAACCCCATTTTCACCTCATATATATGCTGGGAGAGACACGATCAGCCCCCCTACATGTATTATGGTAATTTGCATCCCCTATCTCCCTGGGGTTAACTCACAATGACACAAGTCGTCATCCTGTTTAACGTTTAATCTGGTCCCTACCAATGTATCGGCACCACCTACCTCCTCCCTTGACACCCCCATACCTTTTCATTGTTGGGGTGCACGATATCATGGCCTGAACGCAACTATGGTAATTCACAAAACCTTTAACACACATCCTGTTTTATGTTTACTCTAGTCCCAAATGATGTAGAGGCACCACCTAGCCCTTCCCTGGATACCTCCATACCCTTTGATTGTGGGGGTGCAAGATATCATGGCCTGAATGCACTTATGGTCATTTTGCATCCCCTGCCTCCCTGGGGTTAGCTCACACTAACAAAAGTGGTCATCCTGTTTTATGTTTAATCTGGTCCCAAACGAAGTAGAGGCACCATCTAACATCGCCCTGGACACCCCCATACCTTTTGATTGTGGGGGGTGCTAGATATCATGGCCTGAATACACCTATGGTAGTTCGCATCCCCTACCTCCCTGGGGTTAACTCACACTGACGCAAGTGGTCATCCTGTTTTATGTTTAATCTGGTCCCAACCAATGTAGAGGTGTCCCCTAACCCCTCCCGGAACACCCCCATACCTTTCGATTGTGGGGGGTGCAAGATATCATGGCCTGAATGCACCTATGGTAGGTTGCATCCCCTACCTCCCTGGGGTTAACTCACACTGATGCAAGTGGTCATCCTGTTTTATGTTTAATCTGGTCCCAACCAATGTAGATGCACCATCTAACCCCTCCCTGGAGACCACCATGCCTTTTGATTGTAGGGGGTGCGAGATATCATGGCCTGAATGCACCTATGGTAATTTGCATCCCCCATTTCTCTTGGGGCTATTCACACTAGCGCAAGTGGTCATCCTGTTTTATGTTTAATCTGGTCCCAACAAATGTAGAGGCACCATCTACCCCCTCCCGGAACATACCCATACCTTTTGATTGTGGGGGGTGCAAGATATCATGGCCTGAATGCACCTATGGTAATTTGCATCCCCTATTTCTCTTGGGGTAATTCACACTAGCGCAAGTGGTCATCCTGTTTTATGTTTACTCTGGTCCTAACCAATATAGAGGCATCCCCCTAGCCCCTCCCGGAACACCCCCATACCTTTTGATTGTGGGGGGTGCAAGATATCATGGCCTGAATGCACCTATGGTAATTTGCATCCCCTATTTCTCTTGGGGCTATTCACACTAGTGCAAGTGGTCATCCTGTTTTATGTTTAATCTGGTCCCAACCAATGTAGAGGCACCATCTACCGCCTCCCGGAACACCCCCATACCTTTTGATTGTGGGGGGTGCAAGATATCATGGCCTGAATGCACCTATGGTAATTTGCATCCCCTATTTCTCTTGGGGCTATTGACAGTAGCGCAAGTGGTCATCCTGGTTTATGTTTACTCTGGTCCTAACCAATGTAGAGGCATCCTCTAACCCCTCCCGGAACACCCCCATACCTTTCGATTGTGGGGGGTGCAAGATATCATGGCCTGAATACACCTATGGTAGTTCGCATCCCCTACCTCCCTGGGGTTAACTCACACTAGTGCACGTGGTCATCCTGATGTATGTTTAATCTGGTCCTAACCAATATAGAGGCGTCCCCTAGCCCCTCCCTGGAGACCCCTATGCCTTTTGATTGTGGGGGGTGCAAGATATCATGGCCTGAATGCACCTATGGTAATTTGCATCCCCTATTTCTCTTGGGGCTATTGACACTAACGCAAGTGGTCATCCTGGTTTATGTTTACTCTGTTCCTAACCAATGTAGAGGTGTCCCCTAACCCCTCACGGAACACCCCCATACCTTTCGATTGTGGGGGGTGCAAGATATCATGGCCTGAATGCACCTATGGTAGGTTGCATCCCCTACCTCCCTGAGGTTAACTCACACTGACGCAAGTGGTCATCCTGTTTTATGTTTAATCTGGTCCCAACCAATGTAGACGCACCATCTAACCCCTCCCTGGAGACCACCATGCCTTTTGATTGTGGGGGGTGCAAGATATCATGGCCTGAATGCACCTATGGTAATTTGCATCCCTTATTTCTCTTGGGGCTATTCACACTAGCGCAAGTGGTCATCCTGTTTTATGTTTAATCTGGTCCCAACAAATGTAGAGGCACCATCTATCCCCTCCCGGAACACCCCCATACCTTTTGATTGTGGGGGGTGCAAGATATTATGGCCTGAATGCACCTATGGTAATTTGCATCCCCTATTTCTCTTGGGGCTATTCACACTAGTGCAAGTGGTCATCCTGTTTTATGTTTAATCTGGTCCCAATCAATGTAGATGCACCATCTAACCCCTCCCTGGACACCCCCATACCTTTTGATTGTGGGGGGTGCAAGATGTCATGGCCTGAATGCACCTATGGTAGTTTGCATCCCCTACCTCACTGGGGTTAACTCACACTAGCGCACGTGGTCATCCGGCTGTATGTTTAATCTGGTCCCAATCAATGTAGAGTCATCACCTAGCCCCTCCCTGGACACCCCCATACCTTTTGATTGTGGGGGGTGCAAGATGTCATGGCCTGAATGCACCTATGGTATTTTGCATCCCCTACCTCCCTGGGGTTAACTCACACTAGCGCACGTGGTCATCCTGTTTTATGTTTAATCTGGTTCCAATCAATGTAGATGCACAGTCTAACCCCTCCCTGGAGTCCCCATGCCTTTTGAATGTGGGGGGTGCAAGATATCATGGCCTGAATGCACCTGTGGTAATTTGCATCCCCTATTTCTCTTGGGGCTATTCACACTAGTGCAAATGGTCATCCTGTTTTATGTTTACTCTGGTCCCAATCAATGTAGATGCACCATCTAACCCCTCCCTGGACACCCCCATACCTTTTGATTGTGGGGGGTGCAAGATGTCATGGCCTGAATGCACCTATGGTAGTTCGCTTCCCCTACCTCCCTGGGGTTAACTCACACTAGCGCACGGGGTCATCCGGCTGTATGTTTAATCTGGTCCCAATCAATGTAGAGGCATCACCTAGCCCCTCCCTGGACACCCCCATACCTTTTGATTGTGGGGGGTGCAAGATATCATGGCCTGAATGCACCTATGGTAATTTGCATCCCCTATTTCTCTTGGGGCTATTCACACTAGCGCAAGTGGTCATCCTGTTTTATGTTTAATCTGGTCCCAACAAATGTAGAGGCACCATCTACCCCCTCCCGGAACACCCCCATACCTTTTGATTGTGGGGGGTGCAAGATATCATGGCCTGAATGCACCTATGGTAATTTGCATCCCCTATTTCTCTTGGGGCTATTCACACTAGTGCAAGTGGTCATCCTGTTTTATGTTTAATCTGGTCCCAATCAATGTAGATGCACCATCTAACCCCTCCCTGGACACCCCCATACCTTTTGATTGTGGGGGGTGCAAGATATCATGGCCTGAATGCACCTATGGTAGTTTGCATCCCCTACCTCACTGGGGTTAACTCACACTGACGCAAGTGGTCATCCTGTTTTATGTTTAATCTGGTCCCAACCAATGTAGAGGCACCATCTACCGCCTCCCGGAACACCCCCATACCTTTTGATTGTGGGGGGTGCAAGATATCATGGCCTGAATGCACCTATGGTAATTTGCATCCCCTATTTCTCTTGGGGCTATTCACACTAGTGCAAGTGGTCATCCTGTTTTATGTTTAATCTGGTCCCAATCAATGTAGATGCACCATCTAACCCCTCCCTGGACACCCCCATACCTTTTGATTGTGGGGGGTGCAAGATGTCATGGCTTGAATGCACCTATGGTAGTTCGCATCCCCTACCTCCCTGGGGTTAACTCACGCTAGCGCACGTGGTCATCCGGCTGTATGTTTAATCTGGTCCCAATCAATGTAGAGTCATCACCTAGCCCCTCCCTGGACACCCCCATACCTTTTGATTGTGGGGGGTGCAAGATGTCATGGCCTGAATGCACCTATGGTAGTTTGCATCCCCTACCTCCCTGGGGTTAACTCACACTAGCGCACGTGGTCATCCTGTTTTATGTTTAATCTGGTTCCAATCAATGTAGATGCACAGTCTAACCCCTCCCTGGAGTCCCCATGCCTTTTGATTGTGGGGGGTGCAAGATATCATGGCCTGAATGCACCTGTGGTAATTTGCATCCCCTATTTCTCTTGGGGCTATTCACACTAGTGCAAATGGTCATCCTGTTTTATGTTTACTCTGGTCCCAATCAATGTAGATGCACCATCCAACCCCTCCCTGGAGACCCCCATGCCTTTTGATTGTGGGGGGTGCAAGATATCATGGCCTGAACACAACTATGGTAATTCGCATTCCCTACCTCCCTGGGGTTAACTCACAGTAGCGCACGTGGTCATCCTGCTGTATGTTTAATCTGGTCCCAATCAATGTAGAGTCATCACCTAGCCCCTCCCTGGACACCCCCATACCTTTTGATTGTGGGGGGTGCAAGATGTCATGGCCTGAATGCACCTGTGGTAATTTGCATCCCCTATTTCTCTTGGGGCTATTCACACTAGTGCAAATGGTCATCCTGTTTTATGTTTACTCTGGTCCCAATCAATGTAGATGCACCATCTAACCCCTCCCTGGACACCCCCATACCTTTTGATTGTGGGGGGTGCAAGATGTCATGGCTTGAATGCACCTATGGTAGTTCGCATCCCCTACCTCCCTGGGGTTAACTCACACTAGCGCACGTGGTCATCCGGCTGTATGTTTAATCTGGTCCCAATCAATGTAGAGTCATCACCTAGCCCCTCCCTGGACACCCCCATACCTTTTGATTGTGGGGGGTGCAAGATGTCATGGCCTGAATGCACCTATGGTAGTTTGCATCCCCTACCTCCCTGGGGTAAACTCACACTAGCGCATTTGGTCATCCTGTTTTATGTTTAATCTGGTCCCAATCAATGTAGATGCACCATCTAACCCTTCCCTGGAGACCCCCATGCCTTTTGATTGTGGGGGGTGCAAGATATCATGGCCTGAATGCATCTATGGTAATTTGCACCCCCTATTTCTCTTGGGGCTATTCACACTAGTGCAAGTGGTCATCCTGTTTTATGTTTATTCTGGTCCCAATCAATGTAGATGCACCATCTAACCCCTTCCTGGAGACCCACATGCCTTTTGATTGTGGGGGTGCAAGATATCATGGCCTGAACACACCTATGGTAATTCGCATCCCCTACCTCCCTGGGGTTAACTCACACTAGCGCACATGGTCATCCTGCTGTATGATTAATCTGGTCCTAACCAATATAGAGGCGTCTCCTAGCCCCTCCCTGGAGACCCCTATGCCTTTTGATTGTGGGGGGTGCAAGATATCATGGCCTGAATGCACCTATGGTAATTTGCATCCCCTATTTCTCTTGGGGCTATTGACAGTAGCGCAAGTGGTCATCCTGGTTTATGTTTACTCTGGTCCTAACCAATGTAGAGGCATCCTCTAACCCCTCCCGGAACACCCCCATACCTTTCGATTGTGGGGGGTGCAAGATATCATGGCCTGAATACACCTATGGTAGTTCGCATCCCCTACCTCCCTGGGGTTAACTCACACTAGCGCACGTGGTCATCCTGCTGTATGTTTAATCTGATCCTAACCAATATAGAGGCGTCCCCTAGCCCCTCCCTGGAGACCCCTATGCCTTTTGATTGTGGGGGGTGCAAGATATCATGGCCTGAATGCACCTATGGTAATTTGCATCCCCTATTTCTCTTGGGGCTATTGACACTAGCGCAAGTGGTCATCCTGGTTTATGTTTACTCTGGTCCTAACCAATGTAGAGGTGTCCCCTAACCCCTCACGGAACACCCCCATACCTTTCGATTGTGGGGGGTGCAAGATATCATGGCCTGAATGCACCTATGGTAGGTTGCATCCCCTACCTCCCTGGGGTTAACTCACACTGACGCAAGTGGTCATCCTGTTTTATGTTTAATCTGGTCCCAACCAATGTAGATGCACCATCTAACCCCTTCCTGGAGACCACCATGCCTTTTGATTGTGGGGGGTGCAAGATATCATGGCCTGAATGCACCTATGGTAATTTGCATCCCCTATTTCTCTTGGGGCTATTCACACTAGCGCAAGTGGTCATCCTGTTTTATGTTTAACCTGGTCCCAACAAATGTAGAGGCACCATCTACCCCCTCCCGGAACACCCCCATACCTTTTGATTGTGGGGGGTGCAAGATATCATGGCCTGAATGCACCTATGGTAATTTGCATCCCCTATTTCTCTTGGGGCTATTCACACTAGTGCAAGTGGTCATCACCTAGCCCCTCCCTGGACACCCCCATACCTTTTGATTGTGGGGGGTGCAAGATGTCATGGCCTGAATGCACCTATGGTAGTTTGCATCCCCTACCTCCCTGGGGATAACTCACACTAGCGCACGTGGTCATCCTGTTTTATGTTTAATCTGGTTCCAATCAATGTAGATGCACAGTCTAACCCCTCCCTGGAGTCCCCATGCCTTTTGATTGTGGGGGGTGCAAGATATCATGGCCTGAATGCACCTGTGGTAATTTGCATCCCCTATTTCTCTTGGGGCTATTCACACTAGTGCAAATGGTCATCCTGTTTTATGTTTACTCTGGTCCCAATCAATGTAGATGCACCATCTAACCCCTCCCTGGACACCCCCATACCTTTTGATTGTGGGGGGTGCAAGATGTCATGGCCTGAACACACCTATGGTAGTTCGCATCCCCTACCTCCCTGGGGTAAACTCACACTAGCGCATTTGGTCATCCTGTTTTATGTTTACACTGGTCCTAACCAATGTAGAGGCGTCCCATTGCCCCTCCCGGAACACACCCATACCTTTTGATTGTGGGGGGTGCAAGATATCATGGCCTGAATGCACCTATGGTAATTCGCATCCCCTACCTCGCTGGGGTTAACTCACACTGACGCAAGTGGTCATCCTGTTTTATGTTTAATCTGGTCCCAACCAATGTAGAGGCACCATCTACCCCCTCCCGGGACACCCCCATACCTTTTGATTGTGGGGGGTGCAATATATCATGGCCTGAACACACCTATGGTAATTCGCATCCCCCACCTCCCTGGGGTAAACTCACACTGACACAAGTGGTCATCCTGTTTTATGTTTAATCTGTTCCCAATCAATGTAGATGCACAATCTAACCCCTCCCTGGACGCCCGGATACCTTTTGATAGTGGGGGTGCAAGATATCATGGCCCAAACACACCTATTGCAAATTTAATTCTATCCGCCGCTCCCCACAGGAAACCCTGTGATCTTCCGGCTAATGGCGGACGATGCCGGATCGTCCGAAACACTGGATACAAACTAGTTTGGATCTTTTTCAACCATCCGCACCGCTACCACATGAGCATATGGCTCTTTAGTAACATGCATGCAATGGATGGGGTTGCACATTAATTCTGAGTCCAAATAATGGAACCAACTCGGGAAGATGGCAAAGGTACTGTTTTATTAACAATTATCCAAAACAGGGCGGTTACAACGGACATCAACGGACGTTCGCTCAGGCTCTTGACGATTTTCTCAAAAAAACATCCTTATATGCAAAGAATACGTCAGACGTGATGTCATACTGCATGGGAAATAATAGGAAACCTATCAAAGGCTGTGATAGGCTTAAGGGGAACAAGTAAGTATACATTGCATAGGGACTAGGATTGGGATTTGCTGCCCACTGTCAGGTGGAAAATTTATGCCTACCTCTTAAAACTTGTAAAGTACACAGTTTATCATTGGTCTTCAAACTATAAGGCCCTCTACAATTGGTTGGCACGCTTGTGCCATGTCTGTAACATTCGATTCACTTATCAGCACGTAAACTCAAACCCAGGTGCCAGGAGGTGGACTGGACATTACCTCCCCACCCAATTAGCCCAGCATCTCTCATCAACCATGGCTTCTGCCATGAAGATTGTTTTAGAAATTGGCCTTGCAAAGTATCCTTGTCTGTGGGAATATATAGGAGTGCAGGCTCTCACTATCGTTGTTCTAGGACTCCAAGCTGAACTCTATTTCCATCCTAGGCTCACATGACAGGAGACCATGAATTGGCCCATTTTGCAGCAGCTAACATGACCTCTGACACTTTCAGTACAACTCACACAAAGGGAACTGATGTATGTGTTATAATTGTGTTACAATGCAATAATACTATTATGTCCGTGGCACTAAATCATAGATATGTATTGTGAATCATTTAAAATTCCAATTCAAAGCATATGTGATTGTGCACTTCTAACAGGCAGGGGACCTGGGTAATTGGCGTGCAGGCCAATGGTGGTATGTGGGCGGGAGCATATCTATTCTCTGTCTTTGCATCAGGTGGTGTGGGTTTTCTTGACTGTGTTTGTGCTTCTTTTTTGTCACTTTGGTTGGGTGCGTTCTGGTACATGTAGTGATTTTCGTATTGGTGTACGGAATGGATGTTGTTACGCATGCACTGGATCATTTTCTTCAATTGAGACACACATGTCAAGCCCTTGCACTCACGCATGCTATTACTGTGTTGCACCTTGATTTCCCCCTCTACACTTGCACGTTCAATGCACTCACTAGCAATAGTAGGTTTGTCTACCCTTACTTTTTTTAACATTACTTGTTGCACTATTGTAGCAATTATTGATCCTTGCTCTAATTCATGGTCTACCTTCCCCTTTACCCACCCTGTCTGCCCTCTGTGCGCTTTCAGGGTGTTTTGCTAATTGCATGAGCGCAGAATATTTGAACAACAAATAAAGGAATGCATACACTGCGCACAGCCACTGCTGATCGGTGTTATACCTGCCCATAATTCAACAGTGCACATGCCCTTGTAGTTACATTCACCCAGCATCCAGTTACACAGTCCACTGTGACGTGCCATGTACCCAGGCAGCGTGGAGTTGCGCAGCACCGTGGAGTCATGGGTTGAACCAGGACATCTGGCACAGCAGTGGGTGATAAGGTGGCGGGCATCACACACCATCTGCATGTTCAGTGAGTGATAGTTTTCTGTTCCAGTAGACTGCCTCCACAGCATGCCTGGCCACCAGCTCCACAAGTATTCCGTCCAATACACCTATGATATAATATGGGATTTATAACGCGCCTATACACAAGTGTTTCAAGGCGCGATTAGGCAAGGGAGGGGAAACAAAGGGAAAACAAAGACAATGGTTTTACTAGGCCAGGTGACATTGAGATCGCGCAAGTGCAGGGGAGGGGGGAAAGGGAAAAGTGCGGGGGAGGAGGTGGCTGTGCAATACATAGGATCCACAGTAAAAAATAAATTAAATTTAAAAAAAAGGTAAAAGTGCAGCCAGCTTGTGGCAAGTGCAGGGGTAAGTGCAGACATCAAGTGTCAAGAGCTTGTAGGGGACTGTAGGGATACAGAAACAGCCACCCAAGTGCAGCTGTTGCCTGGGAGGCAGTGCAGGTGTGCAACTGGCGGGGGAGGGTACCTGGGCCCGAGATCAGAGGGTAGCCAGGTGACCAATGCAGTTTCAGTCAGGAGTTCAGCAGGGGAAAGGGGGAGAAAAGAATCAAAGAGGAAGGTCTTGAGGTCCTTCCGGAACTGGAGCTCGTTCTCCTCAAGTTTCAGGGAGGCTGTTCCAGAGGGAGGCCCCAGCCGAAGAAAGAGATTTACCACAAACTCGTTGCTTGGAGAAGCGACTGACCCTGAGGGAGTTCGAGGCGGGTGAGCGAAGAGCTTGACAAGGAAGATATTTAGGAAGAGAGAGTTGAAGGTATTGAGGCCCCAAGCCTCAGAATGCCTTGTGGACAATGCAGAGGGTTTTCAACTTAATCCTCGCAGCCACTGGGAGCCATTGCAGAGATTTCAGTCCTGGAGAGATACGATCCCTGGGCTTGAGGCCAAAGACAAGCCTTGCAGTCCTGTTCTGGATGAGTTGCAGAGGGCGCAGAGTAGAAGCAGGCAGATTAAGAAAGAGGCAGCCTAGAGAGAACCAGAGCTCTAGAGACAGTGAACTTCTGGAAGAAGGAGAGGAAAGGAAGAATACCTCTGAGGAGGTGCAGCTGGTAGTGTGACTTCTTAGAGATGTCAGAGATGTCAGGAGAGGAGGAGAGTGGGGAGTCGAAGATGACCCCGAGGTTTTTAGCCTCACAGGTGGGAGCAGAAAGAGGTCCAAGAGAGGCTGGCCAGAGAGCGACAGTAAAGGAGGGAGCAGGTGTGCCGATGAGGAGAATCTCCGTCTTACTGGCATTAAGGCAGATGTCGTTGGCGACGCACCACACCTGGATAGCGGACAGACAGTCAGAGATGAGAAAGGGAGAAGAGGTGGCAGAAGGGAGCCTGAAATGAGTGTCATCCACATAGCACTGAAAGTTCGGGCAGAGAGCAGCAATGCGGTGGGCAAAAAGTGCCAGGTATTAATTGAACAGCCAGGGAGAGAGGTTAGACCCCTGGGGAACACCACAGGTAGAGATAGAGGAGAGCAAGGATCCTAGTTAGACCTGGGAGTGTCGATCGGAGAGGAGAGAGGTCAGCCAAGCCAGGGCCTGATCAGTGATCACGGAGACAGCTGAGCAGGATGGCATGGTTGACCATGTCAAAGGCAGAAGAGAGATCCAGTCATGCCTGCAAGGGCATGGAAGGCAATTTTAGTGGCATTGACCTGGTCAGCAGTCCTGAGTAGGATGATGTAGTCTCCAACCTGAAACAGGACACGCGAAAAACAGGGTTGCAATATCCCATGCAGTTCACCCACAGTGTGTTGGTATGTGCCCGTGGCTATGAAGTGTAGCACAGACACTAACTTCAGCAAGTGGGGGGTATGGCTGTACGGGTATGTTTATGTTCCTGTTGTTTTTGTTGTTCCTCTTCTTCCAGGAAAGGTTTAAGTGCCTTGCCTTTTTTTCCTTCATAACTCTTTTTCCTTAATCCCTTCTACCTCATTTTTGACCTTGGAATAGTTGTTTAATGTGGTTCTAAAATGTGAAACTGGTTTAGTCACTGTATGGATTAGCAACGTTGGGTGGCATGGTTGATGTTTGGAGAGGTTTTTTTCTTTTGATCTTTGCTGTCTTTAAAGGTGGGTAAGAGCCAAAGGTGAAATTCTCTATTTCTGTAGCAGACCGTGAACCAATAATAAGATTTTATCCAAAATAAAAAAAAGATGCGTATTGGTACAAATTTACAACCATTTGCTTCTTAAATATCCATTGTGAAACATGTTTAAAAGTTATTGAGGGGGGTGTGGCTTAGGAGGCCCACACACGGATGCCGGGCCTTCAGTGTTAATGGCGCCGTCATAAGTGTCGCCAGAGCCTAGAAATCCTCACTCTGGCTAGGTGAAGCCTCGAGGCATGCAGGGACCGAGTTTCGGCACCCGCAGCCCTCGCTGGACAGGGTTGGGAATCCTGGAATCAGCGGAGCGGGGACCACACCAACTCCAACATGGCGCCTGCAACCCTTGCTCGCCATAAACTGAGCAGCTGACCCTCTTCTCCAGGGTAGAGATGCGTGGGTCTGGGACTGTAACTTGCACTAAGCTGTCTGACCCAAGCTTTTCCTTTGGGGTACCTGTTGTTTTTTCTCTGCATCTTTCTCCTCTCTTCCTTTGGGAGCTGCCTTGAATTACATGCTTTCTGCCCAGCTGGTGAGTGCTCTGGCAGTTGGAGGCTTCCCGTGAGGACTTGCCAGATGCCTGACTCATTGCTTGATGCATACGGAGCATCTCCTTGAGGGCTTTGGTTGGTCCTAGGTGTGTGGTGCCTGGGTGTGCGGTGACTCTTACTACATGGGTGATAGTGGTATCTGTTGGAGTCCCTGTGCATGGATTACATGCTGCCTTATCTCTCTTCACGAGCATTGTAGTTAAGACCCCTCAGTCCCTGTGCACAGATCACATACTGCCTGATCTTTCTTTATTGGTGCTTGGGCTACCTGCGGTCCCTGGATTTGTTACCTGGAGGCTGTGATGGCAAAGAGGGGAAATACCCCTACAGATGGTGATATTGCATGCTTGGTACATGCCTGTGAAGGACCTAAGAAGATTGACAACGCTGTCCTGCTGGTGCAGTGTCCCCAGGAGAGGGGAGAGGACATGGCTCTACCAGCTACCAAACCGGATCTGGCTAACCTGCTGAGGGAACTGAAGCGGGCACTCCAAAACAGTGTTGCCGAGCTCTCCTCTAAAGTTGTGACAATTGACAAACGCGTGACGGAGGCAGAACAGTGTATTAGGGACATTGAGGACTCTTTCTGAGCAAACCTTGGAGTCTTGCGATGCTTAACAATGCCTTCCGAGGTGTGAGGCCCTGGAACACAAGTAGGAGGACATCGACAATCATTCACAACGTAACAATGTCAGGCTACGCAGCATACCTAGATCTGTAAGTGACTCAGATTTGCTGAATTAGGTCTGCACCTTCTTCCGGTCTCCTCTCTGACTGTCTGAGGATGCCAAGGTGGAACTGAACCATACCAATAGTCTTTGAGGGTCTCTCTCAGATGGATCAAGCCAGCCACCTGATGTTCTCAGTAGTGTCAATTTCCTCACGTTTAAGCAGCGCATCATGGAAGCAGCACGTGCAGAACAGCCTTCACTTTTCGGGGTGCCGACCTTCAGATATCCCAGGATCTGGCGACTTTCACAATCCAGAGGCGCAGGATGCTTTGTCCACTTACTGTGTGGCTCAGGGAGAATGGTATTCATTTCACATGGGGCTTCTCCACTGCTCTGTTCTTCACTATGGAGGGGAAACATTGGTCAATAACATCACATCAGGATGCTTAGGATTTGCTGTCATCATGGCCATCTGGCCCTCATGAGGTTGGGTCCCTAAGCCACAGAGGGGACTGTGGTCAAGAGCTGGTAAGGCACGAAACCCTGGGGGCCACTCGGGAGTAAAATGAAGGTGATTGGCCCCACGCAGGTGAAGTAGTTCTGGATGCTTTTTTTTTTAACTTATCTCTATAGGTTCTGGTTGAAATTGAAATTGATATTTTATTTCTATCGCGCTCATACACAAGTGTTTCAGAGCGTGACAAGGCAAGGGAAGGGGAACAGAGGAGAAACAAAAACAACGATCTTACTAGGCCCAGTGACATTGAGAACGAGTAAGTGCATGGTAGAGGGGGAGAGGGAGAAGTGCATGGAAGGGGGATCAAAAGGAGAGTGCGGAGCAAGGAGGAAAAAAAACAAATAATAATAAATAAATTAATAAATAAAAAGGAAACAAACAGAGGGAGTGCAGCCAGCAAGTGGCAGTGCTGGGTTTAAGGCAGCAGGCTGGGTAGGTCTGATAAGTGCAGGAAGACCAAAACAAAGGGGTAGGGGCTGTATGGGTACAGATACAGACCCCAGTGCAAGGGATGGCTCGGAGGCAGTGCATGCGGGTGGCAAGAGGAGCAGGTACCTGGGCCCGGAGGAAAGAGGGTGGCCAGGTGCATGGTGCTGAGGGAATGTAGAATCAGCAGGGGACAGGGGGGGCAAAGGCAGAAGCAAAGAGGAAGGTCTTGAGGTGCTTCCGGAACCGGAGATGGTTCTCCACAGGTTTCCTCAAGATGGTTCTCCTCACTTTAACTGTTTGGACGATCTAGACTCTGTGAGCGGATGGACTTGGTGATGGCATGAATATTCTCTCTATTGATTTGTAACTGTGTTTTGGTCTGGCGACAGCAGGCAATAGCCCCGGTCTGTGATAATAGCTCCTTTTCTTGTTGGTGGGTGTGGGATGGGCTTTTTTGGAAGGGTTCTCGTAAATGTTGAGGTAAAATTGGATGCGGGATGGTAAGAGTCATGATCAGTTCGCTACTTGTAGAGTGTGACACCTGCTTAGTTTAAGCTTATCTCTTATTGCCACTTATCACTGAGGTCGTGTTAGCGGACTCCCCGTTGGGCCAGAGTTAAAGAACTTGCTCTTAATGTGCACGGATTGAACTCCCCCTTAAATCTGTGTTGCAGAGATTAAGGGACCAGGAATGTTCCATAGCCTTGTTACAGGAGACGCACCTGTGTCACACTGATTTTCGTAGACTGCGCAATAGACACTTTGCTAAACAATATCTTGCCTATTTCAGTACTAATAAAGGTGGAACAGGGATCTTTGTTGAGTTGGGAGAGAAGAATGACCCGGGGGGGGTCATTTTATAGGGGGTCAAGGGCTTGTTAGGCGGTCATCTGTTTACTGTCATATCTCTTTATTCCGCCAGTGAGAAGCAGGGTGGATTCCTGGTGGACTTTCTGTCGGAAAGGACTGCTTTTGCAGATGGACAAGTGATCTTGGTGGTGGGGGTAGGGGGATTATAATGTAGTACCTGACCCCATGATTAATCACACCCACCCTCTGCTACAGACTTTAAACTGGCCCAGTCTTTAATTAAAGTTCTGAGGGAAATGAATCTGGTTTACTTGTGGAGGCTACAACAACACTTGACAACACACATTTTACACGCATATAGGACTTTCTCAAGGATCAATCTCTGGCTCATATCTTCCTTTCTCCAGCATGGGGTCTGGCATGGATTCACATGCTCGTGAATATTCCCCGTTGTCAGTCCGGGAATCCTCGGTAAAAGAATAAACTGTTTGACTTGCACTTACAAACTGTCTTTCTTCTATACACCAAACACTGAGCTCTGGGTCATACTGTCCCCAGCCAATGACTGCCCTCTCCCTAAGCCCCTCCACTGGCAGCCATCTTCACATTTTTACCGCACGTTCAAGTGTTGGGAGTCCTCGTGTTGTGCTCAGAGAGCTTTTCTACGTTTTTGCGCTTTTTCGATAAAAAGTTTCTATCGTTGTCAAATAGAGCCTGTGTGTTCTTTCGTTCCTTTGACCGGCAAGCAGGGATCTGTTTGTCGGCGTCTTTCAACGCCCCTTAAGGGCAAGAATTTCATGAAAGAGTTTCATGGAAGATTCCAGAACGCCATTGGGCCTACATCGCACTCCGGACCATGTCGGAGGAGAGGAATGAGGGAGGCTCCCTCTTCAAGCTCTGCTCCAGCTGCGGATTGAGGAACTTGTCTGTGGAGGACAAACACTCTCAGTGCCTCTACTGTCTCCATCCGGACCACAGCGAAGCATATTGTGAAATCTGCCTTGGGTTCTCCAAGCGAACCATCAAGGACAGTCACAGTAGGTTGGTGGCATGGCTTAACGCCAAGGCCTCTACCCTGTGCGGCAAGCAGGGGCATGCCTTACCCAGGACCGGCCGGTCCAAAGAGCTGGCTTATAAGTCCTTTGAGGGTGCTCGATCCGCGAGGGCCCAAGACAAGGCCAAGTACCGCAAGTTTGTTTCTGTCTGGGTTTCCGCACAAGTGGGTACCACGATACGCAGCGCACGTTCATCTTCGCCATCTGCCTCTATCGCTAGTCATAGCTCCAGCTCCTCCTCAAAGAGGAAATCGGTTAACCCAGGGAAGCTGTGGGAAAAGCCGGAGAAGACCAAGGCGCATGGAAAGGTGTCCAACCTGCCCCTGAAGGCCCAGGTGGTCCAGACTAAGTCATCCTTGAGGATCGAGCTGGTGGCGACCGGCCTTTCGAAGGCAAAAGGGGCTGACCTGGTCCAGCGAGTGGGAAAAGATCTCCACCGACCGATGGGTGCTGGACGCTCCCACCCACGGACACTCTCTAGAGTTCCAGCAGAAGTGTCCGCGGATACCACTGGTGGCCCGGCAGGAGCAGCACATCCCTCCGCTCCTGCGGGAAGTAAGGGCCATATTAAAAAAGGGGGCTATAGAGCTGGTTCCGATGTGACTGCGGGCTCCGCAGTCTACTGCAGATACTTCTTGTTGAAGAAGACTGGGGGCTGGAGGCCCATTCTAGACTTGCGGCGCCTTAACAAATACCTCAAGTCCCAAAAGTTCATGATGGTCATGTTGCAGCACGTGCTTGGCCAACTGGAGGAAGAGGACTTCTTGTCGTCGCTGGATCTGGAGGATGCATACTTCCACATCCCCATTCACGAGAAGCATCGGAAGGTCCTGTGCTTCGTAGTACAGGGAAGGCACTACCAGTTCAAGGCCCTTCCCTTCAGACTGAATTCGGCACCCAGGGTGTTCACAAAAGTGCATGGCACCAGTGGCGGCCCATCTGTGCCTACAAGGGATACATGTGTACACGTACCTTGATGACTGACTCATCCGCGCCAAGTCCAGGGAAGTAGCAGTTCAACACGAGGATCATGGGGGCTCCACAGCTTTTCTCGTGGCCATCACCTCTGCCAGGAAGGTAGGTGAGGTCCAGGTCCTTTCCTGCGAACAACCTTAGCTGACTTTTCACAACACAACGATGGTGCTGCGGATGCACCCCTCCTTCATGCCAAAGGTTCTGTCGGAATTCCACCTCAACAAGCCTTTGGTGTTGCCTGTGTTTTTTCCAAAACCTTTGTCGCCGGCTAAAAGAACTTTGCACTGGCTGGATGTGGCTTGTGCGCTGAAGTTCTATGTGGTACGCACAAAGTGTTTCCGGAAGACATCTCAACCATTCATGAACTTTGGTCCTGTGAACCATGGGAAGGCCTTGTCCAAGGCTTCCATCTCCAGGTGTCTCTCCGGCTGCATCACACACTGTCACTGGTTGTCAAACCAACCGCTGCCCGGCCGTCCGAGACCCCATTCTACCAGAGCGATCGCTGCGACGACGGCGTTCCTGTCTGGTGTGCCCCTGCTGGACATCTGCAGGGCTGCTACGTGGAGGTCCACGCACACATTTACAAGATTCTACTGCGTCCACAGGGATTCCAGAGAGGAGTCCAGGGTTGGCCAAGCAGTGCTACGCAAACCTGTTCGCTTGCAGGTGAGCCTGTTCCGGAGGGAAGAGTATTTGCTTCTGTTGAGCCTTGCCACCTCCTGTGGTTGTGTAATGTTGTACTGCTATGTATTCTTTATTCATGAGCATGTGAATCCATGCCAGACCCCATGCTGGAGAAGGAACAAGTTGCTTACCTGCAACTATTGTTCTCCAGCATGGGTCTGGCATGGATTCACATGCAAACCCTCCCTCCTGTCCCTCTGTGGCTCTTCTTGGTCATATTGCCACTTTATGGGCTATTAAATCTGAAGATGGCTGCCAGAGGAGGGGCTTAGGGGGAAGGGCAGTCATTGGCTGGGGGCAGTATGACCCAGAGCTCAGTGATTGGTTTATCGGAGAAAGACAGTTTGTAAGTGAAAGTGAAACTGTTTTTCCTTTTTGATTCCCGGCCTGACGACGGGGAATATTCATGAGCATGTGAATCCATGCCAGACCCATTCTGGAGAACAATAGTTACAGGTAAGTAACTTGTTCCTTCTGATTCCGTTTGTATCAGAGGTACTCATTGCTACCCATGTACTCTCAGATCATGCAGCAGTTGAGTGTACACTTTCAGTTGATAGGTTGTCCCCCGTTAGCAGGCCCCCATGGAAGCTGCACGACCCGGCCATCTCAGATTTGGTGTTCAAAGGACCCCGTAACTAAAGCAATAACTGATTTCTTTAGGGAAAATAGCACTGTTACCGTTCCGACTGCCACGGTATGCGACCCTATGAAGGCAGTGATTAGATGGGAACTGATTGCTCACACAACTGCTTGCACTTATAGGAATAGAACCCTAAGGTAGGCACTTTAGGGGGAGATGCGCGCTTCAGAAATGCTTCATAAGCATTTCAATTCTGTCATGGCCAGGAAGGGCCTACGGGTAGCGCGAAATAAACTAGAAGCACACTTAGCAGGACATACGGCCAAATCGATTATTCGTGCTAAGCAATCTTATTATGCCATGGGTAATATGGTGAATACATTTCTGGTTCATAAATTGAAGGCCATACATACAACAAATACTACAGCAGTGCTGGTAGACTCAGACATAAATATTCAGTACAAGGAATCGGCGAAAAGGAAGGTTTCTGAATGATATTTACCCACAGAATCTGAAGCAGGCCCGCCCCCCCATCTCTGAGACTTACGCCAGACTACCAAATCAGGCTCTCGTCTACTGGTCAGGAGAACTTAGATACTCCTGTAACCAGGGAAGAGGTGGCAATAGCAATAGTTTCTCTTAAACACAGGACCCCTAGTCCGGATGGTTTCTCAGCATCGTTTATACGATTTTTCAACCACAACTACTCAAACCTTTGACTAACTTATTCAACTTGTTCCCGGAATTTAGGGAGAGTTACTCCTTCGATGGAGTCAACTACAATTTTAATACTTAAGCTGGGGAATCCCACACAGGATTGTCACCCGTACAGGCCAATTTCTTTGAACCTGGATGCCAAGTTGTACTCTAAGGTGTTGGCCTCGAGGTTGGGGACGGTTCTACCCCAACTGATAAATCCGGATCAGGCTGGGTTTATTCCAAAGCGAAGCACACAAGACAACATCAGATGAGGCTTGGAAATCCTTGACCTAGCCAGGAGGGGATAGTCTTGCCTTGGGAGTACTCACACTGGATGCTACTAAAGCATTCGACAGAGTGCACTGGCCCTACCTTTGTGATCTTCTGCTTGCTTTTGGATTCGGCCCGTTGGCTAACTACCATTGACCTTTTACTCGAATAAGGGTTAATTGCCCCTGTCCCTATCGCTCATGGAACTAAGCAGGGTTGTCCACTGTCTCCTTTGATTTTTGCTCTTGTAATGGAGCCATTTGCGCAAAGGATCAGAGACAACTCGGAGATCACAGGGACTGAGGTAGCTTGGGTGCAACACAAAATGCCTCTTTATGCCGATGATGTCCTGCTCATGTTAACTAATATACCAACCTCCCTTGAGGCTGTCATGTCTGAATTAAGATGATTTGAACTGGCTTCTCTGTCAATTACTAGAAATCCTTGCCATAAGTGTGCCATTGCCCAAGCAAGTCATTGCCGCTGCGAGATCCACCTGTCGATTCCGTGGGCATCTGACACTATTGAGTACCTGGGGGTGAGGATTCCTGTTTCCCCGCAGGATGTATATTGGGTCAACTTCCCAGGGTTGCTTAAGGATCTTGGCGAATATCTTAAACCTTGGAGTAAGCAGGAAATATCACTGATGGGACGAATCGCTGCAGTAAAAATGAATCTTTTACCCAGATTCTTGTATCTTTGTCAAGCCTTGCTAGTTAAGATACCCAATATTGAAGTACGTATGCTGCAGCGTAGCGTCCTACAATTTATCTGTGTGGGCAAAAAGCCTAGAGTTCCAAAAGCTGAGGTTTTAAGCGATGCCCGGAGGGGAGCAATGGCGGCTCTGGGCCTCCTCAGGTATTATGTGGCTGCTCGGGTTACGCACATTTTGGCTTGGAGGTCCCCTCCCAGATGGGTAGCTCTTGAGAAAGCCAACTCCTCCTGCCGGTTATCTTTCTTACCCTTTATTGACAATACTAAACTCCCCGATCTGACACACACTTGAGCTCGACAAAAATCTTGCTGTATTACTGGCACGTGGCTTTTATGAAGAAGTGGGTGAATCGGGTTTCAGACCGTGCTCTCCAGTCTTTGGTAATGCAGAATTCTCCCCAGGATTCTTAGGGAATAGTTTTTCAAATTGGCATAATGGGGGTCTGCATAGCTTGCATCAGCTGTACCAGGAGGGCTCTCCTCTCTCGTGTCCGAATGTAAGGCTCAATTCTCACTAACCGAAGGAGAATGATTTAGATATGGTCATATTCGGCACTGTATTTCACAACTGTGAGGAGCCAGGTGACCCGCGAAGGTGAGAGTATTGGGATGTACCCAACAGTATGGCATAGATGGGGGTAGAATCTCGTGCTTTTATAAACTTTTGGGAGGCAACTTACTAACCGTCAGATCGTCCTACCTTGCCATTTGGAAAGCGGATGTGGGACCTCCTGTCGAGGATTTATGGGAAGAGATCTGGGCTAGAAACCACGCCTCCTCTAGATGTGTAACCAATAGAGAATGTATGCATACACTTTGCTACAGATGGTAGCGGCCTCTGCTAACTTTACATAAAATGAATGCTGCTTTGAACTCGGCTTGCTGGAGGGGGTGCGGCCTTGGGAAGCTACTTTCATATGTGGTGGTCCTGTCATGTGATCCACACTTTTTGGGTTGCTGTACTGTCTCACATTAAGGAGAGAACTGCAGTGGACTTACCCCTGGCTCCACTAGTTGGCCTATCGCGGTGCTCAGTGGAAGATGTGTACCCTAAATCGGGTTGCAGAGCACAATCGGCGACACACCAATTTTTAGCAACTAAAATATAAATAGCACGATCGTGGAAGGCTCTTATGGGGCCAGTATTGGCACAATGGTGGATGGAGGTATGGGACATCTTGGTCGACGAAAAAGTTACAGCATGTGTAAAACAATGCGCTGCCTTGGTATCTAAATTTCTGGCTCCCATTTGTTGACTATTACCAGAATTTTCCCTCCCTAACTTTTAAACCGTCTCTACTTTCAAACTATTCCTTGATGTGATGTCCTTGGTGTGGTACTTTTTTTTATTTTAACAAGGTTATGCATTTTCGCATTAGCGCCTCGGTGGTGGGATGGCTTGTTGGACCCGGGAATGTTGTGCATTATGCATTCAGCCATATTTTACTGTCTATGCATGTCTCGCATCCTTGTTTGAATAAAAGGTTTGGGGAAAAAGTTATAGAATTTTGCTTTTATACTTAACAGATACTTCATTGTTCTGATATTGTGAAATGTGTAGGCTTAATTGAGCTGCAACAAGAATGCTGTGTGACTTGACTAGTTTATATTTGTGTATGATTTTGTATTATCTGGGGAGATGGTTTGTATTTATGGCCTGTATTGTTTGTCTAATTGTGCATAGGAGACTTTTAAATATTCATGTTCGTGTGCAAGGTTTGTTGGAAACCAAAGCACAAATGGAAAAATAAATAAAAAAGAATGCTAATCCATGCACTGGGAGAAATTGTAAACCCTGAGGTGCAGGCCCGTTTCTTGGCCCGGGCAAGGCGGGCAGCTGCCCGGGGCGCAACCGCCAGGGGGGTTCGCAATTACCCCGCTACACTGGAACCTCTGGAGGGGATAAAATTCCCCAGTTTGTGGGGCGGCGCATTGCCGTGGGGAAAGTTCTGTGGATCAGGTACTGGCGCTGCCCCTTCCGACTGTAATGTCACAAGTACTACGTAACATTACAGAAGTCAGAGGCTTCCTCCGACCACTTTAGCGCCACTTGGGGGGGGCATAAGCACAACAATTAAAACACTTCAGGTCCCAATGCAGCTAAAACCAGCTCCTCCCATCACAATGCAGGCAGGAAACTGCTAATGGTGGGCCATTGGTCACTGAATGGTTTCGTGCTGACATTGTGTTGGGAGGGGAGGTAGTGTGGGGCGTGGGCGTGCACTGTAGGCAGCTTTGCCTCTCCCAAAATAAAGCGGCGCTATTTCTTTCATGCTGCTTCTTTGCCAAACTTTATAACAATTCCACTTTAAACCACTTCCATGGCACTGGTGATGAGTTACTTCATTATGCTGATAATAGTTTTGATCAGTGTTGCTGAGTAAATATTCTTTAAGCCATGACCCGGTTCATTTATTTATTCATGCAATGTTTGTCGGGTACATGGACACAGATTATTTATTTATGCAATGTTTGTCGGATACCTGTATCTGACAAACATTGCATAAATAAATCGGTACCCGACAAACATTGCATGAATAAATGAATAATCCGGTTCCATGTCTCCTTATAACAAGTCAACAGTCAGACTTTACTGTATCAAAGCATACACTTGATTCCCATTGAAAGAATTTTAAAGTGATTGTTTATTGTGTTCGGGTGTCTCCTTGCCATTGCCCTTTTGGCTTAGGTTGCCTCCAAACCCCCTTCAGCATCTTGTGTTCTTTGATGGTTGCATATACTGCATCCTGTGCCATATTCATGTTCTCTTGGTGTGCCCAGTCCTCATTATCTGCAGCCTAAGTGGGACTAGAGCATACAATTGTCTTGGGCACCAATGAAAAAGTGGCCCACTGTTGCAAATGGCAATTCATTCCTTGTGTAACGGACTGTTTGACTTTGGGTAGGAGTCCCTTAATGGTGTAGTTTGGGAGTGGGGTGGGGTGCGATGCAGTGGGGCTGGGGCGCGGGGTGCGGTGGGGTGCGGTGGGGCTGGGGCGTGGGGTGCGGTGGGGCTGGGGCGCGGGGTGCGGTGGGGATGGCGCATTGGGTGCGGTGGGGTGCGGGATGGGATGTGGGGGGGTGTATTCCTAGTGTTTCGCTCTGGGCACCAAATGGATTAGAAACTGCCCTGCTGAAGTGCGTTATAATGGTTTTCAAACAGGCAACATAACTGTGGAAACCATGATGACCATTCTCCGTGATAAAGAGAGTGGAATTAACATGCAAGGAGGATTCATGACAAGTGGGAGTATGGCATCCATCCTGCCACAAGACTGCAGCCTACCTTGTGTTCACTTATTTACAGGCACGCCTGATGCAGACAGGTGTGAAACCATTGTTCGCTAAACACTCCTTTTGCTTGGTATAATATTTCTTTACATTAATGTTTTGGCTATAGAACAGTGATAAAACACACAAGTTATGAAATAGTTAAGTTGACATTCATCACACAATGTTGTCCATGCACGAAGCCCCCAAAACAGACCACCTTGAGTTAAGCATTTCCATAAAACATTCAGGTGCTTCGTTTCAGCAATATGGTGATTAGCCCTCTCTTAACATGGCATTCTTCCGTGTTAATGTGTCTACGTACATGGGGGAGTAAACAATGTTACGTTGGTGTCATGAAACAGAAAAGTCAAAATGTTTTTCATTTATGTGATTTTTATTATTTTTTGATCCCAGCAATTAAACCACTGTACAGGGCTTTTGTAATCCTCGGTGACAGGGGCGTTGCTAGGGGGGGCTAAGGGGGCTATAGCCCCTGGTCTTTTGGTTGTAGCCCCGGATAGAATCGCAGGAGCTACAGCCAAAAAACTAGCTAGCCCCCAGTCCCAACAGTTCCGACATCAACTTAGCCCCGGGTCTTTTCCAGACCTAGCAACTCCCCTGCTCGGTAGCCTTTCAAATACTGTGCTTTCGTTGTGTTGGTGCAGAAGGGTCCCTCCTTTGTTCCTGCTCAGTCCCGTGTGTGCCTCGAGCTCCTGTATTCCCACCACAGCCCCGCAGTGTAGAGCTCGGTTCTACTCCATGCGACTTAATTTCTTCAATCCCCCTCTTTCCCAGTCTCCCATTCCTCTCTCCACGGCCGCTCAGTGTTGCCAGGTCAGAAGGAAAAAATAAGCTGAATGTTCCTTTAAAACAAGCCCAAAACAAGCTGACTCCCAACCAAATAAGCTGCAAAAACAAGCGCACCTCTAAAATAAGGTGGAAAGGTCTCAGAAGTTGAAAAATAACTATAACGCAAAGAATACATACAGAGAGCTCAAACATATGTTAACAAAAAGCATTTATTAAAATTGTTATTTTCTAACAATTGGTGTCTATTTTAATTTGTTGTATGTGTGCGACTTATAAAAGCAACATTATTGGCTTTTTGGATCCTTGGCTGCTCTGGTGCTTGATTCGTCGCTCACCTCTGGTCCTTGGCTCCATTGCAGGTACCTGCCAAGTAGCCCCATGTACTTCATGACGCTGAGCCAGTCCAGGCATTTCCTATTAAATGCTAGGACTGGTATTTTATTTCTTCCCATTATAAGTATGGGCCTACAAGGACCAGTATGCAAAGGGAAAATCCAGGACTAGCTCATGGCGACAAGCGTGACATGGCCCCAGTGCTTTAAGTGGGCCGGGGCCTGCCGGGGCCGGGCCCCGCCAGTCTCCAAAAAGTGGGGCTGAGCCGGGGCCCTGCCGGGGCCCCCCAGTCCCACCACGCCATGGCAGGACGCATTATCCCGCCATGGCCGCAGCCGCGACGGGAGATGCGCGCGCCAGTGTAACGTTAGGCATGTGGACAGAAGTGCCAGCCAGCCACAGCGTCGCTGAGGCTGGCTGGCACTTCTGTCAGTCACTGTAACTTCCCCGATGACCCCCCCATCTGAAGGGTCATCAGGGAAGTTACAGTTCCTTCGTTTGCCCTCGCCAGGTCACTGACCCTCTGTGAACCTGCAGGCTCCATGATCTAATACGTAGATTACATCACGGCGCCCGCGGGTTCCCAGAGGGTGAAAGACGCCTTGGGCTCTGTGATCTCTGCTCAGAGCAGCGATCACTGAGCCCGAGGTGCCTGTCTCCTTTGGCAAATCTTTATAAAAGATGCCTTGAAATGTGTACATTTCAAGCCATCTTTTATAAACGTAGAAATATTTCTACGTTTATAACAGACGGCTTGAAACGTACACAATTCAAGGCATCTTTTATAAAGCTTTGTCGACGGACAAAACCACCTTGGGTTTTGTCCGTCCTCAACGCTTTATAAAAGATGGCTGGTACGTTTCAAGCCATCTTTTATGAACATAGAAATATGTTACATATTTCTATGTTTATAAAAGGTGGCTTGAAAAGTACACAAACCATGGTAAGGTAAGCACACAAGTGTGCGTAACTTACTATGGTTTGTACACTTTCAAGCCACCTTTTATAAACATAGAAATATGTAACATTGCTATGTTTATAAAAGAAAGCTTGAAAAATACACAAACCATACTAGTACGCATACAAATACATAAATGCTCTACTACATTTATATATTTGTTTGCGCACCCTACTATGATTTGTGCACTTTTAGGCCACGCCCACAGCGGATATCACGCCCCAAACGAGGGCCCCCCCTCAATTTCTTACCCCACTTAAAGCACTGCATGGCCCCCCCACTGTCGTTCTTCTGGTATTGGGAAACCTGGTTGATTGCTGTCATCTGGTCCTTGGTTCATATAGTCCATCACCCCTCTGGTCATTGGCTCCCTCATGACTTACTCCTCTAGTAAATCACTAGCCCACCCATTGACTGTTCATTGCCATGCTAATCCCCAACCCCAGGGCTTTAAGTGGGCCGGGGCCTGCCGGGGCTGGGCCCCGGCAGGCTCTGAAATTTCGTTTTGAGGCGGGGCCCTGCCGGGGCCCAGTAATCTCCCCTGGCAGCCCCGGCCACTACACGAAAAGGCATTTTTTTCTACAGCCTGAAGCGCTCGCTCGTTTGCGAGAGCTTCAGGCTACAGAAAAAAATGCCTTTCAGCTATAATGGTGGCGCCGCACCTGCGAGGCATCCCTTTAATCAAGAGATTCCCGTCGGCCGGCGCCACCATTATGGAAAAAACGTGAGGCCGCTGAAAGCAGAGGCCTTGCTTTCTAAATACTGGAGCTGCCGCGCATTCGCGGGAGTTTCAGTATTTAGGAAAAAGGCCTCTGCTTCCAGTGGCCTCACGTTTTCAGCCTTAATGGTGGTGCTGCCCCTCCCCAGCTGGCGAGGGGCAGCACCACCATTAAGGCTGAATAGGCAGGCGCTGTCCCCTGCCAGGCAAGCCTACACAAAATAAATGCAGAGATCAGCACCCTCTCCCCATAGGGGAGAGGGTGCTAATCTATACGAAAGGCTGCCTGGCAGGGGTGGCAGTAGCCCATTGAGCCCGGGCTTGTTAAGGGGGCGTGGCCTAACGGGCCATCAAGACCCCCGCTGTTAGGCCACGCCCCCTCGATGAGCCCCGGCTCGATTTGTAGTGCCACTTAAGGCACTGCCCAACCCTGTTCTTGCCCCTCCCCGCCCAAAACACCTTCTCATGGGAACTCTTTGTGCTCTCTTTAATCAAGCCTTAACATTAAACTTTGCACTCAATGCTGAATGAATTTGAGCTGTAAATGCTACTGGTGTAATAGAAATGTCTTAACCTGGTCTGCGTTCAGCCAATCAAGTTAAAAGCACTGTGTGTGTCCTTCAGTTAGTCATGTTAAAAGTTTTTGGCTTTTGCAAACTTATCAGGCATTTGCCAGGCACTGCCATTAGATGCCCTGGTACTTGCACCATTTTGCACCTGGTGCCGTTCATACAACTAAAGATAGCAGTGCCTACCAAGGGCCTTTCCCATGCCTACACAAAACCCTAAACTATTGTCATTGTCTATGCTTGTTTCCATCATGACTAAACTACATGTTGCTGTAAATACCCCGTGTTTACCTCTTGGCTAGGTAATGCGTCTTCAAAGGGTCTCTCATATTGAAAGAGCCCATCAATGCAAAAGAAAGGAGTACTTGCAGGTTCACATCAGGAAGGCAATCAGCCCGAGCCTCACAGCGTGTGCATAACAGCTTAAGGCAAGACGGCATGTTCGCCTTTCATATTCATTTTTTTTTGTAAATGGGGCCAAGTCAGACAGACTGGCAAACAAGCGGAACAATAAGCACACAATTAAGGAAAAACGCGGACAAAAACCGCGACAAGCAACCTGCTAATATTATAAGCGACTTTGGGCAAAAACAAGCCCAAAGTCACTTATAATATAATAAGCGGACATGGCAACACTGCGGCCGCTACAAAAGAATAAAATATGAGAACTGCTTAAATGATGGACACGGGCACTCAAGGACAGGGGTGGAGCTACGCAGATCATTGGCCAATCCCAGGAACAGAAATGTAGGAGGGCGGGCTATGACATTAGCTTTTCATTTCGGGCTGCATGTATGGCTGTAGCCATCAAGTGGGCGTGACTCCGAAGATTGCCGAACGCTGCCTCCCACAATCTACCATGGGAGGCAGGATAGCATACAACACCGGGACCTGTCAGTTCACTGTCTGAGACTTGCGTTATTTGGCTTTCATCTTCATTATGTGCTGTGTATTCCCCATTAGGAATACATTAGGAGTGTGACATAGGATTCCCCAAGACCGTGCTTACATCCATGGGGGGCATGCACCTGCTTCGTCTGGGGTGAATGGTCATTCCTTTGCTTTGTTTCTCTTGCGTGGCTCAGAGGGATTGGATGTTTGCACAAGCTGTTGTCTTTAAATTTCCCCCATCCACAAAGCCTGCAGCTATCAGAGAGTAGTGGGCCGCGTGGCTGTGTGAGATTCTACTTGCCGCAATCTGCTCCATTATGTGGGCTGCTTGTTGCTTCCTCCTTTCTCAGCACCATCATCCGCTCCGCTCGCCGTTCGTATTAAAATACAGGCTCCCGTTCATATTTTCAGCTCCCTCGCCGCCTTTCCTCGGTCCGCTTATTCTATCCCCACAGCGGAGTCATGAATGCATTCGTGTTACACTCTGTCTGCGCATGCTCGCCTCCCCTTCGTGTGGCCTAATGTCACAATCACTTCTCCCCTCCAGCCCCTCTTTTAATATAACCGGTTGCGCTGTTGCTGGGTTTACCGGGAATACCAGGGCTGCAGCAGCTGTGAACAGCGTTCCACCGAGGGGTTACACGAGTATTTCCATGTCACGGAGCCCATTCGGTATGCCCGTCATCTTGGTTAGGCTCTGACTTTTCGTATTCTATGTTGCTTTGTCGGGGGACGTTCAATCGCCACCTCTTCTGCAGGGGTTGCTCTCCCAACGCTCCGGTGCACATAGCTTCCCTCAGAGTGTGTGATAAGCTCCTATGAGGGGGGGGTAAAGGGGCTCAGAGACAACGTGCGTGCCGGAGTTCACAGAGGGAGGATGTTCCTCGGTCCTCGGCTAGCCATGCCCCCTCTTCTCTTGGCCTTTCTTAATACTTTTAAGGTGGGGGTGAAGTGAACCACCTGTATAAGTGTGCTAGTTGTTTAGCTTTGCGTGTGGAGAGAGGAGCTAGTTTGGCTATTGCTCCAAGTACCGTTTCATTATACTGTTTTGTCATTAGAGTAGGGTCATTATTTTCAATGTTTTGGGATGCTAGCATTGGTTTCAGGAGAGGTAATAGACTATTGGTTGTAATATTTCTCGATGGGGCGGCCAGAGCCAACTGTGGGAGGTTGGTGGGGCCTAACTTAGTATCAATGTTTAAAGTTATGAGATGGTGGTCAGACCATAGGCAGGAAGAGTTCGAGGTGATGGCTGACTTGCAGTTAAGATCCGCGATTGTCAGGAATAAGGGCTGGTGCCGCCGGGGAGTAACTAAGTTTGCTTATTAAAGCATTGGTAAAGAGAACTACATTTCCCAGCATTCCGGGGAGGACCTGTAGTTCAGCGCAAGTTGCCGCGCGTTGCCAGCTGCAAGTAATGAAGGGCAGCATAAAGCCAACACGCTCGCAACCGCATGTGTGGCTTATTTTGTGTTCCTGGATGGGTGCGGTCGGAGCGAGACGTGAGCGAAGCTTTCCTTACAGCCGTAAGACTTTGGAGCAAGACGAAGCTGGCAGACTGGCTGGCAGTTGTTACAGTGTCTTCTTCAGACTCCGAGTGGTTCCGTGGGGCCGCTCAGAGCTCAATAAGTACTGGGCACATTATGAGTTTCCTGCAAAGTGTGTGTTTTCAGTGAATCCTTGTTAAGGACTTCGATGCTTAATACGCGTGTGTTTAAAGGCACACGGCAGAGTGCGGACCATGTTTAGGGTTGCTAAATCAGCAACATACAGTACAGGACATTCAGGGTTAGGGGCTGTTTAGGCACAACAGTGATCTGTGTCCCTGTCTGGGCATGTACATTATGGCTATATGTGTTCAGTGTTACTTCAGCTTGCCCAACGGGCCATGTGTCATGTATTTCATGTATGGAATCTAATTCCATTGTTGGTGTTCATCTATGCTTGCTATATGTTTATCTTGTTACATGTTCACACGTATTAAGGTGTGTTTATACGATTTAGAGGTAGGCTGGAGGCAAGATTTATAAGCGCATACCCTATGTGTTTGGTTTAGTAAAAGAACTAGATAAGGAGGTTTTTCCCTGTCCTTCCCCTTTCCTATCCACCTTAGGAGTTCCCTAACCCTCTATCCGGTGTTCCTACATCCCTACCCTATCCACAACCTCTTCCTAACTCCTCTTCCCCCCATTGGCTGCCACGTGGTGTCCTGTGTCTATAATCAGGCGCCTGTGCCAACCACGGGTGGAGGGTTGAATTCATTCGGCTTCTGTGGTTCGGGGGAGAGTGTCGATTCCTCTCCTCCAATATTGTGTGCATACTGACATAATAAGCCACCCCCATATTGGGATACTAAAACCACCCAAGCCAAATGGATATGACTCCTCCGCCTTTAGCCGATGTGCTAAAGGCTCTTCAAGATATTCAGTTAGAATTAGCACAGGCACGCCAAGAGTCAGACAACTTAAAAGTACAAGTACAAGGTTTGATGGCTCAGCGAACTCCCTTGGAGGGGGCTAGTGGGTCTAATGTTAGAGAACCATCTACTAGTCAAAATGCTACCGTTATTGTTCAATCTCCTAGTAATGTACCGTTAGCAGCACCTGAACGGTTTCTGGTGATCCTCGGAAGTATATGATGTTTCTTACACAATGTAGATTGCATTTTCTGTGTAAACCCATGGCGTTTGAGACCATTCAGGCCAGAACGGCATTTGTAATATCATACTTGACAGGGGATGCGGCGGCCTGGGCAATGCCCTTGGTTCAAAAGGATGATCCTTTGCTGTATAGTTGGGATGGGTTTTTGGCAGAATTTGGAAGGTTGTTTGATCGGCGGGAAGTGTCTTTGGCCCAAGATAAAGAATTATTAGGGTTGAAGCAGGGTGCTAAAGATTTGGTAACGTATGTGACCCAATTTAATAGATTGGTGATTGAAACAGAATGGCCAGAGGCTAAACAAACAGTGTTATTTTATCAAGGATTGAAGGATGAACTAAAGGATGCCATTGCTCAAGTGGAACCGCAACCTAGAACATGTACAGCTATGATAGATTTGGCATTGAGACTAGATCACAGATTGAACGAGAGAAGAGGTGAAAGAAAAAGACCAGAGGCCGTCTCGTTTGCGAGACTAGATAGAAGTAGAGGAGGAAGGTTGAGTGAGGTGGAACCCATGCAGATTGGTAGTATTAGAGGACCTTTATCAACAGCGGAAAAAGAGCAGCGTAAAAGTTACAATCTATGTCTCTATTGTGGACAAGCAGGGCATTTTATCCGCAATTGCCCTAATACTCCTCAGAAAGGGGGCGGGGGAGACAAGAGCAAGAAGGAAACGGTAAAAGAGATGGGCCGGCCTTAGGGGGAACACAGGTGTCTGGCCCGAGTGAAGTAAGGTTCCCTAGATGGGTAGCAAACACGGTTGGAAGCAAAACCTCTCATTTTTATATCTTGGTGACATTATGTTTTGCGTTGTCCAAAAAAGAGGCATGGGCAATGGTGGATTCGGGGGCTACGGGAAATTTTGTAGACATTACTTTGGCTGAACATTTAGGATTACCTGTGCAAGACAAGGAGAGGGTGGAAGGTGTGCAGTCAGTGGATGGGTCCCCGTTGATATCCGGACCAATTCGGAAGCAGACTGAGAAATTGGAGATCATGTGTGCGGCAGGTCATAGAGAGGAAATCACATTTGATTTGATAGCAGCACCTCAGTTTGGTGTGATCCTGGGAATGCCTTGGTTGAAAAAACATAATCCAAGAATTGACTGGGTAAAGCAGAGGTTGTGGTTCGAGGAACAGGAGTGTAAGGAACATATGTTATCAGAATTGGGACCGGCAGCATTGTTGGTGGAAAGGAAACTGGATATGCCAGTAGTAGGAGCGGTGGAAACAGAGATCCCTGCCCAGTATATGGAATTTGCTAAAGTTTTTGACAAAAGAGGAGCAGAACAACTACCACCGCATCGACCATATGATTGTGTTATCGAATTAGAGGAGGGGGCCAAGTTGCCTTGCAGTTGGATATATGCTCTCACTGAAACCGAAAACAAACATCTCAGAGAATATCTTGATGAGATGTTGGCTAAAGGGTTTATCCGACATTCAACTTCCCCTGTTTCTTCCCCCCTATTTTTTGTTCCCAAAAAGGATGGCACGTTACGAACATGCATTGACTATCGTGCATTAAATAAGGTCACAATTAAGAATAGGTTTCCTTTACCTTTGATTTCTGTCTTGTTGGATCAAGTACGGTCCGCAAAGATTTACACTAAGTTTGATTTGAGAGGTGCCTCTCATTTGATAAGAGTTAAGGAGGGTGATGAGTGGAAGACGGCCTTCAGAACCAAGTTTGGGTTGTTTGAGTACCTTGTAATGCCATTTGGTTCATGTAACGCTCCGGCGGCCTTTCAGTTTTTTATGCAAGAAGTATTGCGAGATTTCATTGACATTTTTGTTATTGTTTACATTGACGACATTTTGATATACTCAGATTCCCCAGAACAACATGTTGGACATGTACAGGCCGTGTTGAAGCGTCTGCAGGAATACCAACTTAGTGTAAAATTGGAGAAATGTGTATTCCATGTAAAACAGGATGAATTTTTAGGATTTATTCTGACTCCAGCAGGAGTGGTTATGGCAGTAACTGAGTGGTCTTCCCCGCAGTGCATTAAAGATATCCAATCATTCTTAGGGTTCGCCAATTTTTATCGGCGTTTCATTAGTAATTTCTCCAAGATAGTTTCTCCTATCACACAATTACTTCGGAATGCAGTAAGATTTGTTTGGAATTCTGAGGCAGAAAACGCTTTCAAAGAATTAAAGAAAGCCTTTACTACAGCACCCGTGTTAAGACATCCAAACATTGAGAAAGCTTTTCAGGTGGAGACAGATGCTAGCAATGTGGCCATAGGAGCTATACTGTCACAGAAAGAGGAGGATGGAATATGGCATCCAGTGGAATTTTTCTCTAGAAAATTGACCGGTTGTGAGCAGAACTACTCCATTACTGATGAGGAATTGTTGGCTATTCGGGCAGCCTTTCTAGAATGGAGACATTATTTACTAGGGGCACGGCATCCGGTGGTGATGGTAACAGATCACAAGAACTTGGAATATTTTAAAACTGCACAAACCCTGAGCCAGAGACAACTGAGATGGTCCCAGTATTTTAATGAGTTTGATTTTGTGGTAACATTCAGACCAGGCAGTAAAAATGGGAAGGCGGATGCCTTATCCCGACAACAAAATACAGACAATCTAGTAGAGGAAGTCAAAACAATTATTGCCCCAGAAAAAGTTATTGGAGCAGTCACTAAACACATAACTGACCAAACAAAGAAGGTGTTGTCACCAAGTCAAATGCAGAAGTGGAAAAATATGGATGCAACCCGAATGGTGCGGGAGGGGTTGCCTTATCATAATGGGCATTTGTACTTACCCACCAAAGAATTACAAGAAAAGGCGTTGTATTGGTGCCATAATTCTCCTTTAGCAGGACATGCTGGGCAAAGGAAAATGCAAATCATGTTAGAGAAGTACTTTTGGTGGCCTACATTAAGAAAAGATGTGGAGAAATATTTATTACATTGTGAAAATTGTGCGCGTAATAAGTCTGAGCATGTAAAAAAGAGAGGGCTCTTACAACCATTGGCCACTCCTGAAAGAGCATGGACTCACCTGTCAATGGATTTCATTACTGACCTACCACCCGATAATCAGTTCAATACCATTTGGGTGGTGGTAGATTTTCTGTCCAAACAAGCCCATTTTGTTCCATGTGTGGGAATTCCGGGAGCAGGCAAGTTGGCAGAGTTGTTTTTGCAACATGTAGTCAGATTGCATGGTCTGCCAAAGAGCATTGTGTCGGATAGGGGCTCGCAGTTTACATCCAGGTTTTGGCGTGCTTTCTGTCGGATGTTGGGAATCAATTGTGCTCTGTCCACTAGCTATCATCCCCAAACCGATGGGCAGACCGAAAGAGTGAACCAGACATTGGAGCAATACCTGAGAGGTTACCTGGGGGATGGCAGAGAATCGTGGGTGCAGGCACTGTGGTTGGCGGAGTTTACATATAATAACACTTTTCACAGTTCTTTGGGAATGGCACCTAATGAATGTTTGTATGGGCATGAACAAAACATGATACCAGAACTACCAAGCATGGAAAATATGCCAGCGTTGCAAGAGCTAAAACAGTTGCTTCTTCAAGTCGGACAGAGGGCACACACAAATCTGGAGAGAGCCAAAGAAGCATATAAAAGACAGGCGGCTAAACATCGACAAAAAAGTCCGCAGTATCAAGTGGGGGATAGAGTTTGGTTATCAACACGCAATCTTTCATTGGTAGGATCACGTAAATTTATGCCTCGGTTTATTGGTCCTTATGAAATATGTAAGTGTGTATCAAATACTGCTATGAATTTGCGTTTGCCAAAGACTGTGCCGGTACATCCGGTATTTTATGTATCTTTACTTAAACCTGCAGCTCCCGGAATGAAGACCAAACGGCCTCCACCCATTGTACAAGATGGACAAGAGGAATACGAGGTCAAAAGGATTTTGGACCTGAAAAGGAAGAAGAAGCATCTATGGTACCTCATTCAATGGGTAGGTTACGGACCAGAAGACTGTTCATGGGAGCCAGCAGAGGCCGTACATGCCCCCAGATTGGTGAAATTATTTAATTTGAGACATCCGGAAAAACCCAGGCCTGGAAAGAGGCCTGGGAGAGGAGGTAATGTCAGGAATGCCGCCGGGGAGTAACTAAGTTTGCTTATTAAAGCATTGGTAAAGAGAACTACATTTCCCAGCATTCCGGGGAGGACCTGTAGTTCAGCGCAAGTTGCCGCGCATTGCCAGCTGCAAGTAATGAAGGGCAGCATAAAGCCAACACGCCCGCAACCGCAGGTGTGGCTTATTTTGTGTTCCTGGATGGGTGCGGTCGGAGCGAGACGTGAGCGAAGCTTTCGTTACAGCCTGTAAGACTTTGGAGCAAGACGAAGCTGGCGGACTGGCTGGCAGTTGTTACAGCGTCTTCTTCAGACTCCGAGTGGTTCCGTGGGGCCGCTCGGAGCTCAGATAAGTACTGGGCACATTACGAGTTTCCTGCAAAGTGTGTGTTTTCAGTGAATCCTTGTTAAGGACTTCGATGCTTAATACGCGTGTGTTTAAAGGCACACGGCAGAGTGCGGACCATGTTTAGGGTTGCTAAATCAGCAACATACAGTACAGGACATTCAGGGTTAGGGGCTGTTTAGGCACAACAGTGATCTGTGTCCCTGTCTGGGCATGTACATTATGGCTATATGTGTTCAGTGTTGCTTCAGCTTGCCCAACGGGCCATGTGTCATGTATTTCATGTATGGAATCTAATTCCATTGTTGGTGTTCATCTATGCTTGCTATATGTTTATCTTGTTACATGTTCACACGTATTAAGGTGTGTTTATACGATTTAGAGGTAGGCTGAGGCAAGATTAATAAGCGCATACCCTATGTGTTTGGTTTAGTAAAAGAACTAGATAAGGAGGTTTTTTCCCTGTGCTTCCCCTTTCCTATCCACCTTAGGAGTTCCCTAACCCTCTATCCGGTGTTCCTACATCCCTACCCTATCTACAACCTCTTCCTAACTCCTCTTCCCCCCATTGGCTGCCACGTGGTGTCCTGTGTCTATAATCAGGCGCCTGTGCCAACCACGGGTGGAGGGTCGAATTCATTCGGCTTCTGTGGTTCGGGGGAGAGTGTCGATTCCTCTCCTCCATTATTGTGTGCATACTGACAGCGATCCAGTCGAGGATGCAGCCTTTCACATGTGTGGGGTTCTGGATCCGGTGAGAGAAGCTTAGTGCGGACATAGTATTGGCAAGGGATAATGCATTTTTGTCTAGAGGGTCGTTAATAACTAAGTTGAATTCACCCATGATAATAGTTTGGGATTTAGGTTTAGAGTTGGAAGATAGGAATTGGGTTACATCAGTTTTTTGAATGTGAGTACAGGCGATGGGGGTCTATAGATCAAGTGGATATTTAATGTGGTGGGAGGAGACAGTCATTTTTACTGAAAGTAATTCTCCCGATGGGATGGGTGTATTTGGTGTTTCTCTCATATTAAGGGTATTTTCTACAATGGCTACACCTCTGCCTTTAGCAGAGGGCCTGTCCATCCAACAAAGTGTGTAGTCATTTGGTATGGCTAGGGCCAGGGCTGGGCCTGCTGCCGCATGGAGCCATGATTCTGTAATGGCTAGGAATCGTGATTATGTGTAGCGATGATATCTGTGATGTCTAGGGCATGGGCCGGTAGGGATATGGCTTTAATGAGGTAATGAGGGCACCCTGGATGTAGTGGTTAGAATTGCTATTTATTTTTTTTTAACTTTAGTTTTTATTAGCATTTTAATACAACTGACAAAATAAACGAACTGAGAAACCCCTTGCCCCTCCCTCCCACCATCCCCCCACCCCACTGCCCCGTGTCCTGATCCGTGCTGCCGCCTAGGGAGACTCCGAGTGTTCTCTTCACATCCTGTGTCTTGGAAATGATGCGTTACCTCCGCTATCCAGTCCCTCACTGACCCCTAGTAGTCCTGTACTTTCGGGCAGAGCCACCACATGTGGCCTCTGGAGCCTGTTTGTCCGCACCCTCTCGGGAACCTTGGGGACACCCCGGAAACATCTTCGACAGTTTTGCGGGGTCCCTGTGCCACCCCTGTAACATCTTAAAGTTGTGCTCCATGTCTGCGGTGAAGAGGTTTCCATGAAAAGCTATTTTGAATATTCTAGCCCAGGCATCCTCTGAGATCTCTTCACCTGCCAGGTCATTCCAGAACGTGCGGAAGTCCCTCCTTCCTTGAAGATTATAAGTATTTAGAATTTTGTACATACTGGATACCGCCCCCTTTCTCGAGGTCGCCGAGTCAAGGAGCTTCTCGAAAGGGGTCAACTGTCTCCTCAGGTTAGGACCCCATGACTGGTCACAGAGGATGCCCTTCAGGCGGAGGTATTCAAAGAGGGAAAGCGACCCTTGACCGAGCTTGTCCCTCAGGTCCTCGTAGGGAAGGAATTAGCCCTTCCTGAACATCTGCCCAGCCCATTCCATTCCCATGTCTGACCAGTTCTGAGAGTGTCGGAATCCTTTACTTCCCAATTTTAGGGGGTGGCCCCAGAGAGAGGTCATCGGGGACGACCATGTGGTAAGGTATGCAGTACGGGGGCCCTCTTTCCAGATGTCCCAGAGGACTCGCAGGGTCGGATAGGTCTTTAGATGTTTCGGAATCGACCTGCGTGGGGCCCATAGGAGGTCGCGGACCTTTAGGGGGTGGGCGTCCATATCCTCCAAATATGACCAATACGTTCCTAGACCCTCTTTCATATGCTCCAGGAGGACGCGCAATTGGGCAGCAGAGAAATAAAGGTGGAAGTCCGGCAAACCAAATCCCCCCTCCTCCCTCGGCAGAGTCAAAGTGGCCCTCCCGGGTTTTCGGGGTCTTCCCCTGCCATACAAAGTCTCGAACCCCATTTTGTAGATCTCTAAAGGTCTGTACTGGGACGCTGGTCGGGAGTGCCGTGAAAAGGTACAGGAGCCGTGGCAATACTTTCATCTTTACTGCAGTCATCCGGCCATACCATGAGAGGATCATCTTACCCCATCTCCTCAAGTCGGATATTATCTCTGCCATCATGGGGTCATAGTTGGCAGAACCCAGTTTCGTTATGTCTCTGGTTAGAAGAACCCCCAGGTACCGTACAGCGGCATTCTCCACTTTAATCCCGTGAAACCTGTCTAGAGGGTCTAGCGCTCGGTCTTTTATTCTCATTGGGAGCAAGACAGATTTAGCAGTGTTAATTTTCAGGCCGAAGAAGCGACCAAATGAGGCCACCAGGGCCAGGAAGGGGGGAAGCGAGGAGACAGGGTCCACCAGATAGGCTAGAATATCGTCCGCGAATAGGGAGACCCAAAATTCGACCTCACCCCTTCTAATACCCTTGATGTTCCGGTGAGCTCTAATCGCTATTGCCAGAGCCTCCATTGTAAGAACGTACATCATGGGGGAGAGCGGGCAGCCCTGCCTCATCCCCCGGGTGAGGGGGAAAGATTCGGACAGCTTCCCGTTCACCTGGACCCTCGCCGTGGGAGCTCTATAGAGGGCAGTCACCCAGCCCATGATGTGAGGCCCGAAGCCCATTCTTTGGAGGAGGAGTTCCATGTATCGCCACTCAAACCTGTCGAAGGCTTTCTCCGAGTCTAGGGAGAGGACACATGCGTCGAGCTCCGTTGTTTGAGCGAAGTGGACCAAGTCTATTGTTTTGCAGATGTTATCTGACCCTTGCCTTCCTCTAATGAAACCCACCTGGTCCCCATGGACTAGCTTCGGCATTATTCCCTCCATCCGCCTCCCCACCACCTTAGCCAGGATCTTAACATCAATATTTAACAGCGATATGGGGCGATAGGATGAACATTCTGCAGGGTCCTTTCCTTCTTTGGGCAGAACTGCTATTATGGCCCCCATCATGGACTCGGGGAGGATGCCCCCCTCCAGCGCAGCGTTAAAAACTCTCACCAGGTACGGGGCCAGGGAGGAGCGAAATCTCTTGTAAAAATAAACTGTGAAGCCGTCCTCCCCGGGAGAGGTTCCCACCTTCATCCCACTAATCACCTTATCCACCTCATCCTCGGTTACCGGGCCCTCCAGCCCCTCTGCCATCGCCCTCGAAAGGGATGGGATCTGTATAGAGTTCAGGAAGTCTTCTATCTGGGTATCATCTCCGTCATATTCAGACGAATAGAGGGTTTTATAGTATTGGCGAAAGGCCTCTCCAATATGGGGGGAATCGCCGCCCATGCACCCCCGGGCGTTCCTCACCTCCTTCACCCTTCTACTTCTCTAGACCTCCCTCAACTTCCAGGCTAGGATCCTATCCGCCTTGTCCCCCTTATCATAATATTTCTGCTTAACCATTTGGAGACTCCTCTCTGTTTTATGTAGTAGTAGGTCTTTTAGCTGGAGCCTGTAGTCCTCCAGCGCCGCAACCCGGTCACGCTCTAGGGCCTGTTCCGGGGAACCCCCCGGCTGCAGACGGGCTATTTTTTTTCGCAGGGCTTTCTCCCGGGCCTCTCTCTTCCTTTTTTTCAAAGCACCTATTTTTATGAGGACTCCTCGTAGGGTTGCCTTAAAGGCGTCCCATAGAGTGTGCGTGGCTACCTCCCCGTTATCATTATGTTCAAAGAACTCTGTTATGAAGTCCAAGACCTCTTGGGCGTGGACCTCATCCTTTAATAGGGCGTCATTGCATTTCCAGCACCCTCTGCGTTCTCTACACCAACCCACAGCTAGGGTAACTCGGACCAGATCGTGGTCTGACCAGGGGACAGGATCTATCCTATAGCTTGCAACGTATGGACGGAGGATCTCGTCCACCAAGATGTAGTCTACCCTGGAGAAAGAATTATGGATGGCCGAATAGTAGGTAAAGGAGGGGGCCCCTGTCCTGGGGGTTGGGATTGTATCCGTCGGGCCCAGGTCCCCATTCACCCTCCGAAAAATTCAGCACCATTGTTTCATCCGCGGGTCTGAGGATTTGGGGGCCTACCCGCTTTCTATCTATGGTTGGGTCCAGGACCATATTGAAATCCCCTCCCACCACCAGTGGGCCTTGCACGAACAGTCTGAGCCTGTCTCTTACTTCTTCCCAGAACTGGGCCTGTCCTTCGTTCGGGCCATACACTACTGCCAGGGTTAGGGGGGAGCCCTGTAGGGAGCCCCGGACCAACAGGTATCTGCCCTCGGGATCTTTCAGGATGGCCTCCTTCTCGAAACCCACGTCCCTTGCTAGCAGTATGGCCACCCCTCTTTTTTTCCCCTTATGGGATGCATGAAAGACTTATTCGATTCCCCCCCCTCGCATTTTGGGTTCTTTCCCCCTTGCCCAGTGCGTCTCTTGTAAGAACAGTAGGTCAAATTTCACCCTCCTGAACTCCCTGCTAACCAAAGACCTCTTTGTGGGGGTGTTCAGCCCCCGCACATTCCGGGTACCCACTCCCAGGGCCGGCCGGCCTTCAGCCATAATCTATGTTTCCCTCTTTATTCGTCATCCACATCGCACCGTTTCTCCCTTCTCGCTCCCCCTCTCTCACCGTTTGGACACTATTAGAACTTTTCCCCAACTGCCCCCCCATCCCACTACCAAACTAACAAACCCCAACTAGTTCGTGTACCCCTACCCCGCTCCCCGGCGTCCGGCCAGATAGTTCCGCCATTTCTGGCATTTTGGCCGGACCACCAGCCCGCCCTCCTCTGCCTGGCGATCAATTCAAGACCCGTTTTTGTGAGCCCCCCCACCCCCTGATGACGTCCCCTCGATTTCCCCTGCTATACCTGCTGTTCAGGGAGACTCTAAGCTCGGCATAGCCTCCAAATTTTCAGGACCCGACCAGTAGGCGGACAGATCACTTCGTTCGTCTCCGTTATCCTCACTCACGTTCCGTCACTGGCTGCGACCCCCAGGTGCTCATCCCTCAGGATCATTTCGCTCCCTCTCCTCCGAGGGCGTGTTCATTTTCCTGAATTTCCGTGCACCAGATTTCTTTCTTCTTTCGCTCGATGGGCCCGGACCGTTTGCTCCACCTAGGACCGGCCCAGTTGGTTCCCTAGGTTTGCTATTTTTGGTGAGAAAGGTGGCTGAAGGTGTAGGGCTCTGGTTTAGCTCATTTGGCCCGGTGGTTATGTTTAGTCTGGATGTAGGGCCAAGATCACTAGGCAGTAGATTAGGCTTGTTTTTGGAGTTGGCAGTGTGGTATTTTGTTGTAGTTACTTGAGTACAGGTTGTTCTGAGTGATAAGAGTGAGTTCCTTCTTAGGATGGCTGGGGCGGTGGTGATAGTAGTGGCTCTCTTGAGCTTTGTTCTAGATGCTAGTTTATTGTTTCTCAAGGTGAGTAGGCAGGGGCGACTGTGGATAAGGATTGTTGACAAGGCTGTAGAACTCCATTTGTCAAGATGGTTATCATAATATTTGCTACCTTGAGGTGGATTGAGATCATATTTGTGGGCTGGTTGAAGGAAGCAAGTCGGCTGGATGGAACTAGAGTCAGGAAGGTGGAGAGACGTGGATAAGGATCGTACTAATCTGATCCTGGTCTGAGTCATTGCATGATTGTAGTGTTTAGCAATGGAGGCAGTCATGTTAGTTAGTGTGGCTGACACACTTCTTATTATAAAGTGGCTGATGTAGCCTGACGTCAGAGTTGAGTCGCCTACGTCGGCCTTTAGTTAGTTTGATCTTGCCATTCGTATTTAGCTCAACAAAGAAACACTTGACTTCTAAACTTTATACATTTTTTAATAGAAGAACCCCGGTGAAGTGTGTTGTAATGGCTTTGCCGGTTTGTGCTCTCTTCACGAGCGTGGAATTCTCCTGAGGATTCCATGCTCATGCCGAGTCGTTGGCGGTTGGAGGGAGGTGGGGAGAAGACGTGGGGAGAGCGGCAAAGACACGGCTGTTCAGGTTGATGATTAAAGTTGTTCCAACTTACCTGACTCCTTCTCGTCATTACACTGGCGACGAGCTTCAACCTTATACCCACGCGCCTGACGAAGCCGTGTGTCCTGTTGTCTTGGAGGCTCTCCTTCAGCCCAGCAGCCTGGTCGCACTCTCCTCAGCAGACGGTCTTCTGTGCCTGAGACTGGTGCCTTCCGTGCCGCGCTCCCGGACGTGGTCGAGTGCGGTCCACACCAGCCACCACTGTTGTTGCTGTCAGCAGACGGTCTTCTGTGCCTGAGACTGGTGCCTCCCGTGCCGCGCTCCCGGACGTGGTCGAGCGCGGCCCACCTCTGTTGTTGCTGTCGCCGCGCTCCCGGGCCTGGGTTGAGCGCGGCATTAATAGCCTCCAGCTTTCCTCGCAGGTGAGGCCGCGCACGCTCGGGTGGGGATCTGGCCCGGGTGGGTTCCCCCTCCTCGCCGCTTCTCCTGGCGGTTTGCCAGCGTGACTGTGCCCGCGTCAGGGATTTTACCGTCCCGCCCCTAGACGAGGAGAAAACAGCCCCTGCGGATTTGACTGTAAAGGGGCGAATTTGACTGTAAAGGGGCGGCTTTGACTTTTCTCCACTTACAGTTAACCCCTAAGGTCCCAGGAGTGCCAACGGGCCCTTCCGAACTAACTCTCCACGTTCTATCAGCAGAAGAGTTTTTTTTTTTTCTTTTTTTTTCTCTTCCTCTTGCTACTTCTGCTGAATTTGCCATTAACCCTGTTCAAGTGTCCTTGGGCCCGCATCTGTATTGCCGATTGTGCTCTTCTCTTGTGAGGTTTCTACCAGTTCCTCGTTTGCAAGATTGCCTTCTACAGCATTGTTCAGTCATGCAGCATAGCAATGCCCGTCCTCCCCCCGCCTTTTTACCCAACCCGGGTGAGCCTCCCATTGCATGGGAGCTTTGGGTGGACACTTTCATAGTGTACCTTAGAGCCTCAGGGGGTTCCAGGCTGTCAGACGATGATAAGGAGGCGGCCCTACTTAACTGTCTCGGCACGGAGGGCCTAAGGATCTTCAGACATCTTCCAGGAAATAACGTGTTGGCGTTGCCCACTGGCGATGGCGAAGGGGAGGGGGGCCAGGCGGTGGTGTTGGCTTATGAAACTGCTCTCAAGAAGTTGGAGGCCCGTTTCGGCAAGAGAGCCAACATAGTGTTGGAGAGGTATCACTTTTTCTCGAGGGCGCAAGGTCCTGGTGAAAGCATTGACTCCTACGTGACGGCCTTGCGCACCCTTATTTCGACCTGCAAGTTCACGGGCCTGATAGAGGAGTACATTCGCGACCAGATCATGATGAGGACAAGTGATTCCAAGGTTAGGGAGAGGTTATGGACGGAAAAGGACCCTCCTTTGGATAAAGTGATTGAGATAGCCCGTGCCCTGGAGGAGTCCAGGAAGAGCGTCAAGGAAATGACTGAAAAAGTGGATGTGGTACACATGGTTCAGCCACGCAAGGCAGAGGATACCCGTGCCAGGGACAAGGACCAAAGAGGAACGTTTAGCGCCAAAGACCTTTGCAAGAAGTGTGGCTGGCGAGGACATGTTGCAGGGTCCAAGGAGTGTCCTGCTTCTGCGGTTGTGTGCAGGAAGTGCAAGGGGAGGGGGCATTACGCCCGCATGTGCAGGGGTGGTCCGCAGAGGGAGAGTGTGCGCATGGTGGACCCCGACGGGGCTGATGAGGATGTAACTGTTGGTGGGTACGTCAGTCCTTCGCAGGTCCCGGGTGTGCGCGCCAAGGAGGGGGCGCTATTGAGTGTGGGACCCACCAAGAAGAGCGCGTGGGCTACCCTCAGTGTGAATGGGGTTCCCCTTAGTGTATTAGTTGACACTGGCTCTCCTTATACCATGGTCTCTCCCGAGCTGTACAAGGCTAAGTTTCAGAAAAAGGTGTCCGACTTGATTCCACCTGACATTAAACCTTGTGCTTATGGGCGTGTCCCCATTAAAGTGTTTGGTTATGACTGGGTTGACATAGAGTTCCACGGGCGAAAGACTAGAGGCAAACTTTATGTGGCACACAAGGGTGATCCTGTTATTGGTTGGGATGAACAGGCAGCTCTTGATATCGAGGTTCGCCTGGGTAAGGCGGTCCCAGTTTTGTGTGTGAGCAAGGAAGGTGGGGATGAGTGGAAGGGTGCTAGTATATTGACGGCTGATGTTCTCCAGGCCAAATTTCCCTCGGTGTTCTCCTCCACTTTGGGCAAGTTGCGTGTTTTTTCCCACAAAATAGTTTTGAAAAGGGGTGCTACCCCGGTGGTGCATAAGGTCAGACGGGTGCCCATTGTCGCACGGGAGCCACTCAAGGCAGAACTGGACAAACTCTTGGAGGCTGGTGTGATTGAAGAGGTGGAATCCTCAGAGTGGCTGGCTCCTATTGTATTGGCGCGCAAATCTGATGGAGGCATGAGGATGTGTGTCGATCTCAGGGATTTGAATTGCAATATCTGGATCGACAGACATCCCTTGCCTAACATCAACGAAATGCTCTCTCTTGTGGGGGGAGCGTCTCATTTTTCCACTCTTGATCTATCCTCTGCCTATCACCAGATGGACGTTCATGTTGAATCGCGCCCCCTCACCTCATTCATCACTCCGTTTGGGGCCTTTCGTTTCCGGCGAATGCCTTTTGGTTTAGCCTCCGCCTCTGCTGTTTTCCAGCGAGTGATGCAGAAGCTGTTCTCCGGTGTGGGAGGCGTAGAGTATTTTCAGGACGATATTTTGGTGTGGGGCAGGTCGCACAGGGAGCATGATGAGAGGCTTTTGCAAGTTCTTGGCATATTGGAGAAGAGTGGTTTGACAGTCAAAATGAGTAAATGTAAGATTGGAGTGGGGAGCGTCACTTATCTAGGACACACCTTAGATGCTAAGGGGATACATCCTAAGGCTGATTTGGTGAAGGTGTTGTGTGAGGTGTCACCACCCGCCAGCAAGGACCAGCTGAGATCATTCTTAGGGTTGGCCGAATATTACAGCAGGTTCATTCCCACGTACTCTGACAAGACTGTTGCCATGAGAACGTTACTCAAAAAGGGTGTTCGTTTTGACTGGTCTGAGTTGTGCCAGCGCGAGTTTGAACATTTGAAGGCTCTAGTGGATCAAGCTCCTTCTTTGGTTTCCTTTTGTCCCTCTAGGAGGACGGTTTTGACCGTAGATGCGAGTGAATACGGTGTGGGTTCTGTACTTGAGCAGTGGCTTGAGGGGGCTTTCCGCCCTGTTGCCTTTGCCTCCAGGGTACTCAGTGAGACAGAGCACAGATACGCCGTGATAGAGAGGGAGGCCCTGGCTGCGGTCTGGGCATCGAAGCACTTTAGGACGTTTTTATGGGGGGTGGAATACACTTTGCGCACCGATCACAAACCGTTAGTGCACGTTTTAACAACCAAAGGATTGTCCGAAGCATCTTCCAGAGTGATGCTTTGGATGGCTGACGGGGGAGTACAATTTCAAGGTCGAGTATGTGCCTGGTGAGAAAAATGCAGTGGCGGACTGTCTCTCTCGTTTCCCACGCCAAGATTCGTATGTTGGGGATCCGGTCCAGAATGTAGCAGGGGACGAGTGCACCTTGGTGGCCAAAGTGTTTCCTGCAATCAGTGAACAGGAGTGGGATATTGAGTGTGGTCGGGATCCCGTTTTGAACAGTATTAAATCAGCTCTCGCGACTGGTGCGGGCAAGGAAGATTTGAGTAAGTCATTTGGTCAAGTATGGTCAGAGTTGTCGGATGGTCCATGGGGCATCGCTAGAGGTTCTAGGTTAGTTCCGCCAGAGTCTCTAAAGGCTAGGCTTGTGGAGTTAGCGCATGAGGGTCACATCAGAAGATCTATGACGAAAAGGAGGCTCAGAGAGGGGTATTGGTGGCCCAAGATGGATGAGGAAGTTGAAAGGGTTGTTAAAGACTGCGCAGCCTGTTCCGTCAGTGATAAAAGTAAGACGACCTTAGCGCAGCCAATCCACCCCGTGGAAGTGCCCCAAGATGTGTGGTTCAAGGTAGCGGTGGATATCATGGGGCCCATAGACGCCTTGGGAGGTGGGTTGAGATTTTTTGTGGTATTAGTTGACTACACCTCCAGGTGGGTGGAGGCCACGGCTTTGTCTTCCGCAACTACGGAAAAGGTAATTGATTTTTTGGCATCAGTGTTTGACAGGGAGGGTGTACCTGCGGGAGTTGTCACCGACAATGGTCCCCAGTTTGTATCAAGTGCCATGCAAGAATTTTTCTCTAAGTTAGGGATTCGTCACCACAAAGTGGCTTTGTACAACCCAGAGGCCAATGGTTTAGTGGAGCGCATGAATCGGTTCGTGAAAGGAGCGGTTCAGTTGACGATCGCTAATGGGTTGCCGTGGTGCAGTGTGGTGTCCGAAGCACTCAAGGCATATAGGCTTACCCCTTCATTCCTTACGGGTTTGTCTCCGTTTGAGCTAATGAGGGGAAGGAAGCCTGGGTCCAAGCTGAGGGTCGCTGCCTTGGGGGGTGGTGTTCAAACTCGTGTGAACATGCAAGAAGTTCTCGATAGAGTTCGCGCCAAGCAGGCTGTGTTTTGGCAAAGTCAACTTAAATGGAGTAGGCACTTACGTATGAAAGTGGGTGACCATGTAGTCATGAAGAATCCCAGGTTCGTGGCCAAGGGTTTGAGCAAGTTCATGCAGCCATGTGTGGTGACCAAGGTTGGTCGTGGCTATGTAAAGTTACAGGACGGTACCAGATGAAGTTTGAGACGTGTGGTTCCTGTGGAAAATCGTGGTGGCATCTGGTGGGAAGAAGATAACCTCTACGCGGGGGGTCAGGATAGGAGTTTTGATGGGAATTGGACAGCTGCTCCTTGTGAGGAATCGTGTGGTTCCGCGAATGACAGTAGTGGTGATGGTACGGTTGGTGGTGGCGAGGGAACGGTTAGGTCTGGTGATGATGCGGCTGGTTGTATTGTGTCCGTTCCAGGGTCCACGGGGGCCAATAGTAGGGTGGTAGTGCCAGCACCGGGGGGTGCGGGAGTGGGTGAGAGTATGGTGGTCTCTTCCCCGGAATGTGAGGGTGTTGCGCCTCTGGGTGGGGGAGTTGATGAAGTTTCCCAAGGTAGTTCTCAGGATTCTGTGCTGTTCCCAAGGGAAGTGGGGCCTACTGAGCATACTTCTTCTGGGAAGACTAGCAATGACACAAGTATCTGCCCAAGGAGAGTGAAGAAAGTGCCAGCTAAGTATAAGGACTTTGTCCTAGAGTTTACCGATGATTGAGGATTTTTATTTATGTCTTCCTTTAGGCCAATCTTCTCCTCCGTCCTGTTAGGCAATATTCTTTCCCTGTGTTCCCCCTCTCTGTGTTCCCTTCGTTTTTTTTTCCAGTTCCTACTTGTGGTGTTTGGGGCATGTTGACGCTCTTTTCCTGTGTGTGTGTGTGTGTGACGGGGGGAGAAGTGTTGTAATGGCTTTGCCGGTTTGTGCTCTCTTCACGAGCGTGGAATTCTCCTGAGGATTCCATGCTCGTGCCGAGTCGTTGGCGGTTGGAGGGAGGTGGGGAGAAGACGTGGGGAGAGCGGCAAAGACACGGCTGTTCAGGTTGATGATTAAAGTTGTTCCAACTTACCTGACTCCTTCTCGTCATTACAAAGTGCATCTACTTATCAACAGGCTTGGGTAAAGACCCTGGGGTGTACACCAACAGATGACACATGGTCCCAACTATGCTCAGATATCTCAAAAATGACTGGGTCTATACAGATCAGAGAATTTTGGTTTAAATTAATGTTCCAATGGCACTACACCCCGGAACGTATACATAAGATGGCTCCATCAGTCTCAGCTTCTTGTTGGCGGGTTGTGGGGGGGGGGGATTGGCTGCACGTTTGGTGGTCACGTCATAAGGTATCTCAAGTTTGGAGGGAGGTGCAAGGGAACGTGAAGGAAATGTTTGCTTTTGATATGGAGAGAGGCTTAGGGGAATCCCTGTTAGGTATGGCATAACAGGACAATTTACTATGGCCTAAGTGCAAGAGAAAGGCTTTTTTTATACTTCAGTTGGTGGCCCTCTTGGTTTTGGCTCAGAACTGGAAATCTGCGGATGCTCCACACATCAAAGACTGGTATCACAAATTATGGAATTTTGTAGCCCTGGAATGGGTCACCTATTCGATTCAAGGGGAACAAACCAATTTTTCCTTGGAATGGGCCTCGATTTTGAACTTTCTGCACAGGGACTATATGGAACAATACTGCCCACATAATGTAAGAATACTGGATATTCTTTGAACTTAAAAGAAGATTTGTTGTCCTGTGTACAGGGGAGTGAGGTTGGGGATTTGGGGAAAGGGAAAGCAGCAAAGGGGAGCCGGAGGGAAGGTTTAGGGTGGGAAAAGTTGATTTTATTTTGTTGCTGTTTTGTAAATTTGAAAAACCAATAAATTAAAAACAATTCAAATAAAACGGCTATAACACTTAAAGAAAAATTAATCTCAGCATCAGGTAGGACCCGGTCATGATTTACTGCTCCCCTGGGCCTGGTCCCAGCAGGCATAGGGGGGTGAGCCTAATTTCTGCACATGTAAAAGCGCATTCTGTTTGTGAATTTGGGATGCACTTTTAAACGCGCAGATGCAAATGCGCAAAGGGTTGAAAAGGGGTATCTGAATGAGGACATCTAGGATGCGCTCATTAAGATGTGGATTAGGCTGTACATTTTGTAGGCGCAAGCAATGTGCCAAAAAAAGTAATGTTTAGAGAATCTGCCCTATGGCTTTATTCTGAGCATTTGCTAGGATTTGTTGATGCTAACAGTCAGGCATTTATAATAATCCATTACGTATGCAGCGCTTTCGCCAAAACATTTTACATAAAAACTCATACAACATTATTTTACCTGGCAACCATGAAAGATGTCAACCTTAAAAGGATGAAGGGATGAATAAACCTTGCTTGGGTTAAAACATGTGACCTGCAGAATACATAGAGCGCTGCAGTGAGCACTTAACCCGCTGAGCTATCTTACCAGCCAATTCTCTCTAAATATGCAAAACACTTTGAAAATGTACTTGCTGTATACGCACCTTACAATTGCACAATAAATACCACAGCATTTGGTAATGCATTGGCTCTGGAGGTTACATATTTTACTACCATAACACTTATTATTACAGTGCTTAGAAGCAGGAGGAATATGTCAGGGCCCAAGACTGGAGGGGGATAGGAGAGGGTTTTGGATAGATATCCTAACACAACTGCACAATTGATTAAACAGCACACAGTGTCGCAATTTGATAGTTTAGCGAGTTAAAATGTCAACTTTGACACCTTCCAGCCTACACTTTCCAAATTCATATTTCAGCAGGCTTGATTCAGCTCTGATAAATTAAGTACTACTACATTTCATAACACATATGTTTACAGTGCTTAGAAACAGAACTCTGACATGAAGCACTATACCTAAGAATGTGACATGACATAATACCAACAATTTCACCTCAGTACGGGAAAATCTAGGCCACAGTAACATCAAACCGTAAAGTATGTTTGCACAAAATGATAGGCCTCAGAAACATTAAAGTTGAGTCTTATTAAGAAGCTCTGGGACTGGGTGATCCAGTCGGCCTTGCCTATATATTCAAATACTCATCTCCAGCTGCAGCATTGTGTATAGCAGATCTTCACAGGGTAATTTCTGTAATAAAAGAGGGTTCTAAGAACCCGCTTTATTACTGTTTTCACACTGCCTCTGCAATCCTTGACATGGGGTTGCAGAGGCAGGGCCAGAGGTCACAAGAAAGTCCCCCAAATGACGTCCATGACTCTGCCTCATGTTCACCGTTCGCAGTAATAGCTCTCAACATTTTCCCCCCATCAGACATCAATCGTGTTTATTGCAGGTGAGAGCCCATTGAACTTTATGAGGGCTTAGCAGGTGAGTGAGCTGATGACATGGCGGGTCACAACACTCTGTCAAAAGCGTGTCAGTTGAGAGGTATGTGTGTTGGAACTGCATGCCCTAACGGACATGAGAGGAGCACAGCGCTCAGCGAGGAAGACTGATAGCTGTGCGTCACAGTGGATGCTGTGTAACAAGCTGCACACAACATAAACTCTGTTTTATATGCAGTCTATGTTGTGTCCTTACCTTGTAGGGGTAGAGGAGGCCCGTGGATGCCCAAGGGCTGCTCTGAGAGCCACGGGCTGGCAGGCTGTATGGAGGGGCACCTGGATGGTCCTGCTGGTCTGTATGCCAGGAGGCTGGGCCCCTGTGGCCGGGGCCCAAGGGAAGTCAAGGAAAATGGTAGTGACAAGGGAGCAATTACTCGTTATATCAGCTGCAGCAATGAGCGTAGGCCCTTGGGAGGCCCTCTTTTATTAGCACAGAGACGCTTCCTGCCCACAGGATTGCATGGATGTGTGCTATTAAAACTTGGGGACAAGCGCATAGGACTCCCTCCATACATGCATTGGTAAGTCACCACATCCCTACCTACCATTAACAACAGTGTTCATGTGTCGCTCCTCTGACCCCATTATGAAGTCCTTGCATTTATATGGTAGCCTAACCTGAGAGTTCGTCGTTCTGTATTCCTGCTCAATCCTGGTCAGGGTTGGTGACATCGTAACGTCCTCCAGCGGTGTCTCTGATGGTGCTTCACCTGTCATAGCCGGGCGGTCATCTTCTAGTGGGTGGTCACCTCGATGGTGAGCTGCATCACGATCAGCCACTCTCCAGTTGTTTGAAATGTGACAAGTTTCTGGCAATGGATGTATGTCCACACAATGCGATGATCACACTTCCCTCCTTTACAGTCACCAAAACTTGCTAGGGATCAAAAGGCAAGTTGAATTTGCCATGCAGGCAGTAGTTGCTGACTAGGACGGTGTCTCCCACACACCGTTCTGGTTCCTTGGATCTTCTGTGAGAGCTTTCAACGTTGTTCTACTCAACCCTCTGTGCTGCTACACATCCAAAGTTACGGAATGTGTGGTTCCCGGTTCCCTCCTAAGTAAGAGGCAAGCCGGGGCTACCCAGGCTGTTGCTCTGTGAGGGATGGACCTATATTCTCGTAGGAATTGGAAGATAGCTTGTTCAGAGGCTTCATGGCTTTCCACGGCTATCCTTAAACTTGTATTCTGCGTCTCCATTAGCTTGGGGCCAGCATGATGTCGTTCTTTGGTGTAGGTAGAAAGTTGTTGATTTCAATTCCTTGAAATGGTGGCCCATTGACGGACCTGATGGAGATGGGTAGGCTGTGTGTAGCAAAGACTTTTTCCAACTTTTGGATGACTGCCGTCGACACTCTGGAGGTGATGACTTCTACCGCCAGGTAATGCAAGAATTCATCCATCATTGTCACTGTGTGCCCTCCATCGGGCATGGAGCCGAAGTCTATGCAGATGTTTCCCTACAGCTTTTCACCTCTGGACATTGAATGAAAGACGGCTTGCAGGTGCATCGCTCCTGTCACCTGGTATGTATTTTATATTTGTAGTTATTCATTTGTAATGCGCGCCAGACCCACGGGTATCAGGGCGCAAGAGCAGCAAAGTTATTCTCAGCTTGGTTACAGTGCTGTACAATAATTACAGGTGTGTACATGGGTTAAAGCAGTTGCAGTTATAAAAACAGATACGATGACAGGCAATTTACAAATGTACATAAGGGGGCAAGCAAGGGTGAGGTTAGTGGTCATTATCCTTTATCCACTGAATGTAGTTGCGCCTGAAGGGGGGCTAGGTTTGAGGTGTCCTTAAGGTTGGTGGCAGGGAGTTCCAGTGTTGGGCTGCTTTCACATGGAAGCTGTTGCCACCAGTTTTGGTTCGTTTGAACCTGGGGACTGTAAGTAAGTTAGCGTTGGCAGTTCTGGTAGATCGGTTGGGGGTATATCTCTTGATTCTGTCGACTAGGTAGCGAGGGGCTGCATTGTTGAGGCATTTGTGTGTTAAGGAGGCTACCTTGAGTATAATTTTGTCGGTGGTGGTGAGCCAGTTGTGGGCTCTCCTAATGTTGGAAATGTGTTCTTTTTTGGGGATACTCAGCGCTGCTCCGAGAGCATTGTTTTGCAAAATCTGGATTTTGTTTGTAACATATTTATTGGCTCCTACATATAGGGCGTTACAATAATCCAGTTTTGATAGGATTAGGGCTCTGGCTAAGGTGGTACAGCTCTGGGTTGAAAGGAAAGGTTTAGCTGCTCTTATTAATTTACATGTGTGGGCTGTGGAGGAGGCCATGGAACTAACCTGTTTACGGAAGGATAGGGTGGAGTCTAGATAGAATCCTTGCTGAAGCTAGTGTAGTTGTGATCCAGTTTGTTTAGGTTAAGAGTGGACCCCAGGATGATGAGCCAGCCATCAAAGGTACGTTTGTCCTTGTAACATATGGATTGCGGTACCGTAATTACCTCCTAGGTCCCTTTGCGGGCCCCGTCCTTAACGGCTGGTAACACCAGCCGTTAAGGTAGGTTCCCACAAAGGGACCTCGTAGTAAGGCGGTAAAGGTTTACCGGCACTGGTACCCTTACCGGTACCGGTAAACCCTTACCGCCGTCCGTGTAATGAGGCCCACAGTCTCTGCAGATGTGACATATCACTTTCTCTGTACCATGACATCTACATGTTGGAAGGTTGTTCTGGCAACGCCTTAGAGAGGGATGGGTGAATCACATCCATGTGCAAAGATCTTCAATCTCGTGGGATCTGGGGCTTGCATTTCAGGATTTGGAATTGCACGATGCTCGTCACGTTTACATAGGCACCTGTGTCTATTAGGACAGGCATGGGTGGGCCTGACACGAGGATACTGCATCTGTGTTGGCTTCATTTGTTAGCTCACTGACCCAGAGATGATATTAGAAATACAGCATGAACATAATTGGAGTCGTCAGGGTCAGAATCTTGCGTGGCCTCCACCTGGCACAACCCTTGTTGTGACGGTCATTGTGTTCTGGATAGCGTGGCATGCATGACGGCCCGGCTGACACTCCCAAAGTGGTTCAGTCTCTCACATTTCGTGCACTCTGTCCCCTCATGTGCCAGCCTACCACCGCAGTAGTAAGAGTGTTGTGTGATGTGAGCCTGCATCTAAGGACTGTTCGTATGTAGCACCTGTCTCTTCCCTCGCTGGCTTTCCAGGTCAGGCCTTTGGAGATTGCTTTTATTTAAGTGACCGCCACCTGCTTTCAGGCATCCTCTGTCTTTCCCTCTTTGCTTTCAGTAGCTCGTTGCAGCAAGCAAGTTCCAGTTTGCGCTGCAGTGGTAAGCCATATTTTCAAAGGATCTAACACTGTAGCATGTTGGAGTATCACCTTTGTGTAAGCTGAGCATTCACTTCATCAGTTTCATCGGCAAGGGTACAAATGGACGCCAGTTGTCTCAGGCACACATGGAACACGTCAATTGACTTGTGCACCACTTGGCGTGTTTGATGTAGTTGAAATTGCTCAAAGTCGGCATTGGCTTTTGAGTTGAAATAATCCTTTGCAGCACTATAGGAACCATCCATGGAGACAGGTTTCTTGAAGATTTGTGCACGCCCAGGCCAGCTTAGAAAACCATAGCAGACTTTTTAGCCTCATCGTCACTCTCCTTTGCGAACTATAAGTCTATCCACTCAAACAAGGTAGACCACGTGGGCCCTAGGGCAGACGGTGTGAAAATCATCTTTAATTGTGGGATAGGGGTGGTGTTGTCCAGTCTAGCGCGGCTGATTGACCTGGTCGTGGGAGGGTTAGGGGCACGTGCTCCTCATTCGATTCGTCCCCCATCCTGCCCTCGTTGCCAGTTGTCACCTTGTACACACCATCCTGATTAACCGTCTCCATGATAACCTGGGTATCACTGGTCAGGCTCTGGCGTGGCTGACCTCCTTCCTCTCCAATCGGGCCTCCCAGGTCCAACTGGGTTCCTTCCTCTCTGACATCTTTTTCTCTACCTGTGGTGTCCCCCAGGGATCTAACCTCTCCCCCTGGCTGTTCAACCAGTATCTGGCACTTCTTGCTCACCGCATCGCCGCTCTCTGTCCCAACTTTCAGTGCTACGCGGATGATACCCAGCTCATTTTCAGGCTACCCTCAGCCTCCTCTTCCCCTTCCCTCATCTCTGAATGTCTCTCTGCTATCCAAGAATGGTGTGCCGCCAATGACCTCTGCCTTAATGCCAGTAAGACTGAGATTCTACTTATCGGCACACCCACTCCCTCCTTCCCGGCAGCCCTCTGGCCGGCCTCCCTTGGCCCTCTTCCTGCGCCTACCTGCAAATCAAAAAACCTTGGAGTAATCTTCGACTCTACACTCTCTTTCTCTCCTCACATATCTGACGTCTCTAAGAAGTCACACTACCAGCTACACCTCCTCAGAGGTATCCTTCCCTTCCTCTCCTTCCCCCAGAAGCTCAAAGTCTCCAGAGCCCTGATTCTCTCGAGGCTGGACTACTGTAACAGCCTCTATCTAAATCTTCCTGCCTCTACTCTCCGCCCGTTGCAACTTATCCAGAACAGGACTGCGAGACTTGTCCTCGGCCTCAAGCCCAAGGACCGTATCTCTCCAGGACTGAAATCACTACACTGGCTCCCAGTGGCTGCGAGGATTAAGTTCAAAACCCTCTGCATTGTCCACAAGGCCTTCTGGGGCCTTGGGCCAAAATACCTTCAACTCTCTCTTCCGAAATATCTTCCTTCTCGAGCTCTTCGCTCATCCACCTCCAACTACCTCAGGGTCAGCCGCTTCTCCAAGCAACAAGCTGGGGGTAGATCTCTCTCCGCAGCTGGGGCCTCCCTCTGGAACAGCCTTCCTGCCTCCCTGAAACTTGAGGAGAACCATCTCCGGTTCAGGAAGCACCTAAAAACCTTCCTCTTTGCCTCCCCTTTCTTTCCCTCTCTCCCCTGCTAAAAACATTGAACCTGGACTGAATCTGCTACCGGGCCACTCTCCGATCTCCGTCCTTGGCCCAGCCACTCTTCCCTCAACTGCCTTCCTGCACTACGGGACTGTCTCTGTATCCTACAGCCCCTTCTCCCGGCACTTACCTTGCCCTCCCCACCAGCTGGCCCTATTATTTATGTTGTATTCTACTAACCATGTTCTGCACTTTTCCTTGCACTTTCCACCAGCTGGCCCTATTATTTATCTTGTATTCTACAAACCATGTACAGCACTTTCCCCCTCTCCCTTCCCCTTGCACTTTTTCCCAGTCCCCTCTACCCTTGCGCGATCTGAATGACACCTGGCCTAGTAGGATCGTTGTCTGTCTCCCCTTGTTCCCCCCCGCCTCGTCGCGCCTTGAAACACTTGTGTATAGGCGCGTTACAAATGCCATATCATATCATATCGTACGTGCCACTGGATGCCTATGGGCTGCTGTTAGTGCAAGGGGAAGGCAGGGATTCTGGAGGGGCACCTGGCTGGTTCTTCTGGTGATGTAATAGAAGAGATTAGACCAACCAGACCAGAGATAACATCTGATTATTGTTTAAATGATAATCGTTAACTGTTTATTTTACAAAAAACACACCAAATTGTACAGTGACAATTCTATTCATGTAAAATATGGCTCCATAAACCAAAACAACACATCCCTCCACACAAACTTCATTCACAACTTCTTCATGCACTCATCATATTCACAAAAGATAGAAAAAATGATATCTTGTTCGTATCACAATGGCAATTCAAGCAGTTGTTAATTATATACTATGTTCAGGGGGTTGGAAACAGTTTTCCAACCCCCTGAACATAGACAGAGGGGCACATTGTAAAATAATCAAGTGTATAATTAACAACTGCTTGAATTGCCATTGTGATACGAACAAGATATCATTTTTTCTATCTTTTGATGGCGTCTCCCTGACTAGTCTGTCATCCAGGTGGCCAGGACACGGCCATCGCTATTGGATCCAGTTCCTGGGGGTGGACCAGGGATGGAGGATCACCTGGATGGGGGTGTTCTCGGGGAGTGAAAGTGGGACACCGGCGGGTGAGATGCGTTATTCCCCTTCTTCTAATACCTTTTCCCCATCCTGCTATATAGGAACCTCAGAAACTATACCCCTGCCCCCTTTTCCGACATGAACACTTTCGCACATCACGAAAGACATCGGACAAACACCAAAGCCATTTACCTAACATGTCCCAACATAAGGGTCAAGCAAAGTCAACCAATTGACCAGGATCACACACACCTGATGGCCCTTTGCCTTCCTTGCAGGGATAAAAGGTGGAGCACAAAAGCACAAGACAAGCAAGGCAGATCACACAATGAGACAGCTATCCAGCACGGCAGTTCAAGAGGAGCAGAAAGGCGGTGAATACCGAAAGGCTGACAAGGAGAGAAGCGACCTTGCCCTTTTCAACCCAGACCCACGAGACCTCTGTGGACGGAATCGTAAGACCGTGAACAATAGCTCAAGTGTGTTGCAGCAGATGTAAACGGTACATGGAGTGTGCCTACGCTGATAAGCAGGACTGAGGGAGACGTCTGCTACAGTGGTACCGGCCTTGACTCCAGATACGAGGAAAGCCAAGTGGTTCAGCACTGCTGGTGAGTCAAAGGGAGAATCGATAAAAAAACGAACTGTGTTGAATGAAAGTCACAAAGTGGCACAAAGTGGCTACCACATCCTGACTTATCATTTGTGAACACTTCTTTCTTTCTTGTGAATCCTATCCCACACTATTTTTGGTATTTAGTTGTAAGGATTGGCAATAGTTTTTCTTTTTTTTTAGTATAAGCTTTTTTTATTTTGACAAGACACCACTAGGACTGCCTTATGTTGGTTTAGATTTGGTGCTTTTTCAACCCTACCTATACAGTTTAATAAACACTCTTTGAACTGTGATCACTTGTGTCTGTCTATTATTTATACCATGCCTTTGTTACATATGGTGTTAGAGGTGAGATGTGACTCAATTGAAACAAATTGGGGAACCCAACAGTTTCAAAAATGTAGTCAGAGAGTTTTTAACCCTTCCATCGCTACCAAGTAATCAATAGGATTTGACATCTGTAGCAGTAGAGAACCTATTATTCCCCCTGGGAAGAGAGGAATGATTCCTACAGACCTAGTTTTGATACCCCCTCCGGGGTGCTACATAAGACTAGCCCTGAAATCTGGCATAGCTGTTACGCTCACCTGGTATCCACGGGGACGCCACCCAGCCAGATGGTCGCTGATGCCCTTCCTAATGGTTCCCCTGTGGCCTCGGTGTCGAGGGACTTCTGCTTGGAAAATGAAGACTATGTCAGGACTGGGCGACCGAGGTAAGCAGTTTAATCCCCCACCTTCTTATATTTCCAGGCCCTCCAGGTTCCCTTCTCACCTGGTTATCGGAATCGGTGGGCTCTCCGTCCTGCTCTCTGGGCAGGGGCGCGTTGGCTTTTGTGGGCGCTGGCGGTCCAGTTACTTCACTGACTGCAGCCCTTGTAGTGTCTTTCAGGTAGGTCTTATTGCAATTAATGGCGTCGTATTTCTTGCATGCCTTTTGTCTGTTCTAATGTCTCTTTTATCTCCTCTAGGGGTGTGGAGTGTCCACTCGGAGAACGGGATGTGCTGGTTCTCACTGGGAGGTGATGGCGCGCTATAGTGCTATGATGCGGTAAGGAGGCGCTTTGCATAGCGCAGCGATGCCTTGTTATCACTGACCTGTTTTTGTCCCTTTTGTAGGTCGCGGAGAGTACCCAGCGCAGATGGGGTTTCCGGAGCAGTGCCAGTCGAGAAGTAGCCAGCCAGGTAAGTCCTTAAGCGCTTTTATGGTTGTAATGTCTCTAGTACCTCCGTTAATAATGTCTTTCTCCTTTTCTCTGGTCCCTCGATTCAGGCGGCAAACTCTTCCAACAGAGATGCCCAGGAGCTGTGAGCAGAGATGGATGAAGATTGCAGGTAAGATTCTGCTGCTAACAATGTATCTTTGTTTTTTCTGCAGGTCCGGAATTCGTCGGGTTCGCGAGAAGCTGGACATGGCGAGCGTCACGTTGCTAGAAGCAAAGTAACGCAAAGCGTGTGTTCTTGTTCGGGTGTGGTTTAAAAAGCCACTGTAAAGTAGTCCAGGTAAAATAGTCCCTAGGCCACCACACCCAAAACACTAGACCGCATAGCTTGGTTCTAGGAACCTAGCTATGTGGATGCCTCCATGTTGGCTGAAAGCCTTAATAAAATAGTCCCTTAAGCAGATGCCTCTCCCAAATGATGAGCCTGGCGCCAAAGGCGCCAGGACTGGCCCCAAGAGGGCTTGAAAAGTGGAAGTCTGGCCTTATTAAAAATCCAAGCCCTGATCCCACCTGGCTTGTGGGCTTGCCAGTGGGGGTCAGGGCTGAGGGTCGTGACAGCACTCCTCCCCAAGGCACCTCCCAAGGTGTGTCTTCTGCCTGGTCCAGGTTTGGTTGGGAAGTTTTGATGAAACTTCTTGATCAGACGTGGTGCATGAATGTTTTCACTGGGTTCCCAGGACATATCTTGAGGCCCAAATCCTTTCCAGTCTACGAGATAGTACAATTTGGCTCTAGAGTACTTGGAGTCCAGGATGCCTTTGACTTCGTATTCTGGTTCTCCATCTATTAGTATAGGTTGAGGTGGTGTTTTGATCCGTGTACCGGGTTGTACTGGCTTTAAGAGGGATACATGGAATACTGGATGGATTTGTAGATTAGGTGGTAGATTTAACTTGACAGCGGCTGGGTTGATAATTGCCTTGATGGTATAGGGTCCCAAATATCGAGGTTGGAAGGTCCGGGTCTGTTAGGCAGAAACCTGTGCAGTTCCCTTTGGGAACACTGCAAAAGATTTAGGACTACAGGTGTTAGCAGTAAACCCACTTGGTAGCAGTCTGTACCACCCAGATTTACCTGGTAGCTGTGGCTGAGCAGTCAGACTTCCCTCAAGAAGAGTTAGGCAGTATGAAAAGTATACACAATAGGCACTCAGACACAATAGCACAAGCAAACACTGACTAGAGCTTTAGTATCAAGGTATATAATTATTTATTTAAAAACACACTGATTGAAACACTCCAGCACTATTATTGTAATCACTCTCAACACAGTTACTATTATTATATATACATCCCTTATTCCTTATCAGACAAGTCTTAGTTAACACCACTTATTTCCAGACAGAGGTGAGCGCTTAACTATAGATGGCACTCCAATAAGTTAATGAAAAAGGGAGGGAAAAAGGCAGAATGTAGAAAAATACACCACACTAATTCTTAGGAACTCTTAAGCAAGGCAGGAAAGTCAAAAGTTACTTGTGAGCCAAGTCCATAGGCTGGGTCCACTCTTGGAGAGAGCAGGGCACAAATGCACCCAAGATCACACAATGACAACAGGTTTAAAAAGTCTTGCAGGGAGTTCAGAAAGGTTTTAGTTAGGCTCAGAAAAGTTAAGCCTGGGTGTCCCAGGCTAACCCAGGTTCAAAAGCCGGGGGCTAAATCTACCCCGTACACTCGGTTGCAAGGGAAGCCAGGTGGAACACGGTACCTTATGTGGGAAGGATCCTCCAGCGGGGGCAGTTGTTCCTGGCAGCGGGTGCAAGTCACGGCGTCGTCCAGAGGAAGAGAAGATCTCGACGTGGAGGAAAGATGAAGGTCGTTGCACTGCCAGGGAAGAAACCAGCCGCAGAGTTTTCCGGTTAAAGGTACTACCCTTTGATTCGCGGTCGTGGTAAAACGTGGTATCCCGGTTGCCGGGGTGCTTGGCACAGGCAAGGTGGCCACGAGATGCTCCAGGAAGCGAAAAAGGAAGCAGACTGGTTATCCCCACCAGTCGAAGGAAGAAGACTCTCCGGGCTGGAGATCTCCTCTGTCGTTGGGAAAAGTGGTGTGACGGTTCAGCAGGGCTCCACCGGTGGTGTCGTCGTAGCAGGTCGGCTCAGCTTCTCCCTCGTCAGATTCTTAGGTCTTGTGGCGACTTCTGAAGTTCCAGTCCCCAAAGCCCTGCTTTTTTGCAGAAAACCCCCATTCACTCAGCCTAGCTGTCACTCAAACATGCTAAGTGGTGAGCCGGCCGGCTCACCACTTGGGCCAATCAGGATGGACTGTGACTTGAGTTGCCTAGGCAACTCAGTCCAGGGTGCTGTTAGGCGATCCTCTGCACACCAGGCCACGACACATCAGAACACTGCTCACATTCCCCCAACATCTCCTCCCAAGCTTCGAGGCTCAAGTGATTCGGTGAAGCCACAGAACCGAAAGCTCCGTACCGTTGTACGGGCTCGATTGCAACCCTTTCTGCATTGGCAACTGCCTTGGAGAACGTATTGCAGAAAGGGCGGCCTTACGTCTCCACGCCGGTCACGTGATACGCTATGGCGTTCCCCATGTGATCTTGGTGGACGTCACATGATCCAGAGAAGTCACGTGACCCAGGGGCGATCAGTATAAAGGTCTGAGAGACAGAACGCTCATTGCTTCTCAGCTGGCTTCGGACACTGTTTGGCGTTACAGCTTGCTCCTTGTTACCTTGATCACGGAACTCTATCTCGGACTCCCTTGGACACCCCTTGGTACTTTTGCTTGGAACTGTTTACCTGTTGCCGGATATTTGGACTGCACCTCGACTTGTCTTTGGATCATCCCTTGGTACCTTGCTGATCTTCTACGCCTTTTCCCTACTGGGGATTCAAGTCAAGCCCTGACTCCCACAGGTGGCTACCCTTCATCCACGCTAACCTGCGGTTCTACTATTCCAGGGACCGCCGCATCTAATGAGCCTCGAACCTCCCTACTAGGTTACCTGGGTCTCCCTTACACCAGATAGGTAAGACACTTTAGATTCTTTTGTTTACCTGCCTGTATTGTGATTGCCTGGTGCTTAACCTCCTTCCTTCTTGACAGCAGCATCGGTGTTCCAGAGGCTCCGTGGATCTGGGAAGACATCTCTCACCTGTGGCCTCAAGGGTCGCACAGCGGGTTTCTATTTCGTTCCCCTGTGCGTCACTTGGGGACGGAGGTCTCATCGGTCTACACGACACTCAAGTCAGAACAGACTGAGAAGCCGTATAGTCGTGTTAGACGATGCAGGGATCCACGGACGAACCCATAACTGCTTTAGTTCAGGCAATTACAATACTAAGGGCAGACATGGCCGCCGCGAACACAGTGATCCACCAAAGGCTGGATACCATACAGAGCGTTCAGCATCCCCTTCCTGCAGACCCGGAGTTTGGAGAGGGCAGCTCCTCCCCTACACCGCCAGTACCGACTCCAATAGTCCTCCCAACTCCTTCCCCCCTGGCTGCTCCTGAACGTTACCAGGGTGATCCCAAGACATTCAGAACCTTTGTTAACCAGTGCAAGTTACATTTCTTATGCAGGCCTTTGGCTTTTCCCACGTCCACTGCTAAGGCCGCCTTCGCCCTTTCCCATTTAGCTGGTACAGCTGCCGCTTGGGCTAATCCCCTGTTAGAAAACAATAGCCCGGTTCTTTATGACTTTGATTTGTTGGTCCTAGAAATGTCCCGAGTATTCGATACTCGGCACAAGGCACAGTCTAGGGATTTGGAGTTGTTGGAATTGACTCAGGGCAAAAGAACGCTGATAGATTACATCACCAGGTTTAATCAGCTAGTTGCGGAAACATCATGGCCAGAAAACAAGCGGGCGGTGGTCTTTTACAGGGGGTTGAGTAACACCATGAAAGACGCTTTAGCAGTAATCCCTTCTATGCCTACTCAGTACCAGGAATTGGTTGATCTCGTCCTGCAGGTAGATGCACGCCGAGCGGAGCGTAGAGCTGAATCGGGGGCCTCCTCCTCTCCTCCTCTTGTTAATACTCCCGTTTCCGTTACTGAAGAACCTATGCAAGTGGGAGGGGTACGCAGTCCTATTACAACATCCGAGAGGGAACGAAGAAGGGTTGATAATGCGTGCTTTTACTGTGGCACCACTGGACATTTCGTGAAAGAGTGTCCTCGACGTCCCAAGAAGAGTCAGGTTTTTCGGAGGGCTCGACCTTAGAACCGGAGACCAGGTCGAGTGTCCCATCTTCCTCTCCGGGAACCCCTCTTACCTTTGCTCGTGTTCAACCTATCTCTGTAAAGGCTACTCTATGTCCCTCTACTGGCCTTCTGCATGCAGTCAATATCGTTATTGATTCTGGTGCCACTGGTAATTACATAGATATTGATTTGGCCCATTCCCTCAATCTACCTTTAGTGGTAAAAACACGACCGGAACCTGTCCAAGCCGTAGACGGCTCCGCATTGATTTCTGGTCCTGTTAGACATCAAACCGCACCCCTCTTGTTGAACATACAGGACATACACACAGAAACCTTGAGTTTTGATTTGATCACCGCACCTCAATTCGGTATCATACTAGGGATACCTTGGTTACGTGAACATAATCCATTGATCAATTGGCAAGCAGGCACTGTACTCTTTGAGTCCGATATTTGTCAGAATTATTGTCTTCCGATCCATCAAGCCCCTGACACACCCTCTCGGGTCTTGGGAGCCCTAGCACAACTCACACTGACGGTTGACGATCCAGAAGTCATACAGTCCCATACTGTTGGGGGGTTGGTGTCTGGGATCCCGCCAGAATATCTGGCTTTCGAATCTGTTTTCGATCGAGGCTCGTCTGAGGTACTTCCTCCACATAGACCTTATGACTGCCCAATCGAATTGCTTCCTGATTCCACCGTTCCTTCGGGCAGGATCTACTCTCTGTCTCCTTCGGAGGAACTGGTGTTAAAAGAATATGTACAGAATGCCCTGCGTTTAGGACACATCCGCCCCTCCACTTCACCAGCGGCAAGTCCTATCTTCTTTGTACCTAAGAAGGAGGGGGATTTACGTCCTTGTGTGGATTATCGGCGTCTTAACGCGATCACCAAGAAGGATAGATATCCCATCCCGTTAATCACTCCACTTTTAGATCATTTAACACATGCTACCGTTTTTACCAAACTTGATCTACGCGGCGCATACAATTTGGTACGCGTTCGTGAGGGAGACGAGTGGAAAACTGCTTTCTGTACACGTTACGGGTTGTACGAATATCTTGTCATGCCCTTTGGCTTATGTAACGCCCCGGCCACGTTCCAACGGTTCATGAATGACATTTTCAGGGATATTCTGGATGTGTACATGGTTGTATATTTGGACGACATCCTGATCTTCTCTCGTGACCTGGATGATCATGTAAAACACGTCCGAGAAGTATTAACCCGTTTAAGCAAACATTCCTTATTTGCCAAACCTGAGAAATGTCAGTTCCATAAGACCTCGGTTGAGTTTTTGGGTTTCCACATCACCCCTGGGGCGGTATCCATGAACGAGTCTAAGGTCAAAGCAGTCTTAGATTGGCCAGTACCTCAAACACTCAAGTCCTTGCAGGCCTTTTTAGGATTCGCCAACTTTTATAGGCGTTTCATCTCTTCCTTTTCCACGATTGTAGCCCCACTCACGGCCCTGACTAGTCCTCGGGTGCCATATCAGTGGCAGAGAGAACAGCAGGAGGCTTTTGAGACTCTGAAAACCGCCTTTACTACTGCACCGGTACTCCAACATCCCAATCCGGATCTTCCGTTCATAGTCGAGGCAGATGCCTCTTCCTTTGCCCTCGGGGCGGTGCTGTCACAAACGTGTCCTAATACCGGCAAGTTACATCCAGTGGCATTCCACTCCCGTAAGTTTTCCAGTACTGAGTCTCATTATACCGTTACGGAAAAAGAACTCTTGGCGGTCATGGACGCGTTCCGTGTTTGGCGTCATCATCTTCTGGGGGCTAAGTATCCTGTCACAGTATACTCCGATCATCGGAACCTACAGGATTTGGCCTCCCTGAAATGCATTAATAGCAGACAGGTCCGATGGCATCTTTTCTTTTCCTCCTTCGACTTCCGTATTATGCACCGTCCTGGAACGGCGCATGGGAAGGCGGATGCCTTGTCACGTTCCCCGGGGGGGGTCCAATTGCCTATTTTCCCCGACACTGTTCTCGAAAAGAGTCATGTGATTTGTCTCTGTACACCCTCATTGTCACTGATAGACTCGGTTCGATCCTGGACTAGCGATCATTCTGACCAGTTGCGAGAATGGGATCCGGTATATTCTGATGGTTTACCTTTCGTACATGAACGCCAGTTCCTTCCTACACCTGATACACGTAATCTTGCCCTTGAGTGGTCTCATGACGCCCCCTTTAATGCCCATCCCGGACAAGAGCGCACTTTAGACCTTCTCAAGCGTTGGTGTTGGTGGCCTTCTATGAAGCGCGATGTGGAGTGTTACGTCAGGTCTTGTGCGGTATGTGCTCAGGCTAAACATCAAAGGGGTCGACCGATTGGGTTGTTGCTTCCGCTTCCGGTACCTCCCAAGCCCTGGCATACATTAACGATGGATTTCGTTACCGATCTCCCCAAGTCGAAAGGCTTCGATACCATCTGGGTAGTGGTGGACACGTTCACAAAAATGGCCCGTTTTGTCCCTTGCAAAGGTGTCCCTTCGGCCCCTGTCTTGGCGGACTTGTTTTTTGAACATGTGTTTATGCTATTCGGCCTCCCTTCGGTCATTGTTTCCGATCGAGGTTCACAGTTCACCTCTCGGTTTTGGAGATCCTTGACGAAACTATTGGGCATTGATACGAGGTATTCTTCGGCCTACCATCCGGAGACCGATGGTCAGACCGAAAGGACGAATCAATCGATGGAACAGTACCTTCGTTGCCTCATATTGCAACACCAGTCCTCTTGGTTGGCCGTTTTGCGGCTTGCGGAGTTTGCGTATAACAATGCGGCTCATTCAGCTACTGGTTATTCTCCTTTTTACGCCCTCTATGGTCAACATCCCAAGGTTTTGCCGGTCCCTGATGCCTCTGGTTCTTCGAATCCTGCGGCCACGACATGTCTTAGGGATCTTTCTGCTGTTCATGCGAGTACAGTGGTTCATCTCACTGAAGCAAAGGCCTCTATGAAGGCCCGTGTGGATGGCAAACGTCGTGCTGCTCCCCCTCTGGTGGTGGGTTCTAGGGTCTGGTTATCTTCCCGACATCTTCGCCTAGTGGGTTGCCGGAAATTGCTGCCTCGCTTTGTCGGGCCGTATGTGATCTCACAGGTTGTTAATCCGGTGGCTTTCCGTCTAGTCCTCCCCAGCTCTTGGCGTATCCATCCTGTGTTTCATGTCTCCCTCCTCAAACCCTGTCCTGACTCAGTCCGTCTTCGTACCCCTGTTGCGCCGGTGTCCTTGACCTCTCCTGATGTTTTTGAGGTATCGGCCATTTTGGGTTCTAGATGGTTTAGGGGTAGGCTCCAGTATCTGGTGGATTGGACGGGTTACGGCCCGGAGGAGCGTTCGTGGGTTTCCGCATCTGATGTGAACGCCCCGCGGTTGGTAGCCCGCTTCCATAGGGATCATCCGTCCTGCCCACGGGGTCGTGGGCCGTTGGGGGGGGGCTATGTTAGGCGATCCTCTGCACACCAGGCCACGACACATCAGAACACTGCTCACATTCCCCCAACATCTCCTCCCAAGCTTCGAGGCTCAAGTGATTCGGTGAAGCCACAGAACCGAAAGCTCCGTACCGTTGTACGGGCTCGATTGCAACCCTTTCTGCATTGGCAACTGCCTTGGAGAACGTATTGCAGAAAGGGCGGCCTTACGTCTCCACGCCGGTCACGTGATACGCTATGGCGTTCCCCATGTGATCTTGGTGGACGTCACATGATCCAGAGAAGTCACGTGACCCAGGGGCGATCAGTATAAAGGTCTGAGAGACAGAACGCTCATTGCTTCTCAGCTGGCTTCGGACACTGTTTGGCGTTACAGCTTGCTCCTTGTTACCTTGATCACGGAACTCTATCTCGGACTCCCTTGGACACCCCTTGGTACTTTTGCTTGGAACTGTTTACCTGTTGCCGGATATTTGGACTGCACCTCGACTTGTCTTTGGATCATCCCTTGGTACCTTGCTGATCTTCTACGCCTTTTCCCTACTGGGGATTCAAGTCAAGCCCTGACTCCCACAGGTGGCTACCCTTCATCCACGCTAACCTGCGGTTCTACTATTCCAGGGACCGCCGCATCTAATGAGCCTCGAACCTCCCTACTAGGTTACCTGGGTCTCCCTTACACCAGATAGGTAAGACACTTTAGATTCTTTTGTTTACCTGCCTGTATTGTGATTGCCTGGTGCTTAACCTCCTTCCTTCTTGACAGCAGCATCGGTGTTCCAGAGGCTCCGTGGATCTGGGAAGACATCTCTCACCTGTGGCCTCAAGGGTCGCACAGCGGGTTTCTATTTCGTTCCCCTGTGCGTCACTTGGGGACGGAGGTCTCATCGGTCTACACGACACTCAAGTCAGAACAGGTGCCTAAATCCCCCTCTACCCCCCCCTAAGTACCCCAGACAGAGTGGCACCCGCCAAAAAGTGGAACAAAGGGCTCAACTTGGGTTGGAGTCACAGAAGCGAACACAAACGCCATTTTAGAACCGAGTTCTGGCAAAAAATACCAACCGGAGAATTAATATTAAATAAATAAACCGGCGGTATGTTCGAGGCTATAGGAATTAAATAATTAAAGTTGGTAGCCTCGAACAATGGGAAATCCCATAGGGATATATTCGCGGTCGAATATAAAAATTAGTATCCACTGCCACCAGCCAAAACTCGATCAGGGGGGACAGGGGCGTGCCCCCTCGACTAACAGACCCCAGGGCAATCGAATTGCCCCAGCCAGTACGTCCACAATATGATGGTTTGTACTGGTTCTGTTCAGAATTTTGAGACTAGTAAAGTCAATGGTGACTTTACATGCCCTGGGAGACAGTAGTCAGTCCCAGGGTATGGAGTCTATATGGGGGGTCACTATGACAGCCCTGTGTTACTGCACTGAGGGTGCTGTGTTACACACATCACAAAAACACATGAAGCCCTATGGAGTAAAAGACCCCATAGCCCATTAAACACATCTAGAGTCAAAGAAACACACTCAAATCATGCCCAAGAGTGAGGGTAAAAGAGTCTCACTCTTGGCAGGAGAAACAAATAAACCCTAAAAATCCAGCAAAGCTGCTGGGGGACTCACTAGGTTAGGAAACTCAGCCTAAACAGAGAATTCTCCCTAACACTCCCCCCCCCCCCCAGACTAAGGGACAGGAGGATGTAATCCACTCCTGGATGAACCTCATACCTCTAGTCGATGACATACATCCTAGAGAGTCCATCAGCATTTTCATGGTGACACCGTCACCTAGGTGCTACGGTCAAATCAAAGGTTTTCCTTTGCAAGCTGTATGACCTACAAACCCTTTGAGGAGCATCAGTCTTTTGGAAACTATAGGGGATCTGGTTGACCAGTCCCTCAGAAGTTGGTACAACTTCTGAACCTGTGGTAGGCTTTTTCAAGGGATCCTTATAAAGGATTCCCTTAGATCTAGAAGGGCCTCCAAGGTTCCTCACCACCTCTCTTGTGGGGGCAGGGTGGGTCTTAGGCCTCTTGGTTTTAGGGGCTAGGGTTAGGCAATGTACCTGCTTCACCTTCCTCTTAGATCTAACCTTACCTACTTTAGGAGTTTCCCCCCTAATATTAGGATTTGAGTTGGGGTCTTCAGTAGAAGATCCAACAGTCTGAAGGGTTTTGGCCTTAGACTTTTCTTTCCTGGTTTTCCACCAGCATTGAGAATTACCAGTTCTCTCAGGCCTAGGTAAGGGTCCAGTAGGTCTATCCTCCTCTTCCTCAGAAGCAGGGGGGGTCACAGACTCTGAAACTGGGGGAACAATGACGGAGCTTGGTTGGGGCTCCCATTTCCCTAATGTACTAGCCTGAAATGTGCCTGGGTTAGAAGTCAACTTACTAACACCAGGGCTTGTAGTGGGGGTCTCAGTAGAGGTTCCCACAGGCTTAGAGTGGTCCCTTAAGATGGCCTCTCTAGCCAATTTGGTTAGGTTCCGGTTCTCCTTACTGGGAGGCCTAGGGGTACGTGACACTACTCCTAGAGTTCTCAGGTCATTCCCCAACAGGACTTTCCCAGGCACCCCAGTCTGCACACTGACAGGGATCCTCACTGTCATGTTGTTACACTGAATGAGGGCTGGTAGAATAGGAACCATTTGGACAGGGCCTCCAGACATCTTAGTGGGACCTTTGGGTGCTTTTGCCATATCCTCAGGTTGAAAGAAGCTTTCATCCACTACTGTTCTGCTGGCCCCAGTGTCTCTCCTGGCAGGAGTATACTGGCTATTGGCAAGAATACTGTCCATATAATACACTTTAGAGTTTGCAGGTAGGGAGTTATACACAACCCTATTCTGTGCCTTAACCAGATCCATGGACTCTATAGACACAGTTGCTTGAAGACCCAAGGGTTCTTCAGCAAAAGGTTCAAAGTGAGCACTAGCCATCTGTAATTCATCCTCAGGAGTGAAGGCTAAGGAGACTGTGCTGATCCCTGCAGGTTTACCCTTGCATCTGGGATCCCCTTTGATATGGTCAGTAGCCTTACAGATATAGCATTGTCCAAATGCTCTGTGAAAGGGTGGCTTGTTCTGACCTCCTTCTGGTTGTTGACCAGAAGGTACACTAGCCTGATTCGGTTTACCCTGGGGCTTACCCTGGTTATTTTGTGGTTTGTGGCCCTCTTTGGTATGGGAGGTATTAGAATTCCCTGGATTCACTTTAGGTGGCTGCTTTCCCTCATCCTTTTTCTGAGTGACCCCTGAATCCTTGTGAGTGGCCCTGTTGGCAACCCACAAGTCAGCAGTCTTAGCTAGTTTTCTGGAATCTAATTCCTTTTAATCAGCCAAGTGCTGTCTGAGCTCAGGAGAGAAGGCATCATAAATTGACTCCAACATAAATAGATTTCTCATACCTTCATAAGTGTCCACTTTGTAACCATTAATCCATCCCTCTAAATTCTTCAAACACTCACTCACCCAGGTAGCCCAAGGGGTACCATCATTCTTTTTGAGGGTTCTAAACCTCTTAAAATACTGGGAAGGGGTCTTCCCAAATCTAGCTATCAAAGCTAGTTTCACACATTCATACTCCTTCCTATTCTCCTCCCCCAATTCCATTACCTCATCAGTTGCAACAGGGGGAAGCCTAGAGAACAACCAGGTGAGTAAGTCATTTCCTGTGATGTTCTGGAGCCCATGATTATATTCAAACAGAGACAACCAATCCAACACATCCAACTTAGGCTCATACATACCAATCAATTCCTTAGGCATCCGGGGTCTTTTAGGACTGGAACTTCTAGAGGAGTCAGAGAGAGAAGCATTGTCTACAGATAATTTCTTCATTTCTAGCTCATGCTTGCGCTCCATTTCCCTTAGCCTTAGTTCTTGATTCAGTTCCTGGTGTCTTTATTCAGCTTGAGTATTCCGTCTCTTGAATTCTAATTCAAGTTTCATTTTCTCCAGCTCAAGATATTGAGGACTAAGTGTGGGACCTGGCAAAGGTCCAGTAGGTACAGCTGGGAGAGCAGACAGAGGCCTAGGGGGGACAGTCACAGCAGCCTCACCCTCCTCTTCTGACTCTTCCTCAAGATTATCAACATTTTGATCAACATCAATCTCTATACTGTTATCTACAGTTTCTGGCCTGGTAGGTTCCTCTGAACCATCATCCAGACTTTGGTTAGCTAACAACCTTTCTATCAATTCCATTTTCTTGCCTTTAGTCAGGAGATTCTTATGCTTACAGAGAAGTCTTAAACAATCAGCAGTTTTGTAGCAAGGGACTCTTGACTATAATTTTCCATAGTTGACATGTTAGAAAGATTACTTTTTCAGTGCTAAGCTTTGTGGTTAGTTGCACTAAGGTCTCTTAAAGCACTCTAAAATGTATACTCAATACAAATCCCACCGCTGTACACCAGTGTTAGGCAGAAACCTGTGCAGTTCCCTTTAGGAACACTGCAAAAGATTTAGGACTACAGGTGTTAGCAGTAAACCCACTTGGTAGCAGTCTGTACCACCCAGATTTACCTGGTAGCTGTGGCTGAGCAGTCAGACGTCCCTCAAGAAGAGTTAGGCAGTATGCAAAGTATACACAATAGGCACTCAGACACAATAGCACAAGCAAACACTGACCAGAGCTTTGGTATCAAGGTATATAATTATTTATTTAAAAACACACTGATTGAAACACTCCAGCACTATTATTGTAATCACTCTCAACACAGTTACTATTATTATATATACATCCCTTATTCCTTATCAGACAAGTCTTAGTTAACACCACTTATTTCCAGACAGAGGTGAGCGCTTAACTATAGATGGCACTCCAATAAGTTAACGAAAAAAAGGGAGGGAAAAAGGCAGAATGTAGAAAAATACACCACACTAATACTTAGGAACTCTTAAGCAAGGCAGGAAAGTCAAAGGTTACTTGTGAGCCAAGTCCATAGGCCGGGTCCACTCTTGGAGAGAGCAGGGCACAAATGCACCCAAGATCACACAATGACAACAGGTTTAAAAAGTCTTGCAGGGAGTTCAGAAAGGTTTTAGTTAGGCTCAGAAAAGTTAAGCCAGGGTGTCCCAGGCTAACCCAGGTTCGAAAGCCGGGGGCTAAATCTACCCCGTACAGTCGGTTGCAAGGGAAGCCAGGCGGAACACGGTACCTTATGTGGGAAGGATCCTCCAGCGAGGGCAGTTGTTCCTGGCAGCGGGTGCAAGTCACGGCGTCGTCCAGAGGAAGAGAAGATCTCGACGTGGAGGAAAGATGAAGGTCGTTGCACTGCGAGGGAAGAAACCAGCCGCAGAGTTTTCCGGTTAAAGGTACTACCCTTTGATTCGCGGCCGTGGTAAAAGGTGGTATCCCGGTTGCCGGGGTGCTTGGCACAGGCAAGGCGGCCACGAGATGCTCCAGGAAGCGAAAAAGGAAGCAGACTGGTTATCCCCACCAGTCGAAGGAAGAAGACTCTCCGGGCTGGAGATCTCCTCTGTCGTTGGGAAAAGTGGTGAGACGGTTCAGCAGGGCTCCACCGGTGGTGTCGTCGTAGCAGGTCGGCTCAGCTTCTCCCTCGTCGGATTCTTAGGTCCTCTGGTGACTTCTGAAGTTCCAGTCCCCAAAGCCCTGCTTTTATGCAGAAAACCCCCATTAACTCAGCCTAGCTGTCACTCAAACATGCTAAGTGGTGAGCCGGCCAGCTCACCACTTGAGCCAATCAGGACGAAGTGCGACTTGAGTTGCCTAGGCAACTCAGTCCAGGGTGCCTAAATCCCCCTCTACCCCCCCTAAGTACCCCAGACAGAGTGGCACCACTTTGGAGGGCTTCTGTGGAGAAGCCCGCCAAAAAGTGGAACAAAGGGCTCAACTTGGGTTGGAGTCACAGAAGCGAACACAAACGCCATTTTAGAACCGAGTTCTGGCAAAAAATACCAACCGGAGAATTAATATTAAATAAATAAACCGGCGGTATGTTCGAGGCTATAGGAATTAAATAATTAAAGTTGGTAGCCTCGAACAATGGGAAATCCCATAGGGATATATTCGCGGTTGAATATAAAAAGTAGTATCCACTGCCACCAGCCAAAACTCGATCAGGGGGGACGGCGACGTGCCCCCTCGACTAACAGACCCCAGGGCAATCGAATTGCCCCGGCCAGTACGTCCACAATATGATGGTTTGTACTGGTTCTGTTCAGAATTTTGAGACTAGTAAAGTCAATGGTGACTTTACATGCCCTGGGAGACAGTAGTCAGTCCCAGGGTATGGAGTCTATATGGGGGGTCACTATGACACACCTGTGTTACTGCACTGAGGGTGCTGTGTAACACACATCACAAAAACACATGAAGCCCTATGGAGTAAAAGACCCCATAGCCCATTAAACACATCTAGAGTCAAAGAAACACACTCAAATCTTGCCCAAGAGTGAGGGTAAAAATATCTCACTCTTGGCAGGAGAAAAAAATAAACCCTAAAAATCCAGCAAAGCTGCTGGGGGACTCACTAGGTTAGGAAATTCAGCCTAAACAGAGAATTCTCCCTAACAGGGTCCCTTTGTCCCTTTGATGGGGACGTATTTGGCGGCTAACCAAACCTGGTCTCCTACTTGATAGTCTGGAGCCTTTTTCCGATGCTGATTGGCGAAGTGCTTTTGTTTTTCTTTAGCATGAATAAGATGTTCCTTTGCCTTTCTGAACGCTTGAGTGATGGTTGAATGAAGAGTCTTTACTGCAGGCATTTCCAAGCTGGTAGGAAGGTCCAGTTCTGACGTACGTGGATGTCTGCCATAAAAGGTGTAAAAGGGAGTTTGGCCTGTGCTAGAATGTACAGAGTTGTTATATGCGTACCCGGCTATCCACAGTAAATCCTTCCAATCTCTTGATTCATGGTGCAGCATGCACCGCAAATACTGCTCGAGGGTCTGGTTGGTCCTCTCAGTTTGGCCGTCTGTCAGGGGGTGGTGACTGGTGGATAGCCAGACGTCAATCTGAGCCATCGCACAACATTTTCTCCAAAAATTGGATATATATTGGCTGCCTTGATCGGAGACCAGAGCTGATGGAAAGTCATGGAGCTTGACAATGTTTTCCAGAAATACTCCTGCTAGAGTGGATGCGTCCGGGAGGTCTTTAAGAGGAATAAAATGTGCCATCTTTGAGAACAAATCCACAATTACGAGAATGGTGTTAAAGTCTTGACTTGGTGGCAGATCTGTGATAAAGTAGAGGGAAAGAGTGTGCCATGGAGCGGGAGGGATGTCCAGTGGTTGTAGGAGACCCGATGGTTTCTGTTTCTGTGATTTGTTTTGTATGCAGACGCCGCAGGATTGAACATACTGAACAATGTCCTTACACCAGGTAGGCCACCAAAAGTTCTTCTTTACCTTGGCTAAAGTTTTAGCGATTCCAGGGTGTCCTTCGATCAGGGAGTCATGATAATCTGAAATGATATGCTGTTGCAACTCCTTCTCGGGTACATATAACCGATCTCCAAAGTAAGGTAACTGATCCTTGATGCAATACTGCTCGCCCTGAGTTTGCCATGCAAGGAAAGCATCCAGGTTCATTGACTGACAAATTTTGTCCCGTAATTCGGCTTGTGATAAGGTTGTTGTGATGCCCAAGAGTTTGTCTTCAGGTATGATGGGTACCGGGTCTGGAGTTGTATACACTGTTTCATCAATTCCCATTCGAGATAAGGCGTCAGCTTACCCATTCTTGACCCCAGGTCGAAAGGTGATTACGTAGTCATATTCAGCGAAGAAGAGGGCCCACCGTAACTGGCGTGAAGACTGGGCTTTGGCTGTTTTGAGATATTGCAGGTTCCGGTGGTCAGTGACCACTGTAATGGTGTGTCTAGCTCCCAGAAGATGGTGCTGCCACGCCTTAAAAGCGGACTTGATGGCTAGGAGTTCTTTATGCGTGATAGCGTAATTTAGTTCCGGAGGCCACAGGATGCAGCTGGCCGGTTTCTGGGTCCCTCTGTGACAGGACCGCTCCCATTGCCATACTGGAAGCATCGGTCTCTACGACATAAGGGAGGTCTGGACGCGGGTGCCACAGGATGGGAGCAGAGGTGAACCTTTGTTTTAGTTCCTGGAAGGCTTTTTCCGCTTCCTCAGTCCAAGTAAACTTTTTATTGCTTTTTCGTAGTAATACCGTGATCGGGTGCACCACCTCAGAGAAGTTTGGAATAAACCGGTGGTAAAAGATTGCAAAGCCTAACATGCTCTGTATTCCCTTCAGAGATGTTGGTGATGGCCATTTTAAAATTGCGTCCACTTTATGCACGTCCATTCTGATGCCTTTTGGCGAAATGATGAAACCGAGGAATTCTACTTCGGTGACGTGAAAAAACATTTTTCCAGCTTTGTGTACAAACGATGTTGGCGGAGCTTGGTGAGGACTGAACGAACATGCCTGATGTGATCTTGTTTTGAGGCTGAGTATATCAAGATGTCATCTATGTATACTAAAGTGCAAACGTCAATCAGTTCTCTCAGGACATTATTCATGAAATATTGAAATGCTGCAGGAGCGTTACACAAGCCAAAGGGCATGACTTGATATTCGAACAAGCCATATTTGGTACGGAAAGCGGTTTTCCAGTCATCTCCACTTCTGACCCGGACCAGGTGGTATGCTCCCCGAAGGTCTAATTTGGTATAGATCTGGGCATCTTTGACTTGGTCTAGCATTTCTGGGATAAGAGGCAAGGGGTAGCGGTTCTTCACAGTTATCTGGTTTATTGCGCGATAATAAATACAGGCCCTCAAGTCCCCTTCCTTTTTTGGTACGAAGAACAAAGGACAGCCTGCTGGAGACTTAGATGGGCGGATGAAACCGTTTGCGAGGTACTGGTCCAAATAGGTTTTCAGGTGAAGGTTTTCTGGCTTGGTGAGAGCATAAATCCTGCCGCATGGGATTTGTGCCCCAGGAACAAAGTCGATTTGACAATCATAAGGCCTATGCGGCGGCAACGTGTTAGCCTGGTCTTTTTGGAATACATCCTGAAAGTCACGATATTCATCTGGCAAAGTATTAGTTACTCCCAAGGTAGAGGCTTTCATACTGGAGCCACAGGAGTCGGGTTTCGGGTCAGGAGAATAGCAGGTTATGGAGCAGTTGCTGGAGAAGGTTCATTTTCGTGCCCGCCAGTCTATCAAAGGGTTGTGAGCAACCAACCATAGCATCCCTAGTATCAACCGGAATTAAGTTGCCTTTATTAGATCGAATGAAATACACTCCCGATGCCCATCCTCGCACAGCAAGGTTACTACTGCTGTGCACTGGGTTACTGGCCCACAGGCGATTTCAGTCCATTCCACGGTTGTCACCTTTTCCCTGGTAGATTTAGAACACAAAGGGAGCCCCATCTCTGCTGCCAACTCTTGCTCTATATAGTTCCTAACTGCTCCGCTGTCGATGTACGCTTCTGCGGCATGCATGTTTGACGAATGTTGGTGATTTATTAAGATCACGGGTATCGCAAAGTGTGAGGTCAGTGGCTCTTTTTCATCACTCGACAAACTGTCCTCTACGGTTGCCGAGCTTGGTAGTTTTCCGATTCCTTACCTTCATCCTTTTCTGTGGCCCCAACTGTTCTCCTAAGGGGTTTAATTGGGCAGTCTTTCAGGAAATGTCCTGGTTTTCCGCAGTACAAACAAAGTTGCTGTTGTCTCCTTTTTTCCCGCTCTTGTTTTGTTAATGGAGGTCGTAATCCTCCGATCTGCATGGGTTCTACGGCGTTGTCTCCCCCCGTAGTGCATTGTCTTTAGGCCGAACATAAACTATCCGTGAGTCTGCTTTGGACCGGTCTGCTTTTCTGTCCTGCAAACGATGATCTAGCTGCACGACTAGATTTATGAATTTGTTACAGTCTCTGGGAGGATCAACTACCTGGGCCAAGATGTCCTTTAATTCACCTCGTAAGCCTCGATGGAATAACGTGGTTCTTTTGTTCTCTGGCCACCTGGCTTCAGCCACCAGTCTATTGAAGTTTGCAATATATGTTAACAGGTCTTGGTTTCCCTGCCGGAGGGATAAAAGTTTGTTATCCACTGCTTGTTCATGGGTATGTTGAGCAAACAGTTTTTTCATCTCTCTCTGGCACCCCCCATAGTCCTGTAACAACGGATCGTTATGGGTCACTAACGGCACTGACCGATCCGCTGCGCTTCCACTCAAGTATGATAGGATGAAAGCTACCCGAGCTTGGTCATTGGGAAATGCCCCAGGGCGACAAAGGAAATGAAGGCGACACTGATTTATAAATGTTGCATACTTCCGTGGGTCCCCTGAAAACCTTTCTGGTGGTGCCAGGGGAACTGTTCCAGGCAGCGTGATCTGTACTGGTGTGGGGGCATGAGATGGTGGAACAGGAGTTTGCATCAGTGGATTTCCCCCAGGCAGAAAAGTCTGCCCCGCCTGCGTTTGCAAGAATTATCTGCTGATTTTGTCGGTGCGCTCCCTGGTCACTATTAAGTCTCTTGTCGAGCTGAATGAACCTCAGTACGAAGGTCCCCCAACAATTGGGCCAATTGGTCAATTTATGATGTTTTTATGGCACCCATGTGGATTATTTATGTCAGGCTTTGCGTTCTGTTACTCTCACCTGGTATCCACAGGGACGCCACCCAGCCAACTGGTCACTGATGCCCTTCCTGATGGTTCCCCTGTGGCCTTGGTGTCGAGGGAATTCTGCTTGGAAAATGAAGACTATGTCAGGACTGGGCGACCAAGGTAAGCAGTTTAATCCCCCACCTCCTTATATTTCCAGCCCCTCCAGGTTCCCTTCTCACCTGGTTGCCGGAATCGGTGGGCTCTCCGTCCTGCTCTCTGGGCAGGGGCGCGTTGGCTTTTGTGGGCGCTGGCGGTCCAGTTACTTCACTGACTGCAGCCCTTGTAGTGTCTTTCAGGTAGGTCTTATTGCAATTAATGGCGTCGTATTTCTTGCATGCCTTTTGTCTGTTCTAATGTCTCTTTTATCTCCTCTAGGGGCGTGGAGTGTCCACTCGGAGAACGGGATGTGCTGGTTCTCACTGGGAGGTGATGGCACGCTATAGCGCTATGATGCGGTAAGGAGGCACTTTGCATAGCGCAGCGATTCCTTGTTCTCACTGACCTGTTTTTGTCCCTTTTGTAGGTCGTGGAGAGTACCCAGCGCAGATGGGGTTTCCGGAGCAGTGCCGGTCGAGAAGTACCCAGCCAGGTAAGTCCTTAAGCGCTTTTATGGTTGTAATGTCTCTAGTACCTCCGTTAATAATGTCTTTCTCCTTTTCTCTGGTCCCTCGATTCCGGCGGCAAACTCCTCCAACAGAGATGCCCAGGAGCTGTGAGCAGAGATGGATGAAGATTGCAGGTAAGATTCTGCTGCTAACAATGTTTCTTTGTTTTTTCTGCAGGTCCGGAATTCGTCGGGTTCGCGAGAAGCTGGACACGGTGAGCGTCACGTTGCTAGAAGCAAAGTAACGCAAAGCGTGTGTTCTTGTTTGGGTGTGGTTTAAATAGCCACTGTAAAGTAGTCCAGGTAAAGTAGTCCCTAAGCCACCACACCCAAAACACTAGACCGCATAGCTTAGTTCTAGGAACTTAGCTATGTGGATGCCTCCATGTTGGCTGAAAGCCTTAATAAAATAGTCCCTTAAGCACATGCCTCTCCCAACTGATGAGCCTGGCGCCAAAGGCGCCAGGACTGGCCCCAAGAGGGCTTGAAAAGTGGAAGTCTGGCCTTATTAAAGATCCGAGCCCTGATCCCGCCTGGCTTGTGGGCTTGCCAGTGGGGGTCAGGGCTGAGGGTCGTGACAATAGCGTGGAAATTCGGGATAGATGTCTTAGCAGGCATTATTGATCCTGACGTCCGTGGGACATGTAAATGTTAGGATCCGGCGGAAGATGCAGCGCCAGTATACTAATACCAGAACCTGGCATCTACCTTGGAGCTTGAGCCAACAGCGTATACGCCGGCAAAGAACTACCAGACCCAGCTGGCCCACACTCCATTGACACATGAGGCTCCACCTATGAGCGTCTCAAGCCTCGATCCGGAAAGACTTCTTACTTAGGTCACGCCCCCCTTACTTCGCTGCTCCTAAACCTTCTTTCACGGTAGTAGCGTTTTGTTTCCTGCTCTGTTAATTATTGATCGGATTCCCTGGTATTCCTGACCTACACTCCTTCTTGTTGACATTGATTTCTGGATTACGTCTCTGTACCTTGTGAAGGGTTTTGACCCATGCTGAATCAATAGACTGGGTAGATGTGGGGATGAGCTGTCGACACCCATCATTCAATCCAAGAGTACAGGAGAACTGCGCAGTGCTGAATCAATAGACTGGGTAGATGTGGGGATGAGCTGTCACCGCCCATCATTCCATACCAAAAGCGCCAGGGGTGAAAGGTGGTGCCAAAGGAAAAATAGCAGCACCTGTCAGAGCAAAAGCGCTTTTAAATCACCTCTGTTTCTTTGAGGGCAAGCTCCAAATGTCAAGTTCAAACATTGCAAGATAGCTAATACCGGAGACCTTTGTTCAAAAATCTGTTTTACTGATGTCAAAAAGTTGCTGAAATCATGGGCACAAGACCACTCTAAAGATTCAACCTTCTTGTGGGGGGGGGGTTCCACATAACCACTCTAATGTAAGGATGCCTTTCAAAACAATAGCAAAAATCTCCTGTCAAATTCAAGACAACTCCTAAATGGATGCAGTACGACAAATTCCACAAGGCGGCGCTAGCGGTCTAAACTCTGACAGGAGAACTGTGTTCAATAGCTGACAAAGGGACCTGAGTCAGCTGGACTTCAAAGCCTGTTGGTTAATTACAAATCTTAGCCACCTGCTGTTCCCAGAGGCCAAGAGGCTGGGAAACCTTAACACCTCAGAGATTCCCACACCAGGAGGCAGGCTATCACATGGCCCTTCTGAGTGAGAAAGAGGGGTTTTCCTTCAGCTTGCTGGAGCCCACACAAAAGACTCTTCCCCTTGAATGGGGTATGTTAACTTTGAGTGTTTCCTGTCAACAGCCCTCTGCCAGCAAGGTGAGACATGTGTTTCCTGTCCCACCCAAGCTTCTGGAGGCGGACCCAAACACTTTGGGGAGTTGAATTGAAGGCAAATATATGTTTCATAAAAATACTGATAACTCTTTGTAACCAGATGACAGAAATGTGCAATTTGGGGATCCTTAAAATGAAAACTGTGCCCACAATTCAAGACCAAACTCCAATTTGTGGGATGTTCTGGTGCAAAACCCCGCTAATTATGAATATTGCAGACACAGTATTTAAGCTAGCGACCTGGAAATTTACTGCGATATGTGTAAAAGGGGGGTGTACATTTGTATACATTTTGATGAAAAACCAATGTTGCAAAACCCACTAAAATCGAAAATAAGTTGCCATTTTTGAATGCAAGCTCCTAGAAACGGCAGAGTGCGAACAGAAACTACATTAAGCAATGTGTAATATGTACATGTAATGTCAACCACTTGTGTACCTGGGAAATATGTATTTGGATCAGAAATATATTTGTGTGCACATTGACCAGGGGAGTGTCATTTCTGCAGGTCATAAAAATTACATCACTATGACACACTATCCCTTCCCAAATCAGGGACCAAAGAATCTATTGGCCTATCAAATTAAGAGAGGGGCAGGCTTAGTGAAGCTAGCCTCTCCACCCACTTTCTAAATACATAAAAGCAGAGAGTGCAGGACAGATAGGGATTCAATTCCATTTGCTGCGGAGCGTGCTGACCGACGACTTCACATCCAGAGATCCAACACTTAGACTTCCAAGCTAAACAGAGACTACAGAACTTTGAACCAAGAAGACCCACTGCAAGCAAAAGTATTTGTCAGCAGGCCTCAAAATCTTTTGCAACTGAACTCTTCAAATAGCTGGGCTGAGCTGTTTGATTCTGGCCTAGAACACTGTGACAGAAACATCCAGAACCAGGAGCCGTGCTGTGTCCAGAGAAGGCAGAACCCGATCCAGAGAACCGGTGCCTAGCAGACCAGGACAGCAGAGCAGAGCTGACCCAGACGCTGTGAGCAGAACCGCCCGACGTCCAGTCAGTTGACCCGATACGTGATGAGGCCCAGTCCTTCTAAAAATATAGTGTGAGTACAGCCAGAACTGTGCGAAACCCAATCCCTTAGTTAAAATAATCTAATGCAAACTATTTTAACCTTAGTAGAACTGCCTCCTAGTAATCCTGTCATCTGTCATTCTAAAACTGCGAGCTGTCATCTGTCATTCTAAAGCTGCAAACTGTCACCTGTCATTTTGAGTTTTACTTTAAATCCGAAAAACTACTTTATACTTTTGCCGTAATTACGATTCACGCACTTGCAAATTTTACCGCGATTTGCGATTTGGCCTGATTTCTTCTCCAGTAAAAAAGTCAGCAGCCCCTTGCTTTCCTTTGCTAAAATTCGTTTAACCTGCTAGTTACTCATAGAGCATTTCTAAAGTGAGCCTGAACTAATATAAAGTAGCCATCACCTACCCTGAACCTCTAGAGGGAATTAAAAGCATTTTAGCACATTTCTCACTTCATTGTCATCACATTCAAAGCATTTCGGGCCTGTGTTTCAAACTTCTACCTGTTTTCCTCTAAGCTTGCTGGGGGGAACTGAATTTCGTATTGTATTTGATTGCATTCCTGAGAACTGTGTGCTCCTCCTTCCATTTCTTACATTGCATAGGGGGGGTGAATTGCCAGAGAAAAAGTGATTATATTATCTTTTGTTAAAATCATATCAAGTTATTTCCGTACTGCATTTCATTCCTCATTGCTTTTCCCTTGAAACCATAAAAGCATTTTTGCTGCCTTATCCATCCTATACCAACTCCTCACTGATTGTAAAGAGGTGTGCTAGTGTCAGATTACCCATTGTTGATCAACATTATATTCATAAGTGTGATATCAATTATTAATTTATTATAAAAGTGTGATATATATATATATTGTTTAATTTTTCAAATAAACCTTTTAAATTTGCAAAACAAATCTACTTCTTGGCTCAGTGGGGTCAGGGGGATTCTAAGAGAGGGGTGTTATACAAGGGTTCATCATCCAGATTATAACTTGCCATAAAAATATATAAATAAGGGCTTCCCTTGGGCATCCCAGACAAGGCACTGACTTAGTGGGATTGCTTGATTGGAGTCACTTACAAAGTGGAGGCTCGTAGCCGGGATCTTCTGGGTTAGATTTAGCACTTGTGCAGCTTAATACAGTGTGCTAACTGATAGGATACATACATCCGGTCGGATCACCACGCTGTGGTACGCTGTAAAGCACTCCTCAAAGGAACGCTCTAAGGAAACGGTCTGTTTTGCAAAATAAAATACAAACTTCTGTAAGTCAGGAAGGAACTCAAATTCCAGAATGACGACCTTGGTAGATATGAAGATAGCTAGGGAGCACCTCTTACATAAACCTTTTGCGAGAGGTGAATGATCTGAGCAGGACCAAAATGTATGGTTGCAGGCAATCACACAACAGGTCACTACAACTGGGTCAGATAAGTGGAGAGATCAGGGTCCCTTACATGTGGCCCTGAGTGAACTATATATGGCTTCTAAGGCCAAAGATGAACACAATAAAATTGCCCGGATAGCGGCATATTTGTATCTATATATGGGAGCCATGCAGGACAAATGTGCTGAAGGCCAAGATCTGGCAAATAGGCAACAGATGGCGTTAGAAAAGGCCCAATCTGACCTGGACTCTTCTGAGCAGAGGCTGCACAGGAGCCAGGACTCAGAAAATGATAGTAGACAGTACATCATTAAAATAAAGGAGGATATGCATATCCTGCAACAGGAAAAGGCTGACCAGGATACCAGTATTCTGGCCTTGCAGAAGGAGCACCAAGACAGTTTGGACTCCCTACTGCAGAGCCAGAAAAAGCTGGAGCAACAATTAGATTTCAATAGGGCATGTGCTGAGCAGGTAGTCACCCTGCAAAGCCAGCTAGATAGGGAAAAGGCAGAGAGCAATAAACTGATCCTGAAAGACCTGGATACCCAGGCAGAGTTTGATCAAGAGTGCCAGAAAGCTGGTGCCCTTCAAAGGCAAAGGGACGACCTGGCGGCACAGATGCAGACTCTTAGTCAGAAAAGGGACACCTTAGGCCAGGAAGTCTGCCAATTAAAAGAAAAAAATGAAGAAAATCACCTGGCCCTCCAGTGGCTGGGTGACCTCCAAAAAGAGCACCACGACTTGCTAGAGCACACCAGGAGGGTGGAGGAGGCTCTGGCAAGAAAGGAGCAGGCCAGTAGGGATGGGACTCAGGAGGTAACCCTCCTGCAGCAGAGACTGGCCCAATATTCCAGGACCAATCAGGAGGCACAGAGAGAAAATGAGGCTCTCTGTCAGCACAATGATAGGCTCCAGCAACAGGTAGCCATGCAGGAGAGACTGATAGAGTCTAGTAAGGCCTTAACTGAGGAACTGAAAGCACAGGCTCTTGCATTGCAACAGGGAGCAGGGGCTGACAGAGATGAGGTTCGCTGGGAAAGGGAAACGCCTGAGCATAACCTCAGGAGCACTGGTACCAGGGGCCGTCATCTCTCCCAGTCCCTGGACTCTGCCACCCCCATGTCCCCTGGCGCGCATGAGCACAGGGCCACAGGAATGGCAGATTACTATCCAGCCAAAGGTATGGGGCTCATAGGCCAGTACCACCCAGGAATCGAGGGGCGGGCATCCGGGTATGGGCACCCAAGCACAGTGCAATTTAGTGGGGAACCCCAGGAGAGTAGGCCCATTAAGGGCATCCTGAAAACCTCTGCCCAGTTAGGTCAGTGGGGGGGTACCCATCAAATCCTGGCAGCAAGGAGGGATCTGAAGACTCCTCTGAGCATTACAGGACACAGGAGACCAGGTCTCCACATTCTGCCAGCCATTCCCAGGCTTGCAGAATCCGGGAAAACCTAGAAGATCAGACGGGCACCTCTGGGAGCAGTGCTTCGGAGTCAGAGGATGAATGGACCAGGGTGACCCGAACCAAAAAGGCCAATAAGGCAAAAAGGGCCTTGCTTAAGGACCCATTGAAACAAATAAAGGCAATAAGGAGTGTCATCACGCCTTATCATAAGAACGCCAAGTATTCTGTTTGGGAACACTTGGAGCTCTATGAGCAAATGATGGAGACTTTCCATTTGTAGCTGCATCCAGTACGTCAAATGGACATTCTCCCCAGAATACTCCAGTTTCTTTGCAGGGCTGGAGGACCAAAACCATTCAAGATGGTCCGCATATAGGGCGGCCATCTTGAAACATTTTTCTGTTCATAGAAATCCTCAAGAGGCTCGCAAGGCAGCCTACAATTTGCAATGTGGGGAGGATCAGGCCCCACAAGAATTCATACAAGAATTGAAGCGTGCCTTTGCGCAGACCACCACAAAGGTGCGCACGGACAGCAGAGAATTTGTCAATACTTTTTTCCATGCCTTGCCCAAATACATCATGACCCAGCTAGTGAGAGATTTTCATGAGAAGAGGTCACTAGACTGGGTCATTGAACAGGCTACCTGGATCTATGAGGTGCAGAAGCCCATAGAAAATAAAAGTAATGCACAGAAAAACCCCAAAACCAACAGCACCCCTGCTGCTGCTAAGGTGGCAGAGGTAAAGGTTGCCCCCATTTTAGATTTGGAGATGGGGGGCCTAAAAACCTGCCTGCACCAAATAATTCACAGCCCAGAAGGCCCTCGGGCCAGTCGCAGACAGGGAGTCGAGGAGGTAGTCCCACAAATGGGGTCCCTCGCTCTCCTGATTATGTAAGTCCCCGCTACAAGGGAAACCGACCCATCCTGGGTTATGTGTGGACTCCTCCAGCCCAAGGGGGGGGATCCAGCCAAGCACCTGACCCAGGGAACTTCCCTCCAAACGTCCCCCAGGAGGGCAGAAATTCACCAAATCCTGGACAGAACTTTTTCCCCAGGTATCCGCCCAGTTTCCAGCCCCAAAATCATCCATCCTTCTTTCCCCAATTCCCTGAGCCCAGACAACCTAATCCGGGAGAGGGGAGGCCAAGGGTGGAGGGGTAGCCAAATCTTCCCAATCCGGGGTATTACCAGAGAAGGGATAGCTACCCTTCCCGGGATCAGCCCAGGGGAGAAAATAGATAGCTACCCTTCCCGTATCAGCCTGAGCGGGTTTCACAACTTCCATCATTCAATCCAAGAGTACAGGAGAACCGCGCAGTGCTGAATCAAAAGACTGGGTAGATGTGGGGATGAGCTGTCGCCGCCCATCATTCCATCCCAGAGTCCAGGAGAACCGCGCAGTTGTGCGCATACCAAAAGCGCCAGGGGTGAAAGGTGGTGCCAAAGGAAAAATAGCAGCACCTGTCAGAGCAAAAAGTGCTTTTAAATCACCTCTGTTTCTTTGAGGGCAAGCTCCAAATGTCAAGTTCAAACATTGCAAGATAGCTAATACCGGAGACCTTTGTTCAAAAATCTGTTTTACTGATGTCAAAAAGTTGCTGAAATCATGGGCACAAGTCAACTCTAAAGATTCAACCTTCTTGTGGGGGGGTTCCACATAACCACTCTAATGTAAGGATGCCTATCAAAACAATAGCAAAAATCTCCTGTCAAATTCAAGACAACTCCTAAATGGATGCAGTACCGACAAATTCCACAAGGCGGCGCTAGCGGTCTAAACTCTGACAGGAGAACTGAGTTCAATAGCTGACAAAGGGACCTGAGTCAGCTGGACTTCAAAGCCTGTTGGTTAATTAAAAATCTTAGCCACCTGCTGTTCCCAGAGGCCAAGAGGCTGGGAATCCTTAACACCTCAGAGATTCCCACACCAGGAGGCAGGATATCACATGGCCCTTCTGAGTGAGAAAGAGGGGTTTTCCTTCAGCTTGCTGGAGCCCACACAAAAGACTCTTCCCCTTGAATGGGGTATGTTCATTTTGAGTGTTTCCTGTCAACAGCCCTCTGCCAGCAAGGAGAGACATGTGTTTCCTGCCCCACCCAAGCTTCTGGAGGTGGACCCAAACACTTTGGGGAGTTGAATTGAAGGCAAATATATGTTTCATAAAAATACTGATAACTCTTTGTAACCAGATGACAGAAATGTGCAATTTGGGGATCCTTAAAATGAAAACTGTGCCTACAATTCAAGACCAAACTCCAATTTTTGTTATGTTCTGGTGCAAAACCCCGCTAATTATGAATATTGCAGACACAGTATTTAAGCTAGTGACCTGGAAATTTACTGGGATATGTGTAGAAGGGGGGTGTACATTTCTATACATTTTTATGAAAAACCAATGTTGCAAAACCCACTAAAATCGAAAATAAGTTGCCATTTTTGAATGCAAGCTCGTAGAAACGCCAGAGTCAGAACAGAGACTACCTTAAGCAATGTGTAATATGTACATGTAATGTCAACCACTTGTGTACCTGGGAAATATGTATTTGGATCAGAAATATATTTGTGTGCACATTGACCAGGGGAGTGTCATTTCTGCAGGTCATAAAAATTACATCACTATGACACACTATCCCTTCCCAAATCAGGGACCAAAGAATCTATTGACCTATCAAATTAAGAGAGGGGCAGGCTTAGTGAAGCTAGCCTCTCCACCCACTTTCTAAACACATAAAAGCAGACAGTGCAGGACAGATAGGGATTCAATTCCATTTGCTGCGGAGCGTGCTGACCGACGATTTCACATCCAGAGATCCAACACTTAGACTTCCAAGCTAAACAGAGACTACAGAACTTTGAACCAAGAAGACCCACTGCAAGCAAAAATATTTGTCAGCAGGCCTCAAAATCTTTTGCAACTGAACTCTTCAAATAGCCGGGCTGAGCTGTTTGATTCTGGCCTAGAACACTGTGACAGAAACATCCAGAACCAGGAGCCGTGCTGTGTCCAGAGAAGGCAGAACCCGATCCAGAGAACCAGTGCCTAGGAGACCAGGACAGCAGAGCAGAGCTGACCCAGACGCTGTGAGCAGAACCGCCCGAAGTCCAGTCCAGTTGACCCGATACATGACGAGGCCCAGTCCTTCTAAAAATATAGTGTGAGTACTGCCAGAACTGTGCGAAACCCAATCCCTTAGTTAAAATAATCTAATGCAAACTATTTTAACCTAAGTAGAACTGCCTCCTAGTAATCCTGTCATCTGTCATTCTAAAGCTGCGAGCTGTCATCTGTCATTCTAAAGCTGCAAACTGTCACCTGTCATTTTGAGTTTTACTTTAAATCCGAAAAACTACCTTTATTAAATCGTCCGTATCTCTGGAACTGTTTGTTCTAGGAACGTGGTTTAACTTTCATTTAAAAGCTAAGATTCTAGGCTTTCCAACGAACCTAAAACCGACTTGCCTTATACTTTTGCCGTAATCGCGATTCACGCACTCGCGAATTTTACCACGATTTGCGATTTGTCCTGATTTCTTGTCCAGTAAAAAAGTCAGCAGCACCTTGCTTTCATTTGCTAAAATTCGTTTAACCCGCTAGTTACTCATAGAGCATTGCTAAAGTGAGCCTGAACTAATATAAAGTAGCCATCACCTACCCTGAACCTCTAGAGGGAATTAAAAGCATTTTAGCACATTTCTCACTTCATTGTCATCACATTCAAAGCATTTTGGGCCTGTGTTTCAAACTTCTACCTGTTTTCCTCTAAGCTTGCTGGGGGGGGAACTGAATTTCGTATTGTATTTGATTGCATTCCTGAGAACTGTGTGCTCCTCCTTCCATTTCTTACATTGCATGCGGGGGGGGGGGGTGAATTGCCAGAGAAAAAGTGATTATATTATCTTTTGCTAAAATCATATCAAGTTATTTCTGTACTGCATTTCATTCCTCATTGCTTTTCCCTTGAAACCATAAAAGTATTTTCGCTGCCTTATCCATCCTATACCAACTCCTCATTGATTGTAAAGAGGTGTGCTAGTGTCAGATTACCCATTGTTGATCAACATTATATTCATAAGTGTGATATCAATTATTAATTTATTATAAAAGTGTGATATATATATATATATTGTTTAATTTTTCAAATAAACCTTTTAAATTTGCAAAACAAATCTACTTCTTGGCTCAGTGGGGTCAGGGGGATTCCAAGAGAGGGGTGTTATACAAGGGTTCATCATCCAGATTATAACTTGCCAGAAAAATATATAAATAAGGGCTTCCCTTGGGCATCCCAGACAAGGCACTGACTTAGTGGGATTGCTTGATTGGAGTCACTTACAAAGTGGAGGCTCGTAGCCGGGATCTTCTGGGTTACATTTAGCACTTGTGCAGCTTAATACAGTGTGCTAACTGACAGGATACATACATCCGGTCGGATCACCACGCTGTGGTACGCTGTAAAGCACTCCTCAAAGGAACGCTCTAAGGAAACGGTCTGTTTTGCAAAATAAAATACAAACTTCTGTAAGTCAGGAAGGAACTCAAATTCCAGAATGACGACCTTGGTAGATATGAAGATAGCTAGGGAGCACCTCTTACATAAACCTTTTGCGAGAGGTGAATGATCTGAGCAGGACCAAAATGTATGGTTGCAGGCAATCACACAACAGGTCACTACAACTGGGTCAGATAAGTGGAGAGATCAGGGTCCCTTACATGTGGCCCTGAGTGAACTATATATGGCTTCTAAGGCCAAAGATGAACACAATAAGATTGCCAGGATAGCGGCATATTTGTATCTATATATGGGAGCCATGCAGGACAAATGTGCTGAAGGCCAAGATCTGGCAAATAGGCAACAGATGGCGTTAGAAAAGGCCCAATCTGACCTGGACTCTTCTGAGCAGAGGCTGCACAGGAGCCAGGACTCAGAAAATGATAGTAGACATTACATCATTAAAATAAAGGAGGATATGGATATCCTGCAACAGGAAAAGGCTGACCAGGATACCAGAATTCTGGCCTTGCAAAAGGAGCACCAAGACAGTTTGGACTCCCCACTGCAGAGCCAGAAAAAGCTGGAGCAACAATTAGATTTCAATAGGGCATGTGCTGAGCAGGTAGTCACCCTGCAAAGCCAGCTAGATAGGGAAAAGGCAGAGAGCAATAAACTGATCCTGAAAGACCTGGATACCCACGCAGAGTTTGATCAAGAGCGCCAGAAAGCGGGTGCCCTTCAAAGGCAAAGGGACGACCTGGCGGCACAGATGCGGACTCTTAGTCAGAAAAGGGACACCTTAGGCCAGGAAGTCTGCCAATTAAAAGAAAAAATTGAAGAAAATCACCTGGCCCTCCAGGGGCTGGGTGACCTCCAAAAAGAGCACCACGACTTGCTAGAGCACACCAGGAGGGTGGAGGAGGCTCTGGCAAGAAAGGAGCAGGCCAGTAGGGATGGGACTCAGGAGGTAACCCTCCTGCAACAGAGACTGGCCCAATACTCCAGGACCAATCAGGAGGCACAGAGAGAAAATGAGGCTCTCTGTCAGCACAATGATAGGCTCCAGCAACAGGTAGCCATGCAGGGGAGACTGATAGAGTCTAGTAAGGCCTTAACTGAGGAACTGAAAGCACAGGCTCTTGCATTGCAACAGGGAGCAGGGGCTGACAGAGATGAGGTTCGCTGGGAAAGGGAAATGCCTGAGCATAACCTCAGGAGCCCTGGTACCAGAGGCCTTCATCTCTCCCAGTCCCTGGACTCTGCCACCCCCATGTCCCCTTGCGCACATGAGCACAGGGCCACAGGAATGGCAGATTACTATCCAGCCAAAAGTATGGGGCTCATAGGCCAGCACCACCCAGGAATGGAGGGGCGGGCATCCGGGTATGGGCACCCAATCACAGTGCAATTTAGTGGGGAACCCCAGGAGAGTAGGCCCATTAAGGGCATCCTGAAAACCTCTGCCCAGTTAGGTCAGTGGGAGGGGTACCCATCAAATCCTGGCAGCAAGGAGGGATCTGAAGACTTCTCTGAGCGTTACAGGACACAGGAGACCAGGTCTCCACATTCTGCCAGCCATTCCCAGGCTCGCAGAATCCGGGAAAACCTAGAAGATCAGACGGGCACCTCTGGGAGCAGTGCTTCGGAGTCAGAGGATGAATGGACTAGGGTGACCCGAACCAAAAAGGCCAATAAGGCAAAAAGGGCCTTGCTTAAGGACCCATTGAAACAAATAAAGGCAATAAGGAGTGTCATCACGCCTTATCATAAGAACGCCAAGTATTCTGTTTGGGAACACTTGGAGCTCTATGAGCAAATGATGGAGACTTTCCATTTGAAGGACAGCAGTAGCTGCATCCAGTACGTCAAATGGACATTCTCCCCAGAATACTCCAGTTTCTTTGCAGGGCTGGAGGACCAAAACCATTCAAGATGGTCCGCATATAGGGCGGCCATCTTGAAACATTTTTCTGTTCATAGAAATCCTCAAGAGGCTCGCAAGGCAGCCTACAATTTGCAATGTGGGGAGGATCAGGCCCCACAAGAATTCATACACGAATTGAAGCGTGCCTTTGCGCAGACCACCAGAAGGGTGCGCACGGACAGCAGAGAATTTGTAAATACTTTTTTCCATGCCTTGCCCAAATACATCATGACCCAGCTAGTGAGAGATTTTCACGAGAAGAGGTCACTAGACTGGGTCATTGAACAGGCTACCCGGATCTATGAGGTGCAGAAGCCCATAGAAAATAAAAGTAATGCGCAGAAAAACCCCAAAACCAACAGCACCCCTGCTGCTGCTAAGGTGGCAGAGGTAAAGGTTGCCCCAGTTTTAGATTTGGAGATGGGGGGGCCTAAAAACCTGCCTGCACCAAATAATTCACAGCCCAGAAGGCCCTCGGGCCAGTCACAGACAGGGAGTCGAGGAGGTAGTCCCACAAATGGGGTCCCTCGCTCCCCTGATTATGTAAGTCCCCGCTACAAGGGAAACCGACCTATCCTGGGTTATGTGTGGACTCCTCCAGCCCAAGGGGGGGATCCAGCCAAGCACGTGACCCAGGGAACTTCCCTCCCAACGTCCCCCAGGAGGGCAGAAATTCACCAAATCCTGGGCAGAACTTTTTCCCCAGGTATCCACCCAATTTCCAGCCCCAAAATCATCCATCCTTCTTTCCCCAATTCCCTGAGCCCAGACAACCTAATCCGGGAGAGGGGAGGCCAAGGTTGGAGGGGTACCCAAATCTTCCCAATCCGGGGTATTACCAGAGAAGGGATAGCTACCCTTCCTGGGATCAGCCCAGGGGAGAAAATAGATAGCTACCCTTCCGTATCAGCCTGAGCGGGTTTCACAACTTGAGCGCCAGGTCCAAAATATGGCACGAGATCTGGGTCATATACTGAGGGCTCAACAGAGCCCTCAGATGAGCATGCCACCGCAGAATGCCCCAAACTCTGGACCTGGTGCTCCAGAACAATGACGGGGGCAGCACCCCGATAACCCACCGGTTCCCAGGGAGGAGGCACAAGGGAAAGTGGGGTGTAAAGCCTTGGAGGAAGCTTCCTTCCCAACTTGTAAACAGCCCCTGGAAAACCAGGAACCGGAAACGAAATCTCCTGCCCCTGAAAGTCTGCCTCCAAAGGAGAAGAGGGGGGGTAGGAGAAACAAAGTACCCAAACAGGCCCAGTTTGTGGAGGAGGTATATATCTTCCAATTTGAGAGAGAGGGATCCTCAGAGGATCCTGGGAAAAGGATCTTCTCCTTTAGAGATGGGGGAACTCCTCCCAAAGAAAAATGGGTCCCAAGGGATTCCAATCCAGAATGGGGAGATATAGAGAATGAGCTACCGCCACCCATCATCTCATCCCAGAACCCACAATACCGAAATCCCCTGGTTCAAACCCATCCTGGTGACTGCCTCCAAAAAGGGGGGGGCGGCCCAGAACCGGAACCAGGGGAACCCACAATGGCTCTGATCTCCAGTTGCCAACTTTTTCTTTTATATTCCCAAGGCTCTCCACAGAATTTTGCCCAAATTTCTTCTCTTGCAATGTCCAAAACCAGAAAATTAGCCCACCAGTTGTCCAAAAATGGGCATTATCTGTGTCCCCTTGAGGAGAAGGAGGGAAGATACTATGCCCCGGTACAAGTACAGGGGCAGGGTACAATTTTGGCACGGGTGGACACTGGATCCCAAGCTACCCTTCTGTCCAAAAGGGCCTTTGATGAACTAAATGCAGGAAGGGGGGAGAATTACCGTATTCCTCTCACCTCTCTTCCTGGACAACTCCAGAACTTTGACGGGAAGGAAATTCCCGTCGAGGGGACTGTAGATTTGGACATCAAAATTGGGCGACACAAGGTGAAACACCCGGTCATAGTAGTGACTCCAGAGGGCACCCCTTGTTTACTAGGGAATGACCTCCTGAGAAGGTTGTCACCCCTAATAGATTGCGTGAACAAGGTCCTCTGGACCCAGTTTAGCCGACCAATAAAATTAAAGCAGAGTGTCAACCATGTTAATTTAAATGGCACCTGCCACATGGTTGGACAAAAATCTGACCAAGTAGAATTTCACTTCCAGAACAACCAAATTCCAGACGTGACAGTAATAGCAGTAGGGCAACAGACTGGTGATGGGGGGTCCTCTCTATTTCTGAAAATCAACCTTCCTTCCAGTTTAAGGTGGTATTCCACACTGGAAGGAAACACTCTGAAATTCTTTACCAATCCACAATCAGACACTCCCACTCCTATAGTCCAGAAAGATGTGAAATCAGCTCAGAGCCTGGCTGATATTCAGCAAATTGGAGAGCAGTTGTTCATCCCTGTTCAGTTAAATGATGGGAAGGACTCTGTTCTCGCTCGAGTGTGTGTGAACAACGGTAAGAGCTTCATCAGCGAAGCCATGTTCCGCCAACTCCCAAAAGATCCGGCCATTCCCACATTCAAACTGATAGACAAATGGGAAATGGACCTGGAAGCACCCAATTCGAAACATCTCCTACCAAGCAGGTGTATGCTCAAAATCTCCATTGGCAACAAGAGCATAGTCCATAATTTTTGGGTCGTGCGAGATGTCACTGCCGCCTTTTACTTAGGCAGTGACATTCTCAATCGCTTTGCCATTAGTTTGGACCTAATAAACTTCAAAGCTTGGTCCTGATTAGCGGATAATCCCATGGGCTTTGATGATCCAGAAAAAGCGTTTAGGTCAGCTCAATTGATACCTTATGCAGTTGAAATACAGATTAAAGAGGAAGTCACCATCCCAGAAAGGACCCGACAATTCTCCCTGGAAGTAAAAGTTAAAAGAGGACAAAAATTGAAAAACCCTGATGCTCATATTCATCTAAATGCTTCTCTCCAACAGCAAGGGTTAAGGGTAAACCCAACACCATTAGTCAACATAGAACATGACACCATTCCAATAGAGGTGGATAACAGCGACTTAAAGAGTATTACTCTAGCCGCAGGCACCATTATTGGAATGGCGGTTGATGACCGACATTTCTCCATTGATTTAGGAAATTAACTGTTAGGACCAATCCCCAAGGACTGTTTTGACAGTGACAGTGATGACAACACAACACCAGACAGGATTTTCACCCGGCATGGGGGGAACCTCCTGGTGTACACTTCTTGCCCTTATGGTAAGGAAGATGTGAATTGTGACTTCAGAGGGGATGAGGTGATTTTCCAGGTCCATGAGGGCTGCCTTTCCCACCTGAAGCCTCCGGTCCAAATCAGCAGTCTAACCAGGGGCTTCTCCACCCAGCTGGAGGAGGCCGCTGAGATAGCCAAACCAGAAGTCTTTCCAGGCTTCAGGCAGATGGTGGAAGAGAGAGTCAACCTGGCTGATGCCTGCATGACTCTGGAACAGAAGCAAAAGTTGAAACAAGTTTTCTTGGATCTCTTTGCGGTAGACTCATATGACTGTGGTTGCACCGACATCCACACAACAACAATTCCCATGGACCCTGGAATGACTCCAGTGTTTGTGAAGCAATATTGTTTGCCTCTCGCATCCATGGAGTACCTTACTGAAATAATTAAGAACCTTGAGTCCCAGGGAATAATACGTCCAGTACACAGCACCTTCAATAATCCGGTGCTGGGAATATTGAAGCCAAACGGCCAGTGGAGACTCTGTGCCGACCTTAGGGAGCTCAACAAACGGGTCCATACTTCCCGATGGCCTCTGCCCTACATTGACCAAGGGCTGGCCCAGATTCAGGAGTCACAGGTATTCACAGCAATTGACCTGACCAATGGGTACTGGACCGTGCCTGTCAGTAGGGAGGACCAATACAAACTGGCTTTTACCTTTGGGGGCCAGCAGTACACATGTACCCGGACTCCCTTCGGATACCTCAACTCCGGCAATGAATTCAACATTTTCCTACATAAGGCCATGCCCAACCTGGGTGCGAGGGGTAACCTGGCTTATGTAGATGATGTCCTCATCAAAAGTTCATCTGTGGAGGAACACATAGCAGAGATTCGTTATGTTCTGACACAGTTGAGGGCCGCCGGAGCAAAACTTTCCTTTCAGAAAGCACAGAGGTGTAGAATTCGTGTTAATTTCTTGGGGCATGAGATTACTCCTCAGGGTCTCTGTCCCCAGGAAAAGAAAGTGGAAGCACTCCAGAAACTGAAGGATCCCACAACTCTGCAGGAACTAAGGAGCCTCCTTGGACTGACTAATTACAGCAGAAAGTTCATTGAGGGCTATGCAGAGATCACTAGACCCCTGATTCATCTCTTGAAGGGGGGGTCAAGTGGGAATGGGGTCCAGAACAATCCGAGGCAGTAAGACAACTCAAGAGAAGCCTCTCACAATCGCCTTGCCTAGGTTACCCTGTCAGAAACAAGGAGTTCTTCCTGGAGACAGGGTTCTCTAATACGTGCTTGACGGCAGTATTATACCAAAAGCATGACAAGGTCAATAAAGTAATCTCCTATGCGAGCAAAACTTTATCCTCTGTGGAGGAAAAATTCAACGATTGTAGAAAGGCACTCCTGGCAATGGTGTGGGCATTGAAGAATATATGCCCGTTTATCCAGGGGGAACACATCATAGTGGAGACTCCACACCAGCCTCTGTAATACCTCCAAAGTGACAGAATCCGGGCCGGAAATGTGAGTAATTCCCAAATTAGTTCCTGGATTCTGTCAATGCAAGGCTTTCCTGTGGAGGTCAGATATGGCCAAAACAAGAAGAGTCCCCTCGCGCAAGGTCTGGCTGACTTGCATGATTGTGCCAGAGAAAACTGTCTCGAGGACGAAAGTCTAAAAAAAAAGGACAACATGGAGGCATACCTTAATTCCCCACACAAAGTCTTTGAAGAAGACAAGTGCGAGGGAATGTTCACTGTCTATGTGGATGGATGCTCTTACCATGTTGACCACAACGGGGAAAAAGAACTGGTGGCTGGCGTAGGGAATGCATGGGTGAAGGAGTTCCCAGAACCCTCCGCTGGGTGCAAAATTGGTCCCTGAAGTAGTCAGGTGGCAGAGTTGATGGCTGTGCATCAGGCCATCCTCACTGCTGTCCAACATCAACTCCATGAACTGGTCATAATCACAGATTCGGATTATGTACGGAACGGGTTCGTGGAGCACCTGGTTAATTGGAAAACCAGAGGCATGTTATGTGCTAATAACAAACCCTTGAAACATGGGAAGTTAATTCAAAACATTGATGATCTGGTCACCTCGAATGGGATGACCCTCTACTGGAAGAAGATCAAGGGTCATTCCAAAGTAGAGGGACCAGACAAAACTGGAGATGACTTAGCTGATCAGCTGGCCAAAACCGGGGCCATCCAAGGGGATCTAATAGAAACAGAGTCCCTGTTGGGGGAAATCCAGGTCACTGCTATCACTATGTCCCAGACAAATGCTCACAATGATCTTTCAACTGCACAATGGAGTAAGGAGACCCCTGATGCTGATTTGATTACAGCTCAGAAGGGGGATCCAATAATTGGTAAGTTTTACCAACACATTGAGGACCCTGAGAACTTTCCCCTGACGGATACCGATTACATTGGGAAAGAGGACCTAAGAGTGTTGATGAAATGTCCAAAAATGTTCTGAATCCAAGACGGTTTGTTGGTAAGGAAATCCCAAGCTGGCTATGATCAGCGGCCACCGTCGGTCATAGGGGGTTTCATACAACACTTGAAATCTTAAGAGAGGTTGCATACTGGCCACACATGGGGCAGGACCTCGACCAATACTTGAAGGTGTGTCTTGTGTGTGCACAATTTCAGCCATCATCCCTCACGCACCGTGCACCTCTCCAAAAGAGGGGGATGACACTGCCATGGTCAGATTTGCAAATCGACTTTGAAGGCCCTGTAATTCGCTCATCTAGAGGAAACAAGTACATGTTGACCGTTACATGCTTGTTTACCAACAGGGGAGTTGCTAGGTCTGGAAAAGACCCGGGGCTACGCTGATGTTGGAACTGTTGGGACTGGGGGCTAGCTAGTCTTTTGGCTGTAGCTCCTGAGATTCTATCCGGGGCTACAACCAAAAGATCAGGGGCTATAGCCCCCTTAGCCACCCCCTAGCAACGCCCCTGTTTACCAAGTGGGTGGAATGTCTCCCGGCCCCAAACTGCAAGGCAGAAACAGCAGCTGCCCTGATGATTAACCACATCTTTTCCCATTTTGATCTACCTCAAAGGATTGAGTCAGACAGAGGTAGCCATTTCACCAGCGAGGTAATGACAAAGATGTGGGAGATACTGGGGGTTAAAAGGAAGCTACATATTGCTTACCGGCCAGCTTCTTCTGGAGCAGTAGAGAGATACAACCGAACCATTGTGAGCATATTAAAAAAGTTTGTGGCAGATTCTGGGCCAAGTTGGGATATCCGATTACCTCTGGTCCTAATGGCCATCAGATCTACCCCTTCATCTGCAACTAAAATGTCACCATTTGAGTTGATGACCGGACGCAAGATGGTGCTTCCCCAGCATCTGCTCTACAGGACCCAAGAGCAGACACTGATAAAGGCCTCCACAACTCATGAGTATGTGGCGAATTTAAGGAAACACCTTCAGCATGCTTTTGCCTATGCTCAGCGGAATCTAGAAAGATCAGCTGATAGCATGAAAACCCAATACGACCTGAAGACCACCAGGAAGGAATATACTGTGGGGACCGGGTCTATCTATACAATTTCCAAAGGAACCAGGCCAAACAGCGAAAATTTTTGCCTACATGGAAGGGACCGTTTGAAATTATAGACAAGATCTCCCCTGTAGCGTATAAGATCCGCATCCCCAAAGGTAGTCTGGCGGAAGGGGAAGACAAGTGGATACATATAAATCAGCTAAAGTGTTGCCATCCCAGGCACACTCTGCAGCAACTGGAGGAGTCCTCTGCAATACCAGAGGGGACCGCTCCAGATTAATTCAGTTCCAACCCTAAAATATCCCACATATAATCTCTAAAATATTATGACGCTTGTAAGCCACTGTCTCTGAATTATATCTTGTTTTTCAAAATTGGAATGCTATGTCTATTAAAGTATAAAATGTATATGTCGCCCCACTATATCAATAGTGGGGGAGAAATGTCTATGAATAGGTATTGCCGCTTTCCTTTGTCGTCCTAGGAGAAAGAAAACCTGGAGACTGGCCAAGGAGGATGCCCAGGGACCGGGAGCAAAGATCCGAGGGGCCCGGGGTACCGCCCAATATTCCCATCAGGACCGGCGAGGAGGACCGATCGATCCAACTGGGTGGAGGAAAAGATGCTGAACTGTGCCATCTGCAGAATTGGAAGAAGATAATGTGGACATACAAGCGCAAGGGCTCAAAACCTCCTTTGCACCCGACTTCCCCTCGACTTGAATCAAAGCGTATTCGGGCGGGGGGGTTTGTGAAGGGTTTTGACCCATGCTGAATCAATAGACTGGGTAGATGTGGGGATGAGCTGTCGCCGCCCATCATTCCATCCCAGAGTCCAGGAGAACCGCGCAGTGCTGAATCAATAGACTGGGTAGATGTGGGGATGAGCTGTCGCCGCCCATCATTCCATCCCAGAGTCCAGGAGAACCGCGCAGTTGTGCACATACCAAAAGCGCCAGGGGTGAAAGGTGGTGTCAAAGGAAAAATAGCAGCACCCGTCAGAGCAAAAGCGCTTTCAAATCAGCTCTGTTTCTTTGAGGGCAAGCTCCAAATGTCAAGTTCAAACATTGCAAGATAGCTAATACCGCAGACCTTTGTTCAAAAATCTGTTTTAGTGATGTCAAAAAGTTGCTGAAATCATGGGCACAAGACCACTCTAAAGATTCAACCTTCTTGTGGGGGGGTTCCACATAACCACTCTAATGTAAGGATGCCTATCAAAACAATAGCAAAAATCTCCTGTCAAATTCAAGACAACTCCTAAAAGGATGCAGTACCGACAAATTCCACAAGGCGGCGCTAGCGGTCTAAACTCTGACAGGAGAACTGAGTTCAATAGCTGACAAAGGGACCTGAGTCAGATGGACTTCAAAGCCTGTTGGTTAATTAAAAATCTTAGCCACCTGCTGTTCCCAGAGGCCAAGAGGCTGGGAAACCTTAACACCTCAGAGATTCCCACACCAGGAGGCAGGATATCACATGGCCCTTCTGAGTGAGAAGGAGGGGTTTTCTTCAGCTTGCTGGTGCCCACATAAAAGACTCTTCCCCTTGAATGGGGTATGTTAATTTTGAGTGTTTCCTGTCAACAGCCCTCTTCCAGCAAGGAGAGACATGTGTTTCCTGACCCACCCAAGCTTCTGGAGGCGGACCCAAACACTTTGGGGAGTTGAATTGAAGGCAAATATATGTTTCATAAAAATACTGATAACTCTTTGTAACCAGATGACAGAAATGTGCAATTTGGGGATCCTTAAAAGAAAACTGTGCCCACAATTCAAGACCAAACTCCAATTTGTGTGATGTTCTGGTGCAAAACCCTGCTAATTATGAATATTTAAACTAGTGACCTGGAAATTTACTGGGATATGTGTAGAAGGGGGTGTACATTTGTATAAATTTTGATGAAAAACCAATGTTGCAAAACCCACTAAAATTGAAAATAAGTTGCCATTTTTGAATGCAAGCTCCTAGAAACGCCAGAGTCGGAACAGAGACGACCTTAAATAATGTGTAATATGTACATGTAATGTCAACCACTTGTGTACCTGGGAAATATGTATTTGGATCAGAAATAGATTTGTGTGCACATTGACCAGGGGACTGTCATTTCCGCAGGTCATAAAAATGACATCACTATGACACACTATCCCTTCCCAAATCAGGGACCAAAGAATCTATTGACCTATCAAATTAAGAGAGGGGCAGGCTTAGTGAAGCTAGCCTCTCCACCCAATTTCTAAACACATAAAAGCAGACAGTGCAGGACAGATAGGGATTCAATTCCATTTGCTGCGGAGCGTGCTGACCGACGACTTCACATCCAGAGATCCAACACTTAGACTTCCAAGCTAAACAGAGACTACAGAACTTTGAACCAAGAAGGCCCACTGCAAGCAAAAGTATTTGTCAGCAGGCCTCAAAATCTTTTGCAACTGAACTCTTCAAATAGCCGGGCTGAGCTGTTTGATTCTGGCCTAGAACACTGTGACAGAAACATCCAGAACCAGGAGCCGTGCTGTGTCCAGAGAAGGCAGAACCCGATCCAGAGAACTGGTGCCTAGCAGACCCAGGACAGCAGAGCAGAGCTGACCCAGACGCTGTGAGCAGAACCGCCCGAGGTCCAGTCCAGTTGACCCGATCCGTGACGAGGCCCAGTCCTTCTAAAAATATAGTGTGGGTACTGCCAGAACTGTGCGAAACCCAATCCCTTAGTTAAAATAATCTAATGCAAACTATTTTAACCTAAGTAGAACTGCCTCCTAGTAATCCTGTCATCTGTCATTCTAAAGCTGCGAGCTGTCATCTGTCATTCTAAAGCTGCAAACTGTCACCTGTCATTTTGAGTTTTACTTTAAATCCGAAAAACTACCTTTACGAAATCGTCCGTATCTCTGGAACCGTTTGTCCTAGGAACGTGGTTTAACTTTCATTTAAAAGCTAAGATTCTAGGCTTTCCAACAAACCTAAAACCGACTTGCATTATACCTTTGCCGTAGTCACGATTCACGCACTCGCGAATTTTACCACGATTTGCAATTTGTCCTGATTTCTTCTACAGTAAAAAAGTCAGCAGCTCCTTGCTTTCATTTGCTAAAATTTGTTTAACACACTAGTTACTCATAGAGCATTGCTAAAGTGAGCCTGAACTAATATAAAGTAGCCATCACCTACCCTGAACCTCTAGAGGGAATTAAAAGCATTTTAGCACATTTCTCACTTCATTGTCATCACATTCAAAGCATTTTGGGCCTGTGTTTCAAACTTCTACCTGTTTTCCTCTAAGCTTGCTGGGAGGGGAACTGAATTTCGTATTGTATTTGATTGCATTCCTGAGAACTGTGTGCTCCTCCTTCCATTTCTTACATTGCATAGGGGGGGGGGTGAATTGCCAGAGAAAAAGTGATTATATTATCTTTTGCTAAAATCATATCAAGTTATTTCTGTACTGCATTTCATTCCTCATTGCTTTTCCCTTGAAACCATAAAAGTATTTTCGCTGCTTTATCCATCCTATACCAACTCCTCATTGATTGTAAAGAGGTGTGCTAGTGTCAGATTACCCATTGTTGATCAACATTATATTCATAAGTGTGATATCAATTATTAATTTATTATAAAAGTGTGATATATATATATATTGTTTAATATTTCAAATAAACCTTTTAAATTTGCAAAACAAATCTACTTCTTGGCTCAGTGGGGTCAGGGGGATTCTAAGAGAGGGGTGTTATACAAGGGTTCATCATCCAGATTATAACTTGCCATAAAAATATATAGATAAGGGCTTCCCTTGGGCATCCCAGACAAGGCACTGACTTAGTGGGATTGCTTGATTGGAGTCACTTACAACCTCTACTTCACCGCTTCCTCTGTATTGGATTCCGGACTGCTACTGTTTTGCATTTTGCATGCCGTTTGTTTATGTCTGGCTACCTGGTCCTGCTCCTTCTACAATCATTTCCTGCTTACGGCTATTAGTGTTATAGATACTGCAAATTGCTTAAAGCGGTAGTTAGCCTCAGTAAATATCAAAGGTTTAAACCCGCTCACCTTGACAATTCGGAGATCCAATATGGAAGAGACAAATGCAGTAGTGATAGTTCCCCTGAGACATTCCTGGCCCCTCCAACCCGGAAAGAGAAGAAACCGGGGGAGAGGATAGGATCGCCAGGGAAACCCTCTAATGGGAAGAAAACCCTGGTCGAGTCTGGAATCTCGTCGATCGGGAAGTAGTTGTAGCAGAAGAATCCTTGAGAGGTGGTTTCAAACGGAAGTTGCACAGGATATCCCTTCTGAGTAAACGAAAGGAATAAGATAGTATCAGAGAGATGGAAAAGGTAAGACAGCCAAAATAGAAGGCGGAAGGGAAAAGCTCTCACCCTCGGAGGGAAGGATTGGGACTGAAACTTCGGAACTGGACTCCGGAAGAACAAAGATGAGAGGCAGGTCTTCTGCAAGAACAGAGAGGTAAGTGATCCTAATCGGGGCTAGAAGGGAAGACTCAGGGAATAAGGAACTTACCCAGACGGGTTTCAAAGAGGAAGGTAATGCCGTGGAGGAGGTTCTATAGACGACTAAGTTAAGCAGGATTTGCCGGGTTGGGCTGAACACGAAGGGAGCAGTGATTGGATAGCGTGAATGAAGATAATCTCTGGGAGATAGGTAAAGACAAGATTAGGACAGTTAAAGGGCAAACAAGAACTAATAGACAAGTAAGTACAGGATTCAATATCGTACTCACGGAGCGTCGGTAGCAGAAGCGACGCGATGAATCCTTGGATTGGAGTCTTGATATTGTATCACGTGAGCGGTCTGTGGCATCTCGGAGAGATGTGAAAAGACTAGACCGTAGCTGTCAGCTGGAGGAACCCGACAGGCATCCATCTTAGAACTGCACTTCCGCACGATACCGCACAAGCGGGTACGGGACCACAGAGTCCATCTACCACAATGTGTAACAGTATGCCCCCTCCTCCTTGGGGGTGCCCCGGGTTTACCCGGATGAAGCCGGAAAAAACGCTGCACCAGTCGGGGAGCATGAACCCGAGAGGCCGGTTCCTAGGTCCTTTCAGCAGGAGAATAACCCTTCCAGTCAATCAGAAACTGCAATCTACCTCGCTGAAAGCGAGAGTCACACACACCCGCCACCTCAAATTCAGGACCCCCATCTGTGAGAACAGGAGGAGGAGGGACCCCTCCTGTCCGACGAAAACGATCCGGCACCACCAACTTAATTTGAGACAGATGAAATACAGGGTGTATCCGAGACCAAGAGGCTGGCAGAGCCAGTTTGACAGCAGCTGAGCCCACCATGGCCAACACTTTAAAGGGTCCAAAGTATCTCGGTGATAGTTTAGACGGAACGAGATGGCGAGGAAGAAAACGGGATGCCAACCAAACAGAGTCACCAATGGTAAGTTTCGGGGCAATGCGGCGATGGAGATCGGCGTTCCGCTTAGCACGGTCTTGAGCCACCACAAGAGACTGCTTAGCCAGTCTCTGACCATCTTGAATGTCCGCAATAAATTTATCAACACCTGGGCAGCAGGAAGGAGGAGTCAACACCATAGGAACAAAGGAGGGATGAAAGCCATAAGAGCATTGAAACGGGCTAGTCCGGAGAGCAGAGTGACGGGAGTTATTGTAGGCAAATTCAGCAAAAGGGAGTAAACCTGCCCAGTCATCCTGGGCCGCTGATACGAAGCAACGTAGATATCCTTCTAGTGTCTGGTTCAAACGCTCCGTTTGCCCATTGGTCTGGGGATGATATCCTGACGAGAGGGCTTGTTTAATCCCTAAGACGTGACACGTCTTTTGCCAGAAAAGTGAGGTATATGGGGGACCTCGGTCTGAAATGATGGTGT